>NC_134268.1:132155631-132863631 GCF_031893055.1 Leptodactylus fuscus | reverse complement strand
AGACACAAACTTTCACATTTATAATATTATTAGTAGGACCTTTCCTCTTATTTTAAAAGTAAAATTGACAGCATCAGAGACAGTTTCACCCTGCTCCCTCAGCAACCACTCTATGCAGTTGCATGGTGCTCTTCATCTTTAACCTGTTTCTCCATAGTCACTGATGAAAAGCTCTCTACCCTAATCTCTAAATCCCACTTTACCTCCTGCGTGCTCGACCCGATCCAGTCACATCTCATCCCCAAACTCACTGAAGTCATTACTACAGCTGTAATCCATCTCATCAACCTATCCCTAACCAATGGATCCTTCCCTTGCACCTTCCAACATGCCGCAGTCACACCTATACTTAAGAAACTGTCCCTCGTCCTATCCTGTCCGGCCAGCTATCGACCCAACTCACTGCTCCCACATGCCTCAAAACTGCTTGAGCAACACGTCCACTTCAAACTATCCTCCTGTCTCTCGTCCAACTTGCTCTTTGACAGACTTCAGCAAGACTTCCTCTAACTGCCAAAGCCAAGCGTCACTACTCTGCTATCCTCTTCCTTGACCTCTCCTCTGCCTTTGACAAAGTCGATTACTCCCTCTTGTTAAAAACTCTCTCATCCCTTGGTATCTCAGACCTGCCCTTTCTTGGCTCTCCTCATATCTCACCAACCACACATTCAGCATCTCCAACTCACATACCACTTCCTCGACACGCCCTCTTTCAAGGCTCTGTCCTAGGACCCCTCCTGTTGTCCATCTACACCATTGTCCTGGGCCAACTCATGGAATCTCATGGTTTTCAATACCATTGCTATGCCGATGACACTCAAATATATCTCTCTGAACCAGACATTACCTCTCTGTTGGCCAGAGTTTCAAAATGTTTAGCGGCCGTAGCCTCCTTAATCTACATCCGCTTTCTCAAACTCAACATGGAGAAAACAGAATTCATCATCATCGCCCCACCTCGTACGGCCCCTCTACTTGACCCATCTATCAAAATTAATAGAACCATACTTGCCCCTGTACCACGGATCCGATGCCTTGGGATAACCCTGGACCTATCGTTCATGTCGCACATTCAAACCCTCAACACCTCCTGCCGCTTAAACTCAAGAACATCCATCGAATCCCCTCCTTTCTCACCCCAGAAATTGCAAAGATGCTAGTCCATGCCCTCATAATCTCCCGCTCAGATTACTGTAACACCCTTTTACATGGCCTACCAGTGAATACTCTCACCCCCTCCAGTCTATCTTGAACTGTTCTACTCTCTTAATACACCTCTTCCCCCCCCCCCCCCTACATTCTTCATCGGCCACTCCTCTCTGCCAATCCCTTCACTGGCTACCCCTTGCCCAGCGAATAGAGTTCCATTTACTAACACTAACATACAAAGCCATCCACAATCTGTCCTCTACATATATTTCTGACTTAATCTCCCACTACCTGCCCACACATAACCTCAGATCCTCCAATGACCTCCTACTCTGCTCTTATCCGCTCTTCACAAAACTGTCTCCAAGATTTCTCTCGTGCATCCTCCATACTCTGGAACTCCTTACCAAGACATATAAGATTGACCTCCACAATCACAGGCTTCAAAAAGGCCATGAAGACTCACCTATTCAGGAAGGTCTACAACCTCTAATAACAATACGGTTTGCAAAACCCTCAAATATAAAGCACCATGGAATTAATGGTGCTATATAAATAAGCAATAATAATAATAATACAACAGACACCTCCTTATATATAACAGTTCCTCTCTTTTACATAATAGCTCCTTATACATAACAGTCTCCCCCCTTATAACAGCCAGCATTACAAATAATAGTTCCTGTCCTATAGTTGCCCCCTCATATATATAACGGTCCCACCTTATAATAGTGCTCCTTATATATAATACGTCCTGTATTATAATAGTGCTCCTTTATCAAAATAGTTCCTCCATTATAAATAATAGCCCCTTAAATATGTCTGCCCCCTATAACAGCCCCCTTATATATAATTGTTTCCCCTTATAATAGCCCACATATTTTTAATGGATGTGGCTATTTATAGGTACCGTACCATTAAACAACTGGCTATTTATAGGTACCGCACCTATAAACAACTGGCTATTTATAGGTACCCATAGGTACCGTACCTATAAACAACTGTCTATTTATAGTTACTAGAGATGAGTGAACACCGTTCGATCGACTATATATTCGATCGAATATCAGGCCGTTCGAGGTATTCGATTACAATCGAATACCACAAGGCAAACGCAGTAAAAATTCGTATCCCCTCCCACCTTCCCTGGTGCGTTTTTTGCACCAATAACTGCGCAGGGGAGCTGGGACAGGAACTACGACAACAGAGGCAGTTAAAAAAAATTAAAAAAAAACATTGGCTGCCGAAATCAGATGACCTCCAATTTAGACGAATGGTGGATTTAACATTCGATTAATTTGGGACTGTGAACTATGTGACTGTGAGACAGGGACAGATGTACAGGCAGGGTTAGCTAGGGATTACCTTTATTTAGGGGGGAATGTTACTCACCCAGCTCTTTGGGGCTCTATCTGGTCGGGATCCCTGTCAGCTTGTGATATGCGCGAGCTGACTTTTTTCCCATAGGAATACATTGACCAGCGTTGATTGGCCAGTGTACAGCATTCGGCCAATCAACGTTGGTTCTGCCTGAGGACGCGGAGTCTAAAATCGGTCCACAGCAGTTTCCATTCTGGTCTGATTTTAGACTCCGCCAACAGAGTGTAGAGAAGTAGCAGAGCTGAGTGTGCGTTAAGCTCTGTTACATCAGAGATGTGTGTGACAGGAGGAGTAGCTGGAGGGATGGTTGGCAGTAGTGCAGAGCTGTGTGTGTGACAGGAGGAGTAGCTGGAGGGATGGTTGGCAGTAGTGCAGAGCTGTGTGTGTGTGACAGGAGGAGTAGCTGGAGGGATGGTTGGAAGTAGTGCAGACTGTGTGTGTAACAGGAGGAGTAGTCGGAGGGATTGTTGGGTGCAGCAGAGCTGAGCTCTGCTTCATCTCCGGTGTCCGGAGTAGCCAAGCTGAGCGCATGGCTAGCTCTGCATCATCTCGCCATAGGAATGCATTGACCAGCGTTGATTTGCCAGTGTACAGCATTCGACCAATCAACGTTGGTTCTGCCTGAGGAGGTGGAGTCTAAAATCGGTCCACAGCAGTTTCCATTCTGGTCCGATTTTAGACTCCGCCAACAGAGTGTAGAGAAGTAGCAGAGCTGAGTGTGCGCTGAGCTCTGTTACACCAGAGATGTGTGTGACAGGAGGAGTAGCTGGAGGGACGGTTGAAAGTAGTGCAGAGCTGTGTGTGTGACAGGAGGAGTAGCTGGAGAGATGGTTGGAAGTAGTGCAGACTGTGTGTGTGACAGGAGGAGTAGTTGGAGGGATTGTTGGGTGCAGCAGAGCAGAGCTCTGCTTCATCTCCGGTGTCCAGAATAGCCAAGCTGAGCGCACGGCTAGCTCTTCTTCATCTCACCATAGAAATGCATTGACCAGCGTTGATTGGCCAGTGTACAGCATTCGGCCAATCAACACTAGTTCTGCCGGAGGAGGCGGAGTCTAAAATCGGACCAGAATGGAAACTGCTGTGGATCGATTTTAGACTCCGCCTCCTCAGGCAGAACCAGTGTTGATTGGCCGAATGCTGTACACTGGCAAATCAACACTGGTCAATGCATTCCTATGGCGAGATGAAGCAGAGCTAGCCATGCGCTCAGCTTGGCTACTCCAGACACCGGAGATGAAGCAGAGCTCAGCTCTGCTGCACCCAACAATCCCTCCGACTACTCCTCCTGTTACACACACAGTCTGCACTACTTCCAACCATCCCTCCAGCTACTGCTCCTGTCACACACACAGTTCTGCACTACTTCCAACCATCCCTCCAGCTACTCCTCCTGTCACACACACACAGCTCTGCACTACTGCCAACCATCCCTCCAGCTACTCCTCCTGTCACACACACAGCTCTGCACTACTGCCAACCATCCCTCCAGCTACTCCTCCTGTCACACACATCTCTGGTGTAATAGAGCTCAGCGCACACTCAGCTCTGCTACTTCTCTACACTCTGTTGGCGGAGTCTAAAATCGGACCAGAATGGAAACTGCTGTGGACCGATTTTAGACTCCGCGTCCTCAGGCAGAACCAACGTTGATTGGCCGAATGCTGTACACTGGCCAATCAACGCTGGTCAATGCATTCCTATGGGAAAAAGTCAGCTCGTGCATATCACAAGCTGACAGGGATCCCGACCAGATAGAGCCCCAAAGAGCTGGGTGAGTAACATTCCCCCCTAAATAAAGGTAATCCCTAGCTAACCCTGCCTGTACATCTGTCCCTGTCTCAGTCACATAGTTCACAGTCCCAAATTAATCGAATGTTAAATCCACCATTCGTCTAAATTGGAGGTCACCTGATTTCGGCAGCCAATGGGTTTTTTAAAAATTTTTAACTGCCTCTGTTGTCGTAGTTCCTGTCCCACATCCCCTGCGCAGTTATTGGTGCAAAAAACTCACCAGGGAAGGTGGGAGGGGATACGAATTTTTACTGCGTTTGCCTCGTATTCGATTGTAATCGAATACCTCGAACGGCCTGATATTCGATCGAATATGTATTCGATCGAACGGTGTTAGGTACGGTACCTATGGGTACCTATAAATAGTTTAAAGGTACGGACGGTACCTAAAAATAGCCAGTAGTTCATAGGTACGACCTAAAAATAGCCAGTAGTTCATAGGTACGGTACCTAAAAATAGCCAGTAGTTCATAGGTATGGTACCTAAAAATAGCCAATAGTTCATAGGTACGACCTAAAAATAGCCAGTAGTTCATAGGTACGGTACCTAAAAATAGCCAGTAGTTCATAGGTACGGTACCTATAAATAGCCAGTTGTTTATAGGTACGGTACCTATAAATAGCCACATCCATTTTTAATAGCCCCCTTACATATAATAATTTCTTTCTTATAATAGCCCCTATATATATATATATATATATATATATATATAAATTTATTTTTTTATAATAGTGCCCCTTATGTATAATAGTTCTCGCATTTTAAATAGTAGCCACATTATATTTAATAGTTCCCTCACTTTAATTATTAGCCCTTATTAAGCTCCCACAATGAGCAAAGCAGCTGAAGACTCTCCCTGTAGTAGTGGCGCAATACACTTGACACCACCTGCACCACGACGTCCTGAGTGCTACCAGCCGTCTTCTATGGAAGAGCAGAGACCTTTCAATTCCCTGCTCTGTCATAGAATTAAACAGTATTGGTGTGCACAGCTATGTAGTTCCCAGGATCCTTTGAGGATGAAGGCCCTGGGCAATTGTCCAGTTTGCCCCCCTCCCCCTCTCCAATGCTGGCCCTGGGTGCAGAGCCGGTAATTTGACCAAAAGTCAGAGCATCTGCAGGTAAGGCAGAAGAATAAGACGTCTGTCCTCCCTAACTGTGCTCTGCAGAGCTAATAATTGGGGCTAAGGGAGACTTTCTTATTAAAGGGGTTTTCTATGTGGAAAACATTGGTGACCTATCCTAAGGATAAGTATTCTGAAGTTACCTGGTTCGGCCACTATACAAAGAACAGAGTTGTCTGCTTCCTCCTCCATTTTATTTTTTGTAATCAGCTGCTCCAAACAGCCATTTGGTGGATGTTCTGGGTGTCAAATCCCCACCAGTCCGATATTGATGACCTATTGATAAGAGCGTTCCTATTTTTAATTCCGAAAAATCCTTTAATAATATAGTTTATACAATTAAGGGAATACACTGGTAAGATTGAGTTCTGTTTCTGCGTAACTTCTTTAAGCTAATATTTTTTTTTTCATATAGATGTATTGCAAAAAGACAAGTTTGCGTCACTAGTTTTGAAAAGTTCCAGTGCCTCCAATATGAATGTATCCCGAGACAGCTGAAGTGTGAACATGTGAGAGAACCTGTGTGCGACAGTGACAATACAGAACATCCCAACATTTGCACTCTATATCAAAGAGGAAAACAATTGTCCTATAAAGGCTCATGTCAGGTAAGATCATATAAAAAAGCCATACTATTTATTTTTCAAGGCTGTTGTGTTTATTGATTCTGACTACATATTGCTTTTTCTTTCCTAAGACTGCAATGGATATCACAGAAACAGACAGTCATACGAATGCTTAAGTTCTTAAGTAAGGAACATTTGTTACCATAAAACAATTCCCATCACATCTCCATCCAATTATATGTTTGCATTGTCTCATAATCTCATCTATACATATGAAAAGTAAATTGCTGAGTTTATGAGATTATACTCTGTTTTCATTTTTCATGTGTAAAAGTTTTTCATGCAAGCATCTTCAGACTACGTGTACAGATGACCTATGTAAATTATCCCAAAAAGCTTGAGATGCAGGGGCTGTTAGGGTCAAAGCATATGGAGTTTTTTGGTGAGGATTTTGACGCTGAATCTGCTTCAAAATCAAGCTCAAATTCAGCGTCAAAATCCTCACCAAAAAACTCTGTGTACGTTGACCCTTATGCAGTTTTTGCAGTCATGTCATTTGTTTCAGTTATGTCATTTGAAGTTTGACTGAACAGAAATAATCCTGCTTTCCCTATACATATCTGTAGTTTGTAGCATATAATATCCAAAAATACTTAAATCTTCATTGTGTTCCACTATCTGTTCATTACCATAGCAAAATGAAGAAATCATCACCAAGACATTATTATATATATTATATATTATATAGAAATTCTACAACAGACTGTAAATACAGTACTATTGCAGCCTATGATACAAGCAGTTCAATGAGGTTGAAGCTTTCTAAAGGAGGCTAAAAACATGAAAACAGATGTTAAACAAATAATATATATATATATATATATATATATATATATATATATATATATATATTTCATATAAAAGTAAATACATTAAAATAAAAACACACTAGTTATCCCTGCAATAAAAAACTATACCTGGACAATAAAAATATATTAAAAATATATCATATATCAATGTATGGCAATGGAAACGATTTAGAAAAAAAAATGGCAAATAAAGAACTACTGTACAGAGACCTAACATGAAGCGTCAGGGCCCCACTGCAGAATCTGCAATGGGACACCTACCTATGCCTACCTGCGTCATTGTTGATCTGTGATCTGAAGAACGAATACCCTATACACTTAAAAAGTGATTACCTACTAGACTATGATGAGGTCCACCGGGTTTCCGCATGAAATCAGTGGAGAGAAAAGTCGTGTGTGCAGAATTTTTCTCTCCACCCATTTTAAGTGGAATGTGGTACCTGCAAAGTGTATTTCCATCCACATATTACATTAAAAAATAAATAAATCGCTGCATGTCAATTATATCTGCAGAAATGCTGGAGTTTTCTGCATAGCTATAATACAAGCAGAAAGTCCACAAAGGAAAACTCATTCATTTTTGGATGTGAATGGAACCCTGGTCAGATTTGTAAGTTTGCAAGGTTAATCGTGAACTCACCTCTGTGATGATTCAAGGCAGATTAAAACTTAAAAAATTGTCAAATGAAGCACTTGACTGGACTGAGGTCACTAAACACCAGCAATATTTGGGGTGGGGGCTTAAACAATGGGATGTCTTCTCCTGGTACCCAGTACTCTCCCTCTTCCATGCGCTCGGCGCTGGGCGCCTTTGCACCTTAAGTGGGAGTTGTCGAGTTGCTTTGCTCACTGCTGCATTTTCCTGTGTGTGTTCTGGTGGTAGACCACGGTGGGTTGGCGTCGTGGCAGATCTTTGTTTGTTTGAAATTTTCTTTGTATTTTATTTTTGTACTTATTTGCCTGTTTTTCTTGACTGCATCGATTGTTACTTCTCCTTCAATAAAACGAGTTAAAAAAAAAACAGTGGGATGTCATATACTTAATGCACCACTGTAAATAACTGGTAATAAGCAGAACTGATGATGATCTGTGTGATAATTTGATAAAATTTAGGACTTTTTAGCAATCCATTTAGGGAAAGTTGAAAACATAATACCCGGTGGGAGAGGAATTCATTATTGTTCTATGCTAGTTGTTAGGCAAATTAATGATTTGTGATTATTTATTGCCACTTGCCAGAGCTGATTTCCCACTTTATTATATTTGTGATATAATGAAGGGTTCTTTCTCACAGTATTTTGTGTGGTGTTTTAATTGCATATAAAACACATGCAGTCTGAAGGTTTTTTACATAAATTTTGCCTTTTTTTTATTGTTAGCCCCCTTGGCGACATGCCACATAATAGTAGAGCACTGCCATTAAGGTCATGATGCAAATCACCATACTAGTACACCTCTGGAACTGGTATTAACTCAACTTACAATGAACACCTTGCTCCAGCACCCACAGTCAAACATGACCAGACAACTAGGGAGTTTCCACAAGCATACTGCCCCTACATTGTTCCCATCCCCCCCCCCACACACACACACACACACACACACACACAGTAGGAAAGTGTTTAAAAATAAATAAAAAGAATAAATAAGTAAATAAATAAAGCCCAAAAATGTATAATAAAACTGAAACATTATTTAGTCTGCACTTTAAAAAAAATGGCATCTCACCTAACAAATATGGTATAAAAAGTGATCATTATACCCCAAAACCATGTACCAATAAAAACTAAAAAAATATGCCCTCAACAAGCTCTATCACCATAAAAATAAATAGTGTCATGATAAAAATACATCTGATCCCACAAAAAACAAACCCTCATATGGCTGCATAATCTGAAAAATACAAAGAGTATAGCTTGTGTAAGAACGAAAACCTCCAAATTACCATATCTTTAGGGCAAAACACAGCAGAAAGGTAATGTATAAGCGAATGCATATCAGAGTATACCCCAGATTTAGAGGTTACAGATGAAAACATACCAAAAAGTGACCCCGCAATAAAAAATACGGATGTGGATGGCACAACCAGTAGTTACAGAGTTTGGTCTCAACCCTTAGAAAGTATTGGTATTAGACTCCGTAGACATGAAAGTGGATGCAAAATAACATGATTTATTCACTTCAGTACACAGTGTGTAAAGTGACATTTTGGTCCTGATAGACCTTCATCAGACTCTACAATAACAAAGTGACAATGAAGATTAAATAATTGATATAGAAAGAAACCTGAAAGGAAGGAGCCACAGAGAATGCGGGAATATACTGCAATAAACCAGAATATAGAGGAGCATATGGATGAGATAGGGATATTGGTACCAGTAAGAAGTAGGGGGGTAGAGACTAGGTAAAATGAATGCTGAATAAAAGAGAAGGTGAGAAAAAAAGGTAGAAATGACAAGATGAAATTAAAGAGGACCTTTCATCAGATTGGGCACAGGCAGTTCTATATACTGCTGAATTCAGCGCACTATCAGCTTTCCCGATCTGTGTCCCAGGTAAAGAGCTGGCGGTGCCGGTAACGTAGCGCTTTACAGTCAGAAGGGTGTTTCTAACAGTCAGTCAGGTTTGTCCTTCTTCACATCAGCGCCTATCGCGCTGTACAGTGTGAGCGGGGAGGAACGTCCCCCTCCCCTCCTGATAATACTCGTCAATGGACGAGCACTGTGAGCAGAGGGAGGGGGCGTTCCTCCACGCTCACACTGTGCAGTGCGATAGGCGCTGCTGTGGAGAAGGACATTCCTGACAGTCTGTGTTCCTTTCTGACTGTGAAGAGCTACAGTACCGGGACCGAAAGCTCTTTACCCGGGGCACAGATCGGGAAAGCCAATAGTGCTCTGAATTCAGCGCACTGTTGGCTTTCCAGCAGTATATAGAACTGCCTGCACTAAATCTGATGAAAGGTCCTCTTTAAGAGATGGGGTGGAGTCAGAGGATGGACTCCAAACATGCTACAAACCCGGCTGTGGTGAGAGAATAGAAAAGGACACTGAAGTGGAGACTCTTTGTAGAATAACATGTAGACAATGCAAAATCAGTGAATCTGAAAGAAGGAATATGTAGTTAAAGAGATACATAATATAATAATGAACAATACATTAACCATACAACAGAATACTAATGTACTACATATCCATAAAGAATTCAGACGAATGCGGAGATCTCATATTCCCGGTTCATTCTGAGGGGCTCCAGAATTTGAAGTCTCTGTATCCAATATGTGTTTTGTTTTTGTTTTTTTGTTTTGTTTTTTTCAGGAGTAGGATAGGATTGACTCTTCTCCTTGGAAGGGGGCCATGTTCCAGTACCTAGAATCTCAAATGTGCCACTGTATGTTTGAATTTAATGAAGTATGATGGTATGGGTAGTAGAAGGTTCTGGCATCAGATGTTGGACTTTTGTTGCTTGATGCGGTCTAGCACATTTTGGGTGGTTTTCCCCAACGTAGGCAAGACCATATGGACATTTTTTTTAGGTAGATGACAAAGTTAGTCCTTAATGTGAGTGCGTTGACCATTGTGGGGGTGGTATGTAATGTGAACTTTAATGATGTTAGAGCACTGAGTATGTGAGAAACATGGGAAATTGCCACATTTTGGGGTACTCAGAAATTGATGGTAAGTCAGATTTGAGAACCAAAATCTGACTTAACCAATTTGTTTCTGATGTTCTGAGGATTCCTGTAACATGGTAAGAAAGGAAATTGAATCTCCTTAATCTGAGGATAGGCTTCATCTAATAATTTCGAGTGTTTTCTAATTATCTGGTGGACACAATGTGCAAATGAAAGATAGGTGTGTATGAAAGCCAGTCTTTGTGATTTGGGATCCCAAATTTGACCTAACTGTTTTCTGACTTCCCTAAAGAGGGATATCCCTGTTCCTGGAACTTGTTGCTAATTTCTGTTAGTCTCAATTATCGATTAGCAGGGTCATCAACAATATGGGAGATACGAGAGAAATGAGATTTAGGTAAAAATTTCTTTGTGTAAACAGGATGGAAGCTCGTGTAGTGCAGGAGACTGTTTCTATCAGTTTCCTTGGTAAAAAGGTGTGTACCTAGTGTATTGCCTTCTTTTCTATAGACAGTAGTGTCCAGGAAACTGATGATGTTGGGGTCAGAGTGTAAAGTAAATTGTAGCTCACGCCATATACTATTCATATAACAGGTAAATTCAAGTAAGGTGTGGGATGGGCCCAACCAGATGCAGAAAATATTGTCGATGTACTAATTCCAAATTAGAGAGTATTGTGAGAGTTAGTGTAAGAGAGTTAGTGTAAATATAGTTTTCTTCAAAAAATGCCATGTAGTTGTTGGTGTAAGGGAGCACCATGTTAGATCCCATAGCAGTCCCCTGTTTCTAAATGTAGTAGGTATCTTGAAAAAGAAAGTAAACCAGCCTCCGGCATTTCGGCAGCTGTCAAGCTCGCCTGCCGCTGACCTTATTCCTCACACTGGCCTGTGATTGTTCCGGCGTCTCAGCAGCTCGCTGTAGAGCCATTTAATGAGCTTGTTGTTGACGTCGCTGATTTCCCTCACCTCCGCTTGAGGAGAACTCTGTTAACTTCTGGCTACCTTCATAGCTCTCGTTGTTTTAGAATTTTGAGAATTTTTTTTTTCTTTTCTCGGCATGTTTAAAAGTAGCAAACTGCCAATTTGGATTAAGGGTGTGTTCCCATTCAGTGTGTCAGCACTGCCTGGAGCAGATCAGATAATATGCAAATGACAAATGAATGTAAACAATGGACTAAGGGTTAGCTGTGTATTTACACAGAGAGATAACAGACCTGGTTTTATCAGAACCTGAGATAAGCTGCTGCAAGAGCAGTTTAATATTAGAGATGAGCGAACAGCTTTCGATCAAATTGGTATTCAATCGAATATTAGGCTGTTCGAGGTATTCGATTCCAATCGAATACCATGCTGCAAAGGCACTAAAACTTTGTATCCCCTCCCACCTTCCCTGGTGCTTTTTTTTTGTACCAATAACTGTGCAGGGAAGGTGGGATAGGAAATAGGAAAATGTAGGCATGGAAAAAAAAATCTGAAAAAGTAATTGGCTGGCTAAATCAGGTGACCTCCACTTTGTACGAATAGTGGATTTCAGATTCGGTTCATATGAGACTGTGAACTAGACAGGGTTAGCTAGGAATTAGCTTTATTTAGGTGTGAATCTTACTCAAACAGCTCTTTGGTGCTCTATATACCTTCCTTGCCAGCCCGAGATACATGCAAGAGTTCCGTCAATGCATTCCTATGGGAAAAAGTCAGCTCCTGCATACTGCAAGCTACCAGCGATCCCGACTAGCATATGATGCACTGTCACAATGTGTTTTGCATTGAACTTACTCTCACATTTAGCTCTGGCTGGTAAGGTCTCATCACTTTCAAACTTCACCTACAAGCACATTTTGTGGCAGCCCATTATATGCTAGTCAGGATCCCAGGCAGCTTGCGTTATGCGGGAGCTGCCTTTTTCTCATAGGAATGCGTTGACCAGCGTTGATTGGCCGTATGCCATACAGTGTACAGCATTGGTCAATTAACGCCAGTTCAGCCGGAGGCTTGTCTGTGAGGAGGCGGAGTCTAAGATCGGTCCACAGCAGTCTCCATTGTGGTCTGATCTTAGATGTAGCAGAGTTCAGCGCACAGCTGTGCTACATCTCAGATGTAGCAGAGTTGAGGGAAAAGCTCTACTACAATTCAGGTGAAGCAGAGTTCAGCACAAAGCTCTGCTACATCTCAGGTATAGCAGAGTTGAGCTGTGCGCTGAACTCTGCTATACCTGAGATGTAGCAGAGCTGTGCACTGAACTCTGCTACACCTAAGATCGGACCACAATGGAGACTGCTGTGGACCGATCTTAGACTCCGCCTCCTCCGGCAGAACCAGCGTTCTGGCAGATTTTCTGCCATGTCGTGAGTGCCTTCCCGTTTTTGTTATTTGTTCTTGCAAGTTGGCATATGTAGGCGCACATGTATTGCCCATGGTAGTGCCCTTGAGCTGGTGGACATGTATCCCATTAAAAACAAAAAAGTTATGGGTCAAGGAAAATTCTAACAGATTCAGTACAAATTGGTTGTGGGCGCGATATTGGGTCCCCCTAGAACAGAGAAAAAACTCCATGGCTCTCAATCCCCACACATGGAGTATAGAAGCATAGAGAGCTTCAACATCTATGGAACATAGAATAACATTCTCATCCAGTGTCACCCCACCAGCTTTCGCAATAGATCAGAAGTTTCCTGAATGAAAGAAGGCAGAAAGATAACAAAAGGTCTCAGGATATGCTCTAAATATATCCTGACATTTTGACACAAACTATTTACCCCAGATACAAACAGTGTTCCTTTTAGAGAGGACAGGCCCTTGTGGATCTTAGGCAGACAATAAAAAGTCGTCTCAACTGGAGCCAGAGGCAACAAAAATTCATATTCCTTGTCAGAAATAAGTTGATCAATTTTAGTGTCATGTGACATGCGGCGTAGAATATGTATGCAGGGGCCACTGTGGGGCATTATAATATATGTAAATTTGGTGTTATACCGTGTGGGGCCATGAAAGAGGGCACTATGCCGTGTGGGGTTGGGGGGCCAAGTGTTTGCTAGTTATGCCCCTGTATCTATGTATGTGTGTGCGTGCATGTACGATAGATAGATAGATAGATAGATAGATAGATAGATAGATAGATAGATAGATAGATAGATAGATAAATAGATCTAGAATGAGAGACCATCTCTGTTGGCACACTCAGTTTCTGCACTGAGCAGTCACATTAATACAGATGAAGGCGTTCATTGCACTGGGCTAGTTCACACGTGGGCAAAGGGGAGTTTTTTGACAGCGGATTTCACTTCAAAATCAGCCCCTTTACAATGGAGCCCTATGTGAACAGCTAGCTTTTTGTTTTCCGCTAGCTTTTTTTTTCCGCTAGCTTTTTTTTTCTGCTAGTTATTTTTCAGCTAGCAGAAAAAAGAAGTGACATGACCTTTCTTCAGGCGTTTTCCGCCCGAAGAAAGCAATAGAAGTGAATGGGAGGCAAAAAACGCGTGTTTTTTTTCCGCACGGCTTTTTGCAAAAATAAGCAACGCTTTTTTTGCAAAAAAACACGCGGAAAAAACAACGCTAGCGGTTTTTTCAGCCCATTCACTTTATGGGAGGGGAAAACAGCCTGGCTTTTTTTGGAAGCGGTTTTTACAAAAAAAAGCTCCAAAAAAAGCTTGGCAATGTCCAAAAAAAGCTTCCTAATTAGGAAGCGGTTTTTTTCAGGACCAAAATAGTTTTCAACCTTTGCAACGCAGATGAAAAACCAGCCTGCCCCAGAATCCAGGCAGAGACTAAGATCACAGTAATGTGCTGCAGCCAAAAAGTGCTGTGGAAGAGACCGCAGCGGAAACGCATCACATTGCTTCCACAGCGTTTTTCACGGAAAGTCCAGAGAGTTTTCCTCTACTGATTTTCTGTTCCTATAATACCTGCACAGAAAACCCCAGCATTTCCGTAGGTATAATTGATGTTCTGCAATTTACAAAAAGACAGTGGTTTTTGAAATCGCAGCATTTCTACTGTGGATATTTATCTGCAGAGTGTGGATGGAAATAGCCAAAATCCCTTCCACTTTGCAGGTACTATGAAATACTGTGCTTTTTGCCAAATTGTGCCCTGGTCTGAAAGGCACAATGAAAGCTATTTTTTTCCACAGTGAACCTGTCCCATGTCCCAGCCTTAATATTCAATAGTTATAGTAGTAGTACGGTATATAAAATTACTGGTGTCTAGTAGTCCAGCCAAGAGGCGGTGCAGGAAAGAGAAAAGTGCCTAACAAGTCTAGCAAGTTGAACCAAATGTATCATAAATCTTGCACTACTGTGAGAATTTCGCATCAGTTTCCAACAGTCTAGTTTTACAATACAGATTCATCAGGTATTATCAGCTGTTTATAAGAGTACAATATGCAAAATATAATCTAACTGTAGAACTTTTGAAATTTTATAGCCTTTCTGCAAGTCTATGGAACCAGTCTGCGGACATAATGGGGAAACATATGCTAATGTCTGCAATGCTTATTCCGATCGTGTTGCTGTGGATTATTATGGCAGGTGTCAAGATGTTGGGATATTCTCACAGAACAATATTCATTCGGAATGTGCCTCTGTAAAGTGTCCTACCAAGCCTAAGGCTGGCTGTAAAGCAGTCATACCTCCTGGTAAGTACATTTGCTATCGAGTTCAATTTAGGTTAAGGGTTAATTCTTATTTTATCCCAGACGACCCCTTTAATTTTATGTAAATTAATAGTATAAGAAACCTTGTAATTTATCTTACTGGAGATAAATGTTTCTTTCTTTACTTATCTGGCTGTTTTCCCATTATCTCCCTTCCAAGATGACTATCCCTATGAAATATCTGCTGAATTCCTTCTTGCTAGAGTTCACATCTGCGGTGGAGAGAAAAGTTATGCACAGAGGACTCTTCTCTCCACTGGTTTTAGCAGGGCCGGCTCCAGGTTTTTATGGGCCCTTGGGACAGAGCCTCAGTGGGCCCCCTTGTAAAGGAGGTGGTGGAGTCGAGACACTGTGCGTTGCAGATGAAGCGAGTGACGTCATGCAGGAGTGTGGCGTCACCAACGCCATACCTCCCAATCTTTTAAAGAGTAGAAAGAGGGGCAAAATGTGCGGCGCGCTCTGCGCGCCGCTGCAAATTTAGCTCCACCCACTTTTATGTTGATTCCACCCATTCTCATTCATTATGTTCTCCCACACAGTATAATCCTCCTACAGTCACCTGTAAATTATATGCCCCCCCTCCATCTCTCCCCCAGTTTCATATACACCCTTCCTCTGCCCCCAGTTTCATGTCCCCCCTCCATCTCTGTCCCCAGTTTCATCACGTTCTCCCCCTTCATCTGCCCACAGTTTCATGTCCCCCCATCTCTGCCCCAGTGTCATGCCGTTCCCCCCCTCCCCTTCATTTGCCCCTTCAGTTTCATTGGGCCCCCTCCATCTCTGTCCCCAGTTCCATGCCGTTCTCTCCCCACCCCCTCCATCTGCCCCAGTGTCATGCTGTTCTCCCCCCCCTCCATCTGCCCCAGTGTCATGCTGTTCTCCCCTCCCCTTCATTTGCCCCTTCAGTTTCTTTGGGCCCCCTCCATCTCTGTCCCCAGTTTCATGCCGTTCTCTCCCCACCCCCTTCATGTTCTCCAGTGTCATGCCGTTCCCCCCCTCCCCTTCATTTGCCCCCCAGTTTCATGGGCCCCCTTCATTATGTTTCACCTTACTATGTAATACAAAACAAACACTTACACTCACCTTCTATCACTCACCTTCCCTCGTTCCCCCGACGCTCCTCTCTCTCTCCCTCCAATCACATACGCGATGCAGGAGCTGTGAGATCAGCTCCTGCTTAGCTCCGGCCCGGCTTGCGTGTGTAGGCGTGATGCGATGACGTCATCGCACCTACACACGCAAGCCGGGCCGGAGCTTTAAAGCAGGAGCTGATCTCGCAGCTCCTGTATCGCGTATGTATTCCAGCTCATCGGCGGACGGACGCCGATGAGCTGAAATTGTGACAGGCAAGTGCCGGGGGGCCCCCAGAGGCTCTGTGGGCCCCGGCACTTGCCCGACTATGCCGTGCGCTGACGCCGGCCCTGGGTTTTAGTATAAAAATATACTCCTGGCAGACTGCATCATAGTCTATTGTTGTTATAGTGGTTCGGGTCCCCAAGACCCGTGCCGAGATGTGAACCTATGCTTAGTCAAACAGAAGGCCACGGAAGTGTAATTTTACAGCTCACAATAGAAGCCTGTGGAGAGTAGAAGAGGAGTCGTGAGCAAAAACTGAGTGAGAGAGGAGGCGCAGAGGCACAGATGACACTGTTAACTGCTAAAAGTTGAGCTTTCTGTCTTATCATACATGAGTTATTTTCTTGCTCAGTACTTTCTCTGTTGTCCTATACAATACTGCTACAGCTTACAAGTAGAATATGTAAATCTGTTTCCCAAGGTGTAAATAGGGAAACAGTGCCTCTGTTTGCTGCCCTCTACGGGAAATTCCCTTGAACATCATGCCCGACTTCCCAACAAGCCTTTCCTGCAATGATGCGGAATTTTGCCAAGTCAATATCCCAGCTGTGGACAGTGCTGTTTCAATCTGGTTGGATCTCTTCAGCACAGACTAGGGAAAACCTACTTGGCAGAGGTGAGAGACTTCTAGACTAGGTTATGGGTGTAATGTCACTCCTTGAGGAGAGACCACCTTCTCAGGTGTGTGGAGTCTTACAAAAAGCCCTTTTAGCTCCACTAGGGGATTATGAGAAGAATATGCAAACGGAGGCATTGTTTCCCTATTTACATCTTGGGAAACAGATTTGCATATGCTTCCCATAATCACCCAGTGGAGTTTAAAGGGCTTTTGTAAGACTCCACACACCTGAGAAGGTGGTCTTTCCTCAAGGAGTGACATTATCCCCATAACCACAGCTTACAAGTGTCAGAGAGAGAGGAAGTTATGGACCAGTTTCTCTATCATTTTCTTTGTGATTTCAGGGATATATATCATCCCAGTTTGACTTCACTCACCAGCTCAGGGTGAAGTAAAATTCAGACAGAGCCAGCAGAGAGGAAAATTGCTAAAATACAGAATTCAATTAATGACCAGAAGTATTGCCCCTCAGTATAGCACCATGTAATTTAGTAAAGTTTGTTGAAATAGTTTTAAAACAGCTTAAATAGTATTTGTGATTGTTTGTTTGAACTTATAGACCAGGAGTTGTCAATCCCCCGGCATGTGTGCCTAGAGCGGTACGCAAGGCTTATTTCCCTGGCATGGGCAGCCTGAGTCCTCGCCCAGCTGTTTAGATCGTACCAAACAATTCCAGAGTATAATAAGCAAAGGGACAAGACTGGTGACAAACATAAAAATAATGTTAGGGGGCGTTTGCACTAGCACCGCTGTCCACTGAATTGGTTTTTAAAGTAAACCACCAGTGTCCATATGCAGCCTCTCCACCTGGAAACAGTTTTTTTGCACGGATACAAAGTCCTGCATGTCCGATTTTGTGTCCGTGCAAAAAAAAAAAACGTTTCCAGGCGGAGAGGCTGCATACGGACACCGGTTGCTTTGAAAACCCATTCTAATGAATGGGTTTTAAAACTGACCACCCGCATGCTGTCCCCTATCCAGTTTCTCCGGGCATTAAGACAGAAACTCCTGGGCAGACAGCGGCGCTAGTGTGAACATTGCATTTCTCACCCTCCCTGTGTTCCGCTCTATTCTCTTCGGCACTTCTGCTGAAGAAATCGCTGGTAGGTAGGGTTGAGCCGATCTTGAAATTTCGGGATCGTTTTTAAAATCTGATTTCCGATCATTTTCCATTCGAACCCGATCCCAATTCCGATCCTAATGCAAGTCCATGGGATTTTTTTTAATAATCGAAGATTGGATTTTCAAAACGTTCCTATTCACTACACAGAAAGGAGTCCAAAAATTGTTTACTTATATCCCCCTGGTATCTACTCTTCTGTTTCCTCCCTGCTGTGCCACATACTGGACTCTGCTACATCTCCATAACTGTACATTGACTTTTCTATCTACTCTTCTGCTTCGTCTCTGCTTTACTGTATGTATGTAGCACAGCTGAGTATATGGTAAAGCAGGGATGAAGCAGAAGAGTAGATAGACAAGTCAATGTACAGTAGTGTCTATCTACTCGCGAACTTCAGCCATGGCTTATTATATGGCGAGTGCCTCATCGTCCTCACAGCAGCGCAGCACAGAATGATTTACCGCAGCCTGCCACTCTTCTGCTTCATCCCTGTTTTACCGTATACTCAGATCTGCTACATCTGAGATGTAGCAGAGCCGAGTATACGGCACAGCAGGGAGGAAACAGAAGAGTAGTACGCTCCCATAGGAATGAATGGACGCAGACGGTACGCAGGGGGTTAAGTAGCCGGACGCCAGCAAAGTCTGCGTGCCAGCCACTTCCATTCATTCCTATGGGTGCGTGCTATTTGAAACGGGCGTTTTGAATAGTACTCACTAATCTGATACTATAGCTTTTCCCACAATGATTGGCCAGTAGCAGATGAGCAGACTCTCTGCAGCTGAGTCGCTGCCAGAACATCCCCAAAGTGTGGACTGGAGGGGGGTGGAATGACAGGTCCCACAACCAACTTACCTGCCATTCCTAAAAATCCAGCCCAGTAACCAGAACTCTGAAATAACCCTAAGCAGACAATAGTTATCTGCTGAGAAATGTTCTTGCTAGAGTTTTCTCATCTCACCCACCTTAGTAGTCCATTACCTGAACAGCCATTGGCTTACAACATGTATTGCAGTGTATAGGAGGCTGTCAGCCTATGCAGACACATGGGCTGGCAGTCTCCATACCTGGCAGGATCAACCAGGTACATGGAGGGACACATGGATGGCAAACCCCGGGTCACTGATCAGACCTCAGGCTGTCAATTAGGGACACTGGCACCCACCCCCGAAACCATGCGGGGGGTGCCGATCGGGGCCCCTGCACATACAGAAATATAAGCTTTTCCTGCTCTGACATGCTACCCGCAGTAGGCATGATCGATTTAATAGGTCTGCTTCATTATCTTCCTGTAGATTATCTATAATTTGATGTTTTTTTTTCCATGCAGGTGCTTGCTGTCCTTTATGTGCTGGAGTTCTGAGAATATCGTATGACAAAGACAAGTTAGACAGTTTTGCTGAGGTATTGTAACATATCCAATAAGTTATTTTATTTATATTAGAAATAAATAGATATCTTCTAATAATTTGAAAGTCTTTCATATTTTCGCATGTCCAATTTTATATCTGCCAATAAAACTTGCTGACACTACCATAGATCTCAAGAATTGGGGTGTTTTGCACCTTAGCTTTTAGTGGAATGGCTAGTTAAACAGTGGACAGCGCGCACTACTCCTTTAATTTGAATAGGGACTGCCAGAAAAAGCCTAGTACTGTCTGATCAGCCATTTTAGTCAAAATTCGGGTATAAAACACTCTAATTCTCAAGATCAGCAAGTTACCCCTATCCTTGCATACTTGATTTAAATAGAATATCCCTTTTAAATCATATAGATCAGAAGAAAAAGCAACAACAGGATGTACTCTGCTAGCTCTGTCCTCTGTAAAGTTCACTGACTTCTTGTCAGTGAAGCATGTGAGAGACACTACAAAAAAGTATTGCTGAACAAATGCTTTCTCCATCGCTTGTGGCTGGATGTACAGTATATGGGCTGATTCAGTTGAAATCACTCTCTTGATGATTTATATCTGCTTGTTCCCTTGGCATGAGTTTTCATGGAAAGTTTAAATATTTGCAGAGTTTTGCTGGGCAGACCCTGGCTATCAGTTTTTCTGCTGCTAATATTCCCATTATGAGGTGCAGCAAATTTCACAATTTTCTCTCACTTGCTGGGGACATGAACGATAAGGAGCATTCCCTGTTGTCCCACTTGCAGCACAATACGGGGTATTTCTGCCCTTGTGTGCCGGTAGGACTGGCGGAATTTTTAATTAGCCAAAATTAGCATATGCATGGCTACAACCCTATAAGAGGGTACAGGAACCCCCCGCCCCTCGCATGTTTTTTTTTTTCTGTCCTTTGTGACTGGACAGGTGGTGGAGGCCCTGTGGCCTCCTGTAGGGGTTGGAAGAAGGTGTTTTTAAATCCTTCTTCTTCTTTCCCTTTTCTTTCTTTCTGAGAGAAAGATTTAGGTTTTGTCTTACCTGCTTTGCAGGGTGTTCTGATTTTGTTCAGCTGTGTTACAGCTCATTCACTGCCCAATAAGGTAAGCGGGGTCCTCTCCAGCTTTTCCTCTGTGTTTAGAGCAGAAATTAAAAGCACTAATACCTATTGCTATGGGCACTCTGTCATCTTCCTTTATGTTTAGTGCAGAATCTAAAAGCACTAATATATCTGCTCATTTTACGAGGACTTGTACAACATCCGCGGTCATTTTGTGGATCTTGCTCCGTCGGCCCTCTGCGACAAGATCCGGAAATATTTCTCCGAAACCCCCCTCCCTACTCTCTAGAGCACCAGTAAGGCGGCACTTGAGGAGCCTTTTTCATTGGAGGAGGTCTCCTTTGCCATTCAGGCCTCTCCCCTGGGTGAATCCCCGGGCTCAGATGGCTTTACCGCACGTTTTTATAAATGCTTTCGCGATTCTCTAGCCCCTGTAATGTCACACGTATTTAACAGTGTCGGCGACTCTGCGTCATTTGCTTCGCAATCCCTCGCGGCCCCTGATCACAGTACTCCCTAAAACTGTCAAGGACCCCGCCCTCCCAGCCAGCTACCGCCCGATCTCCCTGATCAATATAAATGTTAAGATCTTCGCCAAATTGCTTACGAATAGACCGTAAATAGACAATAAAGTTGGTTTTATTTACAGACGCGAAGCTTGGGACAATATATGCAAAACTATATTGGCTGTCTCGGTGGCTCGTTCTTCCAAGCTGCCTTTGTGTTTGCTATCAGTTGACACCGAAAAGGCGTTTGAGCAGGCTCATTAGAGCTTCCTGCGTGAAATGCTTTGCCATATTGGGGTGGGTTTTGTTTTTTTGAGCAAGGTGTTCGCCCTCTACGGTGACACTACTGCACGGGTTAGAGCTAGAGCATTCAGATTTTTTTTTCGGTTGGGAACGGCACCCGTCAGGGCTGCCCCCTGTCGCCATTGCTTTATGCCCTAGTCATGGAGCATCTTGCCGTGGCGATCCAGTGCTGTTCGGAGATCCACGGCATGCAGCTGGGCTCCCGCCAGACGACCTCTTATTGTACATCTCACAGCCACGGGTGTCGCTCCGCGAGTGTGCTCGCTTTGGCTATCTTATCAATTTTAAAGTCAATCTTTATAAAACGGAAGCTCTCCACGTTTCGCTCCGCCCGGCGGAGATTGCCGTTCTCACACGCGAGTTCCCGTTTCGTTGGCAATCTACCTCCTTTAAGTATCTCGGAATTCATATCCCGCCCGACCCGTCCCACTTGTTCCGACTGAACTACCTTCCACTCCTTGAGAGGGTTATTTCTGATTTGCGCTTTTATGGTGCTAAGTCATTATCTTGGTTCGGCCGCATCCATGCCCTTAAAATGGACATTCTCCTGAGGTTCCTATACCTGTTTCAAACACTCCCCATTCAGTTGTCCCGTGACTTCCTTGATCGCGTCCAGCCCTTATTTGGGAAATTTGTGTGTCGAGGAGTAGACTAAGTTTCTGTGTTCTCACCCGCCGTAAGGGCAGAGGGGGAACAAGTTTGCCAGATATTAGACTGTACTACCGCTCCTCAGTTCTGCTTTGTCTCTTTGACTAGCAGTTCCGACGTTGCGACAAACAATGGGTCGCTATAGAGGCTGACCTGATCTCGCCCTCTCTCTCTGCCCTGCCGTGGATCCCGCCGCATTTCCGCCCTAAGTCTTCAGGACACTCACAACTTACATTGTAATAAAGGTCTTTTATGTATTTTTGTCTACTTCTGGTTGCTTGTGTGATTACAACTGGGATATTATTCACAGACAGCAAGCAGCTTTCCTGACTGTGCTAATAGATTGTTCTTTTCCTGTGTCATGTCTGCATGGTAGATGCTAGAATGGAGAGGATACCACCAAATATCTGCCCTATGTTTACTGTTCAGGATTCTTTAATCACCTATAAGATAGTCACTTCAGCTTTTCTCAGCTATTTGTTTGTTCTTGTACAGTTACCCTTTGCACAATTACATTTAGACAAACAAAACTAGTTATAATGGAAGGAGAACAGACTGCTCCTTATGGTATACACCCAGAGCCTCAAAGGCAAATGCAAAATGCGTTGCAGCCATAATGTTGTTATCAGCATAAAAACTGGCAGTACACCATGTATAAAGGCTTAGGGCGGGTTCATACCTGCGCCCGGTCTCTGCTTTGTGGGTTTCCGTCTACTGTCCAAGAAACTGGACAGAAGATGGAAACCCGGCAGTCAGTGTCCGCCCTTGAGAGTCTTCTGGTCTCCGCGGCGAAATAATTTTTTTTTTTAACTGGACACAAAGTCCTGCATGTCAGACTTTGTGTTTGGTTAAAAAAAAACTGACAGAAGACGCTCAAATGAATGGGTTTGAAAACTGACTTCCGGTTTTCATGTCCTGTCATAGCACTGAGTTCCTAGAAAGTACCTGTACATATTTAAACTTTTCATGAAAATTCAAGTACCTTTTAAGTCCTTAATATTTAATTTATTATACAGGGATTTGCCAGTTTTTAGAGAAGGTTCTGTTGTCATTTCAATTTAGGCTCCAGTGATTACTACTGAGGAGATTATTATGGCTCCTAATCCAGCTAAAAGAAAGTCAGTAGTAATGTTTTTCCTAAAAAAAATTTTTTATTGATTATGCCCTCCAAGATGGAGAAGTTTTGAGAATTTACCCTATTAAATACTGGTTCTGGCCCAGAAAAAATACAAATTTAAAGATCAGACAGGAGCAATCAACAAATAACCTCTCCAGATATGCAGTACATTGTAAGAAGATATATGGTAAAGTACTGGAAGGGGTGTATATCTGCTGCTTAAGATAAAAAAAAAAAATCCAGAAAGCTGTCTTGTCTTAGTATAACATAGTTTCAGAGACACTGTTTCTTTAGACCACATGCACATGACTGAATGTGCATCCGACGGGGGGCTGAGTTTGTAGCGGAAAGCACTCAGATGACACTCAGAGTAACATGACTCATGACTGCATGCCATTATGCATTGAGGTCTATAGGAGCTTTTGATCCATGTATGCCATACATGCTAATCTACTAATATGTGATATGTAATGGACCCCAATGTCTGTTAACAACAAAAGAATGTAAAAAGTTTACTTGCTATATAAGAATAAAGAAAAAGATATTACATTGTCCAGACTACACCTTATAGGACTATTAGTAAATAAAAAGATTTAATACAGTTACAGACATATTTAACCTGAGTACAAAGGACTCACATGTATGAGGTAATGTACGAAATAAATAGGAGCAGTGATATACATATTTAAAGTAAAAAAAAAGTGGCTAGCATAAAAATTAAATATTAGCAGTGCCATCCATAGAGATGTAAGCACAGGTGCAGTACACTGCCAGAAAATAGAGACATCTTTGTCCTTTTATCCACAAGAATAGCTGCTTCTGCAGAGTATTTATGGTTCCTCCAGTTACACACGTGGACAAAATTGTTGGTACACCTTGTGTAATAAAAGAAAAACCCACAATGGTCACAGAAATAACTTGAATCTGACAATAGTAATAAGAAATAAAAATTCTATGTAAATGATCAAATAAAAGTCAGACATTGCTTTTCACTTCAGCAGAATGTTTTTTAAAAATAAAACACATGAAACAGGCCTGGACAGAAATGATGGTTCCTTTAACTTAATATTTTGTTGCACAACATTTTGAGTAAATCACTACAATTCAATGATTCCTGTTACTGTCAATGAGACTTTTGCACCTCTCAACAGGTATTTTGGCCCACTCCTCATGAGCAAACTGCTCCGGTTGTTTCGGAGCTGCCTAATGCTAATGCTGCCCACAGACATAAGACAGCTATCAAGCTAAACAATGACCGGCTTCTAGTTTTCTCCATAAATGTTCATGTTGATTTCTGCTTGATTTGTTATGTTATATGTATAATGACAAACTGTACATTTTAACAGGCAACAAAGAAGTGGCCTCTAAGTATCTTGGACATACTACAGAAAATAAGACTTCATGTATCTGTACCCCAGTGTGATGTATTTGGATACCTCAGTGTGGAATCAGAGATAATTGTCCTTGTTATGCCAGTTGACAATCAAACAAAACCAATACAGGTAAAATTATTCTCTCTGTAGGTTCTGCTAAAAGTGTTTTTCCACCATTGATCGTTCATCCCTGTGTGCTCCAGCCCTGAGCTGTAGACGCGATGTGGTAATGTCACTCACATCATGCCTGCAGCTCCCTAAACAGTCCGGGACAAAGGACTGCACAGAGCGGAAGGAGAATGAGGAGCAATGATTATGCAGTGCTTTATTAGAGGAGTCATTAAACTGGGGGCAGATAAAGGGAGGACATTAAACTGGGGGGAGATGAGGAGGAACATTAAACTGGGAGAGTGACATTAAATGGGGGCAGCTTGAGGGGGACATTAAACTGGGGGCAATTTGTAAGGGGACATTAAACTGGGGGCAACTGGAGGGGGACATTAAACCATGGGGTATTTGGAAGGGGGCGTCTGCCTCTAGTTGCCCCAGTTTAATTTTCCCCTTCAACTACCTCCATGATTTAATGTCCCCCTCTAGTTGCCCCCAGTTTAATGTTCCCATCCAGCAGCCTCCAGCTTAATGTCCTCATCCAAGTACCCCAATGGTATAATGGCCCCCTCCAGCTGCCCCATTTTAATGCCCCCCCCCCTCTGTTTTTTCCTACTGTGGGGCAATTGGTGGGTAACCTTACAATGTGTGGGCATATAATCTTAGGGTGACTGTAGGAGGAGTATACTGTGTGGGAGCACATAACAAAATGGAAGAGAATGGGTGGAATCACCACTTCTCTTAATTATGAGTACTAAATAACAACACAGATTCAGACCCAATGACAAGGTCTATTCTAGATACGTAGCAGTAAGAGGCAGAATAGTATGAATATTGTCTAATTCCTTGCCAGGTGATCCAAACCCATCTGCTCCAAGCAATTAGCCAAGGGACCAACTCTTGTCTTTATTAAATTTATATAATTGTTGTAGATTGTGGGGATAACGTCTATCCTTAGGGAGAGACCACCTTCTCAGGTGTGTGGAGACTTATACAGCCATAGTTGCTCTACTGCAAGGGAACATGGGAAGAATATGCAAATCTGTCTCCCAAGATGTAAACAGGGAGACAGTGCCTCTGTTATGCTGCCCTCTATAGCAAGCACCCTGAACAACATACCCGACTTCCCAGAAGTCTTTACTGCATGATGCGAGGTTATAACCAAATCAATTTCTCAGCTACGGACGGCACCGTTTCTGTCTCTTTGGACTTTATCATCGCAGCCTAGAGAGAATTGAAGAAATAATGTCTCCCTGTGGCCTCCAGGTAATCAATAATGTACCTCCAGTGGCCCCACACAAGTAATAATAATATTCCCCAGTGGCACCCAGGCAAGTAATATAAATTCCCCCCACACTGAAATTGCGCTATGTAAATAAAAAACAGGTTCTTCACCAGGCATCACTGACTGTTGCCTGAGCAATCGCTCCTGCTCCCCTTTTGAACCTGCTTCTTATATCTAACTATGCAACTATTTCAATTGGGTCTTGCAGTTGTGTCTCTGATTTGTAAATAAAAAATAGTGCTACATGCTGTACATGTAATGTATTTCCTGTTACTTTAACCTGTATAATATAGATAATGAAATCAAGTTCTCAAACTGTGTTTTTGTTTTGTTTAGATTGATGCGTGTAATAAAGAGGCGGAGAAGATAAATTCTCTTATAAATTCTGACAGCCCAACTCTGGCATCTCAGGTGCCATTATCAGCTCTCATTACATCTGAAGTTCAAACATCACCAACACTTCATTCCAGCTGTAATATCATAAAATGTAATATGTATTATTTATGTATATATATCCTGATTACTCTTTTGTGCACTCTCTGAAATGTATTATATGCTGCATTTTTTAAAATCCACAATGTATAAAAAAAAATATATTACTTGACTTAAGCTAGATTCACACTGACACCTTTAAGTTTGTTGTTCTGATCAGTGATAGGATCAGAAAAACAGACTGAAACTTTGACAGAATGGCAGATGCAGGTTACGGTTAAAAACAAGATAAGAGATTTCTTCTTTCTTGTGTGTTTATTTTTTCAAATGGAAGATCAAGTCTTGCTCCATCTGCATTCATCATTCTGCCAAAGATTCAGTCTGTTATTCTAATCCTATGACGTATGCAATATGAGCCTAGCTTTACTATTATTAAAGGGGATGTCCAGAAATTAAAAGAAAGAAATGGCAGAAACAAATGTTATGAAATAAAAACTCAAAACAAAACTAAAAACAGCACTTTGCCAAACCAGCGGTCTTCGTTTACATTCCAAGAGTGATGCCATGACATACAGAACATGGCAGCTACAGCAAATTACTGGCCTCACCTGCCATTTGGTATACTTACTGGCTTCACCACTGTTGCCAATGATCGACTACAGTGGTCACATGCTAGAACAGTCAGAATACAACAAAAGCTGACGAGGAGCGTCAGGAAACTAAGAATTTTTTTTATTAAGATTTGTTGCTGCTAGTTATACTGTATGTTTATTAGCCTTGGACAAGATTTTAAGGGAAGATCTGCCCGCGATTAGCTTTACTCTACAGTCAGCAGTCTATTCACGTTTTCCTCACCTACATAAAGTTCCCATCCTGCTGCTGCCCCCAAATATAAAATATACAGTATAATATAAAAATCCTCTGGAAATAAGTAACACCCAGTGTGCCTTTTTAATTTATTAATGCTCCTATGTGCCTCTTAAATTAGTAGTGCCCCTTAATTAAAAATGTACCTTAATTAATATTGCCCTATGTAACCCCTTAAATCAATAATGCCGGAATGCCGCAAAAATTTATATTACTCAATTCCCCTATTATCAATTTTTCCCCTGGTGCCCCCCTTACATAAATATTGCACCCTAGTGCTCCCTTGAAATAATAGTGCCTCTTAAATACTCTTTTGTATTAAAGGGGTTATCCAGGGAATAAGAAAATGAATAACCTGCACTGCTTAAGCTTTACCACTAATATACACCCTGTTGCCCTGTTTATTATATTTATGTAGTGCAGAGGAACAAGAATTCTTGCCTCCCTAGTTGCCCTATGCAAATGTAGTAAACCGGGCTCGGGGGGGATCGGGATGTACATTATTAATAAAGTTTAACTAGTACAGGGAATATACTGGTAAACTTTATTATTTACTGAAAAACCCTTGCCCCAATGACCATATATAACCCCCCCATACCCCCCCCCCCTGTTATTTTAGGCATGCTCGCTCACATGAATATTGCCCTCAATGCTTTATATTGTATTAGTTCCAAAAAATCATAATGCCCTATTCTATGAAAATATTCCAAACTGTAAAACAAAGAAAAAAAAACAATAATAAAAAGTTATACTCCCCTACCTCCGATCCCCTGATGCACTGAGGAGCTGCTGCATCTTCTTTACTTGGAGACTGCAAGCTACATCAGGCCTGCAGCCTACAACCTGCCGGGACTACAGACGAACATCTGCATCCTGGCGTGGAGATCACACTACAATGACGTCACCGTGTCCATCTGAGCTAAGACGTATAGTTTTCACCTTACATAACAGTTTGTTAACAGTGGAGTAGGAAGCCAAAGGCTTCCTCTTCTACTGTTCATTCATCTCCATCATGGAAATTCAGCAGCATGTTCCTCAGCATGGCAAAAACCATCCAAAATTGGATCATTTTTATTTCAACTTTTCTGCAGGATTTTCTGTAGATTTCCTGAAATTTCAAGCTGGGCATTACAAAGATTGAAAGCCGCAGTGATAATTGATAAGTAGAAGTTATACTGCAGGTTTTAGTCATAACATGTGGGCAATATTTTTTCAGATATTATTCACATTGCTGCTATAGATTACAGAATGTTAGCGATGTGTCCCAAACCTTCAGAAGCCTAAGGGGAAATTATCAAGTCTGGTATTCCATACGTCAGATTCCCTGGGTCCTGGAGTGAGATATGCGTAATTTATTAAGAGGCATTCCTCATATGTCAGCTACACCTCTGGATCATTGTGGTTTAGATTTGAGCTGGAGTTTCTTTACACCAGTTTCTATAATAAATGATAGGCCATGTGTTAGGCCATGAAATGCCATCCTTCCTCTTCTGAGTCCCTTCCATGTCTCACCCACTTTTCAAATGACACAAAAAAGGGAAAAGTCAGTAAGTGTGCACATGACATAAATGTGAAGAGAAAGTTTGTGATGTTTTTAAAGTGGTTGTCCAATTTCAGACCAATGTTAAGAAAGAAAATTTTATTGTTTTTATAATAAAAAGTTATACAATTTTCCAATATACTTTCTATACCAATTCCTCCTGGTTTTCCACATGACCATAGGCTGATGTTTATCGACTGGAGTTAAGCAGAGATCTAGAAAACTGCGAGGAATTGATATAAAAAGTATATTAAAAAATTATAGAACTTAAAACCAAGACATTAAAACTTAATGCGAAAGACAAAACTTGGCACTCCAACAGGTTATAATGCAAATTTATCATGTATATTATGTAAGATGGCCCATGCACCATGCCTTGAACCATTCCCCTGGCCATTACTCAGGACTTCACCCCTTATTCCACAACAATCAGTCCGATGAAAATTGTGGAGGCAACAAAACCTTAAAATACTTATTTGGATTGTGTAACATAATAAACTCTAATCTATTTGTGCGTGTTGGAGTGCCAAATTTTTGTCCTAACATTAAGTTTTAATGTTTTGGTTTTTCACAGAAGCCACTGTTAAAATAAAAATAAAGCTATAATAAGAACAGCATCAGTTAGCTGCTCCTTGATGGTTTCTGAGTGACAAATATTAAGTATTTTGCTCTTATATTTACTGGATAAAATCCAAAAGTATTAAAGAGGTATCCTGGTTTTCTTGACTTTATTTGTGTAGAAGATGATACATTTTCTAATATACCTGTATTTAACGTTTTGCTCACTCATCTTTATTTTATCAGTGCATTAGTCTGTCTCTAAAGAAATAAAAATGTTATGGTCCATTCTTAGGCTTATGCAAACAAAGGAAAACTGAAACAGACTAAATATGGCATCAGTCATGTGTCCCTAGCACAGGTCATGTGACTCCCAGCGTTCATATAATTGTCCAGGAAATAAATTAACAATAATAGATATTGATGATCAAAATACCACAGCTTCATCTCTTTATCATCTCACCTCTGTTTGGTTGTTTTGTTAATTGTTGTATATTTTTCAGTTAACACCACAGCATTACCCAGAGACAGCCATATTACAAATCACCTAGAGAAAGACAGCCATGTAAATGCCCACAGAATGAAGTAGGTATAATAAAGATCTGTTTCCACTATCAGTCATATTTAGTTTTCCTATGAATGCGACAAATGCGAGGGGTCAGATGACTGACACAATGTTTAGTGCTGTGCTGTTAGTCCACCAGGATTTATCCATTGGCTTTATCATTCCACTATGCATCAAAGGGTCTGCACTGACACAATAAATGAAACTGAGCAGAATGTTATAAAATTGTATTATATCCTGTTCTACCCCTTTAATTTAATCTGTATTTTGCCTGATACTGGATGGATAAACATAATTTTAGCAGATTGCTGATATTTCTATGCAAATTTTATTGTCTATATTTATTTTTTTAATTCTAATCATTGTTGAAGTTACCTCATTGTCAATTGTATTTTATATGATTAATTCTGTGTCCCATAAAAGAAATGTCATCAATATTAATCTGTGCAATGAGAATCTGTATGTGTTTAATCTTTCGCTGCCAGGGGTTTTGTTATGGATGCTAAAAGGCCTAGACCTTCATGCATATTTTCATAAAATCACCAGAACTGGAAGGAACAAAAATCTGTTTTGAAGCTAGAAATGTTAAAAAAGTATCATCCTATAAAATTACAGATTACACACTATGAAAAGCAAATAAAACCCATAAAGCCTATATATTTCTTTAAAGTAGACAACCTGAAGATTACATGTGTCTCAATTGGTTATCAATAGCCATGTCCACCTTCATGCAATTTTGTGACAAACACTAATACAATTAAAATACACTAAAACATATATTGACACCTAAAACTCTAATTCAATCATACATTGACACACAAAACACATAAATTAACCAGTTAAGGACTGCTGGCCATAAAAAATTACAGCCGACGGTCCTGGTCTCTGAAAACCGTCCAATTGTAAATTTACAGCTGGCCATCAGAGGTCGGATCGGGTGCTAGGTGTTACTAACACCTAGCACCCGCCTCGATAACGGCCGGTTGGAACTGAGCTCCGACCGAATGTTTTAACCCAAACATGAAGACAGGATCCAAAGGGTTCCGCTAAGTAAATGACCCCCCCAGGCAACCCCCGCAGCGACCCCATGAAGCCTGGGGTCTGGCAAAGTGACCCCAGGCTGCATGGAGCCCCCACATATCTGGTGATACTGCCCAGACCTGAGGAAGTTAGACTATGCGTCTGCATAGTCTAATTTCCTGTATACACTGGGAGACACATGCATGCCGTATCTCCTACTGTATAATATACAGTCAGCAATGAAATAATTGCTGAATCAAGTGTCTTAAAAGGACACATGAAAAAAGTGGGGGAAAAAAGTGTTTGAAAAAAAAGTTATAAAGCCTCAAAAATTCCCTTTTTTCTATAGAAAATGAATTATAAAAAAAACCTCGCTGTGCGAGCGTATATCAGAGGACACCCCAGATTTACAGCTTAGAAGGGGAAAGACACCAGAAGTGACCCCCAAAGTGACTCCCTCAATCATAGGAGCTACTGGGACATAGTAGGGAATGTGGTGTTTGCAATGTCCTCCGCACAGCTTATATATTCCCTCTTCGCCATCCGCTGTGCAGTCACGTCTGGGATACTAATACTCACTACACCCCCTGATAAATTCTTTGAGGGGTGCAGTTTTCAAAATGAGGTCACTCCTTTGGGGAATTCATTTTTCTGGTACCTTACAGGCTCTACAAATATGACATGGCGTCCAGATACCAAACATCTGAATCCAAAATCCGCATAGCTCTCCTTCCCTTCTGTGCCCTGTTGTGTGCCCAAACTGCAGTGCCCCATGTATGACACTGGTGTATCCCGGATAACGTACGTAATGTCATATGTGGGTATAAACTAATATTAAGGCACAGCCAGGAACAGAAGGGTTACTGGGTTTTTGAAGCCCAGACAGACGGATAGGTTTTTGGACACTATGTCACATTTGCAGAGACCCTAAACTTGCCCCTACAACATGGGGTCACTTCTTGGGGAATTCCAGTTTACTGTCACTTCCAGGGCTCTGCAAAAGCAACATGGCCCCCAGAAAGTCCCTCTAAATTTGTACCCCAAAAGCTAAAAAGCGCAGTGCTCCTTCCCTTCTGAGCCCTGCTGTGTGCCCAAGCAGCAGTTTATACCCACATATATAATTTTTTTCCTCCCGGGATGGCCCACTTAATAGTTTTAGGAGTGCAGGTCTCTGACACACAAAGTGGGTGCACCGAAATGGCATATTTTTAAAAATTTTAATTTTGAGCATTAATTTTTGGGAAGCATTTTTAGTCTCAAAATGATAATACCCTTTGATACATTCCTTGACAGGTGTAGTTTCATAAAATGGGGTCACTTTTGAGGGTTGTCCATTGTATTGATACTTTAGGGGCTCAGCAAATGCGACATGGCACCAGAAAACTATTCCAGCAACATCTGCCGTCCAAAAGCCAATAGCGCTTTTTCCATTCTGAGCCCCAACATGTCCCCATACAGCAGATTATGACCACATATGGGGTATTGCTGTGTTCAGGAGAAATTGTGTAACAAACTGTGGGGGGCTTTTTCTACTTTAACCCCTTGTGAAAATGAAAACTTTGGGGATAAAGTGACATTTTAGGGTGAATTCACACTGAGTAAACGCTAGCTTATTCTGAACGTAAAACACGTTCAGAATAAGCGGCGTCTAAAGCAGCTCCATTCATTTCTATGGGAGCGGGGATACGAGCGCTCCCCATAGAAATGAATGGGCTGCTTCTTTCACTCCGTGCAGTCCCATTGAAGTGAATGGGGAGTGCCGGCGTATACGGCAAGCTCTGCTCATGCCGGAGCGTACACGCCGGCACTCCCCATTCACTTCAATGGGACTGCACGGAGTGAAAGAAGCAGCCCATTCATTTCTATGGGGAGCGCTCGTATCCCCGCTCCCATAGAAATGAATGGAGCTGCTTTAGACGCCGCTTATTCTGAACGTGTTTTACGTTCAGAATAAGCTAGCGTTTACTCAGTGTGAATTCACCCTTAGTCATTTTTCATTTACACATCCCAATGTTAGTAAAATCTGTGAAACAACTGTAGGGTCAAAATGCTGACTATACCCTTTCATTAATTCTGTGAGGGAGGGATGTAGTTTCTAAAATGGGGTCACTTTTGGGGGGTTTCCATTGTTTTGGTACCCTAGGGGCTCTGCAAATGAGGCATGGTGCCTGAAAACTATTCCAGCAAAATCTGCTGTTCAAAAGCCCAGTTTCGCTCCTTCTCTTCCATGCACTGCCGTCTGCCCAAAAATCAGTTTACACCCACATGTGGGGGATTTATGTGCACGGGAGAAATTGCATGATAAACTGCCAGATGCATTTTCTCCTTTAACCCTTTGTGAATGTGTTAATTTTAGGTCTAAATGAATGTATTAGTGAAAAAAAAAAAAAATGTTCTCCTTCAGCTACCCCCTGGGTTTAATGCCCCCTCCATCTGCCCCCAGTTTAATGTCCTTCTTCATTTGCCCCCCAATTTAATGTCACCTCCATCTGTACTGATATAACACAACAGGGAAGCAGGGAAGGGAAGACACAGCCCAAAAAAAGCACACAACAATTTGAAAAGGAACACTCACGATCCCTTAGGAAGAGGAAGAAGCTGCCCGCACCTCCAAAGTGATTCCTCCGACATAGGAATGGATCCTTACAGGAAAGCTGAACAAAAAGAAGGATAGTCCAGCAATGTTCTTCCTTAAAAACATTTCTTCTTTATTTAAATACACATTTAAAAAGTATCCAACGGGATGATTGGATATAATGCATGGCGGAAATATATGAAAAAGACTGACGTGTTTCGAACAGAAAGTTCTTATTCGTAGTCTGGTGTTTTCAGAGATCCACTGGTTCCTATATACCATGAAGATCATGTGTAAGTAATCCACATGATTACATGGACCCGTACTGACATATACAAAAAACACACATAAAATATATATAAAACACGCTGTGCAATATTAATCTATACATAAATTCATTTGTGACGAAAAATGGACTTCAAAAAAACTAAATTTGAGAAAAATAAACTTTAGAGGGAAAAGACAAGGAAAAGTGGTCACGCAGACTAATCATCACTGACCCAAAACAGTAGAAAATGGTAATGAGATGAAAGATATTAGATCTTACCACATATCCAATAGTACGTATATACTGTATATACACATTCAAATTTGATTTTACCTTTTGCATGACACATCAGTGCTCTGGGTTAACCTTCCACACTGAGCATGTCATGTAATCATCTCAATTCATCAATGCGTATGCATAAGGAAAAAGAGGGAATTCCTTAAACAAAAATGGTTGCACAACGATCTATAAAGTGGGTACGCATGCGCAAATAAGAGATCCCACGACCGGGGAAATCCCTTAGTAAAGATGGCTACACAAAGACTTATATAGTATACTAGAGAGAGGACTCGGCTTCGCACGGGTATATTACAATTTATGTTTGTGTACTGGCCCCATAAGAATTGTCCAATTTTGCACTGGTATATTTTGTATGTTGTTTGTGTGTATGTCCATAAGCGTCATGTGATTATGTGTATCTCATTTTGGATGTCAGTGAAAAACCTGTGATCAGTTGTTATGGATACCTGGAGTAAAGCTGTATCTAATCCTTCCCCGTGTAGTACTGTGTTTAGATGCAAGTGTCTAATTCTTGGTGTGGTACTTTGTGCAGATGCACATATCTAATCCTCCCCATGTGATATTGTGTGAAGAGGCGCGTATCTAATGACTCTGGCGTGTGGTACTGTGTGCAGATGCGCATATCTAATCCTCCCCCATGTGGAACTGTGTGCTGAGACGCGTATCTAATTCTCTGGCATGTGGTACTGTATGCAGAGGCCTGTATCTAATCCTCCCATGTGGTACTGTGTTCAAATGCACGTATCTAATCCTCCCCTGTGTGGTATTGTGTGAAGAGGCGCGTATCTAATCCTCCCCCGTGTGATACTGTGTGCTGAGACGCGTATCTAATTCTCTGGCTTGTGGTACTGTGTGCAGAGGCATGTATCTAATCCTCCAAAGTGTGATACTGTGTGCACACACGTATCTAATCCTCCCCTGTGTGGTACTGTGTGAAGAGTCGCGTATCTAATCCTACTGCATGTGGTACTGTGTGCAGACGCGTGTATCTAATTCTATGGCATGTACAACTGTGTGCAGACGCGCGTATCTAATCCTCTGGAGTGTGGAACTGTGTGTAGACGTGTGTATCTAATCCTACGGCATGTGGTACTCTGTGCAGACGTGTGTATCTAATCCTATGGCGTGTACCACTGTGTGCAGATGCGCGTATCTAATCCTCTGGAGTGTGGAACTGTGTGTAGACACGCATATCTAATTCTACGGCATGTAGTACTGTGTGCAGACGCGCGTATCTAATCCTCCCCATGTGGTACTGTGTGTAGACGCGCGTATCTAATCCTACGGCATGTGGTACTGTGTGCAGACGCGTGTATCTAATCCTATGGCGTGTACAACTGTGTGAAGACACGTGTATCTAATCCTCCCCTGTGTGGTATTGTGTGAAGAGGTGCGTATCTAATCCTACAGTGTGTGGAACTGTGTGTAGAAGCATGTATCCAATCCCCCGGCATGTGGTACTGTGTTCAGACGTGCGTATATAATCCTATGGCATGTGGTACTGTGTGTAGACGCGCGTATCTAATCCTCCCCCATGTGGTACTATGTGCTGAGATGCGTATCTAATTCTCTGGCTTGTGGTACTGTGTGCAGAGGCATGTATCTAATCCTCCAAAGTGTGGTACTGTGTGCACACACACATATCTAATCCTCCCCTGTGTGGTATTGTGTGAAGAGGCACGTATCTAATCCTTCGGCGTGTGGAACTGTGTGTAGACGCGCGTATCTAATCCTACTGCATGTGGTACTGTGTGAAGACGCGTGTATCTAATCCTATGGCGTGTACAACTGTGTGAAGACATGTGTATCTAATCCTCCAAAGTGTGGTATTGTGTGAAGAGGTGCGTATCTAATCCTACAGTGTGTGGAACTGTGTGTAGACGCACGTATCTAATCCTACTGCATGTGGTACTGTGTGAAGACGCATGTATCTAATCCTATGGCGTGTACAACTGTGTGCAGACGCGCGTATCTAATCCTCTGGAGTGTGGAACTGTGTAGACGCGTGTATCTAATCCTAAGGCATGTGGTACTCTGTGCAGATGCGTGTATCTAATCCTATGGCGTGTACAAATGTGTGCAGACGCGCGTATCTAATCCTCTGGAGTGTGGAACTGTGTGTAGACGCCTGTATCTAATCCTTCGGTATGTGGAACCGTGTGCAGATGTACGTATCAAATCCTTCAGTGTGTGGAACTGTGTGCAGAAGCGCATATTTAATTCTCTGGTTTGTGGGACTGTGTGCAGACCCATGTATCTAATCCTCTGGTGTGTGATACTGTGTGCTGATCTGTGTATCTAATCCTCTGATGCGTGTATCTCAGTTTGGATATCAGTGTTGTATTGTAAATGTGGAGTGACCGTGTGTATTGCAGTTGGAATATGAGTGAAAGTCTTGCAGGTTTGTATTGGCTAAGGGGGGGGCACTGTGTTTGAAATGCTGTATCTCAGCAACGGTACGTCCAAGCGAGTTGGAGTCTCGTCTTAAACCTTCCCGGATATCTGAAGTATCTCTGTACCAAATTTGGTGAAGATCGGTCCAGTCGTTTGGTTCGCATTAGAGCACAGACAGACAGACAGACAGACAGACAGACAGACAGACAGAAATTCATTTTTATAATATAGGGAGATGAGCATGCGTGAACAAGAAATCCCACAACTACGGAAAAAGACCGTATCCAAACCGGTCTGTAAGTAGTAATATACCTCACAGAGAATGAAGAATAAAGATGTACACATATCTCAGGCAAACACCCAAAAGTGAAAAAGGCACAGTTCAAGACCCAAGGTAAGTAGTGTAATAAGAGCAAACCACTTATTATATATATTACTAGAGGGAGGACCCGGCTTCGCACGGGTATATTACATTTTATGTTTGTGTAGTGGCCCCATAAGAATTGTCCAATTTTTCACTGGTGTATTTTGTATGCTGTTTGTGTGTATGTCCATAAGCGTCATGTGATTATGTGTATCTCATTTTGGATGTCAGTGAAAAACCTGTGATCAGTTGTTATGGATACCTGGAGTAAAGCTGTATCTAATCTTTCCTCGTGTAGTACTGTGTTTAGATGCAAGTATCCAATCCTTGTTGGTGTGGTACTGTGTGCAGATGCACATATCTAATCCTCCCCGTGTGGTATTGTGTGAAGAGGCGCGTATCTAATCCTCCAGTAAGTGAAACTGTGTGCAGACGCGCATATCTAATGACTCTGGCGTGTGGTACCGTGTGCAGATGCGCGTATCTAATCCTCCCCTGTGTGGTATTGTGTGAAAAGGCGCGTATCTAATCCTACGGCATGTGGAACTGTGTGTAGACGTGGGTATCTAATCCTACGGCATGTGGTACTGTGTGCAGAAGTGCGTATCAAATCCTACGGAATTTGGTACTGTGTGCAGACGCACTTATCTTATCCTCTGGCGTGTGGTACTGTGTGCAGACGCACGTATTTAATCCTCCCCCGTGTGGTACTGTGTGAAGAGGCGCGTATCTAATCCTACGGCGTGTGGAATTGTGTGAAGAGGCGCGTATCTAATCCTACGGCGTGTGGAACTGTTTGTAGACACGTGTATCTAATCCTACGGCATGTGGTACTGTGTGTAGATGAGCGTATCTAATCCTACGGCATGTGGTACTGTGTGTAGACGCGTGTATCTAATCCTAAGGCATGTGGTACTGTGTGTAGACGCACGTATCTAATCCTACGGCATGTGGTACTGTGTGCAGACGCGTGTATCTAATCCTATGGCGTGTACAACTGTGTGAAGACACGTGTATCTAATCCTCCCCTGTGTGGTATTGTGTGAAGAGGCGCGTATCTAATCCCCCGGCATGTGGTACTGTGTGCAGATGCGCATATCTAATCCTATGGCATGTGAACTGTGTGTAGACGCGCGTATCTAATCCTCCCCCATGTGGTACTGTGTGTAAACACGCGTATCTAATCCTCCCCTGTGTGATACTGTGTGCTGAGACGCGTATCTAATTCTCTGGCTTGTGGTACTGTGTGCAGAGACACGTATCTAATCCTCCAAAGTGTGGTATTGTGTGAAGAGGCGCGTATCTAATCCTTTGGCGTGTGGAACTATGTGTAGACGCGCGTATCTAATCCTACTGCATATGGTACTGTCTGCAGACGCGTGTATCTAATCCTATGGCGTGTACAACTGTGTGCAGACGCGCGTATCTAATCCTCTGGAATGTGGAACTGTGTGTAGACGCATGTATCTAATCCTACGGCATGTGGTACTCTGTGCAGACACGTGTATCTAATCCTATGGCGTGTACAAATGTGTGCAGACGCACGTATCTAATGCTCTGGAGTGTGGAACTGTGTGTAGACGCCTGTATCTAATCCTTCGGCATGTGGAACCGTGTGCAGATGCGTGTATCAAATCCTTCAGTGTGTGGAACTGTGTGCAGAAATGCGTATTTAATCCTCTGGTGTGTGGGACTGTGTGGAGACCCGTGTATCTAATCCTCTGGCGTGTGATACTGTGTGCTGATCTGTGTATCTAATCCTCTGGAGTGTGGAACTGTGTGTAGACGCCTGTATCTAATGCTTCGGCATATGGAACCGTGTGCAGGCGCACGTATCTAATCCTATGGCATGTGGTACTGTGTGCAGAAGTGCGTATTGAATCCTCTGGTGTGTGGGACTGTGTGCAGACCCGTGTATCTAATCCTATGGCGTGTACAACTATGTGAAGACACGTGTATCTAATCCTCCCCTGTATGGTATTGTGTGAAGAGGCGCGTATCTAATCCTACGGCGTGTGGAACTGTGTTTAGACGCGCGTATCCAATCCCCCGGCATGTGGTACTGTGTGCAGATGCGCGTATCTAATCCTATGGCATGTGGTACTGTGTGTAGACGCGCGTATCTAATCCTCCCCCGTGTGGTACTGTGTGCAGACGTGCATATCTAATCCTTTGGCGTGTGGAGCTATGTGTAGACGCGCGTATCTAATCCTACTGCATGTGGTACTGTGTGCAGACGCGTGTATCTAATCCTATGGCATGTACAACTGTGTGCAGATGCGCGTATCTAATCCTCTGGAATGTGGAACTGTGTGCAGACGCGCATATCTAATCCTCTGGAATGTGGAACTGTGTGCAGACGCGTGTATCTAATCCTATGGCGTGTACAAATGTGTGCAGACGCACGTATCTAATCCTCTGGAGTGTGGAACTGTGTGTAGACGCCTGTATCTAATCATTCGGCATGTGGAACCGTGTGCAGATGCGTGTATCAAATCCTTCAGTGTGTGGAACTGTGTGCAGAAATGCGTATTTAATCCTCTGGTGTGTGGGACTGTGTGGAGACCCGTGTATCTAATCCTCTGGCGTGTGATACTGTGTGCTGATCTGTGTATCTAATCCTCTGGAGTGTGGAACTGTGTGTAGACGCCTGTATCTAATGCTTCGGCATGTGGAACCGTGTGCAGGCGCACGTATCTAATCCTATGGCATGTGGTACTGTGTGCAGAAGTGCGTATTTAATCCTCTGGTGTGTGGGACTGTGTGCAGACCCGTGTATCTAATCCTATGGCGTGTACAACTATGTGAAGACACGTGTATCTAATCCTCCCCTGTATGGTATTGTGTGAAGAGGCGCGTATCTAATCCTACGGCGTGTGGAACTGTGTTTAGACGCGCGTATCCAATCCCCCGGCATGTGGTACTGTGTGCAGATGCGCGTATCTAATCCTATGGCATGTGGTACTGTGTGTAGACGCGTGTATCTAATCCTCCCCCGTGTGGTACTGTGTGCAGACGTGCATATCTAATCCTTTGGCGTGTGGAGCTATGTGTAGACGCGCGTATCTAATCCTACTGCATGTGGTACTGTGTGCAGACGCGTGTATCTAATCCTATGGCATGTACAACTGTGTGCAGATGCGCGTATCTAATCCTCTGGAATGTGGAACTGTGTGCAGACGCGCATATCTAATCCTCTGGAATGTGGAACTGTGTGCAGACGCACGTATCTAATCCTCTGGAGTGTGGAACTGTGTGTAGACGCCTGTATCTAATCCTTTGGCATGTGAAACTGTGTGCAGATGCGTGTATCAAATCCTTCAGTGTGTGGAACTGTGTGCAGAAATGATAATTAATAATAAATATAAGATAAGTCATTCCTCCTGTTTAATCCATTGGGTGACCGTGTATTTAATCTTAAGATCCATGACGCTTCTCTCAGTATGAGAGAGTGTTCGCAATTTCCACCTCACAAAGGTTTCCTGACCTGATCTATAGCTTTAACCGGTTAAGGACCAGGCCCAGAAGTACATTAACCGGTTAAGGACCGCTGGCCGTAAATTTACGGCCAGCAGTCCTGGTCTCTAAGACCAGCCGATTGTAAATTTACGGCCGGTCTTCAGAGACTCACTAGGCAGGGGGTGGGGCGGGGGGAGGGCAGGGGTTAGGTGTTACTGACACCTAACCACCCCCTCAACAACATTCAGTCGGACTCAGTTCCGACTGAACGTTTTAACCCTTTCGATCGTGCCGTGAAACATCACGGCGCGATCGAAAGGGATCCGCCGCATATTGAAGCTGATCGGCACCCCCCGCGGCGAGATCGGGGGGTGCCGATGTCAGTAAAAGGTAGTCTGGGGTCTGGCCAGTGACCCCAGACTACCGGAGCCCTCACATACCTGGTTGATCCTGCCGACCGATGGAGGAAGTGAGCGATGTGTCTCACTTCCTCTGCTGCTTGCAGGACACGAGCAGGCTCATGTCCTGCTCGTGTCCTGCAAGCTACTATATAAAATCAGTTGATGCTTTCATGAAAGCATCAACTGATTCAAGTGTCCTAAAGGGACACATGAAAAAGTTAAAAAAAAAAAAGTTAAAAAAAAAGTTAAAAAAAAAGTAAAGTGTATGAAAAAAGTAATAAAGTTATAAAGCCCAAAAATCCCTTTTTCTCTATACAAAATGAACTATATAAAAAAGTACTAAAAATTAATAAAAACAATGCATATTTGGTATCGCCGCGTCCGTAACAACCTGTACAATAAAACTGAAATAATATTTAATGTATACGGTGTACATCTGAAAAAAAAAAACGGAAAAAACCCGCCAGAAGTAGTGATTTTTCACCATATCACCTTACAAAATATGCTATAAAAAGTGATCAAAAAATCATATGCACCCCACAACAGTACCAATAAAAAGCGCAGGTTGTCCCGCAAAAAATAAGCCCTCAACCAACACTGTCAACCGAAAAATAAAAATGTTACGCCTCTCATAAGATGGCGATGCAAAAATCACTGATTTATGTCCCCAAATGTGTTTTTGTTCTGCAGAATTAGTATCGCATAAAAAAATAGTATAAATGAGGTATCGCCGTAACCGTACCGACCCGCAGAATAAAGGGAACATGTTACTTTTACTGTGCGCTGCATGGCGAAAAATTTAAAGGGTACAACTCAATGCCAGGATTTTATTTTTTTTTTAAATCCAGCAAGAAAGAGTTAATAAAATGTATTCAGTATGTTGTAGGCACCCAAAAATGGTGTCATTACAAAATATATCACATCCCGCAAACAACAAGCCCTTATATGGCCGCGTCACCAAAAGAATAAAGAAAATATAGCATCTACCAATGTGAAGACAAAAAAAACCAAAATCGCCAAATTATTAGAATACAACTGGCGGCGTCAGGAAGGGAATGTATAAGCTGTGTCAGTGTACTTCAGGAGACACCCCAGATTTACAGTTTACAAGGGAAAGACACCAGAAGTGACCCCCAAAATGAGCCCCAGAGTGACTCCCCCAATCATAGGAGCTACTGGGACATAGTAGGGAATTTGGTGTCTGCAATGTCCTCCGCACCGCTTACACATTCCCTCTTCGCCATCCGCTGTGCAGTCATGTCCGGGATACTAATACTCACTACACCCCCTGAGAAATTCTTTGAGGGGTGCAGTTTTCAAAATGGGGTCACTCCTTTGGGGAATCCACTTTTCTGGTACCTTACAGGCTCTACAAACATGGCATGGCGTCCAGATACCAAACATCTGAATCTGTACTCCAAAAGCCTCATCGCGCTCCTTCCCTTCTGCGCCCTGCTGTGCGCCCAAACTGCAGTTTATGCCACATGTATGACACATGTATGACACTGGTGTACCCGGGATAACGGACGTAATGTCATATGTGGGTATAAACTGATATTAGGGCACAGCCGGACACAGAAGGGAAGAAGGGTTATTGGGTTTTTGGAGCGCAGACGGTTTGGTTTTTGGATGCCATGACACTTTTGCAGAGACCCTAAACTTGCCCCTACAAAATGGGGTTTACAGTTACCTCCAGGTCTCTCCAAAAGGAACATGGCCCCCAGAAAGTCCCTCTAAATCTGTACCCCAAAAGCTAAAAAGCGCAGTGCTCCTTCCCTTCTGAGCCCTCCTGTGTGCCCAAGCAGCAGTTTACACCCACATATATATATTTTTTGCCCCTCGGGATGGCCCCTTAATAGTTTTAGGAGTGCAGGTCTCTGACAACACAAAGTGGGTGCAATGTATGGGGGACCGAAATGGCATATTTCTATCAAAATTTAAATTTTCATTTTGGACATTCATTTTTTGGAAGCATTTTAGGCACAAAATGATAATACCCCTTGATTCATTCCTTGACAGGTGTAGTTTCTAAAATGGGGTCACAATGGGGGGTTTCCATTGTATTGATACTTTAGGGGCTCAGCAAATGCAACATGGCACCTGAAAACTATTCCAGCCACATCTGCCCTCCAAAATCCAAATAGCTCTCTTTCCATTCTGAGCCCCACCATGTACCCATACAGCAGATTATGGCCACATATGGGGTATTGCCGTGTTCAGGAGAAATTTTGTAACAAACTGTGGGGGGCTTTTAATTCTTTAACTACTTGCAAAATTAAAAATATGGCGCTAAATGGACGATTCATTGGGAAAAAAAGTAATTTTTCATTTTTACATCCCAATGTTAATAAAATCTGTGAAACAGCTGTGAGGCCAAAATGCTCACCAAACCCCTAGATAAATTCTATGAGTGGTGTAGTTTCCAAAATGGGGTCACTTTTAGGGGGTTTCCACTGTATTGGTACTTTAGGGGCTCTGCAAATGCGACATGGGACTTGAAAAATATTCCAGCAAAATCTGTCCTTCAAAAGCCAAATAGCTCTCTTTCCATTCTGAGCCCCACCATGTTCCCATACAGCAGATTATTACCACATATGGGGCATTTCTGTGTTCAGGAGAAATTGTTTAACAAACTTTATGGAGCTTTTTCCCCTTTATCCTCTTGTGAAAATGAAAAATTTGGGGCTAAATTGACAGTTTATTGGAAAAAAAGTAATTTTTCATTTTCATGCCCCAATGTTAATAAAATCTGTGAAACAGCTGTAGGGTCAAAATGCTCACTCTACCCTTTAATATGTTCTGTGGGGGGTGTAGTTTCCCAAATGGGGTCACTTTTAGGGGGTTTCCACTGTATTGGTTCTCTAGGGGCTCTGCTAATGCGACATGGCACCTAAAATTATTCCAGCAAAATCTGCCATCCAAAAGCCAAATAGCGCTCTTTCCATTCCAAGCCCCGCCATGTACCCATACAGCAGAATATGGCCACACATGGGGTATTGCCGTGTTCAGGAGAAATTGTGTAACAAACTTTGGGGGGCTTTTAGTCCTTTATCCCCTTGTGAAAATTAAAACTTTGGGGATAAAGTGACATTTTAGTAATTTTTCATTTACACATCCCAATGTTAGTAAAATCTGTGAAACAACTGTAGGGTCAAAATGCTGACTATACCCCTTGATGAATACTGTGAGGGGTGTAGATTCTAAAATGGGGTCACTTTTGGGAGGTTTCCATTGTTTTGGTACTCTAGGGGCTCTGCAAATGAGGCATGGTGCCTGAAAATTATTCCAGCAAAATCTGCTGTTCACACACCCAGTGTCGCTCCTTCCCTTCCATGCACTGCTGTGTACCCAAAAATCAGTTTACGCCCACATGTGGGGTATTTCTGTGTACGGGAGAAATTGCATAACAAAATGTGAGATGCATTTTCCCCTTTAACCCTTTGTGAATGTGTTAATTTTAGGTCTAAATGAATGTATTAATGGAAAAAAATAAAATGTCTAAATTTCACTGCCATATTATTTTTATTCTTATGAAAAACTTAAAGGGTTAACAAACATCCCAAATGCTGTTTTGAATAATTTGAGGGGTGTAGTTTTGAAAATGGGGTGATTTATGGGGGTTTCTATTATACAGGCCTTTATAATTCCTTACAGAACTGAAGCGGTCCCTAAAAAATTGGTTTGGGGAATTTTCTTGCAAATCTAGAAAATCGCTGTTACACTTGTAAGCCTTGTAACGTCCAAAATAAATTAAAAGACAATCAAAAGATGATGCCGATATAAAGCAGAGATATGGGAGATAATATTTATTTATGTATTTGGGTGGTATGACTATCTGCCTGAAAAGCAGAGAATTTCACATTTTGAAAATTGCAATTTTTTCCAAATTTCCATCAAATTTCCTAGTTTTTTTTATAAATAAATACAAAAATATTGATTAGTGTTTACCACTAACATGAAGTATAATGTGTTACGAAAAAAACAGTCTCAAAACCACTTGTGTAAGTTAAACCGTCTCAAAGTTATTGCCATTTAAAGTGACACGTCAGTTTTGAAAAAAAAGGCCTGGTCTTTAACATACTTTTGGGCCTGGTCCTTAACCGGTTAAGGACCGGGCCTCTTTTTTCAAAACTGACATGTGTCACTTTAAATGGCAATAACTTTGAGACGCTTTAACTTACACAAGTGATTTTGAGATTGTTTTTTTTCGTAACACATTATACTTCATGTTAGTGGTAAACACTAATCAATATTTTTGTATTTATTTATAAAAAAAACTAGCATATTTGATGGAAATTTGGAAAAAATTGCATTTTTCAAAATGTGAAATTCTCTGCTTTTCAGGCAGATAGTCATGCCATCCAAATAAATGAATAAATATTATCTCCCATATCTCTGCTTTACATCGGCATCATCTTTTGATTGTCTTTTAATTCATTTTGGATGTTACAAGGCTTACAAGTGTAACAGCGATTTTCCAGATTTACAAGAAAATCCCTCAAACTAATTTTTTAGGGAACACTTCAGTTCTGAAAGGAATTATAAAGGCCTATATAATAGAAACCTACATAAATCACCCCATTTTCAAAACTGCACCCCTCAAATTATTCAAAACAGCATTTGGGATGTTTGTTAACCCTTTAAGCATTTCATAAGAATAAAAATAATATGGAGGTCAAATTTAGACATTTAATTTTTTTTCACTAATACATTCATTTAGACCTAAAATTAACACATTCACAAAGGGTTAAAGGAGAAAATGCATCTCACATTTTGTTATGCAATTTCTCCCGTACACAGAAATACCCCACATGTGGGCGTAAACTGATTTTTGGGCACACGGCAGTGCACGAAAGGGAAGGAGCGACACTGGGTGTTTGAACAGCATATTTTGCTGGAATAATTTTCAGGCACCATGTCGCATTTGCAGCGCCCTTAGCGTACCAAAACAATGGAAACCCCCCAAAAGTGACCCCATTTTAGAATCTACACCCCTCACAGAATTCATCCAGTGGTATAGTGAGTATTTAGACCCTACAGTTGTTTCACAGATTTTACTAACATTGGAATGTGTAAAAGAAAAATTACTAAAATGTCACTTTATCCCCAAAGTTTTCATTTTCACAAGGGGTTAAAGGAGTAAAAGCCCCCCACAGTTTGTTAAACAATTTCTCCTGAACACGGCAATACCCCATATGTGGCCATATTCTGCTGTATGGGAACATGGCGGGGCTCAGAATGGAAGGAGCGCTATTTTGCTTTTGGATGGCAGCAGGGGTGGATTCAGGGCCGGGCGAGTCGGGCAACCGCCCGGGGCCCCGCGCTTAGCGGGGCCCCGCGGCCCGGCCCTAACAAAATGGTCCCGGTCAGCCTCGGCATAGTCGGGCAAGTGCCGGGGCCCACAGAGCCTCTGGGGGCCCCCCGGCACTTGCCTGTCACGATTTCAGCTCATCGGCGTCCGTCCGCTTGCGTGTGTAGGCGCGATGACGTCATCAAATCACGCTTACACACGTAAGCCGGGCCGCAGCTAAGCAGGAGCTGAGATCACAGCTCCTGCATCGCGTATGTGACTGGCGTGAGAGAGAGGAGCGTCGGGGGAACGATGGAAGGTGAGTGATGGAAGGTGAGTGTAAGTGTTTGTTTTGTATTAAATGTTAAGGTGGAACATAATGAAGGGGGCCCATGAAACTGGGGGGCAAATGAAGGGGAGGGGGGGAAACGGCATGACACTGGGGCAGATGGAGGGGGAGAACAGCATGACACTGGTGCAGATGAAGGGGGGGAGAACGGCATGACACTGGGGCAGATGAAGGGGGAGAGAACAGCATGACACTGGCAAATGAAGGGGGGGAGAACGGCATGACACTGAGGCAGATGAAGGGGGGAGAATAGCATGACACTGGGGTGGATGGAGGGGGGAGAACAGCATGACACTGGGGCAGATGAAGGGGCGAGAACGGCATGGCACTGGGGCAGATGAAGGGGGAGAGAACGGCATGACACTGGGGCAAATGAAGGGGGGAGAACGGCATGACACTGAGGCAGATGAAGGGGGGAGAATGGCATGATACTGGGGCAGATGAAGGGGGGAGAATGGCATGATACTGGGGCAGATGAAGGGGGGATGGCATGATACTGGGGCAGATGAAGGGGGGATGGCATGACACTGGGGCAGATGAAGGGGGGCAGAATGGCATGACACTGGGGCAGATGAAGGGGGGGAGAACGGCATGACACTGGGGCAGAGACGGGGGGGACATGAAACTGTGGGCAGATAAAGGGGGAGAATGGCATGAAACTGGGGACAGAGCTAGAGGGGGGGACATGAAACTAGGGGTAGATGAAGGGTGTATATGAAAATGGGGAGAGATGGAGGGGGGACATAATTTACGGGTGACTGTAGGAGGATTATACTGTGTGGAATCACATGAAAAATGAATGGGAATGGGCGGAGTCAACATAAAAGTGGGCGGGGCCTAATTTGCTGCGGCGCGCTGCGCGTAGGGCCCCGCAAACCCTGGATCCGCCACTGGATGGCAGATTTTGCTGGAATAATTTTTAGGTGCCATGTCGCATTAGCAGAGCCCCTAGAGAACCAATACAGTGGAAACCCCCTAAAAGTGACCCCATTTTGGAAACTACACCCCCCACAGAACATATCAAAGGGTAGAGTGAGCATTGTGACCCTACAGCTGTTTCACAGATTTTATTAACATTGGGACATGAAAATGAAAATTTACTTTTTTTCCAACAAACTGTCAATTTAGCCCCAAATTTTTCATTTTCACAAGAGGATAAAGGAGAAAAAGCTCCCTAAAGTTCGTTACACAATTTCTCCTGAACACAGAAATGCCCCATATGTGGCCATAATCTACTGTATGGGAACATGGCGGGGCTCAGAATGGAAAGAGGGCTATTTGGCTTTTGAAGGGCAGATTTTGCTGGAATATTTTTCAGGTGCCATGTCGCATTTGCAGAGCCCCTAGTGTACCAATAAAGTGGAAACCCCCTAAAAGTGACCCCATTATGGAAACTACACCCCTCATAGAATTTATCTAGGGGTTTGGTGAGCATTTTGGCCTCACAGCTGATTCACAGATTTTATTAACAATGGGACGTAAAAATGAAAAATTACTTTTTTTTCCAATTAATCGTCCATTTAGTGCCATATTTTTAATTTTGCAAGTAGCTGAAGAATTAAAAGCCCCCCACAGTTTGTTACACAATTTCTTCTTAACACGGCAATACCCCATATGTGGCCATAATCTGCTGTATGGGTACATGGTGGGGCTCAGAATGGAAAGAGCGCTATTTGGCTTTTAGAAAGCAGATGTGGCTGGAATAGTTCTCAGGTGCCATGTCGCATTAGCTGAGCCCCTAAAGTATTAATACAATGGAAACCCCTCAAAAGTGACCCCATTTTAGAAACTACACAGGTGACAGTAAACTGGAATTCACCAAGAAGTGACCCCATTTTGTAGGGACAATTTTAGGGCCTCTGCAAATGTGACGTGGTGTCCAAAAACAAAGAATCTAAATCTGCACTCCAAAAGCACATATCGCTCCTTCACATCTGCGCCCTGCTGGGTACCCAAATAGCGGTGTATGTCCACATGTATGACACTAGTGTACCCCGGATAACGTACTTAATGCCATATGTGGGTATAAATGGCTGTTTGGGCACAGCCGGGGACAGAAGGGAAGGAGCGCTATTTTGGTTTTTGGAGCACAGTTTGGTTTTTGGAAGTCATGCCACTTTTGCAAAGACCCTGAATTGCCAATAAAGTGGAATCTGCAGACATGTCACCCCATTTTGGACACTAGCCCACTCATGGGATTTATCAAGTGGTGTAGCGAGCATTTTTAACCCCTGAGTGTTGCATTTATTTAGTTTCCAGAAATGAAATCACAGCTGATTATGAGAAGTTAAAAATGAAATTTTTCCAGAGATTCGCCATTTTAGTGCCCGATATGTTGTGCCCAACTTAAGTCAGCAGAGACACTCCAAAAACTGGTAAGCGGGTATCCCGGGCACAACAGCTTTCAGAGCGTTCATCTCTGATACAAGTTGGACACAACATGTTACGCACAGAAATGACGGGTTCCTGGAAAAATGGTCATTTTCACCTCTCACAATCAGCTTCGTATTCATTTATGGATAATAAGTTATAGCAACACTTGGGGGTTAAAAATGCTCTCTGTACCCCTGGATAAATCCTTCAGGGGTGTAGTTTCCAAAATAAGGTCACATATCAGGGGATTCCATTTTACTAGCGTTTCAGCTCTGCAAAAGTGTCATGGCATCCAAAAACCAAACCGTCTGTGCTCCAAAAACCCAATAATTGCTCTAGCTCTTATGTGGTGTATATGATATCTTGTACTACATGCAATCTTGATTATATAGGTTGCACCATACGTACTTTGAAAACGAGGATTTCGGAACATTTGTACAGCATCACTAATAGCAACTGCACCAAAAGCACGGGAGTCTCGCAACACTTCATCCATACACATGGTGGGAGTGTTGCGAGTTTCTGTTTTAAAGCTATAGATCAGGTCAGGAAACCTTTGCGAGGTGGAAATCGTGAACGCTCTCTCAAATTGAGAGAAGCGTCATGGATCTTAAGATTAAATACACGGTCACCCAATGGATTAAACAGGAGGAATGACTTATCTTATATTTATTAATTATTAATTATCATTCCTCTTTTTGATATGGGGTTTCTCCTATCAAAAATTCTGTTTAAAAAATTTTGTGCAATACCCTAGAGGATATAATATATATAATAAGTGGTTTGCTCTTATCACACTACTTACCTTGGGTCTTGAACTGTGCCTTTTTCACTTTTGGGTGTTTGCCTGAGATATGTGTACATCTTTATTCTTCATTCTCTGTGAGGTATATTACTACTTACGGACCGGTTTGGATACGGTCTTTTTCCGTAGTTGTGGGATTTCTTGTTCACGCATGCGCATATACTATATAAGTCTTTGTGTAGCCATCTTTACTAAGGGATTTCCCCGGTCGTGGGATCTCTTATTTGCGCACGCGTACCCACTTTATAGATCGTTGTGCAACCATCTTTGTTTAGGGAATTCCCTCTTTTTCCTTATGCATACGCATTGATGAATTGAGATGATTACATGACATGCTCAGTGTGGAAGGTTAACCCAGAGCACTGGTGTGTCATGCAAAAGGTAAAATCAAATTTGAATGTGTATATACAGTATATACGTACTATTGGATATGTGGTAAGATCTAATATCTTTCATCTCATTACCATTTTCTACTGTTTTGGGTCAGTGATGATTAGTCTGCGTGACCACTTTTCCTTGTCTTTTCCCTCTAAAGTTTATTTTTCTCAAATTTTGTTTTTTTGAAGTCCATTTTTCGTCACAAATGAATTTATGTATAGATTAATATTGCACAACGTGTTTTATATATATTTTATGTGTGTTTTTTGTATATGTCAGTACGGGTCCATGTAATCATGTGGATTACTTACACATGATCTTCATGGTATATAGGAACCAGTGGATCTCTGAAAACACCAGACTACGAATAAGAACTTTCTGTTCGAAACGCGTCAGTCTTTTTCATATATTTCCGCCATGCATTACCGTATTTTTCGGACTATAAGACGCACTGGACTATAAGACGCACCTAGGTTTTAGAGGAGGAAAATAGGGGAAAAAAATTTTGAAGCAAAAACTGGTAAAATATTTAATATATGGGAGTTGTAGTTTTGCAACAGCTGCAAGGCCACATTGACAGGTGACCCTGCAGCTGTACGGGGATGCATAGAGCGTTTTTTTTGCGGGGCCAGCTGTAATTTTTAGTTATACCATTTTGGGGGATATCTATTGCTTAGATCACCTTGTATTGAAAAAAAACAGGAGGTGATTTAGAACTTTTATTTATTTCATATTTTTAAAGCTTTTTTTTTTTTTACTATTTTATTCCCCCCCCCCCGGGGGCTTGAACCTGTGGTCACTTGATCGCAAGTCCCATAGATGGCAATACATCTGTATTGCCGTCTATGGGACATTCTGTCTATTAGTATTACGGCTGGTCATAGAGACCAGCCGTAATACTAATATAGCCGTGACAGGCCGGGGAGCCTCATTAGGCTCCCGGCTGTCACCCGAACAGGTCGGCTTCTGCGATATCGCCGCGCAGGAGCCGGCCTGCAACTTTACAGGTACGGGGCCGGTGGGGACCGGCCCCGGGGGAGAAGGGGCCACGGATACTGACCCGGCATCCGCTGTACTAGAGAGGCGGATGCCGGGGAGGCATAGACGCCGGGGCCTGAGACATCACTACGATCCTCTGCCATGCATGAAGCCAGCGGCGGGGGCACGGAGGAGCCCCTGCCGCTGCTGGCTTCATGCAGGGCAGAGGAGCGCAGCGATGTCTCAGGGTGCATGCAGACTACGTAACGCCGGGCGTGTATGAGAGCCGTACACGCCGGCATTACGGCAGACTGCCGAACACTTCCCATTCACTTCAATGGGAGCGCTCGTAACAGCGGCGTTTACGAGCGCTCCCATTGAAGTGAATGGGAAGTGTTCGGCAGCCCTGCTGTAACGCCGGCGTGTACGGCTCTCATACACGCCCGGCGTTACGTAGTGTGCATGCACCCTCAGGCCCCGGCACCTGTAATGGCGTCTATCACTTGCCGGCTTCCGCCTCTCTATTACAGCGGATGCCAGGCGCCACCTTCAGACTATAAGACGCACCCTTCTTTTCCCCCAAAATTTTTGGGAAAAAAAGTGCGTCTTATAGTCCGAAAAATACGGTATATCCAATCATCCCGTTGGATACTTATACTTTTTAAATGTGTATTTAATTAAAGAAGAAATATTTTTAAGGAAGAACATTGCTGGACTATCCTTTTTGTTTAGCTTTCCATCTGTACTGACCTGACTAGAATGAAGGTACTGCAGGTAGGTTCATGGTCTCGGTGTACTCTCCAGTTACGATAGATAGGTTCAGGGTCTCAGTGTACTCTGTAGTTACTATAGATAGGTCCTCCATATAGCATCTCCATTCTAGCTGTCTCAGTACTGACCTGACTAGAATGGAGTTGCTGCAGGTTGGTTCATGGTCTCGGTACTTTCTGTGAAAGTCAGCTTAGGGTCTATGTCTAACAATAAGCCCCACACAGTACATAGGCAGCAGATCGCGAATGTCCAGATTACAATAGCATACATTTGCCAAACCCCAAAGACCGGTCTTCCTCCAGGCGGAAGTGCCCAAGGGACTGGAGGCCCTCTCCCATGCCCACAGGACACGGGGGGCAGCCCCCCTCCTCCCAACACATAGGTGGAAAGACCCCAGGGGCTCAACCCCTCCAATACACAGGCAGAACCCTAGGGACCACCACCAGCAACCCCCGCACACACATAGGCAGCATCGAGGATCCCCTCACTTACATGAAGGTAGTACCTCATGGACCTGCACACCACATGGCAGCACCCCTTGGAACCTCCACCATATGCTCACAGGTGAAAGTACTCAAGAAACCACCACCAGCACCTCCTCACACACAGGTAGCATCCCAGGGACCCCCAAACATGCACACAGGTGGTAGCACCCTGGGACCACCTCAGGAACCCCCACACAAAATCAATACCACAGGGATCTCACACAGACACATGCACTTCAGAGACTCGTACCCCACAAGACCATACCCTCATTACATGCCAGCAGCACCCCAATGACCCCTGTCCCCCATTTAAATGCCAGATGAACACCAAGGACAGTTGTCCCGATATTTAGATACCAATGGCACTCCAGGGACCTGTGTCTCCACCTTCTTTAGTTGCCAGAAGTGCATCAGGGACCCCTGCCCCTATCCATGCCAGCAGCATCCCCCTTAGATGCCAACAGCACCCAGAGGACCAATGCCCTCCTTAGAGATTCAGAAGCACCCATCCCCCAACCTGATGCCAGCAGTACCGCAAGGACCTCTTTAGATGTCAAACCTGACCCTGAAGTCACATGACCCCCATATTAAAATGCCAATGGCACCCCTGTCCCCCTTAAATACCAGCAGCACAACAAGGACTCCTGCCTCCTCCCACACCCTTTAAATGCCAACAGCATCCCAAGGAACTCTGCCCCCCTTTACATGAAAGAAGGACCTCTGGACCTCCCCCTTTACGCCAACAGCACCTCAAGGACCTCTGCCTCCTTAGATGCCAGTAGCACTCCAAAGATTTCTGCTCCGCATAGATGCCAGAAGCTCCCCAAAGACCGCTGCCTCCCTTAGATACCAGGCAGACAACAGAGCCTCAAGGACTAATCGAGATACCCGCGCTCGCCAGTCTAACACAAACAAAGCTAGTGTTGGAGTAGGTTTACGATATTTATTGTAAAAATTGGTACAATTCATTTCGGTCTTCTATGGCTCTTTCTCAAATGCAAAAAACTAGCAACTAGCAACAAATAAAAGAATAAAAAATACATCAAACACATCACAAGAAAAATAACATATATGGTCATTTACATCTATCATTGTATTCTTGGATACTTGTGCCCTTTTCACCTTCTCTTAGATATCAGAAGCACCCCAAAGACCCCTTCCCCCCCTTACATGCCACCAGCACCCTATAAACCCATCCCCCCCTTAGATGCCAGTAGCACCCCACGGACTCTTGCTCTCCCCCTTAGATGCCAGCAGCACCCCACAGACCCAGGCCCGCCTTAGATGCCAGAACCTCCCCCCCCCCAAGGACCCCTGCCCACCTTTACATGCCAGAAATACCCTAAGGATCCCTGTTTTCCTGTAACATCAATCCAATCCCTCAGACCCTACAGGATACATTCCCATGTAAAACATCACTCACTCTTCAATTCCTTAAAGAGGACCTTTAACCGATTTGGGCACAGGCAGTTCTATATACTGCTGGAAAGCTGACAGTGCGCTGAATTCAGCGCAATGTCAGCTTTCCCGATCTGTGCCCCAGGTAAAGAGCTATCGGTCCCAGTACCGTAGCTCTTTACAGTCAGAGGGGCATTCCTGACAGTCTGTCCAGAACTTCCTTTTCCACAGCAGCGCCTATTGTGCTTTGCAGTGTGAGTGGGGAGGAACGCCCCCTCCCTCTCCCTCTGCCCCCTCTGTGTTTTACGCTCTTCCAATGCTTAGCAATGAGGGTCTTGGCCGCCGTACAGAGTTAGAGAAACAGCTTGGAGGTCTTGCTACCCAAGTGTTTGGGGGAAGGGGGGTTCAAGAGATAGACAAGGGAATCAAGAGGGACCCCCTGGATAAAGACACCTAGACATATAGCGGTGTCTGATTGGGGTGCTAACCGTATGGGAAGCCAGAAGTTGGTAAATTGAGGAGATAAGGCCCCTAGTTGATGTGCCCGCATGACAAATCTTTTCAAAAGCTGGAGGAAGCGAGACTCTAGTAGAGGGAATGGGCCAAATTGACGAGAGAGAGAAGAGAGAGAAGAGAGAAGAAGAGAGAAGAAGAGAGAGAGAGAGATATGAAGAGCCTGCAGTTCAGATCAGATCCTGGGAGGAGAGGAAGTGGTTGGGTCTGTCCTGTAACCCTTGAGTCTTTGTGCTTGTGTTTTTAATGTGGCTGGTAGTAAGCCACACGTACAGTTAGGTTATAACTTCGGTTTAGATTAGTCACTTGAACGAGCAGGAATTTGTTTGTTTTTTTTGCCTGAAGTTAAGGCTGTAATTTGTTTTGCTTATTTGTGCCTGAAGTGAAGGTTTATTTATTTTTCCTGTTTTTTTTGTAAATAAACCTGTTTGCTGCACATTTTTGTGTCTTTGTCTTTATTGTTGGGATCCGCACCACTGCATTTTCCGAGCTACCTTCCCTAACAGCTCCTGAAAATTAAACACCTTATCAAATCAATAGAGTCGATGTATTAATCAAGAGGGCATGGGACATGCTAGGTCAGGGGTGCCCAATACGCCGATCGCGATCTACCGGTCAATCGCGATGGATGTATGGGTCGATCGCGAGATGCAGCCAGGGATCCCCGGTGTCTGCAGGCCCGGCCTGCAAGTGTCTGGAGATGACTCTCAGCCTGCACTGTGAACAAGCACTTGCAGGCCGCTCTTAGGGATGGAGGGGGCCCCAGCCTGCCAGTGTCCAGAGATAACTCTCAGCCTGCGCTGTGAAGAAGCAGACAGCGGGGGTGCCTGGGCAGCCACCTCTCATGATCCGCTCGGCCCCGCCCACATGCCCACCTTCGATGGGGCTTAAAGGGGTATTCCCATTTACATCATCATATCTATATTTGTAGATAATTAAAAGTTAAACATTTTTGCAAATATAAGTAATTAAAACTTCTGCAGAGTTTTAAAGATTTTCTCTAACTTTCTTAGTGGTGACAGTCTGTTATCTTCATTGGTTGCCATGGATACGACCACCAATGCAGAAACTTTCTAAGGTCAGAAAATCAGCCATGATTTCCTTATTGTGGCCGGGATATCTTCTGATACATGTAGTGTCCCTGCCTGATAACCCGGATACAATAAGAAAATCATAGCTGGGTTCCTGACAAGTACCAGACCATAGAAAGTGTCTGCATTGGTGGTCGTATCCATTGGCAACCGATCAAGATAAAAGACTGTCACCACTAAGAAAGTTAGAGAAACTCTTTAAAACTTGCCAAACGTTCAGGCCGTACTAAATTTCTTCCAATCAGCCGGTTTAACAGCCAACCCCAAAAAAGCGTGCTTTGGGTTTGGAAGAGGCCCGATACCTTGGATATGTAATAAGAGGGGTGATGAAACCCCAGGTTAATAAAGTGGAGGCCATTCAAAATTGGCCTTGGCCCTTAATTTTTTTTTTTTTTAAGAGCTTTCCTGGGAATTGTTGGCTACTATTGCAGGTTTATCTCAAATTTGGCAACTATTGCTGCCTAGCTGACAGACCTAACTAGGGACTAATTCTAGGCTGAGGGGGCATTCCAGGAATTGAAGTCGATCCTCTGTAAACAACCAGTTTTGGTCACACCTGACTTTACTAAACAATTTATGGTTCAGACTGACGCCTCTGATGTAAGGTTAGGCGCAGTGCTGTCCTAAATGGTCGGTGGCGAAGAACACCCGTTCGCCTAACTGAGTAGGAAGCTTACACTACCGGAGAAAATTACAGCATTGTGGAGAGGGAGTGCTTAGCTATTAAGTGGGCCCTGGAATCCCTAAGATACTACCTACTGGGCTGACACTTTAAACTGGTCATTGATCACTCCCCTCTTACATGGATGTGCCGGGCCAAGGAGAGAAATGCCAGAGTTGCCAGGTGGTTTCTGACATTGCAAAATTTTAAGTTTCTGGTGGAACACAGGACAGGCAAGCTGCAGGGAAATGCTGTTGAATTATCCAGGATCCATCGTATGTGGGCTAAAAGTGTCCACCCCTACCGGTCCGAACAAAGGTAAGGGTGGGGTATATGAGAAGGTGACAGGCAGAGTGCTGGAATCACGCTACATCTCCCCCAGATTTTTAATTTATGTGTCGTCCAGTGCGGGTGTTGAGCCCCAGGATTAGGTCCTAGGCTCATAATTGGGCTAGAAAAGGCTGCAGAACCTGCAATTCAGGGCAGATCCAGGGAGTGAGAGGAGGCGTCTGAGTCTGTCTTGCTATACTGAGTCTGGTAAGACTACATTGTGTTAATTTGTTTGTTCGTGTGGCTGGTAGTAAGTCACACGTATAGTTTATCGTTACTGTTTAGTTAGTTGCTCAGACGAGTAAGATTTTCTTTACTATCATTTTGCCTGACATTAAGAATGTATTTTTATTTTGCTTATTTTGTGCCTAAAGTCAAGGTTTATTTATTTTCCAGTTTTTTTCCTAAATAAACCTGTTTTCCTACTTTTTTTTGTCCCTGTCCTTGACTGGTTCGGTCTGCAACTCTGCTGCTACGAAGCTACCTTCCCCACAATATATAAATGGAGAGAGAGGGAGAGACATTAGCACGTGTGCTATTTATGTCAAACATCAGATGTCTGCACAACATAGTAAAACACAGCTTTATACAGTAGTCATTTACAGGAAACAGGAACAGGAGTGATGGTTAAATCCCCTTTAAAAGATCATTATGATATATGAACCTAGTTCAAATGTGGTTCAAGAACTAGTGATCTACAAGACAGGATGTAATTGTGGTCTTTTTACACCCGCCAAACACCACTCAGCACCTCCTTTTACTTTTTCTGTTTTGCACACTCATGACCTTTAACATACACTTATAAAACATATAGGCTTAAAGGTATCCATAAATTATTAACATATTAATCGTGTTAAAATTTTCATAATACATTTAGCCCCAGTTGAAGGAATATACCTTCCTGCCCATAACTTACAGAGCGGACCTGCTGGGTCAGAGGGGAGCTGCACCGCGGTGGCTCACATAGCTCTGTATACAGCGCTGATACAAGGCGAGGGGTATATGGTGATAAACCTTCCCTGCCTTCTTTAGGGGAGGTCCAGCTATAGCTCTGGAGAGACCTAGTGCACTCTGGACAGCGATGCCCTTCTCAGTAACACACATTCCTTTTTCGTGACATGGACACAAAATGTGCAAATCATGTCCATTTTTTTTTGTGATGTGACTGACAGTTTAAGATTAAATAATAATAATATATATTATATATTATTTATATACCACCAACATATTCCGCAGCACTGTAAAATTTCTAGTACAGCCAAAAAGATACATTACAAAGAAATTGTCACTTCACACAGTGACACTGAGGGCCCTGCTCGCAAGAGCTTACAATCTATGAGGTAGAGAAGGTGACAAGAGGTAGCAGGGGCGGCATCAGAGGTAGTATTGTTTATACAATGATCAGACACTTTTGTAATAGAGGTTACTGTCATTACACAAACATAAAACTTTATGAGCCATCACCAGTCATGTCCTTTAACGTGCAGATGGTGCCTGGACATGTAAAGTTAGTCTGAAACGGCTTCATATCATGTGGGGTAATGTAGGAGCTGGAACAGAGGATTCTAGGAATTCTAATTACGGTATAGAAGGGTTTACATTAGGAATTGTGATAGGCCTGTCTAAAAAATGATGTAGTATAATACTTCAGTACACAAAAATTCAATGTATGAAAAAAACTTTATCCCATAATCTTCATATAAAAAAAAATTAAACACAGCCAATCAAAAAATAAAGCATCTGGATATTTAATGTCAAAGTCCGACCGTTTCAGTCTCAAGGACCTTCATCTGCATGGCATCTGATGTGGCATATCATATGGAGCAAAACTGCTGATATTTTTTGATTGGCTGTGTATTTAATTTTTTTTATATGAAGATTATGGAATAAAGTTTTTTCATACATTGAATTTTGGAGTGCTGAAGTATTATACTACAATTTGTCATGGGACAAATACTCTTTGGCACCCATTTATGGGAATAATTGGTTCCATTGTAAGGAGTGCATATCTTTTGCATATATTTGTCTGAAAAGATGTGTCTTTAGTTTGCGTTTGAAGCTGTAGAATTTGGGAGTTAATCTAATTTTCCAGGATAGAGCATTCCAGAGAAGTGGTGCAACTCGGGAGAAGTCTTGTATACGAGCGTAGGAAGTTCTGATAATAGAGGATGTAAGTGTTATGTCATTGAGGGAATGGAGAGCATGGGTTGGGTGGTAGACAGAGATGAGGGAGGAAATGTAGGGAGGTGCAGCATTATGGAGAGCCTTGTGGATGAGAGTGATAACTTTATATTTTATTCTATAATGAATAGGCAGCCAATGTAGCGACTGACACAGACACAAGGCATCACTACTGCTGTCCTGGATTACGGATTAGCAATCGATCCAGAAGCCTGGGGCGATGACGTGAGTGCCCACTGAGAGGGCTCTGAATGCCCCCTCTGGCATGGGTGCCATATGATTGCTACCACAGGTTTAGGGTAGACTACATCAAAGGGAGTATCCAACTTGTTGGTCTGTGTCTCAGTTGCTGAGACAGTTTTTGTCAATATAAAACGAATTCTTTACAATTTTACATTATATACGTTTATCCATTTAGAGCATATGTTTAATGGATGCATAACCTGGTGTCAAAAAGAAATGCAAATGGATGGAAATCTGTTTACTTAGACTTGAAGAGAAAATTGATCTTTATTCTTCTTTTCACTGATGTGAAAAGCCAAAATGTTTAATTTTTCAAAAAATTATAATGTGTTTAGTATTCAAGTTTTTCTGCCATTATTAATTCACCCGCTTGTACCGTAATGGGTGGGAAAAAAAAACACCGATAACTGCACTCTCCTTGAGGATCTTTGATGAACAATGCAGTAAACGAACCCGAACCTCCAATCTGAGCTGGAAAAAACAGACCACTCCCAAGTTCCTGGGATGAGTTGTAGGATATAGCAACACAATGGTTAGGTGATGGTCGCAAACACTCTGGCTACCCGACTGGTGCCGGTATCGAAACTGGTTCGAATACACTGATGACAGTAAAGAAGAAGCCTGGTGACGTACACCTCAAGGAACAAACTTGGACGTGGAACAGGAACAAGCTTTATTCGATAAGATAACGCGTTACGAGGTTTCGTGCAGCAGAGAGTGCACCCCTTCGTCCTAAGGGGGAGTTCACATGGACTAACGTGCCGCGTGATGTGGCCCGTATACGCCATGTGAGATTTTGCGGGCCGTATACGCTCCATTGATTTCAATGGGAGCGTGGATCGTAAACGCCGCGTTATTTTGCGGCCGTGATTTGCATCACGTGGCACGTTACTCCGTGTGAACTCCCCCTAAAGGGATTGACATGTGCAGGCATCACCCAGGAAATCAGCTAGAAGAAATAATGTATAACTTTCCCAGAACTATGTTTAGTATATGGTCTGCATTCAAGCAGAAGGGTCCCTTAGGATTATTGTTAATGACATCAATGTCTTTGAGATGACCACCACTGTATGTTTATAATAGACAGTTCATATACAAGTGGTGATTGATATGGTATATATGGTTTATATGGCATATACGATTTGAATGAAATTGCTTTTATTAATTTTTCATAAAATAAAAAATTCTTTTTTTCCCCTTTTTGTTGAACGTAATATTTTATAATTTTTTATTGTATCATTTTTACAGTGTCATTTTGTGTGTGTATTGTAAGTCAATGCATTTTTCAGATAATTTTTATTATTATTATTACTATACATCATTTGTGTATATATCTATTTATTTATGTATTTATTGATTTATATGTCATTATTGGGATAATGATTAAGTACCGTATTTTTCGGACTATAAGACGCACTTTTTTTCCCCCAAATTTCGGAGGAAAATGAGGGTGCGTCTTATAGTCTGAATGTGGGTGGAGGAGTGGGTTTGCAGCATGGCCGCGCTACTGCCACCGCTGGTTTTCTTCAGCGGCAGTAGCGCGGCAATCCGCAGGCCCCGGCAGCTAAGACAGTCCCCGGCATCTGCTGTAATAGACCGGCGGATGCCGGGGAGTGTCTTAGCTGCCGGGGCCTGCAGATTGCCGCGCTACTGCCACCGCTGGTTTTCTTCAGCGGCAGGAGCGTGACAATACTGCAGGCCCCGGCAGCTAAGACAGTCCCTGGCATCCGCCGGTCTATTACAGCAGATGCCGGGGACTGTCTTAGCTGCCGGGGCCTGCAGATTGCCGCGCTACTGCCGCTGAAGAAAACCAGCGATGGAAGTAGCGCGTCCATGCTGCAAATCCGCTCCTCCTCCACAGGTCCCGGCAGTCAGTTAGCCCCCCCCACCGGCCCCATATCTTTAGTGATGCAGGCCGGCTCCTGCACGGCGAGGCCGCAGGTGCCGACCTGTTCCGATGACAGCTGGGAGCCTAATGAAGGCTCCGAGGCTTGTCATAGATATATATTACTATCGCGGCTGGTCTATGACCTCCGCGATAGTAATGTATAGAATCTCCCATAGACGGCAATACACTTGTATTGCCATCTATGGGACTTGCAATCAAATGATTGCAGGTTCAAGCCCCCTAGGCGGGGGATATTAAAATAGTAAAAAAAAAAAAAAAAAAACACTTAAAAAAATATAATAAAAAATAAAATAAATAAAAGTTCACCTCCTTTCCCTAGAATACATATAAAAGTATAACATTACTGTGAAACATACACATTAGGTATCCCTGTGTCTGAAAATGCCCGGTCTACTAATATTTTTATGTACAGTGAACGTCAAAATCAAAAGTGCTAAACTGCCGGGTTTTTCTCTCTGTTTTGCCTCTGAATTAAATAAAAGGTGATCTAAGCAATAAACATTTCCCAAAATGGTATAACTAAAAAGTACACCTGGCCCCACAAAAAAAACGCCCTATACATCCCCGTACAGCTGCAGGGTCACCTGTCAATGTGGCCTTGCAGCTGTTCCAAAACTACAACTCCCATATATTAAATATTTTACCATTTTTTGCCTGAAAATTTTTTTTTCCCTATTTTTCTCCTCTAAAACCTGGGTGCGTCTTATAGTCCAGTGCGTCTTATAGTCCAAAAAATACGGTAATTAGAGAGGGTGTTTCAGGACCCTGTTGTCAACTTGAAATCCCTCATATACTTTTGGTTTTTATACATACAAATATGAGTCTTTTGTTTTATTATCTTTGGATTAGATCTGACGAAGGGGTGCGCTCTCTGACGCACGAAACCCCGAAATATGTTATCTCATCGAATAAAGCTGCTTCCTGTTCCACTTCCAAGTTTGTTGCTTGAGTTGTGCGCAACCAGGCTTCTTGCTCACTGTCATCAGTGTATACGTACCAGCTTATACCGTAATATTACTTTCATTCAATGAGCTCATGTCATAAACCCACACAGTATCTATTCCTTCTCCTGAAATATGGTCTGGGCTCCAATGTGGAAAAGGAAAACGGCACGCAATCACTCTTGCAGTTAGCGATAACTCAGTCTGAAGTTTCTTTTCAAGCTGCGGCATCTGCAGGCAAAAAAAAAGGATTAATATTTTTACTCATGTTAAATAACTCAAACGTGCATGTAGATTGACCCCTAGTGGTGGCAACTGGCAGCTGCTTTACACGAAGGATCTGTTAGTTGCCATCATATGATGGTATATCTATATATACTGTAGTATTTGTGATGAAAGATGAAACAAGAAATGCAGTCTCTTACAACTATGTTTAAAAATTGCTTAAAACAATCTAGACTGCTGTGGAACTGCGGAAACATTTGTAAGCCGTAAGTTCACTTTGTTTTCTCTCTTTATAGAATTCTAATTTAAAAATGTTATTTAAAAAAATTTTCTGTAACTTTTTTTAAAAAACCCCAAAATGCAGCACACTACATTTTAATTACAAAATGATAAAAAAAGGGACAGCACAGTGTAAAGTTAAACAAGAACTTTGTATCAATTGTCTAGCCTCTGACTTCCCATAGACATACATTGCTATGGTCACTTTGACATTACTGTAATTGTATATCCCTTAGGGAGCGTTCACACTACTGTCGGTGTCCGACAGCTAGTGTCCGCTGCTAATGTCCGTTCAAAATCTTGTGGGGACATTAGCAGCGGACACTAGCTGTGTCCGTGACATTTTGCATTCATTTCAATGGACATCGGGTGCGTTCTTTTACAGTCCGTGTCTGTCCTTAACAGTCCGTTCCCAAAGATGTCTGACTTTTCAAGCGGACAGCAAAACCCGACATGTAGGTTTTTGCTGACTGCACACGCCCGGGCCACAAGAAAATGGCCGCTTACATAGCTTACAGTGTATAGTCTCGCCCCCAGTGCTACGAGAGAACTCATTTGCATACTGAAGAAAACCCGTTTTTTTACTGAACGCCGGCACGGAGAAGACATCTAAAGATAGGAGACAAATAGCCTTTCTTAAGGCTATTCTGCCGTGTTATCGAGAAAAAAGGGTATCCACTGATAGGATCCCTTTAAAGGGGCTCTATCACTATTATTATTATTGTTTATTAGAGATGAGCGAACACTAAAATGTTCGAGGTTCGAAATTCGAATCGAACAGCCGCTCACTGTTCGTGTGTTCGAACGGGTTTCGAACCCCATTATAGTCTATGGGGAACATATACTCGTTAAGGGGGAAACCCAAATCCGTGTCTGGAGGGTCACCAAGTCCACTATGACACCCCAGGAAATGATGCCAACACCTCTGGAATGACACTGGGACAGCAGGAGAAGCATGTCTGGGGGCATCTAACACACCAAAGACCCTCTATTACCCCAACATCACTGCCTAACAACTACACACTTTACACATTCCAAAAAACCTCTATCAAAGTGGGAAAATACCTGGAAACCTTCTTTACTCCCCAAATGGATGGACACAAACCCCAATTTAAGCTCAACAAACAGTAACAACCACCCCTTTAAATCACGTTCCCCATGACAACCACGGATGGAATAGACAATGGGAAATCCAAAAGCCCTCACCCTTAACTGTCATTTTGAGTGTGTGTGTGTGTGTGTGTGTGTGTGTGTGTGTGATGTGGTAAGACCTTCCAAAATTCACTTTTCTAGCCCTTAACATGAGCCCTTCCAAACAAAGTTACAGGACCTTAAGCTGAGCTACCAGCAGAGATTGAGGCCCTTGGCATGAGTAGAGCCTTGCACCAGCAGTGTTTTTGGCACTTAGGGTGAGTTGAGCCTTGTACCAGCGTGTGTCCCTTAACATCAGGCGGGCCCTAAGTTCTGCGCTTTGCACAAAAGTTCCACATTAACTAGGCTGAATGGTACAAAGATTAGTAGGCCCGAGAACCAGGAACAGGTCTTGCAATGGCTGTCGGATAACGCTTAAAGCACATTGTCCACCAGCCAGTCAGCCTCTACCTCCTCTTACCCAACAGTCTTGTCCTCCTTCCACCCAAAATTCCCAATCTTCCCAGAACAATAACCCCAACTGTCCCTGCTCCCCAGAGCTGTTCTCCCTTCCTTTGACTGTACCGCAACCTGCCCCTCCATTTCGCGATTCCACGGACCTAACAGACGAGTATCTGTGTCCAGATGCTCAAACACTAGAGTCTCCTCCATTCCATCTCCGGTCGATTTGGTGGCGGATGACCAGCAACCCACCCTCATCGACGACGATGAGACGCAGTTGCTGTCAGGGCAGCCAGTTGACATGCGCATTGTGCAGAAGGAGGAGGCGAGACAGGAGTTGGAAGAGGAGGTGGTGGACAACGAGGACACCGACCCCACCTGGACAAGGTGGATGTCAAGCTGGGAAAGTAGTGTGGATGTAGAGGCAGGTGCAGCACCAAAAAGGGTAGCTAGAGGCAGAGACATGTCCAGAGGCAGAGGTCAGCTGCTTTGCCGAAGCCAGACCCGGAATGTCCGAAGATGTTCCCTTTTGTACCCAGCCCAGAAAAACTCCCCCATCGAGGGCACGTTTCTCGAAGGTGTAGAGTTTTTTCAAGGAATGCGCCGAGGACAGATATAGTGTCGTCTACACAATTTGCCTCTCGAAATCAAGTAGGGGCCCTGAGAAGAGCAACCTGTCCACCACTTCAATGCACCGTCATTTGGAATCCAAGCAATGGAATCAGTGGCAGGCAGCAACGGCAGGACAAACGTCGCCCGCCGTTCATGCCACTGCCTCTGCTCACAGTGCTGGCGATGCACTCCAGAGGACGAGCCAGGACATCACTTCATCTGCCTCCGCCACTTTGTTGACTTCTCCCTCATCCTCCCCTGTTTCTGTCTTATCTCATTCTCCTGCACCATCAAAGGCACCATCAGGCGCTTCTTTACAACAACCCACCATCTCTCAGACATTGGAGCGCCGGCAGAAATACACCGCTAACCACCCACCCACGCAAGCCTAGAACGCCAACATCGCTAAACTGCTGGCCCAGGAGAGGTTGGCGTTCCGGCTTGTTGAAACTCCCGCCTTCCCGGACCTGATGGCAACTGTGGCACCTCACTATGCCGTCCCTAGCCGTCACAACTTCTCCCGGTGTGGCGTCCCCGCCTTGCACCAGCACGTGTCACTCAACATCAGGTGGGCCCTTAGTTCCGCGCTTTGCTGCAAGGTCCACTTGACCACCGACACTTGGACAAGCGCCTGTGGTCAGGGATGCTGCTTATCTTTAAGGACAGGCAGGGTGAATGTGGTGGAGTCTGGTCCCGGGGTGCAAACTGAGGTACCCTATCTCCTCTCCCAGGCCAAAATTCATGGCAGGAGTAGACTGAAACCCTACGACGCTGCAACCTCCACCCCAGCTACTAGCGGCAAACGCTAAAACACTGGCGTGGGGAGATGTCAGCAGGCCGTGCTGAAACTGATCAGCTTGGGGGACAGACAGCACAGTGCCTCCGAGGTCAGGGATGCCATCCTGGCTGAGATGGCATTTTTTTTTCCCTGCTACACCTGGGGCCTGGCATTTTTACGCCTGTGATAATGGCTGGAACCTGGTAGCAGATCTGGAGCTTGCCAGACTCAAACACGGTCCACGCATGGCCCACGTTTTTCAACTTGTTGGTGCCATGTTTCTTTGAAACCTACACCATTGTGCCTGATATACAGGTCAAAGTGGGGCCATTTTCGTAAGTGAGAACTAGCCTCTGCTAGGCAGAAAACATTCAGAGCACACTCCTCTCATCTTCGCACCATTGGCTGGCGAGGGGGTTGGAGTGGCATCTGATGTCCCTGTCCCACACGAGGCTAGAGGGTGCACTTCAGTGCATCCCATTGCTTCACCACAAATGGTGTGAAGGGGAGTGGAAAATGGAGGAAATGGAGAGTGACCCTTACAGTTGGGGCCAGCAAAGGCATGCCAAGTAACACACTGGCACACATGGCTGACTTCATCTTGGGTTGCTTTTCAACACATATTTCACATCATGAAGAACAAATAATACTGGATTTTTACAAGCCTCGAACCCCGGTCTAGGTCTAATGTCTGTTCCTTTCTTATATTAGGGGAGAGGGAAAAAAAATTACTTCAGTGATACGTTTAGCGTACATAGACTGACTATTAATGTGTATCCCACTTAGTGTTGTTAGGGTTACACACCGTCACAACCTGGCTAAAGCTTCTATAGCTGTTAATAAAGTCAACATAACTTTACGGTATCCAAAAAGACAGCTGGTACCGACAGAGAGCAAGACAAATGTCAACCGAAGCTGTGAGCTCTGAACACCCACAGTGACTTTGGCGTCATCATCATTATAAGGGAGCGGGTGGTAATAAATAACTTGGCAGTGCCTAAAACCCAAAAAGCTTATACAACTATATTTACATTAAGATACACAAATGACACTTTTTAGTAGCATGTCATGAGACAAGCTGATAAGATCTTCCTTTGTGCAGTGCTATTTCAAAGTTAAACGCTGCCTTTATTTTAATTCTGGGGAAGGTGCAGACATTAGATTTAGAACATGTTGTCTTCATTGTCCAAATCCTCTATATAGGTAATGTGTTTTTCGGGCCGAGCTGTCTGGGAACGAGCTGGTGCAGCACTGACAACCTGGGTGAATATGGCAAGAGCCTGAGATGTAGGGTGAATGAATCCCCAAATTATTTGGGGAATTTCCACTCAGAAACTGGCACTATATACCAGTAGCAAAAATTGTGGGTGCACGTAACCCCAATATATTCTTTGAATTCCCAGTCAGACAATGGCACTATATAGCAGTAGCAAAAATTGTGGGTGCACGTAACCCCAATATATTCTTTGAATTCCCAGTCAGAAACTGGCACTATATACCAGTAGCAAAAATTGTGGGTGCACGTAACCCCAATATATTCTTTGAATTCCCAGTCAGAAACTGGCACTATATACTAGTAGCAAAAATTGTGGGTGCACGTAACCCCAATATATTCTTTGAATTCCCAGTCAGACAATGGCACTATATAGCAGTAGCAAAAATTGTGGGTGCACGTAACCCCAATATATTCTTTGAATTCCCAGTCAGACAATGGCACTATATACCAGTAGCAAAAATTGTGGGTGCACGTAACCCCAATATATTCTTTGAATTCCCAGTCAGACAATGGCACTATATACCAGTAGCAAAAATTGTGGGTGCACGTAACCCCAATACATTCTTTGAATTCCCAGTCAGACAATGGCACTATATACCAGTAGCAAAAATTGTGGGTGCACGTAACCCCAATATATTCTTTGAATTACCAGTCAGAAACTGGCACTATATACCAGTAGCAAAAATTGTGGGTGCACGTAACCCCAATACATTCTTTGAATTCCCAGTCAGACAATGGCACTATATACCAGTAGCAAAAATTGTGGGTGCACGTAACCCCAATATATTCTTTGAATTCCCAGTCAGACAATGGCACTATATACCAGTAGCAAAAATTGTGGGTGCACGTAACCCCAATATATTCTTTGAATTCCCAGTCAGACAATGGCACTATATACCAGTAGCAAAAATTGTGGGTGCACGTAACCCCAATATATTCTTTGAATTCCCAGTCAGACAATGGCACTATATAGCAGTAGCAAAAATTGTGGGTGCACGTAACCCCAATATATTCTTTGAATTCCCAGTCAGACAATGGCACTATATACCAGTAGCAAAAATTGTGGGTGCACGTAACCCCAATATATTCTTTGAATTCCCAGTCAGACAATGGCACTATATACCAGTAGCAAAAATTGTGGGTGCACGTAACCCCAATATATTCTTTGAATTCCCAGTCAGACAATGGCACTATATAGCAGTAGCAAAAATTGTGGGTGCACGTAACCCCAATATATTCTTTGAATTCCCAGTCAGACAATGGCATTATATACCAGTAGCAAAAATTGTGGGTGCACATAACCCCAATATATTCTTTGAATTCCCAGTCAGACAATGGCACTATATACCAGTAGCAAAAATTGTGGGTGCACGTAACCTCAATATATTCTTTGAATTCCCAGTCAGACAATGGCACTATATAGCAGTAGCAAAAATTGTGGGTGCACGTAACCCCAATATATTCTTTGAATTCCCAGTCAGACAATGGCACTATATAGCAGTAGCAAAAATTGTGGGTGCACGTAACCCCAATATATTCTTTGTATTCCCAGTCAGAAACTGGCACTATATACCAGTAGCAAAAATTGTGGGTGCACGTAACCCCAATATATTCTTTGAATTCCCAGTCAGACAATGGCACTATATACCAGTAGCAAAAATTGTGGGTGCACGTAACCCCAATATATTCTTTGAATTCCCAGTCAGACAATGGCACTATATACCAGTAGCAAAAATTGTGGGTGCACGTAACCCCAATATATTCTTTGAATTCCCAGTCAGACAATGGCACTATACGGCAGTAGCAAAAATTGTGGGTGTATATAGCCCCAATTCTATTGCTAGGGGACTTGCAGGGTATTTCTGAGGTGAAGGTGGGGGGGCACACCGTTGGAACGGGGATTTGGGGTGTATATATGGGGTATACGGGAATACACTGTCAGTGTATTCCATTCAGGATCCTGGGAAAGCTGGGTTGCGGCGATTGAGCCCGTCAGTGCCACGTTACACTGACAAGCTTCTCCCTGGAATTGAAGTTATATGTAACCCCAATATATTCTTTGAATTCCCAGTCAGACAATGGCACTATATGGCAGTAGCAAAAATAGTGGGTGTATATAGCCCCAATTCTATTGCTAGGGGACTTGCAGTGTATTTCTGGGGTGAAGGTGGGGGGGCACACCGTTGGAACGGGTATCGGGGGTATATATAGGGTATACGGGAATACACTGTCAGTGTATTCCATTCAGGATCCTGGGAAAGCTGGGTTGCGGCGATTGAGCCCGTCAGTGCCACGTTACACTGACAAGCTTCTCCCTGGAATTTAGCTCTTATAAGAACTGTTGGTTGTCTTCTCCTTCCTATCCTAGCCTGTCCCTGCCTACCCAGAATCTAAGCCTTAGCTAACTGGACGGAAACCTCCGTCCCCGGTGAATTGCAAGCTCAGAATGACGCGAACCTGGGCGTCGCTGTTCTTTTAAATTAGAGGTCACATGTTTTCGGCAGCCAATGGGTTTTGCCTACTTTTTTCAACGTCACCGGTGTCGTAGTTCCTGTCCCACCTACCCTGCGCTGTTATTGGAGCAAAAAAGGCGCCAGGGAAGTTGGGAGGGGAATCGAGTAATGGCGCACTTTACCACGCTGTGTTCGATTCGATTCGAACATGCCGAACAGCCTAATATCCGATCGAACATGAGTTCGATAGAACACTGTTTGCTCATCTCTATTGTTTATTTATATAGCACCATTAATTCCATGGTGCTTTACATTTGGGGGTTACATACAATACACAAAATATACAGGTACATATCATACTAACAGTGATCGGCTGGCACAGTGGGGTAGAGGGCCCTGCCCGCGAGGGCTTACAATCTATGAGGGAAGGGGGGTAGAGACAGAAGGAGAGGGGGAGACTGTACAGATGGCAGTGCGGTGATAGTGTTATTGGAGGTTGTAGGCCATCCTGAATAGGTGAGTCTTCAGGGTTTTCTTGAAGCCTGTGATTGTGGGGGTTAGTCTTATGTGTCTTGGTAAGGAGTTCCAGAGTATGGGGGACGCACGGGAGAAGTCTTGGAGACGGTTGTGTGAGGAGCGGATGAGGGCAGAGCGGAGTAGGAGGTCGTTGGAGGATCTGAGGTTACGTGTGGGCAGGTAGCGGGAGATGAGGTCAGAGATATATGGAGGGGACAGGTTGTGGATGGCTTTGTATGTTAGCGTTAGTAGCTTGAACTCAATTCGCTGGGCTATGGGTAGCCAGTGGAGGGACTGGCAGAGGGGAGCAGCCGATGAAGATCGGGGGGTGAGGTGGATTAAGCGAGCAGCACAGTTTAAGGTGGACTGGAGGGGGGCGAGGGTGTTTGCCGGGAGTCCATGCAGAAGGGTGTTGCAGTAGTCACTAGGAAAAGTCATTTTTAACTAATCACACCTTTGCATAGCCCTTAGAAAGTCTATTCCACACCTACCTTTTGTATGTAGATTGCCTCAGTGGTTTCTGCATAAGTCCGTTTATATTCATATGCTAATTAGACTAGTGCACGATAGATGGTGCACACCTCTCTCTGCTGTTTTCTATGGGAGGCTGCTGCTGATTACTCAGCTTCCTGTTTGCTTCACACACATAGAAGATAATGGGAGAGAGGAGGCTGCTGGGAACTTCCTGAGCTGGCTGGAGGCTCATTAGCATATGAATAAAAACGGACTTATTCAGACACCACTGAAGCAATCTACATACAAAAGGTAGGTGTGGAATAGACTTTCTAAAGCCTATGCAAACATGTGTTTAGATAAAAATGACTTTTCCCAGTGATAGAGCCCCTTTAAGTATAACCTTGTCTTCTAGAACACTCAGGAAAAGAGAATTAATTGACAATGCCTGAACCTCGCCAATTCTCCTGGATGAAGTGATGGCTTCTATTGACACAGCTTTAAGAGTAAGGCACCTAATAGAGCTTTCTGCCAAGGATTCAAATGGAGTTTTAGATAGGACTAGCAGTAGGTTTAAATCCCAGTGGGAGCTCTAGACCGAAGTACTGGTCTGCTTTCGAAGGATGCTTTGAAGAAGCGGCTGACCCAATGGTTGTCTGCCAGCTTGATCTGCAAAAAGGGCCCTCAATGCTGCAACTTGCACTTTGAGTTTGCTGGTGGACACCCCCTTTTCCAGGTCCTTCAAGAGAAAATCCAGCACCTATGAAACCGGAACCTCTGGAACCTCATGCAGAGGATTTCCTCAAAATTCTAAGAACCTAACCAAGGTCTCAGCATAGGTCCTAGAAGTAACTGGCTTCTTACTCTTTAAAAGGGTCTCAGTTGTTAATAATGTCCTTTCAAGTTCCAGGCCATTAGATGAAGAGCCGTGTCAGAATTTGGACCAAAATCCGCCTGCTGCGGCTAGCTGTGACTTTCGTGGCTTCCGATAGTCACGGCTTTCCACTCCGGATTAAACCCAAATGAATGAGCCTAGTCCCGAAGGACTGTCTTGACGCCGCTGCAGTTTCCACTGCGGAATCCGCATCAAAATAGGGCAGGTTGCTTCTTTTTCCACAAGTGGTAAATTACGGAAAAAGGAAATGACCGACTCCCATTCAATTCAATGGGAGCCGTTTTTTTACACGGATTTCGTGTCTAAATCCGGACCAAAAAAACTCAGTGTGAATCCAGCCTTAGAGGCAAACCTATAACCAATCATCTTGCAGCATCTTTCTGCTCCCTGACATCTGCTGATGGGATCACATATCCCCAGCTCATAAAGTCAAAAGGATCCTAGTTCAAATCAAGGGCCAGGAAACAGGCTTCTATCTGTTTAACTGGACCCCAGGAGTAAAACAAATCAGAGGCAAGGGCTTAGGCTACTAATACAAGAAAAAAAAAATCACAGTGACATTTTAGGAATTTGTAAATGAAAATCAGGTAATATTTGATGTAGCTGTTTGATAGTAGGCCCCCAGAAGGAATTGTGCTGGTATGCCCTAGATATCCCAGTCTGACAATGTGGAGGCGTCTTTGGTGTGCCTTTCTTTCAATAAAGCTTAGGTTTTTTATTCTCTTCCCTAATACCTTATGGTCTGTTTCTTATTAATTGATGTGTTCATGCAGTGCAGACTGTAACATATAGTATAGGATCTGTGCCTTTACTCTGTTTTGCGCTTATGTGCTAGTTAGTATGCTTTAGATATTCGATATACTGTGTCTCAGCCTGCACTGCACCTCAGTACTCTGTATGCTTATTATTTGTTAGACAAAAAATATAGGGCAATTCTGGGTAGTATTTATCAGAACTATCCACATTGGCCAACAGGCCCACTACCACATAAAAGACAACATAATTCTAAAAAAATATAAATTTATTGAAAAAATACATAAATAAATAATATATATTCAGAAGTAATTAGTGCAACCAGCAACAGATGCGATGAAACTACATACTGTTAGGCTTCCATAAGGTAATATATTTCATAAACAGTCAGTGCAATATTCCATAGCATAGTATTTCAAGAAAGTGAGTAACATTGGCTATATACAAGTATATAAAAGCTCTTGAGTCACTAGCATTGCTAACTAAGAAGCCAATGAATAAACACTTAGTGTTGAAAACAAAATATTGCAGACATAAAGAGGAGTATGTGAACTACTAGGACATTACCTGTATGTATATCATGCACCGATACGCGCCCCGACGCGCGTTTCACCACGCAAGTGGCTTCGTCAGGGGGAAATAGCTATACTTCTGAATATATATTATTTATTTATGTATTTTTTCAATAAATTTATATTTTTTTAGAATTATGTTGTCTTTTATGTGGTAGTGGGCCTGTTGGCCAATGTGGATAGTTATTATTTGTTAGTTAAATGATTATAAATAACTAATTTTGAAAATTAAAAAACCTGATTTGGGTGATCTGAATGATAAATTCTTCCTTTGAAAGAAATAATATGCATAATCTGAATAGACAAAGAACAACACATTGAGAAAAAGTACAGCATTTGTTCACTCTAGGAAACAATTAATATAAGATTACTTACCATCTGTGGTACTCCAAAGATGACAATATTTGTATACGATGAAAAACTAACCTAGGAAAAAATGTTATCATAATATTGTTAAGTGGATTAGATTTTTAATTTTAAATATTTTAACATTATGAATTTTAAGACTGAGTAATTTATATCTTTATAAACAATTTAACTTTTGTTGTGTCTGATATTAAATAAGTTGAATAGGACCTCCATAAAAACCACGAATATGTATATGAGGCCGTAGAAATGTATGAGTCCATATACTATCTACAAATATGGATCTATAATTGCTACAAAGTCACAGTCATGTGCCTTAGAGAGCCACTAAAGGACAGGAGGGACAATAGATCTAAAAAAAAAGGCCACCATAGATAAAATTGGGTAAGGAGAAAAAAATCCTTACCCCCCTCTTCCCTCCCCCTCCCTCTATTTAGATTTGAAGTCTCTCAATCCCAGAGTTTGACCACCAAGACCTTCTACATGGGTCTCTTTGTGCTCAACTCCTTCCCTTGAGGTCAGGTGAGATCTGCCTATACATGGTCTCTTACTCTGCTGTTAAAGAGTACCATTCATGACCTCGGGCACATGCAGTTTTATATAGCGCTAGAAAGCCGACTGAATTCAGCGCACTGTTGGCTTTCCCATTATGTCCCCAGGGGAAGAGATATTGGTGCAGTTACCGATAAGCACTTCACGGTCAGATGAGCATTTCTGACAGTCTAGATGGAAACGCCCCTCCTTACAGTACTGTCCGTAGTTCTATACTACGTTCCTTACAGCCCAGCCATGACGCTGAGCGGTGAGGAATGCCCCCCTAGTAATGGGCGAGTACTGTCAGGAGGCTTTGCATGCCTCACACATTCTGTTAGCTCCACCCCCTTTACATGGCAGAAACATTCAGCTGCTAAGCCATGTTCCAGGAGAGGCGGAGAAGGGGACCCTAGCCACAGGGAACCCCTCCATAGTCTACATTCAAACCTCAGAATCTCCCCAAAGTGGAGAAAAGCACGGCACAGTCACAAACCACAGACTTAAGCCACAGGAGCACGTAAGGCCAACAATGCAGTCCGTGGTGCTTGTTACCTATACAGCTCTCCTAGGTCATTAGGGAGAAAGCAGGCTGTACAACTTCCATCTACTCAACTCAAAACACATCTACGCTAAAATTTTACAGCTTTTGGAAGTATGAAGACATAATAATTAAGCATTCCGTTGGTAAGAGACATTAAGGTAATGAAACTACATTTAAGAAAAAAAAAAAATCTTTCTCAATACCTTCCATAAGTCAGATATGTGAAATTTGGTATTTTGATGAACACCTTCTCTCCATGCTCTAAATCTTGAATACCAAACAAGCCAAGGATTTAACTCGTAGCCAACAGCTTGGAACCCTTGCTTTGCAGCAGCGATCACCTTAAAAAAATATATATATATTTTCCGTTATATTGGAAATGTAAACAAATAAGCATCTGCTATCCCCTAAATTTAGGCCCTATACATATAATGGGGAAAAGTGAAAGTGCTGAGGGGAAAACAACAGTTGTGACAGATTATAGCAACGGTGCCAAAGAGTCACTGCTAAAGGGGCCGCACCATCACCATATAAACATCACACAGACAGCACACATACACCAACGCACAAACACCACACAAATGCCACAACACAAACACCACCCCACAAATACCACACATGCACGCAAAGACACTCAGATGGATGCACACTACACACACGGACGAACAGAACACATGTGTACTCACACACAACTACCGTACGCATGGACACTTGCTCTGTGCACGCAGAAACATATGGATCACACGTGCACATACATGCACACATATACACGGACCACATATGTGCATGCACACACGCATACATACACATGGATCACACGTGCACACACCCACAAATACACACACGCACGTGCACACACACGCATACATATACATGGACAACACACTTGCATGCACATACGCATACATAAACATGGATCACAGGCATGCACACATACACGTGTACACACACACGAACCACACACGTGCATGCACACGCATACACACACGTGCATGCACACACGCATACACACACGTACATGCACACACGCATGCACACACACACATGCATGCACACACGCATGCACATACATACACATGGATTACACACATGTACACTGATAAAACCTGTCTGGTATCCTTAGTGGCTGCTTGCACATTGCAGTATTTTTCACGGGCTCCAGGAAGTGGCGTATCTAGGAATGGCAGGGCCCCGTGGCAAACTTTTGACATGCCCCCCCTCCCGCCCCCGAAGACCTCGACCAACCCCCTCCTACACATTCCTGCGCACTGTATTATTCCCATAGTGGCCCCTTCACACAGTATTATCCCCCATAGTGGCCCCTGCACACAGTATTATGTCCCTTAGTGGCCCCTGCACACAGTAATATCCCCAATAGTGGCCCCTGCACACAGTATGATGTCCCATTTTGGACACCCATAAACAATTATTATACTCTGGGGTCTTTTCAGACCTCAGAGTATAATAATCGGAGACCCAGGGGGAGAAAAACATAAAAAACCTCTGTTACTCACTTATCTCCTGGCTCCTACGCTGTCAGCCTCCGAAGTAGTCGATCTTCAATGACGTCAGACATCACATGACCCGGGACACAGGCCGGGGTCATGAGACGTCAGACGACTAGGCCAAAGTCTGCACGGATTGTGGAGAGCTAAGTAACAGTGTTTTTTATGTTTCTTACCTCTCCCGGGCCGCCAATTATTATACTCGGGGGTCCGAAAAGACCCCCAAGTATAATGATAGCCGCGGTAGCGGCTATCACCAGGCCCCTAATGCCCCCTGCTGCTATGGCGATAGTTACACCACTGCCTCCAGGCCAGGGATTTGGCAGTTCCATAGACTTCTTTGTGTACAAAGCTGTGAATTTTGCAGGCTCCATTGAAGTCTATGGAGATGTAGAATCCATGGCCTGTAGACTGTAGTGTTACTGGAGTGTGCAAGCAGCCTTACTGAGCAGCGATATTGGTCAGGCGAAAACTGCTTCAGAGTAAGATTGCCATTATTGCATTCTATACAGGGAGCTTTCATTACTGAAGTCCTACAATAGATAGTTTTGTACCTGTAAACCAATTTTACTCTTTTGTCCGTGAACTACTTATAGATTACATTGGAGGAAGGGGGGAGGGTTGCATTATGTTGTTAATTGGGTATATATATTTTAGATGTTTGTGTAAGGAGCATAGATTTAAATTTTTGATAAAAAATAGATTAAAATATAGTTGTAATAGTTTATACTACATAATATGTATTGAATATGTAAAATCAATAAAAATGTTGAAATGAAAAAAAAAAAGTTGTTAAAATTAGTAAAATGGCAAAATAAGTAAAAATTTTAAGCATGCCTCCCAACAGTCCCAGATTCTGCGGGATATTCCCGGATTCAGGGTCCTGTCCCGCAGTCCCGGTCAGCGGGAGGTATGTCCCGGTTTTAACTCATCTGCGTCCGGAGTTGAATACATAGGCAAGTAAAGCAGGAGCTATCACAACTCAACGCTGCGATCTGGCTCCTGGATGTGTAGGTGCAATGTGATGACGTCACTCACATCATGCCTACAACTCTGTAAGTACGACTGAGGAGAGAGCTGCAGGTAGTGAGGGAAAGCTGAGTATCAGTGTTGTTTTGTGTTAAACATTGAGGGGAAACATAATGAAGGTGGCCCATGAAACTAGAGGCAGATGAAGGAGTGGTAAGAACGACATGAAACTGGGGCAGAGATGGAGGTGGGGGGCTTAAAAATGGGGCAGAGATGTAGGGGGGACATGAAACTGGGGCAGAGATGGAGGGAGACATGAAACTGTGGGAAGAGATGAAAGGGGGGCATGAAACTATGGGCAGAGATGGTGGACATGAAACTGAGGGAAGAGATGGGGGACATGAAACTGGGGGAAGATGAAGGGGGGACATGAAACTGGGTGATGAAGATGGAGGGGATCATTTAATTTAAGGGTGACTGTAGAAGGATTATACGGTGTGAAAAATTAATGGGATAATGGGCGGAGTCAACATAAAAGTGGGAGGGACTAAATTTGCCACATCGCGCATACTGTGCCACACATTTTGTCCCTCTTATTGTACTTCAGTTGGGAGGTATGTTTAAGTGGAAAAAAAAGATTTGCTGTAGCACTCTGAAAATGTCAATTACAGTGTGACACTGAAAATTTTACTTTAGCCAGTATAATCAACAATTTAACATATTTTATATCTCTATATTTAAAACTCAAATTCTGTAGTAGTCTACTCTATACAAATCCACAGTTCTCGCCCGATTTGGGTGAAATTTGGCACGCCCCCTCTCCACCCATGTTTGACCGCGGCATCCAAGGGGTTAAAACCTCCCATTGGAGCTCAACTCCGATGGGAGGGAAAGGAGCAGGGTGATAGCTGTAGGTAACACCTGCTTATGATGCCACATGCTCAGATAGTTAGCAGGCGGAAGGCCTGGGGCGTAGTATTATACCCTAGTGTGAGAAGTACCAAGCGCCCAGGACGTAATAGTAAGTCCAAGGTCGTTAATGGGTTAAAGGTTGCAACGATTTCAAGGATGGTGGAGTTTTTTTGCCATGATTGAGCAGCTTTAAAATGTGGTATTTGGCTTTTCTTTTTTTTTTCTTTTTTTTTTTTTTTTTTACAGGAAGCAAATGTATTCCACGTTTTCAACTGTGCAGGCCATCTTTATTCTATTACTACAATAGGAATCACAATCATGTGGGAGCACAGGAGAACGGCTCTGTGCATACTCAGCCACCATCTTTATTCTAACCCGACCTCTGATGCATTTGTCTATACTACAAACTCTTCTGAGAAATCTGCGGCCATTGGCACTGGCTGTCTACACATCCCCTTTTTCAGGTTTCAAAAAGTATTTTCGACCTCAGGTGACCATTGAACCATTACTGACTTTTTCCCTTTAGTGTTATCAGACAAAGCAGTGGCCATACTGGCAAAGTTAGGCACAAAGCGTCGGTAATACCCAACAATTCCCAGGAAAGCCCTCACTTTTTTTTGTGAGAGTACGTGGCCAGTTTCTACTGCCTCGATTTTATTGTTCTGAGGCTTGTATCTCCCTCTCACTACCTCCCCTTCTCTGTCTCCAGTTATCCCGCCCACTACTAGCCATTCCCAACTAACTCTGCCCACCCTTTCATACCCATCTTCCTTCCAGATTTCCTGCTGCGAGATGGCTTCTCCCTCTTTTCTGACTCTGCCAGAGCGCAATAGTCCTGGCGTTGCTCTGTGCTCTGCAGCTGGCAATCCATCTTTACGGCGCAAGCTTGAGAGCATAGTGACATTCTGTTTCCAGAAACGGGGAAACTTAAAGTCACTGGATAAAAAGAAAATGTCCCTGGAGCGGTCCCATGAATGCCCCAGGGATATGGGTAAATATACTCACCCGAAAATGTCCTGAACCCCCCAAAAAACTAAAACAGCTCAGGCAGAAACTACAAGAAATAAGGGTGGGATCTGTGTCCCCCCAGTGAATACAATGAAAAAAGGATTTTATGGTGAGTACAAAAAAAAATACAATTTTCTCGCTTATTTCACTGGGGGACTCAGCACCATGGAATGTCTTAAAGCAGTCCTAGAGGACGGGAAATACACAGCCATGCGAATAACATAGGCAAGCAGCTGTGTGCTAGAACCCAAGCTGGCATCAGCAAAGACCAAAGAATGGAGCTGGTAAAACTTTGTTAAAGTGTGGACAGAGGCCCAGGTGGCAGCCTTGAAGACCTGGGCAGCAGAAGCCTGATGACAAACAGCCCAAGAGACTACAATGGCCTTAGTGGAGTGAGCTGTCACACGGAAGGGCAGGTCCGTACCCTTAAGCCGAGAGACCTTCTTGATTGCAGACCGAATCCATCTAGAGATGGAAGCCTTAGAAGCAGGTATACCCTGGTGAGGACCCTCAGGGAGGACAAACAAGGTGTCTGAACAATGGAAAGGGTCAGTGAAAGACAAGTGGACCCGAATCCAGACAGTGAAGGGAACGCTCACAAGGATGCTTAGGGCTCGGACAGAAGGTTGACAAGACAATGTCCTAGTTTATGTGAAAAGAGGAAACCACCTTCAGCAGTAAACATGGTGGTGGACGAAGGACAACCTTGTCATTGTGGAGAAGCATAAGTGGAGACTGCCGGGACAGGATAGCAAGCTCGGAGATCCTGCGAATGGAAGTAATAGCCACCAAAAAGGCAAACTTCCAGGACTGTCCAAAAAAGACTTGAATGGGGAAGCCTGAAGCATCTCAAAGACGAGATTAAGATCCCACGGATCCATGAGAAGGGGGAAGAGGAAGCGCAATGTACCACACCCTATAGTAAGGTCTTCACCTGAGGGCAGAAGGTCAGGGTCTCCTGAAAAAGGATAAGAAGAGCAGAAACATGTCCCTTAGAGAAGAAAGACCAAGACCTTGATCCAGACCAGACAGGAGAAAAGCCAGAAACCTGGGAAGAGAGGAGGAGAGCGGATGATAATTGTTACTCTCACATCAGCAGATGTAGGCCCTCCATGTGTGGTGGAAGATCTTGGCCGACTTGGGCTACCAGGCCTTGAGTATGGACTAGATAACAGGTTCCAAAAACCCACGGTGCCTCAGAACCTCAGCTTCAACAGCCCCCTAGTTAAATGCAGCTGATGTAAGTTGGGGTGGAACAGCTGGACACCTGGAAGGTCTTGCCAGCTGTAAGGTCTGTCTGCAGGAGAAGAGGCCAAGGAGCATCTGCCAACAGAAACATGAGATCCGTGTACCAGGCCCTGCGGGGTCAAACCGTAGTCACCAAAATGGAGGGGATGATCTTGGTCTTGACCTTCTTGAGAACCCAAGGGAGGAGAGGAGGGAACAGATACAGAAGGTGGAAGTCCGACTAGAGAAACATGGTTGCGTCGGCTGCGATGGCTCAAGGGAATCAGGCCACGTACTGAGTTATCTTGTGGTTCAGACAGGAGGCGAAAAGGTCGATGTCGAGCGTGCCCCAGCGGGAGCACAACTGGAGGAATATTCCCTGATGAAAAGACCATTCGCCTGGGTCAAGTTTTTCTTGGCTTAGGTAGTCTGCCGTCCAATTGTCCACGCCTGGAATATGGGCAACTGAAAAAGCAGGAACATGACACTCCGCCCACAGGAGAGAGCTGAATGCTTCTAGAAGGGTCGCACGGCTCCTGGTGCCCCCTTGATGGTTCAGACAGGCGACTGCGGTGAGATTGTCGGTCTGGGCTCGACCCGGCGCCCCTGGAGGTGAGAGGTCCAATGAGACATGGATAAGAAGATAGCCATGAGTTCCAGCAGGTTGAAATGGAGGTACAACTCTGCCCTAGACCACAGTCCCTGAACGGTGAAGGCACTGAATACTGCACCCATGCCAGATGGACTTGTGTTGGTGGAGATTACCTGCTAACGGAGTGGAAGGAAGGACTTCCCTCAGGAGATTCCTGGGGAGGAGAGCCAACAAGGAAGCTCTCGACAGACTCAAAAAGGCAGGCGAATCAGTGAGTCGAGGCTGGATGTAGACCTGTCCCAGCGTGCCAGAATAACCAACTGTAGAGGGCGCAAGTGAAACAAGGGCAATGGGGACGGCCTAGAAGGTTGAGACAATTGTGCCCAGGAAAAGCATACAGAACCGCAGTGAACAAGGAGAGGTCCTCCAAAGGAGGGACACACCAGACTAAAGAGTCACAATCTTGGATTTTAGAAGGAAAACCTTGCCCTGGAGTGTGTCGAGGATCATGCCCAGGAATTCCATGCACCGAGAAGCCCAAACCAGTGAAGGAGGTCCAAAATGATCTGCAAGCTGGAGAGGTTGTCTGCCCTGGGGGGGGGGGGGGGAATCATTGCAATTCCTGTGTGGCACAGGATGGCCATGAGAGACTCCATCACCCTGGTGAAGACCCAGGGGGTAGACGCCAGTACGAATGGAAGAGCAACAAACTGGAAGTAATGCGAACCCTCCGCAAAACAAAGAAAACCGCTGATGGCCAGCGCAATAGGAATGTGGAGATAAGCAAAGCGGAAGTCTATGGACGAAAGGAATTCGCCCATCTCCAGGCACCACTGACATCAGAGACTCCATGCAAAACCTGTGGACATGGAGGAACCTATTGAGCCCACTCAGACCCAGGGTAGGATGAAGAGAAACAAACTTCTTAGGTACAGTGAACAGGTTGAAGAAGTAACCCCGGAAACGGGGGACTATGAATCCCTGCCACTGGAGAGTGGAGACAGCATCAAGGAACATGGCTGCTCAAGGGTGGGAGAAGACAAAGTGGACGGGAAAAAAAAAAATCTTCCGTCTGGAAGGGAGAATTCTATGAAGTAGCCGGTCGACACCACCTCTCGGACCCAGGAGTAGTTGACCCTGACAAGCCAGGTCTCCCAGAAAGAGACAAAACAAAGAAATAGGTATACAGACACTCAAAATAGTGAGGTCAAAAATAGACCAAAACTCGTAATAAGAATATACAAACTTTAATAGTAGCACATTAAAAAGTTATACAAAATAGATGATGATGCGAGTAACACACAGATAAATGTACAAAAAAAGAGCCCAGCAAAGAATCCAATACTGCCCAGGATAGTTATTAAATGTAGTTAAACGTGAGTGGTAAACAGAATATATATATATATATATATATATATATATATATACACCACATGGACCAGCAAGGTAAGCTAAAGCATAAGGCCAGATTATACAAATGCTACCAAAAGGAGGCCAAATATATCCTAAAGTATATATAGTGCAAAGTGCAATAAGGCAAACACACAATTAAGCTAGAAGTATGTAAGCATTGAGTACTTATAGACAAGAAAAAATGGCCACAAAGTAGATTGTAAAAGACTTAATAAACGGCAGCAGAGGTTACACAGCAGGTCTATCATATTAATGAATGGAAGTACAGCTTACCCATGATATAAACCACGTAAGTAGAAGTAGAGGGGCAATAGAAGAAACCGCCGGCTCGCACGGGTGCTAGGTTTAAACTGACTTAGCACACTGTCTGTGAGAGGATATAGACTATGAGGCGGAGCTGACAGCTTTTCATTCTCCTAATGTCAGCCTCCTAGTGGCCCCTCCTGATAATACTTGTCTATAGACGAGCACTGTGAGCAGAGGGAGGGGGCGTTCCTCCCCACTCACACTGTACAGCGCGATAGGCGCTGATGTGGAGAAGGACGTTCCTGACTGTCAGAAACGCCCTTCTGACTTAAAGTGGTATGGTACCGGGACCGATAGCGCTTTACCCGGGTCTTAGATCGGGAAAGCTGATAGTGCGCTGAATTCAGCTGTCAGCTTTCCAGCAGTATATGGAACTGCATGTGCCCGATCTGATGAAAGGTCCTCTTTAACTTACACAAGTGATTCTGAGATTTTTTTTTCATAACACATTATACTTCATGTTAGTGGTAAACATTGATCCAAATTTTTGTATTTACTTATAAAAAATTTTTTTCAAAATATGAAATTCTCTGCTTTTCAGGCAGATAGTTATACCACCCAAATACATAAATAAATATTATCTCCCATATCTCTGTTTTATATCGGCATCATCTTTTGATTGTCTTTTAATTTATTTTGGACGTTACAAGGCTTACAAGTGTAAGGGTGCATGCACACTACGTAACGCCGGGCGTGTATGAGAGCCGTACACGCCGGCATTACAGCAGGGCTGCCGAACACTTCCCATTCACTTCAATGGGAGCGCTCGTAACAGCGGCGTTTACGAGCGCTCCCATTGAAGTGAATGGGAAGTGTTCGGCAGCCCTGCTGTAATGCCGGCGTGTACGGCTCTCATACACGCCCGGCGTTACGTAGTGTGCATGCACCCTTACAGCGATTTTCCAGATTTACAAGAAAATTCTCCAAACTAATATTTTAGGGACCACTTCATTTCTGAAAGGAATTATAAAGGCCAATATAATAGAACCCCCCCTTCAAATCACATTTTCAAAACTGCACCCCTCAAATTATTCAAAACAGAATTTGGGATGTTTGTTAACTCTTTCAGCATTTCATAAGAATAAAAATAATATGGAGGTGAAATTTAGACATTTCATTTTTTTCACTAATACATTCATTTAGACCTAAAATTAACACATTCAAAAAGGGTTAAAGGAGAAAATGCATCTGACAGTTTGTTATGCAATTTCTCTGGAGCACAGAAATACCCCACATGTGGGTGCAAACTGATTTTGGGCTCATGGCAGTGCATGGAAGGGAAGGAGCGACACTGGACGTTTGAAAAGCAGATTTTGATGGAATAGTTTTCAGGCGCCATGTCTCATTTGCAGAGCTCCTAGAGTACCAAAACAATGCAACCCCCCCAAAAGTGACCCCATTTTGGAAACTACACCCCTCACAGAATTCGTCAAGGGATATAGTGAGCATTTTGACCTTATAGCCGTTTGACAGATTTTACTAACCTTGGGATGTGTAAGTGAAAAATTATTGAAATGTCCCTTATATCCCTTATCCCCAAAGTTTTCATTTTCACAAGGGGTTAAAGTAGAAAAAGCCCCCCCACAGTTTGTAATGTGTAATGTTTTTATTCTTCGGTTTACAGAGTTGGTTGAGGGCTTATTTTAGTGAGCTCCGATGGGGATTAAGGAGCAGCATGTTAGCTGTAAGCTCCTGATGCCGCCACCGGCATTCTGTATAGCCGGCAAACCTTTAGGATTCCCTGATCGCTATTGATCACGGCACCTTAAGGGTTAAACAGAGGGGATCGGTGCAATCACCGTCCCTGCTGTTACAGCAGGGTTCCCATGGTGATCGCACGGGCTCTGCTTCTAAGCCCCTGCGATCACCATTTCGTACAGGCACGTGGGAATGCGGGAACTAACCACATTCCCTGACGTGCCTGTACGTGAAATAGCGTAAAGGGGTTAAGGCATTGACAGTTGTGATTTACTATGATGTTCATTTTCATCTGCCAATTTTAGGTGGACATTGCAACATAGTTTTTCATGGAAACTTCAGCAAAGATGTCAACATAGTCTTATACACTCAGTGGCCAAAAGTCACGGTAAGGCGTATCCCAGTGCTGGTTGTGTCGGATATGACACTCAAACAGTGTGACGCGATGCAGCCTATGGCACTAGGTCATTGGACCATGGAACAGTGGTGGCATGTGGCATGGTCTGATGAATCACGGTTCCAGTTGTACAGAGCCGATCGCGTGTGAGTGTGTGGAGTATACCCCATGAAACCATGGATCTTGCATGCCAATAGGGATGTGTCCAGGTGGCTCCGTCATGGTCTGGGCCGTGTTCACATAGTCGCAATTGGTCTCCATTGTCCAGAAGCAGGGATCAATGACCAGTACTCGATACGTGCAACTTATGGCAGACTATCTGCACCCCTTTCTGGTGTTGGAGTTCCCTGATAGGGATGCTGTGTGCCAACAGGACAATGCAACAGGTCATCGCTCGTTGGCGGCACAGGACTGGCTCGATTGGCCTGCCCACTCTCCCAACCTTAACTCAATAGATCATTTATGGGATGCTGTGGATACCAGTGTCCGCTCCATGGACCAAACGCCAACTACACAGGACTAATTGTGGGCTGCAGTGCAGACTGTGTGAATCAATATCTCTCCAGAACTCTTCCAACACCTTGTGGAGTCCATGTCTCGTCTTGCTGCAGTTATCAGGGGTCGCGGAGGGGCAACCCACCATTAACGGCGCATCCGGTACCTTCCCATGACTTGGCCACTGAATGTATATTGTTGAGCCATTTTTTTGTGTCAAAGTGCAATGATGTGCTCAAGGGGAAAGAGACAAGGTCAAATACACCAAATTGTACTAAACTTTTGTAGCAAAATTCAGGTCTAACAGTAAATTAAGCAAATAATACATTAAGTCTAGCCTGCAGTAGATGTATCATTTAGCATTAGTCACTGGTAAACTGACATATTTTCAGACTACCTGCTAAATTTACACTGTATTAGTAAAGATAGAATTGTATTGTAAAATTGATTAACAATACTTTCAGATTATTTTTCATACAGCATTACTATTATATATAGCTAAAAAAAAATTGCTTGGTACTTACAATCCGTCCATCACCACTACCAATATCAACGACAGTTCCGCTTCTAAACTTAAGCATTTTCAATACATTTTTCACTTGAATTTCTGATGCAGGCACATACGGCAGGCAAATTTTTCTCAAAGCAGGTGCAATGAATGGAGTAGCAACGGCATATAAAGCCAATAAAGTGCCTCCCACAAGACCTGTTGCAACTAGTCCCCATTTCTGAGTTTTCGAAGTGCCAATATTATAATTCGAAGTAAACCCTTCTTCTGAATTACTCTCACTGGAAAGCAAATTTGATATCCTTGAAAAACCTGTAATTGAAGATAAACAATTATTAAAAACAATATTCTAGGAGGAAAAACACAGGTATCCTGAATAGATTATGTCTCATGATAAAATATTAGACCCTATGTGTACAACACATGACCGAAAGTGCATCGAAAGTGGGGCTGAGTGGCATGCATTCAAATAACAGCAGAGTGCATTCCGTGATGCATTAATGGGGGATTCCGATATGTTCTAGTGACATGGAGCACGAGTTTTTAAAAATATAGGTTTAAAGGGATTCTACCATTAAAGCAACTTTTTTTTTTTTTTTTTAAATTACCACATTGGAATAGCCTTAAGAAAGGCTATTCGTCTCCTACCTTTAGATGTGGTCTCCGTCGCGCCGTTCCTTAGAAAAACCGGTACTTATCGGTATGCTAATGAGGTCTCAGCAGCAATGAGGGCGTCCTTTTTCTTTATCTGCCTCCTCCCCTTGTCTATCATCTTCTTTCTTCGTCATGTCTGACGCCTGCGCAGTCAGCGAGACCCTGTTAGAGCTGACTGCGCATGCCGGCTGGCGGCCATATTTGCAAGGCTGCAATTGAGCGCATGCGCAGTACGCTCCTCACATCTTCGCCGAACAGAGTGTACTGCGCATGCTCAGTAAGGTCCGTACAGCCCTCTGACGCCTGGATGAGTTCACTCAGAGCCGACTGCACAGGCGTCAGACATGACGAAGAAAGAAGATGACAGACAAGGGGAGGAGGCAAATGAAGAAGAAGGACGCCCCCATTGCTGTCGAGACCTCATTAGCATACTGGTAAGTACCAGTATTTCTAAGGAACGGCGCGACGGAGACCACATCTAAAGGTAGGAGACGAATAGCCTTTCTGAAGGCTAGTCCGATGTGGTAATTAGAAAAAAAGTTGCTTTAATGGTAGAATCCCTTTAAGGCTGTGTTTACAGGTTCAGGTTTACAGATGCAGTTTGTACAGCCAAATCCAGGATAGTATTTAAAAAATGTAAAAAAAAAAAAAAAAAAAAAGAAACAAAAAAGAAACAAAGCAAATGAGTATTCTATGCTCCCAGAGTCAGAAACCACTCAGACCTCTGCAGCTTAACACCCCAGATGTCATGGTCAGTAGCAATTATGGCATCTAGGTGATTTGGTGGCAAAATCTACCCCCCCCCCCCCCAAAAGGCTGCCAGAAAGCTGAGTGACGGCATATTTGTAGTCTAATAACACCGGATCTAGGAGCACCAAAAATTTATATATTCACATAAGGGGTGTCCTCAAGACAAACATTAAAACTTAACTTTTATTGTAAAATCAAGTAAAAGGTCAGGGCAGGCAGCCCCTATTGTTATAAATACCAAAAAAATTTTTTTTAGGAGTGTGATATACATCCCAAACACTAGGGAATCTGAGCGTAGTCCCCTTATTCTGGGATAAAGACTGCCTAGTCAGTATATATTCAATTAACTTCTAGACACCTAATGTTATTGATAACAAATAAAACTACTGTGTACCATAACCAGCGCCGCACCTCCCATGAGGCAACCGCTTCAGGCGGCGCTATGCCAGGGCCTCGGGAGGGCGGCATTTTTGCCGACCTAAGCCAGTCCAGGACAAGCTGTCCTGGACTGGCTTAGCGTCACCGTGTCTGCAGCCTGACACGGGAAGCGAGCGGTGTATTGGGGCGGCCCTGCTGGACGCAGCGCTGCTCCAGCGGCTGCCCCTCACACTCAGGCAGAGAGCAGGTCCTCCTCCTGCCTGCGAACTCCGCTCGGCCACGCCCCTTTTCAGCTCGACCCCGCCCCCTTCCGTGTGGCCCCGTCCCTTTCATTTGACCCCGCCCCCCAGCTCCAACCCTCCTCCGGGGGGGGGGGGGGGGCGCGGCGGCAGAAAGCCCAGGTTCACCCCCGACCATAACCTAGCAATCTTAGCTCTGATACACTTTCTCCTAGGCTAGTAGTGCTCCGGTGTTGCAATAGATTAACCCTTCTATTCTCAGATCCACTCCCCTACTGATACCTAAGGGAGATTGAGAGCCATCTGTTTTCAGCCCACACCTTTCTCCTACATGGGGTTAATAATGAGTGTTCCTAGGTGCTAGAAGGACTCCAAAATCTAATCCCAGAGTCTGGTTATGATAAACCAATATGGTGATATTGTTCCTCCCACCATTCTCTATATATTTGTTGCAACTTGTTTCTTTAACTAAAAATCATCAGGAGACAATAAAGTTCTTGATAGCACACGATGGGCGGTCAAAACCGCAGTTCTCGGGACCCTGGTGGTGAGTCCCGATACTTTCAGGAGGTCGACCATGCGCAGTCTGTTCTGCCCGAGGCCTAGAAGTCTGAAACCTGCGCCGGAAGAAGAGGACGTTGCTGACGAAGATGGAGGCGGCGCTGGAGAGTTCTCTCGCAGCATTAGGGATGCCCCCAGTGCTGCAAGAGAACTCATTTGCATACCAACAAAAACCGGGATTCCTACGGAACGGCGGCGCGGAGAAGACAAAGAAAGGTAGGAGAAGAATTGCCTTTCTTAAGGCTATTCTGACGTGTTAATGAGGGGAAAAAAGCGTTTGTATGATAGGATCTCTTTAAATGGTATCAAACCAATACAAATTTGGTGTCACTGTGTTCGTACTGACACACAGAATAAAGGTAATGTCATTGTTACCAACATTGAACGCTGTAAATTAAACCCATATGAAATTGGTGCACGTGCATTTTTTTTCCAATTGCACCTCATTATGAAATTTTTTAGCTTCCCAGTACAATGAATGGTGCCATTACAAAGTACAATTTGTTTTGCAAACAATAAGCGATCGTGTGAGTCTGTGAACTGACTAATTTAAAGTTATGGCTCTCGAAATGTGGGGAGGGAAAAACGAAAAATGTCCGGGTCTTTAACCCCTTCCCGACCCATGTGGTACTATTACCACATGGATGTCTAGTGCTTCACGACCGATGTGGTAATAGTAGCACATGGATGTAAACAATCCCCGCAGTGCAGTGCGGGCGTTCTTGGAGCAGGTGTTAGTTGTATCTGACACCTAACAGCCTGCTCCATCCCCCTCCATCAGACATGAGTGCTGATTTTGGGTTTTAACCCGTTGATTGCCGTGATCAAACATGATCACGGCAAACAACGGGTTGCCCGATCTTGTAGGGATCCCCGGCACCCCCCGCTGCGAGATCGGGGGGTGCTGGTATCCCTACCATGTAGCCAGGGGTCTGATTAGTCACCCCTGGCAGTCCTGAGTCCCACTTACCTTTCTTATCCTGTGCGGGATCTCCTGAAGATAAGCTGTCCCGTCCGTCTGCACGAGCCGAGCTTCACTTCCTGTTTACAGAGTGATAACGTGCAGGCTCTTACTGAAGCCTGTGACTCACTCTGTAAACAGGATCAGTGATGCAAGCTTCACTCATGCAAGTGTCCCATAGGGACACATGAAAAAGTTAAAAAAAAAAAAAAGTGGAAAAAAAAAAAGTGTTTTGAAACAATTAATAAAGTTATCAAGCCCCAAAAACCCTTTTTTTCTATAGAAAATGAATTATATAAAAAAAAAAACTAAAAATTAATAAAAACAATACATATTTGGTATCGCCGTGTCCGTAACAATCTGTACAATAAAACTGAAACAATATTTAATGTACACGGTGAATGACGGAAAAAAAAAACGGAAAAAACTCGCCGGAAGTAGTGATTTTTCGCCATCTCACCTTACAGAATGTGCTATAAAAAGTGATCAAAAAGTCAAATGCACCTCACAACAGTACCAATAAAAAGCACACATTGTCCCGCAAAAAATAAGCCCCCAACCAACACTGTCAACCAAAAAATAAAAATGTTACGCCTCTCAGAAGATGGCGATGCAAAAAACATTGATTTATGTCTCCAAATGTGTTTTTGTTCTGCAGAATTAGTTACGCATAAAAAAATAATATAAATGAGGTATCGCCGTAACCGTACCGACCCACAGAATAAAGATAATATGTTACTTATACTGTACGCTGCATGGCGAAAAATTTACAAGGTAAAACGCAATACCGGAATTGATTTTTTTTATTTAAATCCAGCAAAAAAAGAGTTAATAAAATGTATTCAGTAAGTTGTAGGCACCCAAAAATGGTGTCATTACAAAATACATCTCATCCCGCAAACAACAAGCCCTTATATGGCTGCGTCACCAGAAAAGTAAAGAAAATATAGCATCTAGTAATGCAAGAATAAAAACCCGCAAAAATCGCCAAATCATTAGAATACAACTGGCGGCGTCAGGAAGGGAATATATAAGCTGTGCGAGCGAATATCAGGGGACACCCCAGATTTAGAGCTTACGAGGGAAAATATACCAGAAGTGACCCCAAAGTGACCCCCAGAGTGACTCCCCCAATTATAGGAGCTACTGGGACATAGTAGGAAATTCGGTGTTTGCAATGTCCTCCGCACAGCTTATACATTCCCTCTTCGCCATCCGCTGTGCAGTCACGTCCGGGATACTAATACTCACTACACCCCCTGATAAATTCTTTGAGGGGTGCAGTTTTTAAACTGGGGTCACACCTTTGGGGAATCCACTTTTCTGGTACCCTACAGGCTCTACAAACATGACATGGCGTCCAGATACCAAACATCTGAATCTGCGCTCCAAAAGCCGCATCGCGCTCCTTCCCTTCTGCGCCCTGCTGTGTGCCCAAACTGCATTTTATGCCACATATGACACATGTATGATACTGGTGTACCCCGGATAATGCACGTAATGTCATATGTGGGTATAAATTGATATTAGGGCACAGCCAGACACAGAAGGGAAGAAGGGTTATTGGGTTTTTGTAGCACAGACTTAGACGGTTTGTTTGTTTTTTTTTGGATGCCATGACACTTTTGCAGAGACCCTAAAATTTCCCCTACAGAATGGGGTCACTTCTTGGGGAATTCCAGTTCACTGGCACCTCCAGGGCTCTGCAAAAACAACATGGCACCCAGAAAGTCCCTCTAAATCTGTACCCCAAAAGCTAAAAAGCGCAGTGCTCCTTCCCTTCTGAGCCCTGCTCTGTGCCCAAGCAGCAGTTTATACCTACATATATAATTTTTTGCCCCTCAGGAAGGCCCACTTAATAGTTTTAGGAGTGCAGGTCTCTACGTATTGGGCACCGAAATGGCAGATTTCTTTAAAAATTAAAATTTTCATTTTGTACATTAATTTTTGGGAAGCATTTTTAGGCTCAAAATGATAATACCCCTTTATTCATTCCTTGACAGGTGTAGTTTCTAAAATGGGGTCACTTTTGAGGGGTTTCCATTGTATTGGTACTTTAGGGGCTCTGCAAATGCGACATGGCACCAGAAAACTGCCCTCAAAAGCCAAATAGCCCTCTTTCCATTCTGAGCCCCGCCATGTTCCCATACAGCAGATTATGGCCACATATGGGGTATTGCCGTGTTCAGGAGACATTGTGTGACAAACTGGGGGGCTTTTAATTCTCTAACTACTTGTAAAAATTAAAAATATGGCACTAAATGGACGATTTATTGGAAAAAAGTAATTTTTCATTTTCACATCTCAATGGTAAAAAAAAATCTGTGAAACACCTGTAGGGTCCAAGTGCTCACTAAACCCCTTGATAAATTCCTTGAGGGGTCTAGTTTTCAAAATGGGGTCATTTGGGGAGGGGGGTTTCCACTGTTCTAGCACTTCAGGGGCTCTCCAAATGCAACATGGTGCCTGAAACAGATTTCAGCTAAATTTGCCCTCTAAAATCCCAATAGCGATCCTTCAGCTCTGGACCTTACAGTGTGCCCATACATCACTTTACATCCACATAAGGGGCATTTCTGTAGTTGGGAGAAAATGCTTGACAATTTTTGGGGTGCATTTTCTCTTTTAACCCCTTGTGGAAATGCAAAATTTGGGGTTAAAGCAACATTTTATAGCAAAAAATGTCACTTTTCCTTTTGTTGGGCCAATTCTGTTACACTCCTGTAGGGTCAAAGTGCTCACTATACCCCTTAGTAAATTCTTTGAGGGGTATAGTTTCCAAAATGGGGTCACATTTGGGGGTGTCCACTGTTTTGGCACTTTGGGAGCTCTGCAAACGGGACATGGTGCCTGAAAAGTATTCTAGCAAAATCTGGCCTACGAAATCCAATTAGCGCTCCATCCGCTCTGAGAGCGACCGTGTGCCCGTACATTAGGGTACCAGCACATATTGGGTATTGTCGTGTTCGGGAGAAATTTTGTAACAAAATGTGGGGTGCAATTTTTCCTTTAACCCCTTGTGAAGATGAAAAATTTGGGGCTACAGTGACATTTTATTATAAAAAAAAGTAATTTTTCATTTTCACATCTCAATGGTAAAAAAATCTGTGAAACACCTGTAGGGTCCAAGTGCTCACTATACCCCTTGATAAATTCCTTGAGGGGTCTAGTTTCCAAAATGGGGTGACATTTTGGGGGTTTCCACTGTTTTGGCACCTTGGGGGCTTTGCAAACGGGACATGGTGCCTGAAAAGTATTGTAGCAAAATCTGGCCTACAAAATCCAATTAGCGCTCCATCCGTTCTGAGAGCGATCGTGTGCCTGTACATTAGGGTACCAGCACATATGGGGTATTATCATATTCAGGAGAAATTGTGTAACAAAATGTGGGGTGCAGTTTCTCCTTTAACCCTTAGTAAATGTGTAAATTCTAGGGCTAAATGAATATATTAGTGACAGAAATTGAAAAATGTAAATTTGACCTCCATTTTGTTGTAATTGTTGTGAAATGCTGAAAGGGTTAAGAAACTTTCTAACTGCTGTTTTGGATTCTTTCAGGAGTGCAGTTTTTAGAATGGAGTGATTTTCGGGGGGTTTTATTAGAGAGGCCTTTCAAGTACCCTTCAGAACTGAACTGGTCCCTTGAAAAATGTGTTTTGGAAATTTTCTTGAAAATTTGGAAAATTACTGCTTGACTTGTAAGCCTTATAATATCTGAAAAAAATGAAAGGGTGATTAAAATTTGATTGCTACATAAATCAGAGACATGGTTAATTATATTTATGAAAAAATTTGGGTAGTATGGATTTCTATTTGAAAGGCTTGCAATTTCAAAGTTTGAAAACTGCATTTTTTTCAAAATTTTCACCAAATTTCCTATTTTTTCATAATGAAAGACAAAACATATTGACAAAAATTTACTACTGACATGAAGTACAATGTGTTACGAAAAAACAATCTCAGAATCACTTGTGTAAGTTAAAGCGTCTCAAAGTTATTGCCATTTAAAGTGACACATGTCAGTTTTGAAAAAGAAAAAGAGGCCTGGTCCTCAAGTCACTTTTGAGCTGTGTCTCTATAGGGTTAAGGGGTTAATGTCATGTTTATAACTTCTACATACCAAGCTATACATGTAACAGTATGCCACTATATTATTTAGTACAGCAACATATAAAGATTAACTAAAAGCCAAAAGGAGCTTTCCTGATGTACACACTTAAACACACATCAGAACACACGACTGTGTACAGAACAAACTGTGCGAGAGCGGGCCTAAAGCTCAAGAAGGTTATACCGGTATTACCGTTATAGAAGGAAGTGCTACATCTCAATAACACTGACCTTTATCTGTCATAGTCACTACAACTGATACAATACAGACACAGGGTATAAGGAAGAGAACATGAGGAAAAGGAAGAGGCGGAGACAGAAGGCGATCACATGTTCCACAATGCTATGCTAGTAGTCTATAAACGACATTACGTGCAGCCCTGTATTACTGCCCGCGGGCGGCCCGTACAACACAGAGGCAGAACACACAGCAATAGGACGTAACCACTGACAGGACTGAACAAAAAGCCGGTTAAGCTATGCAGTCGTTAAGGCAACGCCCTCACGAGGCGGTGCAAACCAATTGATGGCAACCATATGAAGCCCATTATAAAATGTGCACAGATAGATGGAGAAATAGAGTGTGTATGACAGAGACAGAAAAAAGAAAGATAAAGAGATCGAGAGATATCTATATAAAGCTCTCTATCTAGTAGAGGTGTACCTAGCGTGTTATTCCCTCCCCCCATTTCTGCATAGTGGTATGTTCCATAGTGGACGTTTCCAGAACATCCACGCCTTTTTCTTGTTGTTGCACATGCGCATTGTACAGAGAGTGTAATAAGTAAGACAGTTGCGGGCGGACGCGTGCTTTCTTTTCTAGAAGAGCGGTGTCGCCATCATGTCTGCTCTAGGCACGCTCGCGTTTGATGAGTATGGACGGCCATTCATTATCCTTAAAGATCAGGATCGCAAGTCCCGTCTGTCTGGTTTGGATGCGATCAAGGTAGGGCTAATGGTGATTCCCTTTGTACAGTTAGTGTGTGGGGGATGGCTGGGGCCTACGAGGTACCGGCGCCTGTAGGAGCCATGTGTGGAGAACTTTACGGGCGTTTAGCGACCAGATCTTGTTCCGCTGAGTTACTCATTTGTGAGCAAAAATAGTTGTTGTTTTTTTTGTTTTGTTTTTGTTTGTTTTTTGCGGAATTCGGATTCCTCACTTGCTAATGTACTTCTATGTAGTCACTGGAGGAATGTATCTACCACAGTGGAAATTCAAAGAAATATAACAGAAGCGCAATGTCAATCTGAGCCCTGCACTCTTACATAGACGGTATTGCATCTATGGCACAGCGCCCCCTCTTGTGCTAAAGATGTAACATCACCTGTACTTCACTGTGAAAGTGGGTGAAGCGTAGAGCAGAACAGGGACACCTTTCCCCTATATATTTCATATCATTCATTCACCAGGGACACCTAACGCTAGGTTCACACTAGTGCCCGGACTGCGTTCTGAGCTTTCTGCGTTCTAAGCTGTCTGACCAGGTCTGGCTGTGAGCGTTTTATGCTCTCCGCCACGAAACTTTTTTTTTTTTTTTTACACCGGACACAGAGTACTGCATGTCCGACTCTGTGTCCGGTTTAAAAAAAAAAACGGTTTCGCAGCAGAGAGCATAAAACGCCCACAGCCAGACATCTTTTAAACCCGTTCAAATGAACTGGGTTTGAAAGAGTCCTGCAGCTTTCCGTCTCCTGCTCTGTTTTGTGCAGGAAACGGAAACCTGTATGAACGGAGACCGGGCGCAGATGTGAACGAGCCCTTACCCCTATATATTTCATATCATTCATTCACCTCGCAGGCTTTCACCACATCATCCACAGCTTCAGATTACGGCTGGATCACCATGTTGAAAGGGATTCTACCATTAAAACCTTTTTTTTGTGGATAAGACGTCAGAATATCCTTTAGAAAGGCTATTCGTCTCTTACCTTTAGATGTGATCTCTGCCGCACCGTTCCTTAGAAATACTGCAGTGGCTTAGTGATTAGCACTGCAGCCTTGCAGCACTGGAGTCCTGGGTTCGAATCCTGCCAAGGACAACATCTGCAAGGAGTTTTTATGTTCTCCCCGTGTTTGTGTGGGTTTCCTCCGGGTACTCCGGTTTTCTCCCACACACCAAAAGACATACTGATAGGGAATTTAGATTGTGAGCCCTATATGGGACAGTGAATAAAAAGTAGACACCGAGCACACTCATAGTGCAGATAATCATAAATATTCTGTGGCAATTTGAAAAACCCACAAGTGACAAATAGACCTGATTGGCCTCTCACCTAATGTGACTGTGATCCCGTTCACAGTTACGTTTAGAAGATTGATGACTAGGTGGAGGGAGCAGCACGTCACAGGAACACCAATAGGAAAGGACCAGGTGTGAAAGAAATGTAAAAAACCAAAAGGACCGCGCTCACAGGTCAATAGATTTATTGGGAAAATCTGCACTCCAGTTTTTTCCCAATAAATCTATTGACCTGTGAGCGCGGTCCTTTTGGTTTTTTACACTATATGGGACAGTGACTGTCAATATCTGTAAAGCGCTGCGGAATATGATGGCGCTATATAAGTAAGCATAATAAATTAATAATACCGGTTTTTACTGGTATGTAAATTAGTTCTCTCGCAGCGATGGGGGCGTCCCCACTGCTGCTCGAGAACAGGCTCTCTATCTTCGTCTGGATCCTCCCCTTCTTTCGTCTTCTTTCTTCGGCGTCACCTCTGACGCCTGCGCAGTTGGCTCTGCCAGTGAGAGACTAGTAGAGTCGACTGCACAGTTGCGGCCTCAGAACTATGGCCGCCAGCCGGCATGCACAGTCGGCTCTGCTAGTGTCTCACTAGCAGAGCCAGCTGCACAGGCGTCGGAAGTGACGCCGAAGAAACACGACGAAAGAAGGGGAGGATCCAGCCGAAGATAGAGGCGTCGCTGCAGTCTGTTCTCGAGCAGCAGTGGGGACGCCCCCATCGCATTTCCAGCGCTGGGGCCCGTCCCCATCGCTGTGAGACAACTAATTTGCATACCGGTAAAAACCGGTATTTCTAAGGAACGGCGTGGCGGAGACCACGTCTAAAGGCAAGAGACGAAAAGCCTTTCTAAAGGCTATTCTGACGTCTTATCCACAAAAAAAAGGGTTTTAATGGTAGAATCCCTTGAAATTACGCTATTTTGAAGTGGGTAAAAAAATATGCAAATCTAGTCTCCTGGATGGAATTAAGAGAACAGAGTGCCCTCTATAGGGTGGTGTACAGAGTGCACTCTGTTCTCCTAATTCCATCCAGGAGACTAGATTTGCATATTTTTTACCCATAATCCCTAGCGGAGCAGGAATGACTTGTAAGTCTCTGTACTGCCTATGTAGGCGAACACTCTCCCTAATGTGGACGAGTGCCCCCATACCCTGGTCTATAGTCTCTCACCATGCTAAATCAGTATCCCTACGCTATGCTGAGGATGGCCCAATAGGCCGAAACAGCGCTGTCCATAGTTGGGAATCTGTTCCTTTTGGGACAGAAATACTGATTTAGCAATTAAATCCACATTATGATTAAAAGACTTTATAACTGAGTCGTTCATGATGTTAAGGATGCTGCCCTCTATAGGGTGGTGTACAGAGTGCACTCTGTTCTCCTAATTCCATCCAGGAGACTAGATTTGCATATTTTTTACCCATAATCCCTAGCGGAGCAGGAATGACTTGTAAGTCTCCGTACTGCCTATGTAGGCGAACACTCTCCCTAATGTGGACGAGTGCCCCCATACCCTGGTCTATAGTCTCTCACCATGCTAAATCAGTATCCCTACGCTATGCTGAGGATGGCCCAATAGGCCGAAACAGCGCTGTCCATAGTTGGGAATCTGTTCCTTTTGGGACAGAAATACTGATTTAGCAATTAAATCCACATTATGATTAAAAGACTTTATAACTGAGTCGTTCATGATGTTAAGGATGCTGCCCTCTATAGGGTGGTGTACAGAGTGCACTCTGTTCTCCTAATTCCATCCAGGAGACTAGATTTGCATATTTTTTTACCCATAATCCCTAGCGGAGCAGGAATGACTTGTAAGTCTCCGTACTGCCTATGTAGGTGAACACTCTCCCTAATGTGGACGAGTGCCCCCATACCCTATTTTGAAGTGAGGATCCCAAATGGACACAGTTGCCTGGCTCTTGACAGTCTGTAGTTATAGATTCTTTTCTGGTAGTTGAGTCCACGGTTTAAGGGCTAGCTCACACATAAAAACTTCCTGGCTTATTTTGGTCCTGAAAAAAAGGCTTAGGAAGCGTTTTCTTCACCTAGAGGCGTTTTTTGGAGCTTTTTCTGGAGCACTTCAGAAAACGCCAGCCCCCCCCCCCATTATTTTTGCTTTTTTTCTATTATCTATTATATAATATATATTATTATATATTAGATTTATATATAATAATAATAAATATAATCTAAAACAGGATCTGCAATATGCTGTTTTTTGTAGAGAGGAATGGGAGCTGCAGTGCAGCACATTGAATTACCGTATTTTTCGGACTATAAGACGCACTTTTTCCCCCAAAATTTCGGAGGAAAATGAGGGTGCGTCTTATAGTCTGAATGTGGGTGGGTTTGCAGCATGGCCGCGCTACTGCCACCGCTAGTTTTCTTCAGCGGCAGTAGCGCGGCCCCGGCAGCTAAGACAGTCCCCGGCATCTGCTGTAATAGACCGGCGGATGCCGGGGAGTGTCTTAGCTGCCGGGGCCTGCAGATTGCCGCGCTACTGCCACCGCTGGTTTTCTTCAGCGGCAGGAGTGTGACAATACTGCAAATCCGCTCCTCCTCCACAGGTCCCGGCAGTCAGTTAGCCCCCCCCCCCCCCACACCGGCCCCATACCTTCAGTGATGCAGGCCGGGTCTTGCACGGCGAGGCCGCAGGAGCCGACCTGTTCCGATGACGGCCGGGAGCCTAATGAAGGCTCCGAGGCCTGTCATAGATATATATTACTATCGCGGCTGGTCTATGACCCTCCGCGATAGTAATGTATAAAATCTCCCATAGACGGCAATACACTTGTATTGCCGTCTATGGGACTTGCAATCAAATGATTGCAGGTTCAAGCCCCCTAGGCGGGGGATATTAAAATAGTAAAAAAAAAAAAAAGTTCACCTCCTTTCCCTAGAATACATATAAAAGTATAACATTACTGTGAAACATACACATTAGGTATCCCTGTGTCTGAAAATGCCCGGTCTACTAATATTTTTATGTACAGTGAACGTCAAAATCAAAAGTGCTAAACTGCCGGGTTTTTCTCTCTGTTTTGCCTCTGAATTAAATAAAAGGTGATCTAAGCAATAAACATTTCCCAAAATGGTATATCTAAAAAGTACACCTGGCCCCACAAAAAAACGCCCTATACATCCCCGTACAGCTGCAGGGTCACCTGTCAATGTGGCCTTGCAGCTGTTCCAAAACTACAACTCCCATATATTAAATATTTTACCATTTTTTGCCTGAAATTTTTTTTTCTCTATTTTTCTCCTCTAAAACCTGGGTGCGTCTTATAGTCCGAAAAATACGGTATACTATTTCAGTAACAGAAACTGTGCTATACAGTTTCTGTAGCTTCCATTATGTTTGATAGTTTGTAAAGGGTGTGAAATGTGGTATGTGTATTTGATACAAAAAGAAAATATACATATTATTGAGATTACCGTATTTTTCGGACTATAAGACGCAGGTTTTAGACGCACACAGGTTTTAGAGGAGGAAAATAGGGAAAAAAAATTTTGAAGCAAAAACTGGTAAACTATTTAATATATGGGAGTTGTGGTTTTGCAACAGCTGCAAGGCCACATTGACAGGTGACCCTGCAGCTGTACGGGGATGCATAGAGTGTTTTTTTTTTTTTGCGGGGCCAGAAGTACTTTTTAGTTATACCATTTTGGGGAATATCTATTCTTAGATCACCTTGTATTGAAAAAAAAACCCGGTGGTTTATGATATGATTTTCTACACACATATATATATGTGTATATTCTAGGGACAGGAGGTGACTTAGAACTTTTATTTATTTCATATTTTTATTATATATTTTTAAAGCTTTTTTTTTTTTTTTTTTTTACTATTTTATTTCCCCCCCCCAGGGGCTTGAACCTGCGGTCACTTGATTGCAAGTCCCATAGACGGCAATACAACTGTATTGCCGTCTTTGGGACATTCTGTCTATTAGTATTACGGCTGGTCATAGACCCAGCTGCAATACTAATATAGCAGTGACAGGCCTGGGAGCCTCATTAGGCTCCCGGCTCTCACCCGAACAGGTCGGCTCCTGCAATATCGCCGCACAGGAGCCGGCCTGCAACTTCACAGGTATGGGGCCCGGGGGAGAAGGGGCCACCGATACTGACCCGGCATCCGCTGTACTAGAGAGGCGGATGCCAGCGAGGGATGGACGCTGGCACAGGTGCCGGGGCCTGAGACATCGCTACGCTCCTCTGCCCTGCATGAAGCCAGCGGCGGGGGGGACGGAGGAGCGGAATAGCATCACCGCTGCTGGCTTCATGCAGGGCAGAGGAGCGCAGCGATGTCGCAGGCCCCGGCACCTGTGCTGGCGTCTATCACTTGCCGGCTTCCGCCTCTCTATTACGGCGGGTGTCAGGCGCCACATTCGGACTATAAGACGCACCCTTCTTTTCCCCCCAAATTTTTTGGGGAAAAAAGTGCGTCTTATAGTCCGAAAAATATGGTATATATGTTTACATACACTCACTTAATAATTTTATTAAATTATTTCCTTTTATCTTTCAGTCTCACATTATGGCTGCTAAAGCTGTTGCAAACACTCTTAGGACTTCATTGGGACCCAATGGTAAGAAAAAAAAAAAATCATCATCTATCGCTAGAAACCCTTTTTACAATAAACACGTAGGAATAGCCTTAAAGAGGACCTTTCATCAGATCGGGCACATGCAGTTTTATATACTGCTGGCAAGCTGACAGTGTGCTGAATTCAGCGCACTGTCGGCTTTCCCGATCTGTGCCCCGGGTAAAGCGCTATCGGTCCCGGTACCGTAGGGCTTTACAGTCAGAAGGGCGTTTCTGACAGTTAGCCAGGGACGCCCTTCTGCCCAGCAGCGCCTATCGCGCTGTGCTCTAAGACTGGGGAGGAACGCCTCCTCCCTCTCCTGATAATACTCGTCTATGGACGAGCAGAGGGAGGGGGGAGTTCCTCCCCGCTCCACAGTACAGCGTGATAGGCGCTGCTGGGCAGAAGGGCATCCCTGGCTAAGTGTCAGAAATGTCCTTCTGACTGTAAAGCGCTACAGTCCCAGGACCGATAGTGCTTTACACCGGGCACAGATCGAGAAATCCAACAGTGCGCTGAATTCAGCGCACTGTCAGCTTTCCAGCAGTATATAGAACTGCCTGTGCCCAATCTGATGTAAGGTCCTCTTTAAAGAAAACCTATTTTTCTCTTCCTTTATGATTCTGATCCTTGCCGCCGTTCCTTAGAAATATCTTCTTTCTTCCTTATGTTAATCAGTTTTCTCACAGCACTGGGGGCGTTCCCCAGCGCTCAAACATGCACAGTCGGCCATTTTCCTGTGGCCTCTCTCGTTCGGCCCACAGGAAAATGACCGACAGACATGCGCAGTCGGTTCTTTTGGACCCGGAGAAGAAGGCTGTGAAAAAGACAGGCTGACACCTCCAGTGCTGCGAGAAAACTCATTTACATAAGGAAGAAAGAAGATATTTCTAAGGAACGGTGGCGCAGATCAGAATAATAAAGGTAAGAAGAATAGCCTCTCTTAAGAATATTCCTACGTGTATTTATTGGAAAAAGGGGTTTTAGTGACAGATCCCTTTAATATTGTCATACTCTACATCTAGCCGTATTGCATTCCCCCATCCTCTGTCTTTTTGGTTTGCAGGGGGTTAGAAGGAAAGACTGTTTAGCTTTAATAATCAATAGCAATTAAACTTTAGAATGTATGTTATCTGAGAAATGCCTGCTGAGACTGATCTGCCTTTTAACCCCTTCCTGACATCCGCTGTAATAGTAAAGTGGCTGTCGAGTGTTTAAAGATGGTGGCCACTCGGGAGTCATGCAGCCGCCATCACTGCCGAGTCTCTGGTTTTATACAGCAGAGACTCTGCACTAATGCCAGTTATCGGTGCCTGTACTAATCGTGGGCATTAACCCTTCGGCATCATTTATGCAGGCGCCAGGAATGCCCTTCTTCACAGCAGTGCCTGTAGTGTTGTACTGTGAGAGCGGTAAGGAATGCCCCCTCCCTCTTCTCATAGTATTCATGCATAGACGAGTACTGGGGAGGCGTTCCTCACTGCTCTCACAGTACAGCGCTATAGGCGCCCAGGAATGCCCTTCTGGCAGTGAAGAGCTACGGTACCGGCACCGATAGCTCTTCACCGGGGGAACAGATCGTGAAAGTCGACAGTGTGCTGAATTCAGTGCACTGTGAGCTTTCTAGCGGTATATAAAACCGCATGTGCCCCAAGTGTTGAAAGGTCGTCTTTACTGGCAGCATCTTGAAGAAAAATTTGTCCTGCAAACATTAAGACCTCATATGGATCTGAGTGGAAAAATAAAAAAGTTATGGGGTTTGGAAGGAGGGGAGTCAAAAACAAAAAAAACAAAATCAAAAAAAGCTATCGGCGAGAAGGGGGTTAAATGTGTGGGTTGCAGGGAAAGGTTTAAAAAAAAAAAAAAAATCTTTTATCTTATTTCTATTAAATTCCAGGACTTGATAAAATGATGGTGGATCAGGATGGGCAAGTCACCATAACTAATGATGGGGCAACTATTCTTGGTATGATGGATGTTGATCATCAGATTGCAAAATTAATGGTCGAATTGTCCAAATCTCAAGATGATGAAATTGGTGATGGGACAACAGGAGTTGTTGGTAAGTTGAAAAACAAAGATTTTTTTTATCCCCCTTGTTTATTATAGTTGTTTCGGGAAAATACATTTGTTTTGTCATTCACACAATTTTTTTTTTTTTTTTTGTAGTTCTGTGTGTAATTTTATTTATTTGTCTTTTCAATTGTACGTTTTTGGGTTGCACAAAACATTGCGTCAAATTTATTAAGACTAGTGATTTGTACACCAATCATGATAGAGGCCCCAGCAGTTGGGGAAGGGGGGGGTGTTTTTTTTTGTTTTTGTCAGCTTAAGGATAACAGTTATTTTAGTGTCTAAATTCCAAAAGCCAATACTTTTAGGCTGTGTACACACTACCACCGCTGTCCTCCACCGGCCGGCTTTAAAACCCATTCCAACCCATTAAAGCTTACCGCCAGCAAGCCATCCCCTGCCCAGTTTCCCTGGGGTTTAGGATGGAGAACCCGGGGTGGGCAGCGGCGGTAGTGTGAATGCCTCCTTAAAGTTTCCGCTGCAATTTTACAAAGGCTTTTTCTTTACAGTATTTCTAAAAACAGGATACAAAAAGTGTATGTTGTACTTGGCATTTATATGTCAACTTATCCAACAAAAGGCAGGGGTGGAATATGGAAATAAATTAAGGGCTAATTCACACAGAGTTTTTTTGGCAGTGGATTTTGAGACAGAATCTGCATCAAAATCCACTGCCTAAAACGCTTCTTTTTCCGCTAGCTAGTCGCGTAATAAAAGAAGTGACATGCCCTATCTTGCCGCAAATTCTGCGGCTGAATCCGCCATGGCATCCACGGCTCAAGACGCTACAGTGTAGACCTATTCATTTGGGCTTACACAGGAATAGGATGATGCGACGGAATGCCAATGCTGCATCGGCATTCTGTTGCGGCGCAAAATGTTCACACGGTGGAAAAGGTTTTCACAACCTTTTCCTCCGTGTGAAACATACCCTAAGATGACTCTCAGAATGTTACAATAAAAATGTTGACATTTCTTCTGTGCAGACATGGAAAAATCACAAATATGTACAGTAAATGTAACCTAATAACGACACATACAGACCTTTTTTGAAAAAATTTTTCCCCAGAAAAACCCTTTAAACCTGTGGCCACATATTGAGAGTTTGAAGTGTGGTTAACTAGCTGCAAAGTATATTATCAATTGTGTATGGGAGTTAATGATTTTGCTGAGTTATAATATAGTATATAATATATATCATGTATGTAAACCTGTATAATCTCAGTGGTCCTAATTTCATTTTTTTAGTTCTTGCAGGAGCTTTGTTGGAACAATCTGAACAATTGTTAGATCGCGGTATCCATCCTATCAGAATTGCAGATGGCTTTGAACAAGCTGCAAGAATTGCCATTGAGAATTTGGATAAAATCAGTGATAGTTTTCCAGTTGATCCTGACAATCTGGAACCACTTATCCAAACTGCTATGACCACGCTGGGATCAAAAGTGTAAGAAATTCTATAGATTGATTCATAAATCTCTTAATGACCCAAGACCTAATAGTACGTACTGTCCGCCAATTTCTTAACTCATAGTATTAGATCATGTATCTGCCGATCCTTCATTGTGAGAGCAGGTTGTTTCTGGAGCGGGTATTAGCTGTAGCGCCTCATCATCCAGTGGTCCTTTCCACAAATGCCAGAAGCTGCGGTTGGGGGTGCTCAATGTCTGGACTCTCATTCAGAGATCCTGGGGTCCTTCCATGACTCTGCCTAAAATGTTAGCCTCTCAGAACTCCTGGAAGCACTTAGGGCACTGGACAGAACAAACATCTAAAAAATCCTGTCAGCCAATATCCTCATGGTAATTTAACTCTACAAACAAGAACTAGTCAAAGTCAAGAGATTTCTCCAGCTGCCCAGGTGCTGTTGAAGATCTTTTGGTGAGCAGCGTAAAACCTGGAGTGGTTCTGCAGTTCATCCTGAAGTGATGCATCTTGTTCCTGGATCATTTTTGTTTGCTTCAAAAACCACCAAGTCCTGAATCGAGTCTCTGTATCCAGGAAAGACAACCCATTGGGAGTGAATGCCTTTTGACAGCCTTCAGTCTCTCCTATAAGTGTTCCATCCAATTCCTCTGATTGCAAGCGCACTGTCTAAACTCACAGGGGGAAAGCTCTAGTTATTATGATCACCCCTTTTTGGCCCAGGTGGGCCTGGTTTCCCCAGCTGCTTGTTCTCTCAGGGGATAAATTGGACTCTGACAGAAATGCCAAATCCTCTTTCTCGAGGGCCAATTTTTCATCCACCACTTCATCTCAGGTTGACCGCTAGGATACTGCTGTTTGGATACCCAGCTGAAAGAATGAGTTTGCCTGTAATCTATAGCAGGTCTTTACTATGACTTTTCTGAAGATAATTGGGATGTTTCTTATCCTGATATCTGATTCTTGCAGACTGGACTAGAAGAGGGCTTAAAGGGACTCTATTTTTAACTAAGCATATACTTGCATAGCTTTTAGAAAGTCTATACCACACATACCTTTTGTATGTTAATCCCCTCAGTCGTTTTTGAATGAGCCCGCTTTTATTCACATGCAAATTAGCCAGCAGGCTGCACCAGAAGTCTCAGTGAGCACTGTCTGCTATGTGTATGTGAGAGCAGGGAAGGTTGATGAGTCACACACACATAGCAGACTGTGCTCACTGAGACTTCTGATGCTTGTTGCTGGCTAACTAACATGTGAATAAAAGCGGGCTCATTCAAAAACGACAGATTATTAACATACAAAAGGTAGGTGTGGAATAGCCTTTCTAAAGGCTATGCAAGTATATGCTTAGTTAAAAATGAGCTTTCCCAATGATAGAGCTCCTTAAAGCATAACTAATCTTTAGGACTTGTCATTTTTTTTGTGCAGTATTAGTCAAAAATTTTATTTTGTAATATACTTTCTGTATAAATCCTTTAATTATTTGTTTATTTTTTCACTTGTTTCTGTCCTGACAGCTGTTTCTGCCTCTCACTTAATGTTACTGTGTATGGGAGTATGGGGCTGTGTAACATGTAGAGGAAAAAAGGGTAGGGTCACTTAAATCAGTGATGCCTCTGGCAGTCCCAAAATGTACAAATGCCACCCATACGTATACCCATACATACTACTACGCACAATCAGCAGTCATATATATTTTATCCATAATTTGTATTTATTTTTTTGTGTAGGATTAACCGTTGTCACAGACAGATGGCTGAAATTGCAGTGAATGCTATTCTCACCGTTGCCGATATGGAGCGCAAAGATGTAGATTTTGAGTTAATTAAAGTTGAGGGTAAAGTTGGAGGAAAACTTGAAGACACAACACTGATAAAAGGGGTCATCATAGACAAAGATTTTAGTCACCCTCAAATGCCAAAGGTAAGTTGTTAGAAAGCTTACAGGTACAGTTTCTTTTACACCTGTGACTTAACCCTAGAATGCATGTCCATAAAAATCTACACTTTTACATACCTGGGGCCTTTTAGGCCCGTGTGCAAATAACTTGGAATAACTCAAATAAAAATACTTTTCAAAGTTTATTTGAAAATTGCAAAGTAAGGATGCATTCCCACTAGTGCTGGTGTCTGCCAGGAGGGGATCTGTAATGGATCTGACCTCCTGGCGAACCCAGCTAAGGCTGGTAGAATCCGGGCATTCCAGCAGCCTTAACTGGAGTTAGCAAGAGATCAGATCCATTCAGGGGTGAACCTGCCCCTCTCGCCGCCCGAGGCGAAGTGCAGGACAGCTTGTCCTGGACTGCCTTAGGTTAGCAAAAATGCTGCCCTCCCTGAGGCCCTGGCATAGTGCCGCCTGAAGCGCTCGCTTCAGGTCGCCTCATGGGAGGTGCGGCACTGGATCCATTACAGATCACCTCCAGGCAGACACCAGCGCTAGTGGGAATGCATCCTAAGATGTGAATAATTCAAAACATTATGTGCAAAAAAACAACAAAAAAGTAACTGAACGGTCTTAAAACGCCCAATATACGCATTCGATATAACTCTTTATAATCACGTTTTTTTGTCAAAGTTTTTTTTATATAAAAGTTGCAGTAAACATGCTGCAGGAATATCTCTTTTCAAAGTTTCCTTTTCGAATTTACTAATGACCGCAACAACTTTCACACGTTATCTGTTCGGAAGAATGATCCTTGCGGACATTTTGTCCACAAGTAGTACAAACACGCTCCGATTTCCTGTCCTTCTGGACAAATGTAACATCGCTTTCTTTTTTTTATCTCTTGGTTCTGGATGTTCCTGAAAACGTATACCACATCTGATCATAGCTTCTGTTGTTTGTCTTGGCAAGCATTTTGTGCTGCTTCTCTCCATCATGGTAGGCATTAAAAAAAAGTTCATAGCAAAGTTCCGTCAAGTATAGACGTCTCTTGTCCTTTCTGTTGGCATGGAATTCTGGATGAGTCTCACTATAAACAATATAGGTATTGAGGGCTGACACATCTAGCATATTATAAAAAAGAACTATAGGCCAACGTTTTGTCTGCCTTTTGCACATATACTCTCCAATCATTTCGTCCATCTTGTCAACTCCTCCTTTGGTTTTATTATAATGCAAGATTATTTTGCGTTTCAGTTTCCTGTTATTGGTGTCTATACTTCCATCATGGTGCATTGTACTCAGTAATATGACCGATTTTTCTTTCTTCACTTTATAAGACACCATTGTCGCTTGATTGCAGAAGCCAAATACACGATCATAAAGTTGGATCACATGTAAACCTAGTACGGGCCTAAAAGGCCCCAGGTATGTAAATATGGGGTATTCACAAAAAAGAGTTATTCCGAAATGCCTGTAACATAAAAATATATGAACTGGAAATGACTAACAACTATATACCTGAGGAATACCTAGAGTTTCAGAATTCTAACTAAAGTAATCTTGCAGTAAATAGAAAACAATTAACAGAGCGGGCCTGCGAGGCCCCAGGTATGCATTCTAGGGTTAAGATCATGTCATGTAGGAAAATAGTCAGCATATTTTCTGCTGACTTTTAAGTAACGTCATTCATGTAGTTTTTATAACTAAACATTCGTTCCCTTTTTGAAATGATGTGCCTTTTTATTTTAGGAAGTTAAAGATGCTAAAATCGCAATTCTCACTTGTCCATTTGAACCACCTAAACCCAAGACTAAACATAAGCTTGACGTAACATCTGTTGAAGACTATCAAGCACTTCAAAAATATGAAAAAGAAAAATTCTCTGAGATGGTTAAACAGGTTTGTACAATCTTTCATATCCCCTCTTTAAAAGTTTCCTCTCCTCTCACCCCCTTCATTAATTTGAATGGGACTCCCTGTCTATGGCAATGATTGCAACAATACCTCCGTTGGCTTTCTTTCATCACGGGACCTATTTGCAGCTCGGTCAGCTTCATTTGAGGTTCGGTTGCCATACCACGCACAATCCTGGCGCTGAGCTTTGCATGCTATGAAGATGCACAACTCATCTGAACACTGGTTTCTTTATACAGCTGTTACCTGGGATGCCCAGCAATCTGATATTGATGATCTATCCTAGGGATATGTACCCCCTTTAGTATGCTTTAAAAATCAGTCTCTTGCTTATGTGATTTGTCAAATGTGTCATCTTTTTAACTTGCAGATTAAAGATACTGGTGCAAACTTAGCAATTTGTCAGTGGGGCTTTGATGATGAAGCAAATCATCTTTTACTTCAAAATGAACTGCCTGCTGTTCGTTGGGTCGGAGGGCCTGAAATAGAGGTGAAAAAATCTTAATCGAACGCTCTTGAATAGATGTGTCATTAAAAGGATAGGATTACTTAATGTTTTTTGTTCAAAAATACTTTTGCAGTTAGTTGCTATTGCTACTGGAGGCCGTATTGTACCGCGATTCTGTGAGCTCACTCCTGAGAAACTTGGCTTTGCTGGCATAGTTCGGGAGATTTCTTTTGGAACTACAAAGGATCGAATGTTGATTATAGAGAAATGTAAAAACTCAAGAGCAGTAACTATTTTCATCAGAGGGGGAAATAAGATGGTAAGTATTGTTAAAGTAATAGACATAAGTAACAAATTCACCATTGTTGCAAATTATAATAGCATTTTATAATTACATGAGTATTTAGTTATGATTTTTGTTAAAGCCTTTTTAAACATAAGACTCAACTGATTTAACTTTAATTTGAAATGGCTTCTCTTTAATGTATTAAATGCTATAGCTAATAAAATCTACTCCATGGCTTAACTTTTTTTTTACTAAGGTCTCACCCGTTCACGATAGCTAGGACATATGAAGATAAACCCTGTACACTCCCTTTTATTATTCAGGTGCAGGGCCATGTGTCTGCAATGAAATCTACACCACCTCATAGCTGGCTTAGATTTCAGGCATCAGGTACAGCATTAAACTGGTGTAAATGATTATAATTCTATTGGGACCAGTGGCTTTATCCACACCACACCCCTTTCAGGGAAGTTGTAAGTGCAACTTAAAAGATAGTCACAACTTTTTGCTCAAAAGCCTTACTTCTGCAAGAAATTGCAAATATTTCTTGCCTTGTATGCCAGTAAAATGGGGTGCACTTCATAAATTTCTAGAAATTATATTAAAGGGAGTCTATCATTTATTTTTTTTTTATTTTTTTAATATTAACACGTTTATCGAAAACATTGGAGTGGAGGGGCAGGGAATCACCAGTCAGGTTTACCACAGTTTAATGTTTTTACTATGTTCAAATAATATTTTACAGATTATTGAAGAAGCCAAGCGTTCACTTCATGATGCACTGTGTGTCATTCGCAACTTAATACGTGATAGTCGCATTGTTTATGGCGGTGGAGCTGCAGAGATCTCCTGTGCATTAGCAGTAAGCCAAGCTGCTGACAAGGTAAGGAGGAAAAGACAAATTATTTTTGTATTTGAAAATTTACAAAGCATTCAGTTGGTTAACAAATATGGCCCCTTAATAGGTCTTAGGACTTATTCAAATAGTACAATGTTTTAGGAATTATTTAGGTTTTTATTTAAGCTAAAAACCTATATGTACTGGAAAAAAAAACCCTGAAAGATTCTTTGTATTATATTGCCTAAGTTTCTTCCCCTCTAAATACATGAGTAATGTAGCACTCCCCATCAATCTTATCTGACCCGCATGAACTCTCCAACTGATAAAAATGTGTAGACTGAAAATTTTTCTAGTAATTCCAACCTTTATTCATTCCTATGAGTCCTGTCAATACTTTCAGTAACTTTAGAGTCACAGCTTGTAAGCCAACAGTAAGAAAATAACCTTCACTACTATTCACATCACATCATGTATCTTTCTAAAAGACCAGCAAATAAAACTTTTGCAGAAGCGCTGTGCTACTTTTAGCTATTAAAATAACAGCTAAATATATTTTTAAAAAAATCTCCATGCCCTTTCTAGAAACTAGCTGACCCTGCCAGTCTTGGATTTGCTGTATGTGACAGTCATTCGTCTGTCAAAATGTGAAGCTGGCAGCACCCTGCTGCCATTAGTTGCCAGTTATAGAAATAAGAGCATCCCTACCGGTATAAGTACATACCGTTTTTAGTCATATGCTAATTAGGCTCCAGTGAGCACCCTGAAAGTCTCATTGAGCACTGTCTCTACTATTCTCTGCTATGTGTGTGAAAGGAGGGAGATGAGTCATCAGCAGCCTCTCTGCTCTCACACACATAGCAGACAGTAGCAGAGAGAGGAGTGCTCGATTATAACTTCCTGTGCATGCTGGAGCCTAATTAGCATATGCATAAAACCAGTCTCATTCAAAAACTACTGAGGCGATTTACATGTAAAAGAGTATGTGTGGATTAACCTAAAGGCTATGCAAGTATGTGCTTAGCTAATACTGACTTTTCCCAATGATAGAGCCCTTTAAGGCCTAAATTACCCTGTGTCATTAAAGGATTAACTTGTTTTTCAAATTGGTCTATTGAGGAACTTTGCATAACCGCTTTGGCAATTGTGTGCGATTTACGCTATGTTCACACTATTGTTCAGGCTTCCATTCTTCAAGTCTGCTTGGGGATCCAAAGATGCAGGAGAGGAAAATCCAGCTTTTATCTCTGCATATTTTAAGTGGAATGGTGGATGGAGTCCCCGAACACTAATGTGACTGCAGCCTGAGTTTAGTGTTCTGTTGTACTTCTGTATCTCTTGAATTCATGTTTTTTACATTTATTTTGCATTAAGTGTCCATCCTTGGAGCAGTATGCAATGCGAGCTTTTGCTGATGCTTTGGAAACTATTCCAATGTCACTTGCGGAGAACAGTGGTATGAACCCGATTCAAACTATGACTGAGGTACGTGCAAAGCACGTACAAGAAAACAACTCAGCTCTTGGCATTGACTGTCTACACAAGGGCACTAATGGTAAGTTGAGATTATTATTTCTAGTCCTATTTTTTTTTTTTTTTTTTTTTTTTTTATTATTATTATTACCTTTTCCTTCAGCATGTACAGTACAGTTGTCGTACCCCCTGCGGGCGCACTGCTCTGGGGGCACCTCACTGGTCATCCTGTCCCCACTACTCAGTCAATGCATCAGTGGCTGGATTGCCAGTGACCCCACTCCCATGACCACCTTAGAAGATGGGCGAGTATGGGAGTTACCTCAGCACCTCTACCTCTTGGGCCGAAAGTGCCTTGCCACTGGCTGCATTTCTAAGAGTACCTGCTGCATTTCTAAGAGTACCTGGCTTTGACTAGGCCACCACTAATTCCCAGACTTTTCTGGCCTCCAGTCCCCATCTGGGGCCTTTCGTTGGCCAATGGATTGTCCTGGCAAGCCTACCAGTGGCCGGGTCTAAGGTACTGTGTCACACAGTGAATAAAAAGAGAGAAGGATTTTACATTGAGTACAAAAAATCCCATTTTTAGTTAGTTGCAGCAAGTACTCCCTTACACAACCAGCAGAATTACCCCTTCTTCCCCAGTCAACAGAACAGCAGCATTATAATACAAAATTAGCAATGAAAAGCAGTGCATGGTTGACATAAACACGCATATGCATAACAATACTTGGGAACATAGATCTGATTTTGTAAGAAGGACTCTTTTTTTCATATATGCCAATTAAAGGTACACCAGCAGATCACTCTCAAAAAACTGGTCCCATGGACACTTACCAGATGTTAGCCAATGCGCTTATGCAGCATAGGAGCATCAGCCGAAACAGTAGCATACAGAGGTCTTTACTGACCGGAGACGTCCTCTGGGGACCTCCGTCCTAACTGATGCAGCATTTAGTGTATCGGTTATATTTATAAATGGGACTTGGTAGCACTGTCACTGTAGGGTAAGGTGGATTTCTATCCCAATCACTTACCGTATATACTAGAGTAAAAGCTGAATTTTTAAGCACAGTCTTTGTGCTGAAAAAGCCCCCGTCTGATTATATTCGAGTCAAGCAAAAAAAAAAAAAAAATTATAATCCCATAAAAATGAAAAAAAAAAAAGCTTTTAAAAAATAGAATAAATAAGTTATAAATCCCTCCTTTCCCTAGAATACATATAAAAGTAGAAAATTACTGTGAAACGCATACACATTAGGTATTGTGTCTGAAAGTGCCTGGTCTACTGAATATAGGGTATCTGCAGTGTTCCTGTTCCGTCGGGAAGGGGTTAATAGGAGCACTGCAGATACCCTATATTCAGCCAGGCTGAATTCAAGGGGGGGGGACTCAGTCTTCCAGCTCAGGGAAGGGGCAGACAGACAACCAAAACACCCCCTCCCCTTCCTCAGCACCCAGCAACTACTGCACCCAAAAACCATTTTAATTCTTAAAATTTTCCAGTAGCTGCTACATTCTCCCCAACCACCCCCCCACCCTGTAGGCTTATACTCAAGTCAATAAGTTCTCCCAGTTTTTTTGTGGTAAAATTAGGGGGATGGTAGGTCAGCTTATATTCGAGTATATATGGCAAGTAAATTCTTATAGGGAATGCCCTACCAAAGAAGTTAGGTCTGAGATGATTTGTATGCAAACCCTGGCATTCAACCACGTTCCCCATGTAGACTCATGGTTAAATTTCTTAGATTTTATAGTAAACTCAACCATGTATGGGGGGGGGGGGCTTGTCTGCAACCAGGGTAGCACTTGCTTTCTTACTTGATATATTTTGTGGCTGACTCTGAAATGGATGGGGTCGTGGGGTCTTATTAGATTAGTCAACACTTTTTTAAAACACAGAATAAATCAGGTCACAGGGTATTCTGATGCCATAGACTCTGCATATCAAGTTAAAGGGATTATCCAGCATAAATTGATATTTTATCAAGATTATCTCCCAGGCTTCCCCTCAAAATTGTAGGTTATCTTCAATTAGAAATATTGCTAGTTTTTCTTTTTCGACCCAATGGTCATGTAACACTTTTGGGCTTTCTGCGTACTAGAGGCTGTTATCTTTGCAAAAGGAGGATCTACTAAATATTAATGTCACTTTTCTGTTGAGGTGCCCATACTTTTGCACCGGTCAAATTTTGGTTTAATGCATATTGCGCATTTTCTGTTAGTACAATAAACCTCATTTCAATCCTGAAATATTACTGTGTCCATCAGTTATTAGATATATCAAACTGAAATGGCTGCTGCAAACACCAAAATATTTAGAACTAAAAATGATTAAGATTAATAGGGGTGCCTAAACTTTTTCATAGGACTGTAAGTTTCAATCAAGGAGTTGTGGTATAGGCTATTAGCAAGGGTTGGACCCCCAGAACAAGTTCCTCTGGTGGGCTGTAGGACCTTCAGTCCGACATTGTAAATATATACAGGGTGTCTGGAAAGTACACAATGAAAGGGTGAACTTTAGCTGGTATATGAAGCGTTTATTAATGAGCATGTTGTGCATCGGAAATGCACTGTTGTGGCGCTGCAAGTAGACTGAGATGTCTGTTTCCTATACCTCGCTGTGCCATGTGAAAGAAGAAATTAAGAGAAAGCACTTTAATGGGAAATCGGTTTAATCACTGTTACTTATTTACAAGAATTGCTCGAAGTGCTGGCCGCCTGCCTCGATACAAACAGTGCAACACCAGGAGATGGATTCATAGACTCCTGGCATGGCCCTCACCGTGACTAACGCAACCTGGATGCGGTTCATGAGCTCTTCGAGGGTTGCCATTGCGTACACAACGGACTTGACATGTCCCCACAAGAAAAAAAAATCAAGTGGGGTCAAATCCGGCGAGGGGGGCCACAGCACAGGTTCACCGCGTCCGATCCTACAATTCAGCCATCAGTTGTTGATGTGTTCACGGATGATGCGGCCAAAATGGGGAGGTGCTCCATTGTGCTGGAGCCACATCTGTGCCCTGATGTTCAAAGGCACGTCCTCGAGCAACACCGGTGAATCATCCTGCAGAAATGCCAGGTCGTTGTTGGTGTTGAGTCTCTGTGAAAAGAAAAAGGGTCCTAAAATGTTGTCACCCGGAACTCCTGCCCTTGATTAAACTGATTTCCCATTAAAGCGCTTTCTCTTCTTCATTTCGGATAGGAAACTGACATCTCTGTCTACTTGCAGTGCCACAACAGTGCATTTCCGGTCACATGTTCATTAATAAAATATGCTTTATATACCAGCTAAAGTCCACCCTTTCATTTTGTGTACTTACTAAAAAAAACCAAAAAACTACCAAATTCACTATTAGCTGGGCCGCTTTAACCTTAGGACCATATTGTATCGGGGGCCCTCTTAGGACAACAGTACAGTCTTTCATTTGCTGTCCCATTTCACAATGGTGAAGCATGGGACTGTCCGCTCTCTGCTTCACCATTCATCACATCTCTGCTCTAAAAGCTGCATGTTACAACTATAAGCACTTTTTGATTGCAATGTTTTGTTTTTTTATCTTCTCAGACATGAAAAAGCAGCACGTCATAGAAACTCTGATCGGTAAAAAACAGCAGATTTCGTTAGCAACACAAGTTGTTAAAATGATTTTGAAGATTGACGATGTACGCAGGCCTGGTGAAATCGAGGAGTAAATACTGAAGAAATGTAATGTCAGCTCCAGTTTCCGGGTGTTATTTATTGTTTAACACTTTTTTTTTTTTTTTTTTTACTTCTGCATGTTGACTTCACTCTAAAAAAATAAATAATTTTTTCCTTGGTATTTTGCTGTGTTAATATATTCTGTCCATTTAATACTATTAATGTATAATAGTTTAGTTTTTGGTTGTTATTAGAGATGAGTGAACAGTGTTCGATCAAATATTACCATATTATTAGCACGCCTAGGTGACTTGAACCTGCAATCTTTTCATTGTTGGGTAATGGACTGAAATACAACTGCATTGCAGTCTGTATGGGAGTTTTGCTATGTTAACGGTTACCAGCTTCAATAGTAATATTGCTATTGCAGGCCTAGAAGCCTTCATAAGGATCCCAGCTGCCAAAGAAACAGGATGACTCCTACAGTGCAATGCCTGCAATCAGAGTGAATTCTGAATATGAACGTTAGCTCTGGGTCTCCACTGTGCATTACATTTGTAAAGGGATTCTACCACTAAACCAACATTTTTTTTCTAATTACCACGTCTGAATAGCCTTAAGAAAGGCTATTCATCTCTTACCTTTAGACGTGGTCTCCGCGGCGCCGTTCCTTAGAAATACCGGTGTTAACCGGTATGTGAATGAGTTCTCCACAACAACGAGGGTGGGCCCCAGCGCTCAGACAGCGACGGGGGCGTCCCCACTGCTGCCCGAGAGCGCACTCCAGCGACGCCTCCATCTTCAGCTGCAACCCCGCCTCTTCTGTCTTCCATCTCAGTCCAACCTCCGACACCTGCGCAGTACACTCCTGTATTGCACTACAAGAGCGGCCTCCCAAAAGTGGTCTTCTGGAGTGTGGTGAAGAAGGCTTTGGGAATTACAGTAAGGATAGTTTGGAAAAGGTACAGGAGCATGGGGAAAATGTTCATCTTCAGCAAATTGATAGGGCCTAGCCAGGAGAAACCCTGGGAGGTTATTGGTTGGGTGATAAAGAGTAGAACATAGTCTGCAAATGCTGAGATTTTAAAATGAAGGTTGCAGACACTGAGCCCCTGAATATTTGGGTTGTTACGGATAGCTACAAGAAGGTGCTCCATGAAAAAGGGGTATAGCATAGGGAAGAGAGGGCAACCCTATCAGGTGACATTACGGATGGTGAGCAGGGAGGAGAGGGTGCCATTTACTAGCGCTTGTGGAGAATTGTAAAGGGCTTGAATTTGAGTAATCATAGTAGGGCCTAGTCCTATCTGAGCGAGGGTGACCTCCAAGAACTTCCAATCGACCCTGTTGAAGGCCTTTTCCGCATCCAGTGATGGCAGCATCATTGGAGTGCTTGAACTTGATGAATAGCAGAAAAGGTCTTCAAGGTGTTATCCCTAGCCTCTCTATGGGATATGAATCCCACCTGATCTAAGTGCGCAAGGTCCTTCCAATATTTTCAAGGGTTCAAGCCATAAAAGGATCCATAATAGTCACATAATGCCGTTGCAATGTCTGCTGTAAGATGAGAGATGTTGCTTGAGGGGATCTTAGTGGACATGACATGGGTGGCAGCCTGTCTATCCCCGACCGCGTGTGCCAGACACATAGAATGTAGGTTTTTTTTGTTTTTAACTTGCTGTAGCTGCTTTATATTAATATTGGTGCACCAAGAGAATGAGTTCCCGCAGGAAGGAGAAACGCTAAAGGTGACCAAATTGCTAGCAGGACTATTCCATGGGGAACCTACAGTCAATATGTGTATATCCAAGTGATGGTGTGGGTACAGGGCTGGTTTTAGACAGTGTGGCCCTGACCAAAATAAACAGAAGGGCCCCAAATACTGATATACAAACAATCCAGAAAAAGATAAATACATGGACCGCACATCCCATCTTATATATTGATCTAGTGCTTCTCAGCATATTCTTACAATATATAAAAAACAAAAAAAACTTCGCAAGTCTTCAGTAGGTGATACCTTTTTTAATGGCTAACTCATAATGATGACAGAATATGACGTTTCGAAGCTTTCCTCTGAGCTTCTTCTTCAGATATAACTAAAAAAGTTTTTTTAGTTATATCTGAAGAAGAAGCTCAGAGGAAAGCTTCGAAACGTCATATTCTGTCATCATTATGAGTTAGCCATTAAAAAAGGTATCACCTACTGAAGACTTGCGAAGTTTTTTTTGTTTTTTATATTTTATAACCGCTGGCTAACACGGTACCAAAACAAACATATTCTTACAATACTGAACATGAGGTTATTAGTATACATATTGATCAAGGTGTATAAGCCACTTCACGGCAACCTCTTTATAGTGGGTCCACCACAACCGCAATACGGCGCCCACAGGGGGAGCAACCCAGTGGTCTGGCAACACCCCTGCAACCAGACCAAGCCCCCAGACACTGGGTCGCACCACCCCACGGGTACAGCAGGAACAGACACCATGCAGCACCGCACCATGAACAGATCTCAAAAATTCACCTTACTATATTGCCCCATTAAGTATAAGGAAAATGTTTGTTCTTGTACCGTGTTAGCCAGTGGGTTGGAAATATAAAAATATTTAAAAAAGCAAAAAAAAACAACTTGATAAGTCTTCAGTAGTTGATACCTTTTTAATGGCTAACTCATAATGATGACAAATTACTGACATTTCGGAACCTCTAGGGTCCTTTATCAAAGTAAATTTAAAACATTTCTAAAGGATACATATTTATATACAGAGAAGGCAAATAAGGTGTTAGAATTCCGGGGGGGGGGGGGGGGGTGTTAGTAATTGGTAGAGAAAATGTAAACACTTACAGGTCCTTATCAGTTCACACGTTTCTGTAAAGAGACATGTAACTCTGTGTCACATTAAAAAGATATCAACTACTGAAGACTATCAAGTTTTTTTTTGCTTTTTTTTATATTGCCCCAGTCAGAGGACTGAGAGCTAGTAGGTGGGTCTCCTGCTAATTAAAAACACCTGGGCCAAATGGGGGAGTACTGGTACCAAGGAAAAAAAAAAATTGAGGTAACAGACTTACCATATGTATCCAAAACAAGAAAAAGACATGGACTGCACATCCCAATCCTATACATTAATCTAGTGTTTCTCAGCAAATCCTTACAATACTGAACATGAGGTTCTTAGTATACGTATTGATCAGTGTATATAAGTCCACTAGCCACTTCACAGCGACCTCTTTATAGTGGGTCCCTACTCTACTGGGTGCGGCGCTGCATAGCGACCACCGCAACACAGCGCCCACAAATAACACAATCATCTTCCAGTGGCAACCTCAATAATGATGCCTCCTTTCTGCCTCCAAAACATTCAGCTGGAGCTGGCTGAAGTCTACATATGACTTTTTGATCACGTATGGTGTTCACCATGTTGGATACAAAATGTGTTACATTTATCAGTGGAGTCCTGGGTTTGAATCCGACCAAGGACAACATCTGCAAGGAGTTTGTATGTTCTACCTACATACGCCATGAGTACTCCGGATCCTCCCCCACTGACAGGGAACTTACATTGTGAACTCTTTATGGGCAGTGACTGACAAGGTGTGAAAAGCGTCATGGAATATGTGGTGCTATATGAGTAGGAGAAATAAATAATCCTAGTGGGGGGCGTGGCTTGGCCATGGAGGAGTGAGGACGTGTGTTGCCTCTGCTCCGTCCCTGGCCCTCGGTGAAACGCCGTCTTTCTGCTGACCTACACGGATTTCACTTACCTGGAGATGGGGAAGAACCGAAGGCCTTCCCAGCGGTCCTCTTCTACCCCTCCTGGACCTCCTGGACCCTTGTCCATTACCCGCTTCCTCCGGGTGCCGCGCGGTGAAGAAGTCTCCTCCTCGGCCGGATCCAAAATGGCGCCCGTCACTGCAGCTGCTCCACGCGGCCGGCCTTCCGCATCGCCGACTCGCTCACTGGGTGCCTCTGATGCTGCTGGCGGCCGCTCTCCTGCCTCCTGCGAAGACATGGTCGCCTCGCCTCTGCCTGACTCCAGTCCCCCGGTGCATCTTTCCAGCGGCTCTGCTCTCCTCTCCCCTGGAGTGTCTGTTGCGGGTCAGGTAGGCCGTGTCTCTCCCCTGCCCTCCCTCCTGCCTACACAAGGTTCGGACAGCTCCTGGCCGTCTCTGCCGCCCTCTCCTGCAGCTCCCCTGCTATCCCCCTCTCTGGAGCCTATGATGGTCGCCCCTGGGTCTCAGGCTTGGGGTGAAGACAGGCCTGCCTGGCTTTCTGCTGGGTCCTCCCCCCCGCACTTGGCCCCTGCTTCTCCACCGGGTTCTGCTGTTGTGTCCCTGGATCCTGGGACGGTACCCCTGCCTCATTTGGCCCCGGACTGTGCCCCTGCTAAGGATTGTGGCCTATCCCCCCTGCTTGCTGAGCCTAGGGGTTCTGGCCCCCCTTCCGTTGCTCCCTCCCGGCCTCTCCAGGGTCATGATGCTCCTAGTGCCTCCGTGCCGGTCCCTCCTGGTTTGTCTCCTGCTGTGGTGGATTGTGGGCCCCGTTTTTGTATTGCTAATGACTCTGCTGGCGCTTCCCCTGCCTCCATTGCTGATACTCTTGTTGAGCTGCGCCGCCTTAGCACCCACTTGGAAGCTGTTCCCACTAAGTCGGATATGGAGGACTATGTGGTGCGGCTTGAGCAGTCTTACAAGTCAGAACTCTCCGCTGTCCGGTCTTCTGTGCAACAACTGGAGACTAAAGTGGATTCCCTTGAGGCGGCCTCTGCCTCCCACGTTTCTCAGCTTTCCACTCATGAGGCGACCATTGCTTCTCACACTCGACAGCTGCGGTTCCTGTCCGATATGTTGGATGATCTGGAGAATCGGAACCGACGTAATAACATTAGAGTGCGGGGCCTTCCTGAATCCGTTGAGTCGCAACACCTGGATACTACCCTGCGCACCATTTTCAATTCTATTCTGGGGGCCCCCCCGGATTCGCCCATTGAACTCGACCGCGCGCACCGTTCTCTGGGTGCGCGCCCCCCGGATGACAATAGGCCTCGAGATGTCATTTGCAGGGTCCACCGCTACCAGCTGAAGGAGGCAATTATGCGCAAAAACCGGGAAGCCCCGAAGGTTCTGTTTCAGGACACTGAGATTCAGCTACTTCCGGACTTGTCTCGCCTCACTCTTGCTAAGCGGAGGGCATTGAAGCCTCTCTTGGAAATTCTCAACCAGCATCAAGTACCGTATACCTGGGGCTTCCCCTTCCGTCTGCAGGTTCGCCATGGCGGTCGTGTCGTTTCCATGTCTCATCCGGATGAACTCTACCATTTTGCTTCTGCTTTGGGCCTGCCGTCGGTTCCTGCTCTTTCTTGGCCTCCGTTCCCGGGTGATCTTCTGTCGGCTCCTCCTGCTCGTCCTCAGAGGCGCCCTGGGAGGCGTCGTAAGATCCGGGGGGGGCGGACCTGTCTCTGGCTGCTTCTGGCGCCGCCACCTGATTGCCGCAGTGTCCGCTGTCATTCCTGTTTGCCTGAAGTGGACTCTCTTCCTTTTGGGACATTTGTGGGAGGGTTCTGGGACATGTTTTGCTTGTGGGTTCCCACCCTCTCTAAGGATTAGTTGTTTTGTTTGGTCCGCCTGCATCATTCTCTCTATTTTTGCTAGGATGCCCTAGGTGGCGTTGTGCGGACCCTTGATGTGATATTTTGTTGGTCAGCGTTTTATTTTGTGTTAGATTGTTCATGGTTCTGGCGTTTTCGCCTGGGGGCCCGGGATGGGGTGCCGGCTTCTTTATTTGGAAAAGCCAGTTTCCCACCGGGGTCTCCACGCTTTCTGTTTGCGTGGTCTTTGGCAACTCTTTTCTTTGCCGTCTCCCCACCTTTTTGTGTGGAGTTCTTCCCTCCACCCCACTTAGTTGGTTTTGTCTTTCTTGTTTTTCTTTCTTTTGTGTCTCCCTTCAGTTTGTTTCTTTTCCCCCTTTTTCCTCTCTTGTTTGTACCCCTTGATTGTTCTCTGTTGGTCTTCTGGTTGTCTCGTCCCTCTCTTCTTTCTTCTCTTTTCTCTTGGCCATGTCCTCAGTCAGCTTTTGCACCCTTAATGCTAGGGGCCTAAATGTCCCCCAGAAGCGTAACCAGATTTTGTATCAGTTGCATAAACAGCGCTCACATGTCCTTATTTTGCAGGAGACCCATTTTAAGAAGGATCACGTCCCGGATATCCGCAGTCGTCACTTCCCTAAGTGGTTCCACAGCGTCAATCCAGTTGCTAAGTCCAAGGGAGTCTCGATTGCTATCCACCGTTCCTTGCAGCACGAGGTCCTGGACACCTGTATCGACCCCGAGGGTAGGTTCCTCTTCTTGAAATTGCATACGGGCGGTACGGTTCTCACCGTGGCCGGTTGTTATCTCCCGAATCAGGGTCATCTGGCGTTCTGTAGATCCCTTCTCCGCAGATTGGCAGACTTCAGCGAAGGGGTTGTGGTTTTGGGTGGTGATTTTAACTTCGTCCTGGACCCTCAGGTTGACTCCTCCCCCCCGCGTCCCTCCCACGCTCCCTCACAATTGCGCCGTTTATTGTCGGCCCTTCATAATTCCCAATTGGTTGATGTTTGGCGTATCCTACATCCTCAGGGTCGGGATTATACTTACTTTTCGCCGGCTCATAACTCGCATAGTCGCATTGACTTTTTTTTGACCAGCCATCATGCCCTGTCTTGGTCCCCGGCAGTCCGTATTGACTCGGCTCTTTGGTCAGACCATGCCCCTGTCCATTTAACACTGGACATCCCTGGCTTGTTGCGGCGCCCTTTCAACTGGCGCTTGAACGAGGGCCTGTTGAAAGATATCCCTTGTAAGGAGGCTGTCGGGGAGACCATCCGGAATTTTTGGCTGGATCATGCTTCTGATCCTACTTCCCTCCCTATGCAATGGGAGGCTTTGAAGTGCGTGGTGAGGGGGGTTCTTATCCAGCATGGCGCTCGTCTCAATCAGGCGAGCCGTTGGGGTTGCCACCCTTTTGAACCGGATCCATGATTATTATGAGTTTGCTGATAAATGTGGTCGGTCGTTGGCTCGTCGTCTTCATCCGCGAGATTCCCCTGCGTACGTTCCGTGTTTGCGTGCGGATTCGGATGGTCTTGTTCATAATCCCTCTGACATTGCCGCGGGGTTCCGCTCGTTTTACTCAGACTTGTAAGATATTCACAGTCATTACGCGGATTTGGATCCGTCCGTGCTTAGAGATAAGATCCGTCAGTATGTCTCTGACACTGCTCTCCCTACTCTCTCTTGTTCTGACGCGGAGGCTCTTGAGACGCCGTTCTCGTTGGAGGAAGTTGCCGCGGTAATCCAGTCCACGCCTGCGGGTAAGGCGCCGGGTCCCGACGGGTTCACCGCTCGTTTTTTTAAATGCTTCAGTTCTCTCCTTTCCCTGGATCTGGCGCGGGTGTTCAATAGTGTGGGGGACTCGTCTCCGTTCTCCGCGCAATCCCTGTCTGCTCTGATCACTGTGATTCCTAAGCCTGGTAAGGATCCTGTATGTCCGGGGAGTTACCGGCCTATCTCCTTAATTAACATTGATGTGAAATTATATGCGAAATTGTTGGCAAATCGTCTTTCTCCCTTCATGCCCGCTTTGGTTCACAGTGATCAGGTTGGCTTCATCCTGGGTCGGGAGGCGCGCGATAATGTTTGCAAAACTGTTTTGGCCATCTCGGTTGCCCGCTCCTCTGGGGTTCCTCTTTGTTTGCTTTCGATTGATGCCGAAAAGGCGTTCGATCGCATCCACTGGGGATTTCTTAGGGAGACCCTCGCACAGATCGGGGTTGGCTCGGGATTTTTGGGCAAGATCTTGGCTCTCTATGGGACTGCGTCGGCGCGTGTTCGGGTGAATGGCGTAATTTCAGATCCCTTTCCGGTCCGTAACGGTACCCGCCAAGGTTGCCCCCTTTCGCCGTTGCTTTTTGCTTTGGTGATGGAACATCTGGCGGTTGCACTGCGCCGTTGCCCCGATGTTCATGGTATACAGTTAGGATCCCGCATGGTTAAAGCGGCTCTATATGCGGACGACCTTTTGCTGTACGTTTCGGAACCGCGGGTATCGTTTCCGGCGGTCTTGCGCGAATTTTCCCGATTTGGTGCCCTTAGTAACTTTAAGGTCAACTTATCCAAGAGTGAGGCCCTTAATGTTTCGCTTCCCTCTCCCGAGGCTGAATTCTTGGCGCAGTCTTTCCCTTTCAGGTGGCAACCTTCCTCCTTCACATACTTGGGGATTCACATTTCCCCTGATCCTTCTTCCCTGTTCCAACTTAATTATATTCCGCTTTTGGATACCATTACTGCTGATCTACGTTCTTATGGCGCCCGTCTCCCCTCCTGGTTTAGCCGAATTCATGCCCTTAAGATGGATGTCCTCCCTCGGTTCCTGTATTTATTCCAGGCCCTTCCCATCCCTCTCCCACGCGCTTTTTTAGCTCGGGTACAATCTCTGTTTGGGAAGTTTGTGTGGGGTTCCTCCCGGAGCAGACTTGGGTTTAGTACCCTTGTCCGGCGTAAGTGCAGGGGAGGCGTTGGCCTCCCGGATGTGCGCCTTTACTATCGGGCCTCGGTCTTGCTTCGTCTGTTTGATTGGCAGTTCCGTCGCCGTGATAAGCAGTGGGTCTCCATCGAATTCGATCTGATCTCGTCCTCGCTGTCCTCTTGGCCCTGGATTCCACCGCACTTTCGTCCCAATTCCCCTGGCCTTTACATTCTCCCTTCGCATTTCCTGAAAGTGTGGGATCTGGTTTGTTCCTCTGGTCGCTTGGCCCGTGTCCCGGGCCCGTTGACTCCCCTCTTTGACAACCCTATGTTCCCCCCTGGCTGTTCGGTTGATCGGTTCCTTTGTTGGGACAGATTGGATTGTACCTGTCTTCAGGAGGTGGCGGGCGATTCCCTGCTCCTTCCTTTTTCCCAGCTATGTAGCTGTCACCCTGATTTGCGCCTCTCATGGTTGGAGTATGCCCAGCTTCGATCTTTTCTGCAGCGGTTCTCGCTCACCTCTCGCCTTTCTTCTCCTGCCTTGGCTTTAGAATCCCATGTCGGGCGACGGACCTCCCCTCCTCGTGCCCTTTCACTGTTGTACGACGTTCTCCTCTCGGATGTTACTACGGAACTCCCCTCATACGTTGCCGCCTGGAATGCCGATCTTCCTGCGAGTCTGTCATCTGCGGATTGGGACAGGTCCTTCCTGCTCTCTCACAAGATGGCCCTCCCGTGTAGCGCTCAGGAGAGGAACTATAAGATTCTGTCCCGGTGGTATAGGTGTCCAGTGCTTCTTCATAGGATCTTTCCTGCTGTTTCGGACTCATGTTGGCACTGTGGTTCCGCTAGGGGTACTATGCTGCACATTTGGTGGGATTGTGACGTTCTGCGCCCCTTCTGGGATGCGGTGTTTTCTTTATATTCCAGGGTCAGTGGGCGTTCGGTGGCTGTCTCTCCTCAGCTGGCACTTCTGTCGGTCATCCCCGGCCGTCTGTCGGAGATTAAGAAGGACCTTCTGGGGCACTTTCTCACGGCCGCCAGGGCTGTTACTCCTAGACGCTGGCGCAGCCCTACGCCCCCCTCCATGCTTGACTTCCTCCAGGAGTTCCTTCTTATTCAGCGGATGGAGACTTTGGTGGCGGAAGACTCTCCCGCTTATCCCAAGTTTGAACTTCGATGGCGTCCCTGGGTTATGTTCCAGGAATCGTCTGCCTTCTCTACTGCCTTCGCATGAGTGTCGCTTGGCCGTCTGTTTTCTTTTTCCTTCTTTTCCTTGCTTTTCTTGCCTTATTTGTGGTTTCTCCGTCCTTGTCTTGTGTTTGTTTGATTGTTCTGTGTCCCTCTCTTATTCCCCTTTTCTTTCTCTTGTTGGGCTGTATTTGGTTTGTGCGGAGGGGGGTCTTTTTGGCTTCCCTGCCCGCTGATTTGTATGCTCCTGCATTATTGCTCGACTGTATTTCTTTTGCTCGTTCTGTATTTTATTGAAAAATCTTTAATAAAACCCGTTTAAGTATAAATAATCCTAGTGCAAGTGAATGTGGGAATACTAAACATGTAATTAGATTTATTTCTTTACATTATATAGATGGTGGACTTGTTTGTCAATGGATTTTGTTGGTTACTTGAAATGTTTTTCTTTTTTAATAAGTTAAAACATTTTATTTTTTAACCTCATAAGATCATGGGGTCTTCTGATCCCTGATCGAATATGCTGCAGTACTAATGTAATACGGTTTATTCCGGCTGCCAACCAGCCAATCAGGTTGGAGAGATAAAGTTGGCAAACCAGGGAGCCTAGCTTAGGCCTGAGAAGCCATAGCAGCATATCAGCTCCACCAATCACAGTATAGGGGGGCCAATGAGGGAAGCCACAATGGTTAATAATCTTTTAGATGCTGTGGTTGCCCTTGATGGTTCCATGTAAGGGATTATACAGTTGCGACCAAAGCGGAGACCTGCTGCTTTTGGTACTAGCTCAACCCCTGACCTGATGCCATGTCGCTGCAGTACATGTACCACACTGACCATTAAGGACCTTCGGTCTGCACAGTACAAGTATTTCTGGGTTATATATACATACATCAGTATTTATGGCTACATGCATAGAATATGCCATAAACGGTTCTCTCCTCTGGGATCCACACAGAGATCAGAACCGCAAGCTACTGTGAGTGGGCTGAACATGTGCAATTTACTCCATTTTCTTGTATAGGAGTTCCAAGAAACACCTAAGGCTGCCTGCTAGGCAAGCAAAGCCCTCATTCATTCCCTTAAAACCAAGTTCCTCTGTCAGAAGATGGGACTACCAGAATGATGGGTACAGACTGAACACTTTCCAGAGAACCTGAAAATTTTGGGAAAATATGTAATGAACCTGAAATGACAACTTACTAATTTCTAGTTAAGACTGAAAAATAAAAAACTATTTTGGGTGTACATTGTTTTTCCATCCAAATGATAAAATTCTTCATCTTAACTTTCATCTGTCACTAACTACAGTTGTAAATGTGAGGTTCTTAGCGCACAGTTTGATGAATTGTGCGAGCCCATCTGCCCCGTCACGGCGACCTCATTCAGATGGGTCCCTACACTAAGACTAATCTACCTCTATAATAAATGCTGCGCTCCCCCTATAGGCAATACCTAAGAGAGTACTTATAGACTGCACTGTAATAGTAACTATATAAGAAGATTATCTCCTGTCCTGTATATCCTGTATAAAGTGTTAGTGTAGGGACCCATCTAAATAAGGCCACGAAGTGGTCGATGGGATGTATAGTGTGTGTATAACATCACTATGGATAAGACATTACTATTACTAAAATGGCCTTGGCTGTACGAAAACTCCAGTTTTACTAAATAACCCACTATATTTTATTTTATAGTATAACATTTATTTGCAAATATATATATATATATATATATATATATATATATATATATATATTCACACACCAACCAGCCTTTCACATAATATATCTCAAGGTATTTATTATTAGCAAAACTTTTCAGCTTAACATATACTTACATATATACTCATACCTTATACATACTGTTTATGGACATATTCATTGCTGGCACTACTTAGAATCTTAACTATGCATGTATACCTATATATACACATTAACCTTATATGCAGTATATAAATAAACTCATTACTGACATTACTTACACTTTCCAATATATATATATATATATATATATATATATATATATATATATATATATATATATATATACAGAGGATTCAGAAGCTCCGGTTTCCTTTTCAAATCAGGCTTTATTGCAACAGACAAGTTTAATGGTACAGTTTGTGCTGCTCAGCTATTCAGCATATCAAAACAAACAGAGGAAAATAAAATCCTACACCTCTCCGGCGGCTAACTACACAAGTTGTTCAGGCCTACCGCTGGCCTCCTAATACACAGGGTTTCAAATCAACAAGGGGTGCACATACCCAGCTCTTTAGAAGTGTCCTATTTGGCAGATCTTTCTCACAGACTGGCTTACTGCGTCAGTGTTTCAGTCTCTCTCTCCTCTCTCCCCTAACGCTGGTCTGTTTCCAAGCCTGGAGTGGATTGCCCAGTAGGACTGGCCCAAACTCCCACTTCAGTCCGGGACCTACCAGCTAAACGCCTGTGCATACTGCAACAATCTGGGAGAAATCTAGCGGTACTCCCACACTATACCTCTCCCCACTTCACTATATATATATACATTATATATACAGTATATATATATATATATATATATATATATATATATATATATGTATTTAAATATAACTAGAAAATTACATGTATAAACAAATCTTACATATAATGTGTATGGTTACTAAGTACTAACATGACTTTCAGTCTTTACATATACATACTTTTACATCCATACCTTATACACATTGTATGTAGACATAATTATTACTGACACTATTGACAATCTTAACTATAAATACTGTATATATCTATATATACCTATATTTATACATATACAAACTTCATACAGAGGTTCTTATTGCTAGCACTACTTACACTCTAAATATTATTGATAGATAGATAGATAGATAGAGATATAAGCACACACTTTACACCTAGTGTATATACAAGTAATTATGTTGAACTTAACTTGCAATTTCTAATTATACAGTTATAATAGATAAGTATGAACAAACCTTACACATAACATATAGAGAAACTTTTTACTGCCACTAATTGCAATCTCTACATATATAAATATATATTTCTAACTTATGAATTTAGATTTACTTATTAATGACATTAATCATAGTGTGCTGTATCCAAAAACTACATTATATACCTTAACTTGTTTAATATGTTTTCAGCTGTTCGAAATCGCCTTAATGATTGGAAATGTGTTTTTGATTTCCTGATGCTGTTTAAATAAAGTTCTTTTAAAACAGAAATGTCTAGCTATGAAATTAAACTATTTTTTATTTAAATAAATGTTCTAGTATAAATACTAAGAGGTGCATGTTTTATTGCACCTAAACTGCCATAGTGTGCGTGTTTTATTCCACCATGGCTGCCGCTGCATACACAACAAGACATTATATGGAGCCATTTAGAGTTCTACATCCCAGTATTACGCCGCAATTTGTATAGCGCAACCATAAAGAGGCACATGCCATCATTAAAAAGTTGCAATATGTCATGTGACACAAAACTGCCTGTCACACTTCATACATAAAACTGATTCTACTATAAAAGGTGAATGGTTGGAATAAATCTTGTTCCACCCTTCTAAATCACGTGACCAAATTCAACCAATGGCGGCTTGATGGAAACCTTCCCGGAACTGCTTCATATAGTTTAAACGATCCAACTAGGGCTCCATCAGTGCCCTACATATCAAAACCAGGCTGGCCGTACCAACCATGTACATCATAATTAAATTCATACATTTTCATAGAACATACATCCCAATGGTCTGAGAAAATCAGATTATAAATTAGCTCCTGTTATGAAAAATTAAGCGATGACACCTTTTCTAGACTAAAATGCAGGAATTACCCTGGTTTGATGCTCAGAAGAGCAAAAAATAAGGTGGATATCAGAGATCGCAAAGAGTTACTACAGGGAAATTATCACAAACAAATAAAAAATAATAAAACAGTTTTTTCAACTAGTTTCAGTCCCCAGATGCATTAAAGTTGATCTTTTAGAAGACCTGGAGTGTTGCAAACCACTTCTTTCTTTTGCATTATCCAAATTGGTTATCCTCCTAGGCCCGGAGGACTTGGGTTTAGCACCTCGAAGATAACAAGGACTACTAATGTGGTAAGCTACGGTCATTTAAACCCTTTTTTTATTCACAACAAAAGTACCTCCATATACATTATTACTGGCATGACCTACAATTTATTACTATACATATATACTTAAACCTTACACATACTGTATATAGAAATATGTATTACTAAGCCTTTACAATCTTAACTCTGTATATCTGTATATACACAAACCTTATAATACAGTATATAGAAGAAATTATTACTGACATTAATTACAGCTTCTACATTTATATCTAAAAATACATATACACAAATCATGAACATAAGAACCTCTATACACATTATTACTGACATGACCTACAATCTATTAATGTACATACATACCTAAACCTTACACATACTGTATATAGAAATATTTATCACGAACATTACTTACAGTCTATGTCTATACATATTTTCAGATATATACTGACTCTTTACTCACTGTATACAAAGGGACTTATTGTTGAAAGCTACTTAAAAGTCTCTAAACATGTGTATATATAAATATATATATTTATATTTATAATATTCATATATATATTTACACCTTGTACACATATTGTATATTTAGGTAATTACTTACAACCTTTAAATAAACATATATGTCTCGCTCTCTATATATATATGTATATACTAGCTGGTACCCGCGACTTCGTCTGCGGTGATTGTAGCAGTGGGTATATACAGGTGCGGGTAATGTTTTCGTACTGTGTATAAGGTATGGGATATGAAATGTAACTTTGTATCTTGTTTTTGCTGTAATTCAGAGAATACGTGAGACTTTTGTGTTGGATGTAATTTGTATTTGAGCTGCTATATATACGGTGTTGTGAGAAACTTTACATAGTGACTTTGGGACAGAGGTATTTGAAGTTAACCTCTTCCCGTCGATGGCATTTTTTGATTTTGGTTTTTCATTTTTGACTCCCCTCCTTCTAAACCCCGTAACTTTTTTATTTCTCCGCTCCCAGAGTCATATGAGGTCTTAATTTTTCTTGGGACAAATTTTTCTTCATGATGCCACCATTAATTATTCTATATAATGTACTGGGAAGCAGGGAAAAAATTCAGAATTGGGTGGATTTGACCAAAAAAATGCATTTCTGCGACTTTCTTAGGGGCTTTGGTTTTACGGCGTTCACTGTGCAACCAAAATGACATGTCCCCTGTATTCTGTGTTTCGTTACGATTCCAGGGATACCAAATTTATATGGTTTTATTTACATTTTGACCCCTTAAAAAAATCCAAAACTATGTTCAAACATTTTTTTTTGAAAAGTCGTCATATTCCGACAGCCGTAATTTTTTTATACGTCCGTGTACGGGGGTGTATAGGGCGTCTTTTTTTGCAGGGTCGGGTGTACTTTTTAGTTCTACCATTTTCGGGAAATGTTATTGCTTTGATCACTTTTTATTCAAATTTTATCAGAATCAAAAGAGTGAAAAAACGGCGGTTTGGCACTTTTGACCATTTTTCCCGCTATGGCGTTTACCGAACAAGAAAAATATTTGTATAGCTTTGTAGAGCGGGCGATTTCGGACGCGGGGATACCTAACATGTATGTGTTTCACAGTTTTTAACTACTTTTATATGTGTTCTAGGGAAAGGGGGGTGATTTGAATTTTTAATCCTTTTTATTTGTTTTTATATTTTTTTTACTTTTTTTAAAACTTTTTTTTTTGCATTTATTAGACCGCCTAGGGGTATTGACATGGGTGGGCGGTGTCTCGGATTGTCAGAGCGGTGGGGGTCGGCAAACATGGCTGCTCCGGAGCGTTATAGAGCGCCTCCTGGAGTATCGTTAAGGTGAGGGGCAAAGTGGTAAAGTATATGTATATGAGATTGTGTGGGGTTAGGGGCGAGGCTGTAGAGGGCAATATGAATTTTGTGGCTTGCTATGGTCCAAAGTGTGTGAGATTGCAGAGATGGTGGTGTGAGTTTGGGTTTTGTGGGGTTCCTGGCACAAACGTATGTGCGCTGTTGTGACGAACAGTAGCCTATTGCGCAATCGAGTGTAGTGACTATGTTTGTGGAAAATTTCAGCCAAATCGGTCGAGCGGGTTTTGTGTGATTGAGGAACAAACATCCAAACATCCAAACACACAAACTTTCACATTTATAATATTAATAGGATATACGTCCAGTTGTCCTCCTCTGCATACTGTATGGAGTGCACCTATAGGAGAATACACAAGGGCTTGGATGAATTACATGACAATAAAGAATGTTAAAGAATTGCTCAGCATTTAAGCAGACAACAGGGATTATTTGTTAGAAAGGAACATCCTAACTACAGGGAACCCAACACTGAGAAGTCTCAGGAACATTTATCACCCGCTTTCATTAGAATATCCTCAAATTATATATATCCTACTAATATTATAAGTGTGAAAGTTTGTGTGTTTGGATGTTTGTGAGTTTGGATGTTTGTTCCTCAATCACGCTAAAACGCCTGGACGGATTTGCGTGCAATTTTCCACAAACATAGTTTTCCCTTAGGATTGAGTCACAGGCTACTTTTGGTGCCACTAAACAACATGGCTTCCTAGCAGGAGACTCACAAAAGCAGGACTCCTAGCCCCAGCTATAGACTCACACACACTGCCTGGCATTTCCTGCCTCAACCTGCCTGCACACTCCTTACTGTCACCTCAGGAGTAGCCCTCACTCTACTCACTCACATTTACATATAGCTTTCCATCATATAACACATCACATTGTCTGTATCACTACATACACAATACAACACATCACATTGTCTGACACAAAACAACACATCACATTGTCTGACACAATACAACACATCACATTGTCTGTATCACAACATACATAATACAACACATCACATTGTCTGACACAATACAAGACATCACATTGTCTGACACAATACAACACATCACAATTTCTGTATCACGACATACACAATACAACACATCACATTGTCTGTATCACAACATACACAATACAACACATCACATTGTCTGTATCACGACATACACAATACAACACATCACATTGTCTGTATCACTAGATACACAATATAACACATCACATTTGCTAGCCCACCAAACTTTTTAAAGCACTTTTATAGTTTCACACGTCTGTGTCCGCCCAATTCTCAAATCACCGCAGACGAAGTTGCGGGTAAAAGTTAGTATATAATATATATATATAACATTTCTCTCCCTATCTTATTTCTAGAGTCTGTCACTAGGGAAATACTCAGAGTGATATCTAGACCTGCTCTTAGATTTCAGTCATCATTTATGCAAGAACAACTGGCTTAAATGATGATTTATCTGGTGATCCGCTGGCCTCACCCACAGCAATTCCTCACCATTATCCGTAAAAGAAAGCAGAGTAAAAACGCCAATGTCTGCTGTATGAATGGAGCAGCAGCCGAGCATTTGTTGTGTGAGAATATATCTGTGCTACTTACCTGGACTGGACCTCTACAATCTGTCAGACTCAGGACATGTAAGTTGTAAGTTAGAACTGATGATGTCATGTGCTTTGTGAGGTCATAGGTTCTAATGGTTGTCATGGCAGCAGAGGGCTCACAAAGGCTTCCAGACCAGAGGCTCATCCTAATAGAATGCCTGTGAGTTTATGCTGATAGAGAAAAATGTTTTGATATAGGATATCATATGATATGAGTATATAAGATTATAAGATCACACTGTGATGCCACCTAGTGGGACCCACAAAATAAATTGCATACACTAAAATAAAGTTAACCCTTTCCCAACATCCGCCGTACTAGTACGGTGCATGCCAGGTGTGTAACTATGACGACCGCCTGGGAGCCGGGCAGTCGCCATAGTCACCGGGTGTCTACTGCTTTACGCAGTAGACAACCGGCGCTAATGTCTCTGATCAGTTCCCGGACCGACCGGAGGCATTAACTCTTCCGGCACCTGGGTCAAAGCTGACTGAGACGCCATTTTTGTCACGTTACTATGACAGCCGGGAGCTTTGTGAAGGCTCCCCGGCTTGTCATTACGTTGCTTCTATAGCAATGTAGCGCCTTAGCGGGAAAAATAGTCAAAAGTGCCAAACCGCCGTTTTTTCACTGTTTTGATTCTGATAAAAAAAATTTAATAAAAAGTGATCAAAGCAATAGCATTTCCTGAAAATGGTAGAATTAAAAAGTACACTTGGCCTTGCAAAAAAAGACGCCCTATGCATCCCCGTAAACGGATGTATAAAAAAGTTACAGCTGTCAGAATATGGCGACTTTTAGAAAAAAAAATTTTTTAACACAGTTTTGGATTTTTTTTAAGGGGTTAAAATGTAAATAAAACCATATAAATTTGGTATCCCCGGAACCGTAACGAAACACAGAATACAGGTAACATTTCATTTTGGCTGCACAGTGAACGCTGTAAAACCAAATCCCGTAAGAAAGTCGCAGAAATGCATTTTTTCTTCAAATCCATCCCATTCTGAATTTTTTTCCAGCTTCCCAGTACATTATACAGAATAAGTAATGGTGGCATCATGAAGAAAAAAATTTCCTACAAAGATTAAGACCTCATATGGCTCTGAGAGCGGAGAAATAAAAAAGTTAAGGAGTTTAGAAGGAGGGGAGTCAAAAACGAAAATCAAAAAATGCCATCGGCGGGAAGGGGTTAAAAAAGACAACAATGTAATGATAAAAAGGGATTTAACGTAGTAAAAGTGTTTAAGATAAGAAAAATACCCATGTATGATATCACCGCAATTGTAACAGCCTGGACCATAATAACAAAATGATATGATAGTGATATTTATACCCACATGTTGAGTCTTTTGTTGCATTTTTGTTGCTGCAGCCAAGCCTTGTACAGTATCTGGAATTGATGAACCAAAAATATTTGAGCTTGCAGCGCCAACCTGAGCCACAACAGGTTATTGTCATCCTCCAGCTGCACCAGCAGGAACAGTCATACCTAGAGCGCACCTATAGTCCAGCAGATAACTCTAACCCCCATGGAATTCTAGGCCAATAGGTTAGAGCAATGGAAGGAGCTGGCCTAGTTTGCCATTAGAGTTCAATCTTGTCCAGCTGCAAGTGTTATGGCTGTGAGGTTGTTCAGTGCTGTAAGTGTTGTAAGACCTAAAAGACAGAAACTGTCCACAGATAGCATGGAAAAAATTACTTTTATAAAAATAAGTCAGGCATTTTTGAGGATTATCACACAGCTCCGACTGATGCCTCCAAATAGTGGTGCCAAAATCTCCTTTTATCATCACCTTCCATTTACTGCACTGCTGCAGATGCCGCTCCTAAATAGCTACCACCACTGCCACCACTCAGGCAGACATGTCCTGCGGCCTGGTCCATCATATTATGTCCTGCCGCCTGGTCCATCATATTATGTCCTGCCACCTGGTCCGTCATATTATGTCCTGCTGCACTACCACACATGTTGCATAGCTATTACCACTCAGTCAGACATGTCCTGCGGCCTAGGTTATTATATCATTCCATGCCGTACTGGCACTCATGTTGCTCCGCCAATGATAGTAAGGCGGGTGGCAATACTGGCGCGCGTCATTTCGCGCATGCGCAAGGGAAACAGCAAGTAATGGCTAGTCCAATCTCATGGGGGAGTGGTTCAACATTTTTAAACTGGCGGTCCGACAGGGCAACTCGCCGCTGAGAGTCAATAGCGGCGGTCCTGCCGGCGGTCAGCGCATCAACCACTCACATCAATAAAAGCAGTTATTACTGCTACTATAGATTGGGAAATATTAACTAAGGGAATTTAGGTACTGAATTTAAGCCCCAGAAAAGCCCTGTTAGAGACTTCTATGGAGAGTGAAAACCGCATTCATGCTAGTTAGGGAGTTAGTTGCTAATAGGAAATGAGATAGTCATGTTAGCAACCCCCTAAACAGTAAATTTCTCAACTTTTGGTATGTGTTGTATTGTGTAAACCCCGATTTTTAAAGGTTTATAATAAAAGTTAATTTTTAATTCCTATGGGAGGTTTGATCCACTTCTCTACTGTGAATCTCATGTTGCCACAGTTACCACCACACAGACAGACATGTCCTGCGGCCTGGTCCACCATCACATTCCACAAATAGTACATTGTTGGCGCCTCTAACAGAGTGTTGGTATTAACAAAAATAAAATTTAAATTTTGGTGTCTTTTTTTTTTTTTTTTTTTTAAAAAAAGCCAATTCTAAATCACTTTTCAAGTGGCTCACAACCACAAATTTGTTTCCCCACTAACAATAGGCCAGATGGATAGCATGTAGTAAATGAGCCGTGTTCTGTCTTCCCTCTCTTGATCTGATGAAGTAACACCCTGTGTCCCGGGTACAAAGGGACCCGCTGCAGCACTCTGCCTTCGGCTAGGAATCGAGTATTCGTGCCTACCATGTGGGCACGGGGAACGATGGTTTTCACCATCCCTATCGTTGACAGGACAGTTATGCTATCGGGCACATATGCTATAGGGCCTTTACGCTATCAGACACAGCGTTTAACTAACAGGGTTTTAACGCATGCGTGTGGCTGGACATCTGGCATTGCCAATAACACTGTTGTCTGGTTTGTAGGGCATAGTTTTCAACACAGTCGCTAAGCTAGTGTGGCGTTTTATCAGAGACGCTTGGCAATTGTATTTAAAGTCTCCTGAGGAACTCCATAACTTGGAGGGAAACGCGTAGAGACTATGAGACTATCTGTGATTCAGTTATCAATCAATGACAGTTTCGACTCTTGAACTGTCGGCCCCCAAACTAGTGTGCTGTTCCTATTGCTTGGAGTGTGGCTAATTATTAATTATTTCTCAGCTGCCAATTGTCTGAGAGAATCCTCTTATTTTTTTGCCTTTAAGTTGTTACTGGATTTCTTAAAGACACTGACACTTACCTGATAGCAATATATCCAGAATTTTGCTGTATCAAATCGCTATTAATAACAGCAGGTCTAGTAATTTTGTTTAGGGACAAGTAGGTGCTCCTGGGGTGTTTTATAATCTCTACGTAAGGGAGTTACCTGTCACGAGTTGGGTGGTTTCTATTTTGGAGATAGTTTATTGTTGATATACCCGGGTTTGGGATATTAGTATTTGAATGCATATCAATAAATTGAGGTTTTAATATTTTGCCATTTTTCTTTTTGGATTCACAGTGACTGACAAGGTGTGGAATATGATGGTGCTATACAAGTAGGAGAAATAAATAGTCACAGTACAATTGAATGCGGGAATATTAAACATGTAATTAGATTTATTTCTTTACATTATATAGATGGTGGACATGTTTGTAACTGGATTTTGTTGGTTACTTGAAATGTTTTTATTTTTTAATAAGTTAAAACATTTTATTTTTTAACCTCATAAGATCATGGGGTCTTCCGATCCCTGATTGAATACGCTGCAGTACTGATGTAATATGGTATATTCTGGCTGACAGCCAGCCAATCAGGATGGAGAGGTAAAGTTGGCAAACCAGGGAGCCTACCTTAGGCCTGAGAAGCCATAGCAGCATATCAGCTCCACCAATCACAGTATAGGGGGGCCAATGAGGGGAGCCACAATGGTTAATAATCTTTTAGATGCTGTGGTTGCTCTTGATGGTTCCATCTAAGGGATTAGACAGTTGTGACCAACGCAGAGACCTGTTGCTTCTGGTGCTAGCTCAGCCCCTGACCTGATGCCATGTCGCTGCAGTACATGTACCACACTGACCATTAAGCACCTTCGCTCTGCACTGTACAAGTATTTCTGTATTATATATTTATACATCAGTATTTATGGCTACATATACAGAATATGCCATAAATGGTTCTCTCCTCTGGGATCCACATCCACATAGAGATCAGAACTGCAATCTACTGTGAGTGGGCCGAACATGCGCAGTTTACCCCATTTACTTGTATAGGAGTTCCAAGAAACACCTAAGTCTGCCTGCTAGGCAAGCAAAGCCCTTATTCATTCCGTTAAAACCACATTCCTCTGTCAGAAGATGGGACTGCCAGAATGATGGGTACAGACTAAACACTTTCCAAAGAACCTGAAAATTTTAGAAAATATGTAATGAACCTGAAATGACAACTTACTAATTTCTAGTTAAGACTGAAAAATTAAAACAAAACAAAACTATTTTGAGTGTACATTGTTTTTCCATCCAAATGATAAAATTCTTCATCTTCACTTTCATCTGTCACTAACTACAGTTGTAAATGTGAGGTTCTTAGCGCACAGTTTGATGAATTGTGCGAGCCCATCTGCCCCGTCACGGCGACCTCATTCAGATGGGTCCCTACACTAAGACTAATCTACCTCTATAATAAATGTTGCGCTCCCCCTATAGGCAATACCTAAGAGAGCAAGTACTTATAGACTGCACTGTAATAGTGACTATATAAGAAGATTATCTCCTGTCCTGTACATAAAGTGTTAGTGTAGGGACCCATCGAAAAAAAAGGACACTAATTGGTCGATGGGATGTATAGTGTGTGTATAACATCACTGTGGTTAAGACATTACTATTACTAAAATGGCCTTGGCTGTACGAAAACTCCAGTTTTACTAAATAACCCACTATATATTATAGTACATTTATTTCCAAATGTGTACATATATATATACACACACACCAACCAGCCTTTCACATAATATATCTCACGGTGTTTATTATTAGCAAACCTTTTCAGCTTAACATATACATACATATACCTTATACATACTGCTTATAGACAAATTCATTACGGACACTACTTAGGATCTTAACTATGCATATACACCTATATACATTAACCTTATATACAGTATATAGATAAACCCATTACTGACATTACTTACACTTCATAAATTTCAATACCTATGTATATATATATATATATATATATATATATATATATATATATATATATATATATATTAGCATCTGCCCGCAACTTCATCTGCGGGTTGGTGTTTATGTACATCTCTGCATATGGAGAGCCTACTCAGCTGTGCTACAGCGCTGCCTGAGCTCTGCTACATCTGTCCATTTGGATTACAGGGGTGTTCTTATGTCAGTGTCTGAGCAGTTTCTGTGTTCCAAACGGCTGAACGGATGTTGCAGAAATTTGCCACAGTTTGAAAAGCCTGCTCTCGCGTCTCAGCTCTGCTACTTTGCTGCATATTTGCAGCATACCCAGGTGTATGTACATCTTTGCATATGGAGAACCTACTCAGCTGCGCTCCAGCGCAGTCCAAGCTCTGCTATATCCAGCAATTTGGATCACAGGGGTTTGGTTATGTGAGTGTCTAAGCAGCTTCTGTGTTAGAAAGGGCTGAAGGGATGTCAGTGAAATTTCCCACAGTTCTCCCCCTTCCCCATCAGAGGCTGAACACGACATTCCCCAATTGTACTCAAACAAACTCTACATGCGATATAGTTCTCTTGCCCATGCACAGCTTGCATGTTCTGTACTCTCCTGGCCTTCCATGAGACTCCATTTTCTGCAGCTACCAGACTCTCCGGTTTCAGGCTACATAGCTCCGCCCACACAATAGCGTCATCCTATCAGAGAACGGCTCAAGGACCTGTGATGACATCATCACAAATCCTTTAGTGTAGTGTGAACAAAAATTTGTTCATAGCGGTAGTGAAATGACTTCATTTACCGGGATAAAAAGGAGACTATGTTTTAATTGGGGCTCCAATCTATGTATGTGGCAAATTTCAGGCAAATCTGTTCAGCCGTTTTTGCGTGATTGAAGAACAAACATCCAAACACACCCTTTTGTCATCACATTATTGACCATCATAAAAGGTCATTTGAGAGCAAAATTAATAAATTCCCAGTAATTCAGTTCATACTGCCAAGAATAGTCAAGTGTCATTCAGTGCATACTATAGATAAATAGATAGGTAGACATGTATATATATATATATATATATATATATATTACATGTTACTTATATAGAGATATTAAATACTAATAGACACATACACACTCATTAAGACACTTGCAGTACTTTATATACTGGGTCTGGCAGTGTCCTGCAGATGCATTTACAATCCCCCTTCCCAGGATAGAAGTGAAGGGGTCTGGACTGGAGGACAGGTAACAAGCTGCAGATATGATAGAAAACAGAGCACAGACAGGAGTACAAACAGCGCCCCCTGTCCTGCGCTGCCTGAGCTCTGCACACTGCCCTTCTGTGGGTACCGCGTACTGAGGAGCTGTGGCGTGCAGTCACGTGACTAGACAACGTCACAAATGCAACCCAACAGTAATCTGAGCCAACGGAAACTGCTCGGGCCAGTAGTCCAACCGCCACAGGAGGAGAAGCCAGAAAGGGAAGCAGAGCCCGCAGCAGCCCAATTACTGTAAGAGCAGCCGATCATCTGGAGGAGGAGCCACAGCTAGAAGGAGAGCGCCCAATGGATCCACTAGAGAAGAAGCAGATAGGAGAACCCGCAGCCACAATAACTATTCCCGGCAAAAACAGTGAGAATTTAGGCAGCGGCTCCACCTAGTGGACAAAGTGAGCAATTGTAATAATTTTCACCGCTCAGATTTATGAAGTGAAATCTGTACGATGATAAGTTGCTATGGCAACAAAGATACTCTTTCATATAAAGTGTTTTCTATAGCTGCCCGTTCTAGATTTGTCAGTGTTTACCCTTCTTGTGAGGTTTACCCCACCAGTGACTGACATTCATGACAGTAACATTACAGTACTGATGAGAATCAGTAAATATTATTACAACTGCTCTCTTTGTCCACTAGGTGGAGCCTAAATTCTCACTGTGTTTGCCGGGACTAGTTCTTATTGTGGCTGCGGGTTCTCCTATCTGCTGCTACTCGCTCACTTTGTACCTGTGACTCCTCCTCTAGCGGATCCATTGGGCGCTCTCCTTCTAGCTGTGGCTCCTCCTCCAGATGATCGGCTGCTCTTACAGTCATTTGGCTGCTGCGGGCTCTGCTGCCCTTTCTGGCTTCTCCTCCTGTAGCGGTTGGACTAGAGGCCCGAGCAATTTCCGTTGAGTCAGGTTACTGTTGGGTATAATTGTGACGTTCCAACGCGGGGAGAGGGACGTGTCTAATCACGTGACTGCACGCCACAGCTGCTCAGTACGCGGTACCCACAGAAGGGCAGTGTGCAGAGCTCAGGGAGGACAGGACAGGGGGCGCTGTTTGTAGTCCTGTCTGTGCTCTGTTTTCTATCATATCTGCAGCTTGTTACCTGTCCTCCATTCCCCCCCACACTTCTAATATTTGTATATAAGAAACGTGTAATGTGGGCGTGTGTGTATATATATATACCCAGACACACACATTTAACTGGTAAAAATATATGTATCATCTGAATTTTAATCTATATTAAGTAAATGTGTGTATGTACTGTAAGTCTCTGTGATATGTGCTGTGTATAAAGACGTTATGTATATATACATATGCATTTATAATAGTTTCAACCTTATCATAGCCCCCTTATTTATAATAGTTTACCCCTTATAAGGAGGTGCTGATATAAGGAGAGGGGGGAACTATTATAATGAAGAGACTGTTAGCTATCAGGGGGTCTATTATAAGGGGGGACTATTATATATTAGGGGACTATTATAAGAGAGGAACTAATGTAAGATCAATTATAAGAAGGAGAATATATATATATGGGGGCTATTATAAGGAGGGAACTATTATATATTTAAGGGGGGGCTATTATAATGGGGAGACATAAGGAAGGGTGAACTATTTATAAGGGGTGCGATCATAATAAGTAGATAGTAATCTTATATATTATTATTATCATAACCATATAAGGGGGAACTATTATGTATAAAGGAGCTGTTATTTGTAAGGGAGGAATTAGAATATATGAGGACTATTATAAAGGGGAACAATTATATAGAATAGCTCCCCATTATATATAATAGTGCATCCTTTATAATAGCCAGCTTCTAAATAATAGTACCCCCTTTAAAAATAATAGCCCCCCCACCCGCCCACCTTATAAATAATAGATTCCCCTCTTTAACCCCTTCCCGCAGTGGGAATTTTTTGATTTTCGTTTTCCATTTTTGACTACCCCCTTCCAAAAACCCATAACTTTTTTATTTCTCAGCTCTCAGAGCCATATGAGGTCTTAATGTTTACAGGACACATTTTTTTTCATGATACTAACATTAATTATTCTGTACAGTGCACTGGGAAAATATTCAGAATGGTGTGGATTTGAAGAAAAAGTGCAATTGTGTTAGGGTTTTTTTGTCCCCGCGCAGGCTGAAGAATGAAGAGGTCCTTCCAGAGTATGTCCCCTCCCTCAGCGTGTGTCCTGACTCTGGGGGGAGGGGGGGAGACACATCGCGAAGGAAGAAGGGAGCTCCTACGTCAGATCAAGCAGCGCAGTGCTGGGCCCTTCTGGAGAGTGGTGATGACAAGCTGGCTGCTGAGGTTCAGATAGGGGAAAGTGAAGGGGGGGGAGTTGGTTAGTGAGGTGCAGACTGGTGAGATGGAGGGCAGGCTGTATAACATACAGTACTGTGCTGGCAACTGCCTGATGCACTTTCTTCTTTCCAATAATTATAATAAGTGTTTTGCCTGGGGAAGAAGGGGTTACAAGTGCCACATTCAGTGTTTGTGAAGAGTGTTTTAAGGGAGAACTGTGAGAGCACTCTTCTCTGACACTGAATGTGGTACTTGTAACCCCTTCTTCCACAGGCAGTGAACTTATTACAGTTCTTAAAGGGGTGTGCCAATAAAGGGGTTATTCAGGGGTCCCAGGATTTTACAGTTTTATATACGACTAGAAAGCTTTAAAGAGGACCTTTCATGTCCTTCTGCACATGTGGTTTTGGGGTTATGTGCCACAGTGCTGGATATATTGATGCTGTTAGTTTTGGCACTAATCTCTGCCCACCGTCAGAAGGGCGATCCTGACAGTCTAGCTGGGCTGTGTAGAACGCCCCTCCTGACAGTACTTGTCCATAGCCCTGTACTGTCAAAGGGGATGCTCTTTACTGCCTAGCGATGATGTCAAGCTGTGAAGAACCTCCCCCCAGTACTCATCTATGGACAAGTACGGTCAGCGGGGGTGTTCCTCTGTGACCAATTAGACCTCTGTCGTAGAAGAAAGAGTAGAAACCTCCCTGAAACATATTGGACCCAAAACAACGTAGTATCACTGAGGGCAAATCATGTCTAAATAATCGTATTGATTTTTTTCTTACTAAAGTCACAAAAGAGGTGGCATGGTGGATTTTAGGCAAACCTTTGATGCAATGCCACATAAAGAGTTGATAGATTATTGAGGATTGGATTTAATAGTTTATTGTATTCACAGCTGGATGACGAAAAGATGCCAGAGTGTTGTTTTAGGGATTATTCCATTATGGACACTTATTCCCTATCCAAGTGTTTAATCTCATCCAGGTCTTCCTTACGGAAGGTTCACACGGAGGAATTTGGCACTGATCTTGAGGCAGATTATGCCCAAATTTCAGCACAATATTCTGCTTACTTATTCTTACTGTATTCACAGGGAGTCAGAGACTGATGCAGGACACTGCAAAAAATGAGCATCCTGCTTGATATTGCGATGTAGCATTGGGCTGGTTCACCAGAGGATGCCCCACTAAGGTAGGGCTCAGTCCCAGCCACATTGCCTGCTCAGGAAAGGAGATTAAAAAATAAAAAAATAAAAAGTTTATGCTTACCTCTCGGGGGCATCCATGTATATACATAAGTAAATGTGTAATAAGTAAATTATGTATCCACATCCACGGTGTCATCTTCTGGCCATTTCTGGCCTGTGGCTGACATCACATGACCCTGGTTGCACTGCTGAAACCTATGATTACTAAGGCCCAATCACAGGTGTCAGCAGTGACACTTGGGAAACGTGATGCCAGCAGCAGACCTGAAGAGGAAGCCAGCGGACGCAAGCATGCCCAGGTAAGGTGAGACAAGGTGAGTACAAATGTTTACTTTCCCTCATCTTCCCTGGGTCTACGATTATTATACTCTGGGGTCTGAAGAGAGGCAAAGGGGGAGCCAATAATACTGTGTGAGTCTGCTGAGAAGCCAATTATATTGTGTGGGGACACTGTGGAGCACTATACTGGGGAGCACACTGTGGGAGCCTATTATATTGTGTGGGGCCACTCTGATGCATTATAATGTGTGATACCACTGTGGGGAGCATATTATACTGTGTGAGGCCAATGTGGAGCATTATACTGTGTGGGGGCTCTGGGGACATATTATATTGTGAGGGGTACTGGGAAGCATATTATACCTGATGGGCCTTTGTGCAAATGTAGACTAAGAATACAGGATACAAGAGCGTCTGCTAAGTAATTCCATTGTTCTGAGACAAATTAGTAACATCTGCATAGGAAAAAATGGGGCATTGCTAGGGTCTTAAAGGAACCATGGTGCATGCCCCAAGGTATATGTCCATTTGCGACAGATTTAATACTCACGCATAAACAAGATTGGCTCCTTATTCAGACACAAGAGTCTGGTATATAACTGCTAACATTGAGTTTTCAATGCAACAAATGAATTTCAGTACAGATTTAAGGGTGTATGCCTATGGTGAGTTTTATGTGTTTTTATACACACAAAAAAACACTTATGAAAAAATGCAGGTGAAAGCCCATTTAGTAAGAATGCATGTTTTTTATACAGGTAAAATGTATTTTACTTTTTTAATCAATATTAACCCCTTAGTGACCAGCCTATTTGGGACCTTAATGACCAAGCCAATTTTTGGAAATTTGCCCTGTGTGACTTTATCAGTGAATAATTCTGTAACAGTTTTAGGCATCCAAGCGATTCTGATATTGTTTTTTCGTGACATGTTGTACTTTACTGAGAAGGTAAAATTAGACTGATATAACTTGTATAAATTTATTAAAAAACTCGCAAATGCTGAAAATTTTTAAATTTTTTTCAGTGTTTTCCATTTTCAGCTGCGATATCTCACATATGCACAATAAATGTTCCTTTTGTGTTTCCAACATATTTGAAATAATTTTAACATATTTGAGTAATTTAGACAATTTACAAGTTTATCAAGTTTATAAGCAAATTTTGGAAATTTTGAGTTGGTGATTTTTTCCTGTACCAAGCTATGTTTGCAGACAGGAATAGGTGGCATAATGACAGAAACTCCTATTAAATGACCTGATTTGTAAAACTAGACCCCTTCAGGTATCTTTGAGGGGTTTAGTGAGCATTTTGATCAAACAAATATTGTTTTGCAAGGATTATTACAAATGATGAAAAAAATTACATTTTCATTTTCTTCAAATATGTGTCATATTAAAGCCAGTTTTTTTTGCACACAACACATCAAAAAGAAGAAACACACCCCAAAATATATCACCCCACTTCTCCTGTGTTAAAAAATGTTCACTTTGTGGCCTTAGTCCTATGTAAACACATACAGTAGGGCCCAAGAGGTAGGGAGGGCCAAATGGATTTCAAAACACAAATTTTGCTTGCAGATATTTTAGGCCCATTGCACATTTGAACAAGATTTCAGTTACCAAAGCAATTGAAAACCCCCATAAATGACACCATTTTATAAACTAGACCCCTTAAGGAATTCATTGAGGGGTATAGTGAGTACTTTGACCCCATAAGTTTTTAGAAAATTTGCGTCAAACAAAACAAAAAAATTTCATATTTTTTTTTACACAAAAGTGTCATTTTATAGGCAGTTTTTATGCACTTAACACATGAAAATGAAGAAAAACACCCCAAAATAGATGACCCCATTTCTCCTGTGTTCAAAATTGTACACTTTGTGGCCTTAATTCTATGTACGGACGCACGGTAGGGCCCAAAAAGAAGGGTGCACCAACTGGATTTCAAGACACAAATTTTGCTTCTAAATGTTTCAGGCCCATTGCACATTCAAACAAGATTTGAGTCACCAAAACAATTTAAAACCCCAATAAATGACACCATTTTATAAACTAGACCCATTGAGGTATTCATTGAGGGGTATAGTCAGTATTTTGACCCCATAGGTTTTAAAAGAATTTGTGTCAAACAAAAAATTTTCATATTTTTTACACAAGAGTCATTTTAAAGGCAGTTTTTTTTGCACACAAGGCATGGAAATAAAGAAAAACACCCCAAAATAGATGGCCCCATTTCTCCCCACATTCAAACAAGATTTGCGTTACCAAAACAATTGAAAACCTTCATAAATGACCCCATTTTATAAACTAGACCCCTTAAGGTATTCATTGAGGGGTATAGTGAGTATTTTGACCCTATAGCCGTTTCACAGATTTTACTAACCTTGGGATGTGTAGGTTAAAATTTACTAAAATATCCTTTTATCTCCAAAGTTTTCATTTTCACAAGGGGTTAAAAGAGAAAAAGCCCCCCCCCCCCCAGTTTGTTACAAAATTTCTCCTGAACACGGCAATACCTCATATGTGGCCATAATCTGCTGTATGGGGACATGGTGGGGCTCAGAATGGAAAGAGCGCTATTTGGCTTTTGGAGGGCAGATTTTGCTGGAATAGTTTTCAGGTGCCATGTCGCATTAGCTGAGCCCCTAAAGTTGATACTTTATGGAAACCCCTCAAATGTGACCCCATTTTAAAAACTACACCCTTCAAAGAATGTATCAAGGCATATTATCATTTTGAGCCTAAAAATGCTTCCCAAAAATTAATGTACAAAATGAAAATTTAAATTTTGAAAGAAATATGCCATTTCAGTGCCCAATACGTTGCACCCACTTTGTGTTGTCAGAGACCTGCACTCCTAAAACTATTAAGGGGCCATCCCGAGGGGCAAAAAATTATATATGTGGGTGTAAACTGCTGCTTGGGAACACAGCAGGGCTCAGAAGGGAAGGAGCACTGCGCTTTTTAGCTTTTGGGGTACAGATTTAGAGGGACCCTCTGGGCGCCATGATGTTTTTGCAGAGCCCTGGAGGTTCCAGTATACTGGAATTCCCCAATAAGTGACCCCATTTTGTAGGGGCAATTTGAGGGTCTCTGCAAATGTGACATGGTGTCCAAACACCAACAATCTAAATCTGCACTCCAAAAGCACATATCGCTCCTTCACATCTGCGCCCTGCTGTGTACCCAAATGGCAGTGTATGCCCACATGTATGACACTGGTGTACTCCGGATAACGTACTTAATGCCATATGTGGGTAGAATTGTCTGTTTGGGCACCGCCAGGCACAGAAGGGAAGGAGCGCTATTTTGGTTTTTGGAGCAGAGTTTGGTTTTTGGAAGTCACTTTTGCAAAGCCCCTGAATTGCCAATAAAGTGGAATCTGCAGACATGTCACTCCATTTTGGACACTAGCCCACTGATGGGATTTATCAAGTGGCGTAGCGAGCGTTTTTAACCCTTGAGTGTTGCATTTATTTAGTTTCCAGAAATGAAATCGCAGCTGATAATGAGAAGTTAAAAATGAAATTTTTCCAGAGATTCGCCATTTTAGTGCCCGATATGTTGTGCCCAACTTATGTCAGCAGAGACACTCCAAAAACTGGTAAGCGGGTATCCCGGGCACAACAGCTTTCAGAGCGTTCATCTCTGATACAAGTCGGGCACAACATATTATGCACTGAAATGACGTATTCCTGGAAAAATGGTCATTTTCACCTCTCACAGTCAGCTTGGGGGTTAAAAATGCTCTTTGTACCCCTGGATAAATCCTTCAGGGGTGTAGTTTCCAAAATAAGGTCTCATATTAGGGGATTCCACTTTACTGCTCTGCAAAAGTGTCATGGCATCCAAAAACCAAACTGTCTGTGCTCCAAAAACCCAATAACCCTTCTTCCCTTCTGTGTCCGGCTGTGCCCTAATATCAGTTAATACTCACATATGACATTACGTCCATTATCCTGGGTACACCAGTGTCATACATGTGTCATACATGTGGCATAAACTGCAGTTTGGGCACACAGCAGGGCGCAGAAGGGAAGGAGCGCAATACGGCTTTTGGAGTACAGATTCAGATGTTTGGTATCTGGACGCAATGTCATGTTTGTAGAGCCTGTAAGGTACCAGAAAAGTGGATTCCCCAAAGGAGTGACCCCATTTTGAAAACTGCACCCCTCAAAGAATTTATCAGGGGGTGTAATGAGTATTAGTATCCCAGACGTGACTGCACAGCGGATGGCGAAGAGGGAATATATAAGTTGTGCGGAGGACATTGCAGACACCAAATTCCCTACTATGTTCCAGTAGCTCCTATGATTGGGGGAGTCTCTGGGGGTCATTTCTGGTGTCTGTTCCCTCATAAGCTGTAAATCTGGGGTGTCCCCTGATATTCGCTCGCACAGCTTATATATTCCCTTCCTGACTTTCGATCTTTACATATAAATACCTATATGACCATACCTTCTACATGTCTGGGGGCATCTAACATGCCCAAGTCACTGTATTACGTCGGGATCCCTGTCAGCTTGCAATATGCAGGAGCTGACTTTTTCCCATAGGAATGCATTGACCAGCGTTGATTGGCCGAATGCCATACAGAGTACAGCATTCGGCCAATCAACGCTGGTTCTGCCGGAGGCTCGTCTGTGAGGAGGCGAAGTCTAAGATCGGACCAGAATGGAGACTGCTGTGGACCGATCTAGACTTTGCCTCCTCCGGCAGAACCAGCGTTGATTGGCCGAATGCTGTACTCTGTATGGCATTCGACCAATCAACGCTGGTTAATGCATTCCTATGCCGAGATGTAACAGTGCTGGCCATGTGCTCAGTTTGGCTACACCGGAGATGCAGCCGAGCTGAGCGCACGGGCAGAAACAATAGATTTTATATAGAACTAAAAGAATTATGAGCTCCGAAAGCAGACAACAGGGATTACTTGTTAGAAAGGAACATCCTAACCACAGGGAACCCAACACTGAGAAGTCTCAGGAACATTTATCACCCGTTTTCATTAGAATATCCTCAAATTAAAAAAATATATATATAAAATTTCTCTCCCTATCTTATTTCTAGAGTCTGTCACTAGGGAAATACTCAGAGTGATATCTAGACCTGCTCTTAGATTTCAGTCATCATTTATGCAAGAACAACTGGCTTAAATGATGATTTATCTGGTGATCCGCTGGCCTCACCCACAGCAATTCCTCACCATTATCCGTAAAAGAAAGCAGAGTAAAAACGCCAATGTCTGCTGTATGAATGGAGCAGCAGCCGAGCATTTGTTGTGTGAGAATATATCTGTGCTACTTACCTGGACTGGACCTCTACAATCTGTCAGACTCAGGACATATAAGTTGTAAGTTAGAACTGATGATGTCATGTGCTTTGTGAGGTCATAGGTTCTAATGGTTGTCATGGCAGCAGAGGGCTCACAAAGGCTTCCAGACCAGAGGCTCATCCTAATAGAATGCCTGTGAGTTTATGCTGATAGAGAAAAATGTTTTGATATAGGATATAATATGATATGAGTATATAAGACTATAAGATCACACTGTGATGTCACCTAGTGGGACCCACAAAATAAATTGAATACAGTAAAATAAAGTTAAAAAAGACAACAATGTAATGACAAAAAAGTAATTTAACATAGTAAAAGTGTTGAAGATAAGAAAAATACCCATGTATAATATCACCGCAATTGTAACAGCCTGGACCATAATAACAAAATGATATGATAGTGATACCGTATTTTTCGGACTATAAGACGCACTTTTTTCCCCCCAAATTTCGGAGGAAAATGAGGGTGCGTCTTATAGTCTGAATGTGGGTGGAGGAGTGGATTTGCAGCATGGCCGCGCTACTGCCACCGCTGGTTTTTTTCAGCGGCAGGAGCGTGGCAATCTGCAGGCCCCGGCAGCTAAGACAGTCCCCGGCATCTGCTGTAATAGACCGGCGGATGCCGGGGAGTGTCTTAGCTGCCGGGGCCTGCAGATTGCCGCGCTACTGCCACCGCTGGTTTCCTTCAGCGGCAGGAGCGTGACAATACTGCAGGCCCCGGCAGCTAAGACACTCCCCGGCATCCGACGGTCTATTACAGCAGATGCCGGGGACTGTCTTAGCTGCCGGGGCCTGCAGATTGCCACGCTCCTGCCGCTGAAAAAAACCAGCGGTGGCAGTAGCGCGGCCATGCTGCAAATCCACTCCTCCTCCACAGGTCCCGGCAGTCAGTTAGCCCCCCCCACCGGCCCCATACCTTTAGTGATGCAGGCCGGCTCCTGCACGGCGAGGCCGCAGGAGCCGACCTGTTCCGATGACAGCCGGGAGCCTAATGAAGGCTCCCAGGCCTGTCATAGATATATATTACTATCACGGCTGGTCTATGACCCTCCGCGATAGTAATGTATAGAATCTCCCATAGACGGCAATACACTTGTATTGCCGTCTATGGGACTTGCAATCAAATGATTGCAGGTTCAAGCCCCCTAGGCGGGGATATTAAAATAGTAAAAAAAAAAAAACACTTAAAAAAAATATAATAAAAAATAAAATAAATAAAAGTTCACCTCCTTTCCCTAGAATACATATAAAAGTATAACATTACTGTGAAACATACACATTAGGTATCCCTGTGTCTGAAAATGCCCAGTCTACTAATATTTTTATGTACAGTGAACGTCAAAATCAAAAGGGCTAAACTGCCGGGTTTTTCTCTCTGTTTTGCCTCTGAATTAAATAAAAGGTGATCTAAGCAATAAACATTTCCCAAAATGGTATATCTAAAAAGTACACCTGGCCCCACAAAAAAAACGCCATATACATCCCCGTACAGCTGCAGGGTCACCTGTCAATGTGGCCTTGCAGCTGTTCCAAAACTACAACTCCCATATATTAAATATTTTACCATTTTTTGCCTGAAAATTTTTTTTCCCTATTTTTCTCCTCTAGAACCTGGGTGCGTCTTATAGTCCGAAAAATACGGTATTTATACCCACATGTTTAGTTTTTGTTGTATTTTTGTTTCTGCAGCCAAGCCATCTACAGTATCTGGAATTGATGAACCAAACATTTTTCAGATTGCAGCACCAACCTGAGCCACTCCATTTATTTCCATTCTCATAAATCCCACTCATGGTTAGATTATTTCTTTCTTGGAGCCAATTTGATTGACTGGTTGGATAGCAGCAAGATTCATAACACAGTTTAATCAGATCATGCGCTCATCAGGTTTTCGTTCCACAGATCAAGGCCCATGTATCAAAATACAAATTGAAGATGGTTTGTATCATGAGAAAAGCTTTAAAAAGTGGTTTGTCCTGAAGATCATGGAGAGCCTTATATTGGAAATTGTGATGTAATGTGCTACAGTCTCAATGACTTCATCCAATATGCAACCCCAATTTTCAGGAATGTTGGGACGTCATACCCATTTATACAATGCTACTGTCAGGGTATCAGTTCTAATACTGTGGATATAAGATTGCCGTGCTAAATTGAGCAGTTTCGGCATGTCAGACATTCTCTGTTCTTATCTAATTGCCACATGAGGAGGTCGATTTAAGTTTCCTGTTTCCTCACTCATTTGCCTGCAATTGTTTCCTTTGGCTTTGAGACCTGTCTCTCTATTTACCTGTGGTAAGATTGATCTCCTGGAATATTGACCTCTTGGCTATGTTATGGACTAGTTATGGGCTAGTTATGGACACCGACTTGTCTTCTGATTCTGTCCTGGTTTGACCTTCTTGTATACCAACTCCCTGGCTTCTGTTTCTGGATACAGCTTTTCTTCCAATTTTGTCCTGATGTCATCTCTCGGAATACGATGTTTGGCTGGTTATTGGATTCCGCTTTCTCCTGGCTCAGGCATCTCTTCTGACAGGCTGCTACCTTACCTGGAGTCTACACAATGTCCTCCTGGTCCAGATATTCCAGATATTCTCAGTAAGTAAATAGGAGATTGTAGTATGTTTTCAGTAGGTGGAGCATTTATTACTTGTACACTTACTGGTAGCCCAAATTCTGCAAAGCTCATCTAGCCTTGCAACTAACACTGGTGAAGGCATTTGGGGGTCTATCTATGGCTTGCAGTGCTGTACTGGTTTTAAATAGCTTGTATTTTCTACTCGCTGTTATCATCCAGTCTCTGCGTTTTGTTGAAGTTTTCTATTGGAGCTCATAACAGCTACAGGCTGGGGCTTGAGAATTTAAGGGATCTTTGTGAGGATGATGAGTTACATATGAAATTATAGGCGGAATTGAAACTGTTTCCAGATTTGGGTGGCTTTGAGTTTGCAATTATACAAACACAACATTATGAGGGAAATGTAAGACGATTATTATAGGATGAACCCACAGTGATTGATATTGACAAAAAGTTTTGGAATAAAAAGGAACTATAATACTCAATCATGGCCATTTATTCAATTTGTAAAATAGGGTTGGAGGAAACCATTTCAGTGGGTAGTATGATAACATGGACCAGAGAGTTCCACAGTCTGACTGACGCTGGGTTCACACCAGCATCTGGACTCCATTATCAGGTTTCCGTCTTCTGCATGCAGAAGACAGAAACCTGTCACGCCGAGTCCGGCAGTGAGCGCCGGTGAGCGTTTTGAACTCTCCGCGGCGAAACAGTTTTTTTTTAAACCAGACACAGAGTACTGCATGTCCGACTCTGTGTCCGGTTTAAAAAAAAACATTTTAGCCACGGAGAGCATAAAATGCTCACCAGCACTCACGGCCGGACACTTTTCAAACCCATTGAAATGAATGGGTTTGGAAAGATGCCGGCAGGTTTCCGTCTCCTGCCCTGTTTTGTGCAGGAAACGGAAACCTGCAGAATGGAGACCGGGCGCAGATGTTAACGAGCCCTGAGGAAGGCTTACTGATGGCTCATTGTAAATCAGCTAGTGTGTTGCATTCTGCCATATATTTACAAATACATTTTCAAATATTTCATATCATCTTTTCTCCCAAAAGGCAGACCCTGATGGGAATCTCGAATATGTCCAACTGTTTGAAGTGTGGAGCCCCAACTGGTGTGATTCCAAGCTCTGATATTAGTTGCCTCTGGTTGGAGCTCTGTATCACTCCCCCCTACCTGACATTGCCTTTCTGACATTACAAGCTCACAAAAAGGGGGAGAGACACTGAGCAACACTATAGTGTAGATCCGTTAAGATATTGAATTATAAATAAATGAACAGAAGTAGATAAATAAGACCAGTTGGCCCCTCACCAGTTGTGGTTGTGAAAATGACAACCACATATAGAAGCTTAGTGATGTGTGTAGAACCAGGCAGAGGTAACAGCAAGTCCCACTAACAACAACGGACACAGCACGTGAATGGAAGAAACGGAGAATGTAACTCACATGAAAGATAGGGATTGAGCTCTCTGGTCTAAGAAGACACACAATTGGTAGTAGCAATCATAAACACTTTATTGGCAAAGGCACAACGTGTTTCGGGCATCACTTCATTACAGAGCTTAAATAGTACATCAGGCAACAAAATGCACTTGATCACTCAAGAACAGTAGGGGGCTAAAGAAAAATTCCAATTGTGCTGAAATCAGTATAGGGACGCCTATTAAAGAGGACTTTTCATGGTTTGGGGCACAGGCAGTTCTATATACTGCTTTCCCGATCCGTGCCCCGGGTAAAGAGCTATCGGTCCCAGTACCGTAACTCTTTACAGTCAGAAGGGCGTTCCTGACAGTCTGTCAGGAACATCCTTCTCCACAGCAGCACCTATCGCGCTGTACAGTTCCTCCCCGCTTTCTCAGTACAACGCTATTGGCGCTGCTGTAGAGAAGGACGTTCCTGACAGACTGTCAGGAATGCCCTTCTGACTGTAAAGAGTTACGGTACTGGGACTGATAGCTCTTTACCCGGGGCACAGATCAGGAAAGCCAACAGTGCGTTGAATTCAGAGCACTGTCGACTTTCCAGCAGTATATAGAACTACCTGTGCCCCAAACCATGAAAGGTCCTCTTTAAACAGATGCTAAGAACCTGAACTGGTGTAGATGATAAAAGATCTACTTAAGCTTAAGGCCCCACATGGCGTCCTGCAGCAAAAAAAATGTCCCACATCTCTTTCAGTTACTGATGCCTGGTACATACCTGCTGCATTAGTCTGCAGAGAAAAAACAGGAAGATCAAATAGAGCTCCTGGGGACCAAGGATGGCTAAGATTCAGTTCATATGTGCATTAGGGTTTCTGTTTGGGGAGTCTGGGGCCCCCCCGAATGAAAAACTCATCCGCATAAAAAAGGGGTTAAATTAGAAAACCGGCAGACCCCATAGACTATAATTGGGTCCATATGGTTTCTGCTCCGTTTACGCATGCAAAATGCAGAGAGAAAAGAGCCGTTTTCATGGATTGGAATGGTCCAAATGTTGATGTGAACTGGGCCTTAGTGGTGTTTGTTTCTTATTCATATTGCATAACTACAGTGTGGGGCCCTTGGGGGGACAATATTACTTGCCTGGGGTCCACTGGCGACATTACTAAATTCTGGGGACCATTGTGGAGCATTATCAGGCATCTGGGGGACACTGTGGAACAATATTAGTTCTCTGGCTCATTAGGGAGTAGTATTAGGTGCCTGGGGGCCACTGGGAAACATCATTATGAATCTAAGGGCCACTGGAGAGCATATACTGCCTACTGGGCCACTAGGGAGCTTGGTGATGGTAAAATGTGATTACCGTATATACTCGAGTATAAGTCGACCCGAATATAAGCCGACCCTACGATGTCTCGTGGTCTGGGATATTACCATATAGGCCAAAAGCCTGTGGTAGTAGTAATAGCCTGTTACTGCTAGCAGAGGCTTTGGGCTTGTATGGCAACAGGCTGCTACTGCTACCATAAGGCTTTGGGCCTGTATGATAATGCCCCAGTCTGGGGCATTATCATAAAGGCCCAAAGCCTTATGGTAGCAGTAGCAGCCTGTTGCCATGCAGGCCCAAAGCCTGTGCTGGGACATTATCATACAGGCCCAAAGCCTTATGGTAGCAGTAGCAGCCTGTTGTCATACAGGCCCAAAGCCTGTGCTAGCAGTAACAGGCTATTACTACTACCACAGGCTTTGGGCCTATATGGTAATATCCCAGACCATGTGACGTCTGGGATATTACCATATAGGCCTGAAGCCGGCAAGAATTAACATCAGATCCCGGAGAGGTGAGTAAAACTGTTTATTATTTTCTCTCACCTCCCCTGGGGCTCCGATCATTATACTCGGGGGTCTGAAAAGCGGCAGTAGGATCGTGGCTGGGACTTGGGCCTACTCACTGCTGACCTCCGTGGCTTATAGTATAAGTTGACGCGGGGTTCGGAAGTGAGTAGGCCTGGGGAGGTTGGTAAATAGGCTGATACCTGTTGGGAATACTGCGGTAGCGGTAGCAGTAGCAGGTAGCGGCCTATTATAAAACAAACAAACATTAAGTTCTCATACTTACCGACCTCGCGCTGCTGCTCCCGCTACTGCCACTACTGCCACTGCTCATCTTCTCCACGGCTGCTTGTCTTCTCCTATGGCTACTCCTGCGTCTCAGCGTAGGGGGCATGATGACGCCGCCTGTGCTGAGACGCAGTAAGACGTCATCGACACACACCGGGTATGGGCCTGAGCTAACGTGGCCACGTCTCCCGACGTGTGATGTAGCTGGAGGAACGGGCCGGGACTAGAGCGGAGGCCCGCTGCAGCTGAGTCAATACAGTCGAGTCAATTACCGTATTGACTCGAATGGTAATTTAACTGGTCCGCAGTAAAAGACATCTGTGGGAGGCCGCTGGAACAGCGCTGCTGCCTATAAGTGGTCGGTGAGGCAGCGCTGTCTCCAGGGCCGTCTTAAGATGTTTCAAAGGCAGGGAAGATGCTCTGGAAACATCTTGGGGTGGTCCTGGAGACAGCGCTGCCTCACCACTCACCTATCAGCAGCAGCGCTGCTCCAGCGGCCTCCCACAGATGTCTTTCACTGCGGACCAGTCATGTGACATTTTCCGTATTGACGCAAGTATAAGCCAAGGCGCACTTTTTCAGCACAAAAACTGGGCTGAAAAACTCGGCTTATACTCAAGTATATACAGTATTTTTATTTTTTTTTTTTGTATGTGTTGGGTGGAAAGCATAAGATGGTGTAGCTTTGAGTGTGCATTCATGTAATACAGTCACAAGTGCATAAAATCTGCAATGGGAAAATGTATGTATTTTTGATGTGGCTTTTGGTGAAGTTTTGTAAGTGGAACAAATGTAGGTTCCAGCTGTAAATTCAAACACTGCGCCAAAAACCCCCCTCATCAAAATGGTTGTTTTTTTGTCTATTGGTAAAAATTATTTGGTAGGGGTGCCCTAAGAAAATATTTTTTTTCAGGAGCTGTCCCAAGTTTGAAAAATTTCGGAAACACTGCTTTATAGAACGTACCATAGAGCACCATGCTGTAGGCTCACAAAATTTACAATGTCATAAAGCAGTACAGAAAATACAAACTATTATTAAGTATCTTTGTACCTGGGTATCCACCCATGCTTAAACCATTTAGAACAATGTTATCATTGTTTAAAATAAGGATGGATACCCTAAAACACTGTCCAAAAAGACTTCACTACCTAATACATTTAGATGCTCTTGCAGTGGCTCGTAGAGACTTAGTGAACACTCATTTTGGCATCAAAGTGCAACTTTGCTGCTGAGAAACTCAACTTTTAATCCACTTGCAAATGTACGGTTGGTGCATCATTGCCGTGACATTGTCTGTCAGAGCACAGTTTTCAGCTGTGGTGGCTGAACACTGGGACCTGCCAAACATTATATTAGGGATCAGAACTATGTGGAGACCATGGGACAAAGCAGGGGACCTAGCTTTCATAATGCACCAAGCAGTCTATTTGCATAGAAATAATGTGAACAGGGGATACAGTTTAACTAAACGTGTCCTTTTTAAGTTTCATCATCAATTATACTCAGCTTTTAAAATCATGCCGATTGAGAAAATTCCAGAGAATACTCCAGACTGCTTCTACCAATTACACAAGTGGGAAATATTTTGAACTCTTAAAAGGGATGTTCAGTTTCAGCAAATAAAAGTTATTGTATAATGAAAAGTTTCCTACAATTTTCCTATATATATTCTGTATCAATACCTCATGGTTTTCTAGATCTCTGCTTGCTGCAATTCATTGTTTACTTCAAGGGGTAAAAATCAGTCCATGGTCATGTGATAGATAGTCCATAGTCATGTGATGAACACACAGGCGTGCAGCTCGTTAGAAGACATTGCTCTGTGGCTAGTACTGTGACAAGCCATGCACTTGTGTCCATCACATGACCATGCACTGATTATACAAAAGTTATGATGAAACTGGACTTCCCCTTCAATTTGAATTTCATTTTACCTTTTCAACTGAATGGGAGTCTTGACAGCTCTTTAATAATTTCTTAGATTTTTATAACTAATGTCATTTTAATTAACCTAATATCTATTTTAATCTCTCCCTTATACGTGCTTTACCTTTTCTTAGTTGTCTCTTCTAAGTCAAGCTAGTGCCTATCTGGTGTCATAGATAATACTGCCAGCTTCATTCATTGCCACTGGAATGTGCTGTTGCATCAGAGTGTAAGCTCCATGTTTCAGTAATGTTCCTATATTACCCCTCCTTTTTAGATATGCTGCTTTGATTGTTTGACAGGCTCCTTCCCGATCGTAGTACAGGTGCATATCAATAAATTAGAATATCTTTGAAAACTAACAGTTAACTTCTTATATTTAAAGATTCATTGCACACAACGTGAACAATAATAATAATAATAATCTACTGCAAGAATTTATTTCTGTGAACGTTGATGATAATGGATTACAACTAATTGAAATCCAGAAGTTCCTATCTCAGAACATTACAATATTGAGGAAAAGTTCAATATAGTGTCACATCCTGATCAGCTAACCAAGATCTGGACTGTGTTTTTCAAGAGCCACCACACACAGATATATACAGGACATAGACTACAATTGTCGAATTCCTTGTGTCAAACCACTCATGACCCAGAGACAGTGTGATATAATTAACATCAGCTAAGTTTTTGTGTATGTGTTTTTATCAACAGAAACCCCCCCCCCCCAACCACCACCAACTGAGAGTAAGCCAAATTAGTTAGGCATTTTTTAACGCCATTTACTTAATGAAGTATCCATATTTCTGAAATCCTGACATGGAATCTGGCAGTGGTTTGTACCATCAAGTAGCTTTATAAAGGTAGAAGAACCTTTGCACCTTTCTCTTCACCTTTGTGAGATACTACACCTTAAGGATTGCTTACCATCGGACTGTGGCCTCTCATGTCATCACATCCACTTACTATGTCAATGCTTTTATAAGTGTAATCAGTGGCGTAACTACCACCATAGCAGCTGCCACAGGGCCCGGGACATTAGGGGCCCGGTGACAGCTGCTACCGCTGCTATCATTATTCTCGGAGGTCTTTTCGGACCCCCGAGTATAATGATCGGGGCCCCCTGTTGGTGGAATACTTTCCACCAACAGGGGGCCCCGAAGCTGCAGCAACGGCTGACACACAGGAGCTGCAGCTCTGGCTCCTGTCAGCGCTTCAGGACGCTCCCCCTCTCTCCCCCCCCCTTTCTCTGCTGTCCTCTGCCCACCAATGAGAGGAGGAGGCGGGGCTTATCCCTGCCGAGCTCCTGCCGTCCTGCACTGGAGGAAGAAAGGAAGAAGGAAAGTGAAACTAAAGCTACACAGGTACGTACTGGGGTTACTTATTAATGTCAGGCATATGGGGTGATTACTTGTGTTTTAGTAACTCCATGTGCCTCATATTAATAGCAGTTAACCCCATCATCTCCCTCACATTAACCCCTGTGTGCCTCACCATAAGAGTTACTGATATGTGAGACATATGGGGGTAATAATAATGAAGATACTTTATTATTACCTCCATGTCTCTCACATATCAGTAACTCTTATGGTGAGGCACACAGGGGTTAATGTGAGATTGATGGGGTTAACTGCTATTAATATGAGGCACATGGAGTTACTAAATTGTAATGCACAGGGCCAGATTTTTTATCCACAATTTGTCCTGGTATAGCGGTCAGCGGGTGACGTGACAGTATTTAGTCCTGTAGGGGCCACTATTGGGTATAATACTGTGTGCAGGGGCCACTATGGAACATAATACTGTGTGCAGGGGCCACTATGGGACGTAATACTGTGTGCAGGGGCCACTATGGAACATAATAGCGCGCAGGAATGCGTAGGAGGGACTCGGTCGAGATCTTCGGTGTCGGGGGGGCCCCATGTCAAAAGTTCGCCACGGGGCCCCGCCATTCCTAGTTACGCCACTGAGTGTAATATATAATATAGCACAGTCACCAAAGGTGGGCATTCTACCTGCTGTCTAATATATTATATAGATTCTGGATATACCCATCATATTAGTAGTTTTTTTGACTACTCTTTGTAAGCTGTTTGCTTCTTGTACATTATGCCACTCCAACAGCATAGAAGTGATTATTGGGGGGGGTACACGCCCTTTAATAAAAGTTCATATTTTAACTTTACTTCTGCCTGATAGTGTAACTTCTGTGATTCTGAAGCGTGGCCTTCTCATCAGACTAGAAAAATAGCAGTGGTGCCATATCCACTACGAGACTGACATCAATGGCAGCCACTAGACCCCATTGGCTTTAATAAAGGTCTGTTAAGTCTCTGCACTATTTTTGTGTGCCATTTCTGACTATCTGGAACGGTGCAAACGTAAACATATAATCTGAATTTTCTATAGCTGCCCTCTTGTAGTATGGAAAACACTAATAACACTGTGTGTCGACTATGAAATGTCCTAGATGATAAAGTTGTAGCAAATTTAAGCCTCATTTGCAATGAGTTACAGCATTTCTTTCTTTATTACCAGCAGCTATAGGTTTAAAACTTTATAATGCATACACATTACAATAGGAAGACAAATGAGATGGCTAGATAGAAACACTCTAGTTGGTATATAGATGATAGAGAGATATCTAGGTACATAGATAAATGATATAGTATTACATTGATATGTGTGTATCTGCTCTCTGCTAATATGTTAGTGAAATATACAACTGGTAACGTATTTAAAACTATAGACTGTAATACATAAGAATGGCCAGTAGATGGCGCTCACAACCCTACAGGAAAGACTCTCTTGTTCTCCCCACATGTGGAGCCTGTTCTTGTCATTCACTTTCATGCTTGCCACCTGAATCGTAAGGAAGCGAGAGAAAGTCGTAAGAACATAAGGGGGTGCCGTCACCAGTGATTCTTCACCACGGTGGCATTATATGGCAATGACATAGCTTAGATACAGTGTGACTCTCCTGCAGTCACAAGGTGCCCAGAGACAGTTTCAGTCCTGGAGCTGGCATCACAGAGAATCAATCAGCCCTGGATGTATGTCCTCATTTCATAGGACTGGGACAAGTGTCACTGACTGGGGTAAGTTGTGCACCTTTTACATGGCATTGAGTGGCATGCAGCAAAAGTTACACTATACCTAACATGTCTTATCAGTTATTTGCTATGTTTAATGTACTTTGTGCAGTTTGTGCTTTCTAGTACTTATGCCATTTCACACCTTAAAAACAATGCGACAATAGCAGGTGCTGCAGGTGGACCTTTAAACGCCACGCATTTCACATATAATTCATATTATTACCATTATTATTAGTATTACTTAGTGCAGTATTTTATGATTTTAAAAGTCCATGCGTTTTTTCCTACCAGATAGTTTTGCACTGTTGCTGCTTAGACTGAGTGTCATTTCTCTATGCCTTTGCTTCAAATAATATTTGGTGATGGATATATATTGTGACAGCAATAAATGTATGTTGTGCAGTTTATATATTGTGTAATAAATATACTAGATATGTTTTTGAAAATAAAATGTCTAACATATAAAGTTTTATTCGTTTAATAATATGTAGCGCAGATTTTCTAACAGGTTGCGGGTACTTTCATTGGCATGCGTTAATTGTTGTTAATGCCATCTCTTTGAAGTATGTGTTTTGGGAGCCTCTTGTGGGATGCAGTGACACAGTAAATGTCCTGTCACAGAGCATCACTTTCTGATGGCTCACCCTGTAGCTGTGTCACTGTCAGGGCTTATATCTTAATCACAACACTACTCAGGGACATATTGAGTTACACTCCCACTGCTTCAGTCTAGATGTGACTTTATGCACCTGTTCCTTTTTCTTATCTTGTTTCAGGTTAGACCACTATGATTCCGCCTGGAGAATGCATGTATGCGGGGAGGAAAAGAAGGAAGCCCATACAAAAACAGTTAAGCATTTACTTTAATGTCTGCATGACGTATCGCATTATATGATAGTCATTTCTAACTAGAAATTGAAATAAACACATGCCATAACTTCTACGTATTTTTTTTAAAAAATTATTATTATATATGACGTTTATAGTAGACTCACAGCCAATATAGATGGAGGCGTTTTGGAACATATCATTTTTTCTCGGATTACTGTAGTAAAACATTAATATTCCTTATAATTATGGTGCAATAATATAAATACGTAAAGGTAAACTCAGGACAGAGAGTTTTCAGCCGCGCTCTGTACTCGTAACATAAAATGATACATTTTTAATGAACTTGTTTGATCATTAAATCATTATTAATTCTGAAATAAAATAAGCAAATATTAGTAGTTACATATATTGCTTATTTTTTCATTTTGTTTACATCACATTGTTGAGATTGTACTATATTAATATACTATTTTATAACCAGAAGGACTAATACAGTATGAAGCATCAGTCGTGATTCTATCAACAGGTGGGAGATGCCTCTGCTGCATACCCACTGATGGGACTAGAATAACAATAGGATGCTTGATGTTACAAGCCTGCATAGTATAGTTGGGAATTTAGTAGTAATCTGATAGTATAAATAAAGTATTTCCACTCATGGGCAAACTGTACTTTAATGTGCATCTATTGTGGAGTTATATAACATTTAGAGCATCAACAAATCCATCAAAATGTAACCTTTGAGGAAAGTACAAGGATCGCAAAGATCTGAGTCAATTTAGACAACAGCTGAAGAAAAGCTCCATTAAAGCTTTGAATGTGTTTTGTGGTGTCCATTAAGGTATGGCTCAATGCTGGATGTGATACGAGTGCCTGACATTGTAGTAAGTAAGGGCCATTATCACCCAACTAGAAAAACCTCTTCCAGATGGCGTCACTCTTTAGATATATTGTTAGCTGGAATATATTACTTCTATAATATATATCAACATAACATTATTGGAAGTTGTAGAATTTTCAACCTGGATATTCTTTGGGAGCTTGAAAGGTTTTTTTTAACCGTTTTGACAGGTTTAATACTATTCGGTGACTGGAGGAAATGTACGGTAAATCCTGAATGATCTATAAATAGTGAACCCTGTATTGGGTTGGATTGTATTGGGTTATGTGGCAAAAAGAATATATATGTGCGTAAATTTAAAAAAACACAGAAAAAAAAGACTTTTTGGGATTTTTTTTAATTATCAGTTCATTTTTAAAGTCATAGGAATATAAATAATTTGTATAAATTAAAAATTAATAACTAAAATAACCTAAACATTAATGCTATTTTTTCATACAGATCTTGCCCTGTACAACATCTTTTCTACAGGAATGTGCACTGTAACAGGAAAATATAAAGTGTGGCTTCTTAGAATTTGAGGAAAGTTTTTTTTCCCACTTCTACATCTTACCACATACTTTATAGATTTCTTGTAGGCTACATGTAAATGTGCACGTCTCTTGCACTGTTGCATTTAGTGCTTCCCTTTTCACCTTATTTTCCTAAATGAAGTTAAATAATCCCTAAACATAATTTTTTCAAAGATTTCAAAGGTTTAGGTTTGTGAAGAAATTATCGTTGGTATTGACCATTTTATGTCTTACAACTTTGCCACTGGAAATATCTGACTAGTAAAAGGTCCTTGTTTTTCTGACACTACAGTATAAAATTTGTATTTATTTCTAATAATTTGGTAATTTGTACTTATTAGCATTTATGAGTACAAATATGATTAATTGTTTAAGTTCAATAACAAATTTGTTACTAAAAAAAATGGCAATTGACTGATAAATTTATATATGTTCACATGCTTACATGTAAATAATCTGCCTAAATATATATTCTAATCTGTCTCTCTTAATTCTAACTATAAAAGCATTGGCTCAACAGCCATAGTTTCCGTATCACAGGCTTCCAGCTATCGCTTTAAGGCATACCAATGTGTCTAAATTCCTACCCTTAGTATTACTAGCTAGGCTAATCCATGTCAATTCAGCCTATCTGAGGTGTTTTCTTTCTGCCTGTTACTGGCCAAAAGTTCATCAGGGAAGGAGAGGTCAGTGATACGGTCCCAAATCGAAATTTCAAATCCCCTCTGTACCCCCGTACATATGTATTCTAAGTACTAATGACATCACCCCTGCACTAATACAAAACCAGTGACTCTCTCTATTCTCTCTAATATTATATTTTCACTTTATTTGAAATAGAATCTCTCAAATACTGAACGTTTGTTGTTTCCTCCATGTAACAGACCAAACCCTGATATCTCCATTGCAGTCTTTAGCTTTACCATAACTCCTGGGCAGTATGCCCGTTGCCTCAGGGTTGTGTTTGACTCAGACCTTTCCATCACCCCCCATATTGAATCACTCACATGGTTATGTCATCTCCACCTAAAAAACATCTACAAAATCTGCCCCTTCCTTACCACAGAAGTCATATTCTAGCAATAAGCTTTTATTCTATGAGTCTATAAAATCTCTTTGCCATTTGAAATATATGTTGACATGTCATGGTTATCATGTGGGTGACATGTTATCAATGGGTGTCTGGTTGTCGAGCCCCCCCAATTATTTCTGAAGTAAAATAGTAGAAATGATCAGCTATGCCCTTCAGCAATGTTCAACATCATGGAAAGGAGGGGTTAGCATTGTACGGACTTTCTTTAAGCCCATACACACTCTGCTTAGGTCTTCAAGGTGAGCAGAGCTAATCTCAGCCAAACGGGCAGAAAATAGTGGGCTCACTATGACACACCATTAGTTTTCTGAAATGACAGTTACACTATAAATAGTTTCTTATTTTGGGACTAATCTGAAAAGAAGGATCTAACTGAATACAGCAGAGCTAAGACTTCAGGGACCAGGCCCCAAAATTATTTCAGAGCCCAAAATTTAGACATCAGTCCAAACCCAATATTTAGACCCCAAAAAAGACCAAATCATTTAAACCCTAATATTCAGATCCTAGACCAGATCCCATATATCACACCTCAGACTAGACCATAAAATTCCAAGTTCAGATAACTCAGACCTCAGACCTTTCCCCAGAGCCCAATGTTCATATCTGAGAGTGTAAAGAGGAGCTGGTCCTGCAGAGAAGGAGCAGCGATTGAGAAGGCATTAATTTTGGCTTCGACCTATTGGACTGAAAAGTAGCATAGCAAGAAAGTAAAACAAGCTATATGGAAGATTTTCCAATCATAATAAAGCATAATTCAAAAAGTTATGATGGTTTTGAGCATTTTATATCTCCAGCAACAGTTGCATATGAAGGTGTCTGGTGTTCTCCCCTGCTATCTTCAGAACACTTGTCCACTATTATTCATTTTGTAAATGACTTGTTTGGAGTCAAAGTGCAGAGACCAGAATGGCAGAAGATAAACTCTCCATCCCCTAACCAGCCCTCTACTTTATCCATCCCCTAAAGTAATTTGTCTGGGAAAACATGCAATGTCCATTGAAGTACTGATTGCGGTTTGGGGAAAGACATGGAGCTGACAGATTCCCTTAAAATATTTTACTCAGGCTGTATTACTAGGTTGATTGTGCTTTAAGACCCTAGGTTACATAGGTGATAACCCTTGTGAGGGTTGGTGCTCACCATACTTTCTCAGAAGATATAAAAAATGGCTTAATAAGTTGGTTAATAACATAATATAAGAATATAGTCAGTTGTATTCAGTGATGATTATATATTATTATTACTAAGTGGTTTTCAAATATTACTAATACACTTCAGTATAGCAATGTAGAATTATGGAATATTTGCTTCCTGGAACTCATAGATGAAAGTACAAACCTACTGAAGCATTACACATTCTTGTTCCACAATTACTAATCAAACTTACAGTCCCGCTACTATCCTGCAATATAATATGTGGCTAACATAATCTCTTGATTTCGACAGGCAATCTAGACTCAGTAATATCAGAAAGCAGTCAGTTTATCAGCTGCAGTGGTTTTTGATATTGCAGCATTTCCGCTGCAGATATTTTTCTGCAATGTCTGGAAGGGATTAGCTAGACTCCTGTCCACTTTGAAGCTAGTGTAAAACGATGCAGTTTTTTCCACTACATTTCTGCTGCTGCCAAACCAAGGGGCCCTGGGCTAAGGCTAAGGCATATCAAAATGCAGTTAATAACACTGCAGAAAGAAATGTAGCAGAAACACATTGCGTTTTTTTCGGCAGCATTTTTCATTGCATTTTTGCTGAGTTTTTCTCATCAGATTTTCTTTCCTTATCAAACCTAAGGAAAAAAGCCAGTGGTTCTGCAGGAAGAATAGACAGGCTGCAATTTTTACAGCTTTTACGCAGCAGTCTTTTTTCTGCAATGTGTGGATGACATTAGCTAGAATATCATTCACTTTGCAGTTACTGTAAAACGCAAAAGTTTTTGGCGCAAAATTTCCACAGTGGCAAAAACGCTGCATTTCCACAACATAGGGCTTTGGCCTAAAGGTGTCCTGCAGCCAAAAAGTGCTGGGGAAAAAAAGTGGCAGCAACGCATCACAATTCTTCCCACAGCGCTTTAGCCAGAAAGTTCACAGAGGTTTCTTCTACAGACTTTCTGTTTCAATTATAACTATGGAAAAACTGCCGGAATTTCCGTAGGTATAGTTAACTGTGTTGGTTTTGGAAATCGCGGTGTGTCTGCAGCGCAATTTTTACCACAAAGTGGGCATGGGATTCGCTAGAATCCCATCCACTTTGCACTGACTTTAAAATTACAATTTTTTTTCCATGGGGCCACGGCCTATAGGTGTTATACCAGGGTTAGAAAATCACATTTGCTTTTTCTCTAAGGCTAAGGCTCCGTGTTGTGGAATTACAGCTTTTTTTTTTTTCTTTTTTAATGTAGATTGTGAGCCCCATATAGGGCTCACAATATGCATTTTCCATATCAGTATGTCTTTGGAGTATGGGAAGAAATCCACACAAAAACAGGGAGAACATACAGACTCCTTGCAGATGTTTTGTCCTTGGTCGGATTCAAACCCAGGACTCCATCGCTGCAGTGCTAACCACTGTGCCACCGTTTTGCCCTTTGGCTTGTAGCTTTTTTGTTGTTGCAGATTTAGTTGCGTTTTTTTAAGTCAAAGCTAGGAATGGATTGAGCAGAAGGTAGAAGTATAAGAACTTTCTAGATATTTCTCATTCCTTTTGCAGCCACTCCTGGCTTTGGCTCAAAAAAATGCAACAAAAAAAGCTGTGTTTCTGCAACATGGGCCTCAATCTAAGGCATTTTACAGTTAGGGCAAAGTGGATGGGATTCTAGCGAATCCCATATCCACTTTGCGGTAAAAACCACCATGTGGACACACTGCAATTTCCAAAACCAATGCGGTTTTAGAAATTGCAGCATATCAATTATACCTTCAGAAACCCCGTAGGTATAATTGTAACACAAAGTCCATGTAGGAAACCTCTGTGAACTTTGTCTAAAGCACTGCAGGAAGAAATGAGTTTTTGTCTATGGATTTTCTGCATCTATTATACCTATACAGAAACTGTCAGCATTTCCATGCTGCAATTTACAAAAACGTAACGGCTTTTGAGAATGCAGCATTTCCGCTGCTGATATCTTTGGGTTTTATCTGTATATTTCAATCTTTGCAGTGCAAATGCAGATTCTCTTAGAATTTATAGTCCACAGTAATGTTGTTCAGTACAGGACGCCTTTTGCTTTGCAAATTACTCTGATTTTTATTGGTACATACATTCTAGATTACTTGATGACTTTCTAGACCAAGAACTGCAACTCAACTATAAATGTCATCACATATTAAAAAAAACACAGTAAACAGTTTGAAGTATTTTCCAGTTATCTTCTTAATTTGGAATATTTTTCTAAATTACTCAGTGCAGTAACATAAAGTATACAGCGCTTTGTGGAAAATGATGTGAAACTCATTTGTCATTTTCATAATAAAGCTTCTATAACGTCAACATGAATGTTGTAAGCTCATTCAGCTTGCCAGATTTGCAGGAAATCCAAACCACAAAATCAAAATCATGACAGTGATAACGATTTTTTCTCTCATCAGTGTTTGATATTCAGATTTTACTCATTTTGCGGTGACTAGTTAATTTTTTTTTCTGAATATCAAGAAAAATGCATACCAAGGCTATGTGATCAAGTTTAGTCATAGAACCCTCCCACTGAAATAAAAGGTTTTGCTGCCAGGTAGAACCCGAGTGATTATTTATAACTCATTACATAAATACCATTAATTAAAAACATTTTTTTTTTGTTATTAGACCTGCCTATGTATCCAAAAGACACAAAAGACACTTTCAAAAGTATGTTATAACTAAGGTGACATGCACACAATCGTATGTGTTTCATAGTCCAGGATGAAACAGCAGGGATAACATATGCATGGCATCTATGTGCTACCCGTATCTCTGCGGACCAATTCACTTCATATAATGAGACAGAACTGCAAAACAGAAGGACATAGTACAAGTCCTGAGGATTGGCTTGGCCTCACTGCTGCATACACAGGCTTGTAATAGTACTCAAGCAAGTGTATGTGGCCATAGAGATGAATGGGTAAGTGTGAGGCTCCCAGCTCCGGGCGACGGCTTCCCTGGTGTTCTCTTCCATCAATGCAAATGGGCTCCATACCCCAGAGAAGAGATCCTCCTTGCTCCGCTTGCTCTGGAGCAAAAAGTCTAATGTAGCCTATGTTCAAGAGATGCATTTCTGTGAGGGTGCCGCTCCCACCTTCTCCTCCCCCAGGTACCCAGATGCATATCATGCCTGTGAGTCCATGTCTAGGGGAGTTAGTATCTTCAAAGGGAGGTTGGTGGCTTGGAAATTTAATCCACAAACTGATCGTCCAGATAATTTAGATTCCCCTACCCTGTGCACTGGCCCTTTTCTTGCTCTACCTCTTTGACCTCCCTTGGACCCCAGTCCTCTCGCAGATCTGCCCTGAGGCATCTGATTAATGCCGCTAGAGCTTGCATTCCGGTGCTTTGGAAAATGGCCTGCTTGCCTTCCGTCACTGGGTCCTTAAGGTGGATGACATTCAGTGTATGGAGGACCTGACGGCGTCCATCCCCTTGAAGGATGGACGTGCGGCTTATATGGAGACTTGGACTCCTCTTCTAGGGTACTCGATCATATCGCAATCTGCTGGGCTGAAGCCGAGCTGGTGTCCTTGGTCCCGCGCCTTGAGTCGAGGTTGCTTGCTTTTTTTTTTCTTCTTTTCTCCTCTATCTTTCCCCTTTTTTCTCTTTTTCTCCTTTGTCTGGTTGAATGTGGGTTTTTATTTGCAATGTGTATACTGTTTTGCCCTGTAATGTTACTGGTTGCTATACTTGGTTTTGACTTTATTTCTATCTTTGACCCCTTTTTGTCATGTGGGTCTTGTTGTTTTTATATTTTGTTTTGTTATAAATAGTTTATAAAAAAAAAAAAAAAAAAAAGTCATTGTGCTATCCGACAAGAACACAGCTAGCACACTGACAAAGCATATAGTCATGTTCATAGAGCCTTAGGGCGGGTTCACACGGAGTATTGTGGCTCATCATTTGGTACATACACGCCGCGGGATCTTTTGCGGGCCGTGTACGCTCCCATTGTTTTCAATGGGAGCCGGTACCGTACACCGGTGCTATTTTGCGGCCGTCGCAAAATCACGGCCCCCAAATAACGCTGCGTGTATGGTACCGGCTCCCATTGAAAACAATGGGAGCGTATACGGCCCACAAAAGATCCCGCGGCGTGTACGTACCAAATGACGAGCCACAATACTCCGTGTGAACCCGCCCTTAAGGTGTAAGAACAACCTTATTACGTTCTCTGAGGATGAGCCTACCTAATAATTTATGTTACAAAATTTCTTCGTATTGCCACATATGTGCCACACAATTTGTGTATACAGTGACATTCTTCAAGGGCATAGCTAAACATCTCTACCTTTTAGCAACATTAACATTTCACCATTTCACTGTCTTTCTTTATAAGGGACCAAACACCCCCCCCCCCCAGTCCCCCCATCTCCACATCAGCTACGGGACCCACTTCCTGCTGCAACTGCTGTAACCCCTATAGTTATACAAGTGGCATCTTTCATTTATAGAAATCCATATATAAAAAACATATTCTGCAGATACAATGGCTTGCAAAAGTATTCTCACCGTTGAACTTTTTCACATTTTGTCACCTTACAACCACAAACTTAGATGTATTTATTGAGATGTTAAGTGATAGACCAACACAAAAACATCAGATAATTGTGAAGTGGAAGGAAAATGATACATGGTTTTCAAAACTTTAATCAAATAAAAATCTGGAAAAAAAAGTGTGACATGTAAAAGTATTTACCCCCTGTACTCTGATACCTGTAAATAGAATCCAGTGTGCACAATCGCCTTCAGAAGTCACTTAGTGAATGGAGTCCAGCTGTGTGTAATTTAGTCTCAGTATAAATACACCTGTTCTGTGAAGGCCTCAGGAGAAAACCATTGGATAAAGAAAAACATAAGAAATGTTGTTTGCAGTTTGCCACAAGCCATATAAAGGACACAGGAAACATGTGGAAGAAGGTGCTCTGGTCAGATGAGACCAAAGTTGAACTTTTTGGCCTAAATGCAAAGCACTATGTGTGGCGGAAATGGCATGCTGCTCATCAACCTGAACACACCATCTCTAATGTGAAATATGGTGGTGGCAGCATCCTGCTGTGGGGAGGCTTTTCTTCACCAGGGACAGGGAATCTGGTCAGCGTTGATAGGAAGATGGATGGAGCTAAATATTGGGCAATCCTTGAAGAAAATCTGTTGGAGGCTGCTAAAGACTTGAGACTGGGAAGGAGATTCACCTTCCAGCAAGACAATGACCCTAAACCTACAGCCAGAGCTACAGTGGAATGGTTTAGGTCAAATAATATTCATGTGTTAGAATGGCCCAGTCACAGTCCAGACCTAAATCCCATTGAGCATCAGTGGCAAGACATGAAAATTGCTGTTCAGACGCTGTACATCCAATTTGGCTGAGCTTGAGCTATTTCACAAAGAAGAATGGGCAAAAATCTCAGTCTCTAGATGTGCAAAGCTGGTAGAGACATACCCCAAGAGACTTGCAGCTGTGTAGTGAAAGGTGGCTCTACAAAGTATTGATACAAGTGAGTGAATACTTTGCACGTTACACTTTTCAGATTTTTATCTGATTAAAATTTAGAAAACCATGTATCATTTCACAATTATCTGCTACTTTGTGTTGGTCTGTCACTTAACATCTCAATAAAATACATTTATGTTTGTGGTTTTAAGGTGACAAAATGTGAAAAAGTTCAAGGGGTATGAATACTTTTGCAAACCACTGTACCTCGGAATGGTGGACAAAAGAACTATTATTTTGACTTTTGTTGGTAATATGGGACCTTTGGTTCCATTTACCCTATGATATTTCATTTATCCTATGGTATTTCATTAAGCATATGCATAATGAAAAGACCTATACAATGCCATAGAAGTGAAAATCTGCCGCGTAGAAGAATGAGTCTCTTAGGGCATATCAGTAACAAAAATGAGTGCATTATATTACATAATTGGCTGTCAGAGCAGATCTGTGGGCACAGTATAGTGCACGCTTTGTTTGGTGTCTAGTTGTGGTAAAATACTGAGATACTTATATTGTACTGTTCTCTATCTCGCTAGGACAAGCTGCTCATTCGCACACCATGTACACTGGTGTGCTAGGTCTTGTACATTGTGTGTACTGTACAGAATCTGTCCACTGTGTACACTGTACACAGTACAGTCTTCTGTCCTCAACAAAGTGTTCCAAGGCTTATGGTAGCTCTTTCTTTTGTGACTTCCACCATCTACAGCATTTGTCTTACCCCTTGTCAAGCTCTAATGCACTAGGTTTCTTTGGGTTTGAAACTCACTATCTAAAAGAATTACTAACTTGACTGGCAAGGTGAATTATGCATCTAATTCTTGTATTTTGTGCATTGGCTATGGTTTGGCCATCTGGAATATCTCTCTACAAGATACAACAACAAGATACAAAGGGGCTTTATTAGTATAACCGAAGAAAGACATTTGGTATTACCAAAGCAAAGAGTGGTTGGGGGTGGGGTGTGTGGTCTGGGGGTTCGTGTGTCCTTGGGGTCACAGTATCTCTTACATAATACGTTGACTTACACAGTGATTGTATTATGTGAGCTTTGGTCATTTATTTCATACATGGCCAGAAGTATGTTGTGTGTATTATGGCGTTTGTGTTTGGTCCATCTTCCCAGGAGAATTGGGTGAGCAAATATCCAGACCATGTAAGGTACAGTATACAATTGTTTTTAAGACATGCGTTTTGGTCATGCCATGCAGTTTTTTTTGTCATCAATGAGTTAATTTTGTATACTTGAAAGGGTTTGGGGTTTGTGAGCCAACTGTGCCTGTAGTTTAGCAAAGTAGACATTTAATAGTGAAGGTTTTATCTCCCTGGCTGTCTTGATTCTCACTAGGAACAGGTGCATCATGAAGTGAACGTGGGCTGCAGTTTTAAGAGCTCTCTTTACTGCTGCTGTAGTTACACGCACTGCTGTGGAAAATAATACCGTAGTAAAAGCATCTCACATTTTGCCAACATGTTTATTTAACTGTCTCGAAATGGGCACTGAAACTTAAATGCACTAAGGCACCAGTCCAGATAAACTCTATTTTGCTGACATCTTAAATTCTGCCTAGAAGTGACAATTTGGGTGGAACCTGCTTAAGGCTAAGGCCTCACGTAGCAAGTCACAGCCAAAAAGCGCTGCGGAAAACATATTGTGTTTTTTTTTTTTTTTTTTCTCCAGCACTTTTCACAGAATGTCCACAGAGTTTTCCTTTACAGAATTTCTGTTCCTATTATACCTACATGGAAAACATCACAATATCCGTTGGTATAATTGACATGTTGCAATTTACAAAAACGCAATGATTTCTGCAAAATATGTCCTCTGTATTCATGAAGTTCTTTGCTTAGATTCAATACCTCTACAATCTCAAGTACATATCACATATAAGTGCTTAAAGACAACCTTTTACCACCTTAAATGAGTCCAGCTCTTTAAACCAATTATTGGCGCTGCTTCCCTGATTCTGGCACAGTCTGGAATTTTCTTCTCTAGCCTCCACCATTCCTGAGCAAACAGTGCTGTTAGTTTTAGTATCTGATATGTTATTTAGGCTCCGTTCTCACGGAGTTACGCGCCACTCATTTAGACACGTATACACGTGTCAGAGTGCGGCGTTTCAAAACAGATCCCATTGATTTCAAATTGGGTTACAAATCCTCCCATTGATTTCAATGTGTAGCACGCATAAACCGGCACCCATTGAAATCAATGGGATCTGTTTTGAAGCGCCGCGCTCTGACATGTCTATACGTGTCTAAATGAGCGGCACGTTACTCTGTGAGAACGGAGCCTAAGGCTCTGTACTGTCAAGAGGGCGGTGTCAGGCAGGAGCAGACAAGGGGTGTGATTCTGGCATTGGCTGCCTCTGATTCACACCCCCCTGCAAAACACTGCCCGCCTGACAATACAGAGCTTAAATAGCACATCATGCAAAAAAATAAAAACAAAACAAAATCGCTAAATCATTAGAGCAAAACTGGCTGCTAGGGAGTATATAGCCTGTGAGAACATATATCAAGGTACACCCCAGACTTAGATTTTACAAAAGACAACAGAAGTGATCCCCAGAGTGACCTCCCTCCCCCCAATCCTAGGATCTACTGAAAATAGTAGGTAATTTATTGCTCCCAGTGTATTCTTCACAGCTTACATAGTCACTTTTCACCATCCTCTGTGCATTTTGTCTGGAAAACTAATGGTCACTCCCTAGGGGATTCCACTTTACCTTAGAGGCTCTGCAAATATGATATGGCTTCTAGCTATCAAATATCTAAATCTCCAAAACCCACATAGTACTTTGTCACATGTTGTGTGCCCAAACAGCAGTTTAATCCCACATGTATGAAACTATTGTACCTAGGATATTGTCATGTGTGAGTATAAACTCTGCTTCACTCTAGGGCTTCTGCAAATGAGACATGACACCTGAAAACTAAACTTGCTTTTCAAGTGTTGCTCCTTCCCTTCCATGCACTGCCGTGTTTCCGTGCTTAGGAGAAATTTCATAACAAATTGTGAGATGCAGTTTCTCCTTCAATTATTTGAGGGGGGAGTTATGATTTATGGGGGTTTCTAACATATTTGTCTTTAAAATCCCATTCAGAATTGAAGTGGTCTCTAAGAAATGGATTTGGGAAATTTTCTTGTAAACTTGGAAAATCACTGTTAGCTTGAAAGCCTTTTAACGTCCAAAATAAATTTAAGGACGATTTAAAGATTAATAGATAATATTTATTAATGTCTATCTTCCTGAAAAGAAAGGCATTTCACATTTTGAAAACGGAAAACTTTTTTGTGAAATTTAAATCACTTGTGTACGTATAAGCATCTCAAAGTTATTTCCATATAAAGTGGTACATGTCAGTTTTGAAAATTGTCTGATCTGGTCCTTAAGGCTGGGTGCCCCGTGTGGTGTTTTACAGTACTTGCAAAATGGATGGGACTCTGGCTAATCCCATCCATGAATTGTAAAAAAAATATTCACAGTGGAAATGCTGCAATTTCAAAAACCGCTGCATTGTTGTAAATCACAGCATGTCAATTATACCAAAGAGCTGGAGTTTTCTGTGTAGTTGTAATAGGGACAGGAAGTTTTCCTCTATGGACTTTCTATGAAAAGCGCTGCAGAAAAAAATGCAATGCATTTCCACCGCACCCTTTTCTGCAGCGTTTTTTGGCTGCAGCTTGCTAATTCTGGTCTGAGACTAACATTAACAATATAACTTTTACTATCTCATTGTCCAAATATTTTCATTGTATTGTATTGCCATGTTCTTAGAGACTTTGCATCTCATGTATTAAAAAAAAAAGTAAATCACTGAAATTACCTTTATTGCCCATAGTTGCTATGACAGCTGGTTGATTACTATACGATGTATCTTGTACATGGGTATCTTTGTGTTTTATGCTATGCATTGATTTATATTTTTATGTAATATAGCCATAGTTATACTATGGGGAATTGATACTATGTTGTGGACAGATTATGAGGCAGAGAAACTACCTGCATAAGAAGATATCCCGGCCACAATAAGGAAATCATGTCTGATTTTATGACCATAGAAAGTTCCTGCATTCATGTTTGTATCCTTTGGCTGATTACAGAAAATCTTTACACTACACTGCATAGTGGATGGGATCAACTAGTGAATCCTAGCCACATACTGCGGGAAAATACACTGTGCTTTCCAGAATGAGCGGAGCGTAACTCCGTGTGTAGGCTCCCTTACTGTGTAAATTTTCCTAGTCTACTTCTTCAGGTCCACATTTCTGTATATTGCAACTCTGTACTGGAAACAAATGTTCATAAATTCTTCATAACTTGAGTATATCATACAATACTCTTCAAATTACTATATAAATACAGCAATGTCTAATCTATGGTACTTGTACTTGCATATGTCTACAGATAAGGTCAGGACGTCTTATAACACTCATGGTAAAAGCTACATTACATACAACTTTTATTTGTCTCAGTCCATTTATAGAGGTCTACAAAAGTATTTCTCTGAAACTCTGATGAATCGCTATGAATCTCTCCTAGTTTGGGGTTTCCTAAGTTATTGTCATACATAATGTTGTTATATATACATGATAGCAAAACTTAGTATAAGTAAAACCATTCAGGTTTAGCAGATTCAGTTTAAAGAGTATGGATCATAAAGGGTACCTAAGTACCATACTCACAGAACAATCTGAAAACCAGTATATATATTAGTCAAATTTCCCAACCTAAACCCAGTCTGGAGACAGGACTCCTTGTATCATGGTGATCTATGATGCAGTGAGTCCTTGCAGCATCAATGTACTATGTGTAGATATATATAATATACCGGTAATATATAATATACTCACATCATAAATCACTATGCTACAAGACACCACATCTCCTGATATAGGTTGGATAGGGAAATCTACTAGCTGGATTTTCCTGTCCTAGTTTCCCCACGTGCACAAGGCCTAAGAAAGACTGTACTTCTATGTTTCTTATTTTTTTAATCCACTCCAGGTTTAAGCTTTTAAAACTATAGTTACAAAATCTGAACATATTTCCTTCAGCAAAAATGATTAAAACACACAATAAATTTGAAAATAATTTTTAAAATGTGACTTTTTAAACAATTGTAACAATCTGGTCTAGTAAATTAATTTTACGGCCTTACATTTACGCCAAATAAGTAATTATCTGACTTTGTAATCTGTAAAGGTCAGAGTTCCCATTGAGTCAAGTGACTTATTCAATTTTCTGTCATCTGTTGAACACAATGCTGTAATTCACTAGAAAACCTTATTGAGTGACATATATCACATAAAAGTATGTAGAGTTTTTAAACCACTGTTTAATGATACAATATAAGATGCTAAAACAGCATTTGTCAGAATCTATTGTACAGACTTCAGTTTCTACTCAGTTGAATTTATTTAGGGTAAGTTCACAGGACAGAAAATGGAGAGAAATTCCTCTTCATATTTGGTCGCTGTTTTTGGCTGAGGTCCAGCGGTGCCCTGCATTGGCATTCTGTCGCAGCTTTTTGTGGCTTTTGGGCCTAATCAGCAAGGGGTCTCGAGCTACAGAGTGGTCTGAGCCCACACGCTTTAAAGTTCATGGGTCGCTTACCAACTATTAATGTTTTGTTACGGTTCAAGACTAAGACCCCACATAGCAGGGTGCAGCAAAAAAGCGCTGCGCAAAAAAACATGGCGGCAATGCATTAAGGTTTATCACACAGCACTTTCCATGGAAAGTCAACAATGGAAACCTTTCTGCTTCCATTATACCTATATGGAATCTGCCAGCATTTCTGTAGGTAAAATTGATATTCTGCCATTTCCAAAACTGCAACAGTTTTGGAAATCTCTGCATATTTGCTATGTGTGTGGATGGGATGTACTAGAATCCCATCCATTTTGCAGGGGCTGTAAAATGTCAAGTTTTTTTCTCCACATGAGGCACTAGAATCCCATCCACACATTATGGAAAAATGCTTTCAGTGGACTCGCTGCAATTTCCAAACCTGTTGCAGATTGGGAATATTGGTATAATGGAAGCAGAAAGTCTACAGAGGAAATCGCAGTGCATTTTTGCTGCGACTCTCTACATGGGGCCTTAGCCTAAGGGTAAGTTCACTCAAGGTATTTTAGACCGGAACCTGAGGCGGAGGCCACCTCCGATTCCGATCCAAAATACGGATACCGCGACTGAATGCCGGTGCACTGCATTGGAATCCAGTTGCGCACTCCGCTCCGGATTAGGCCCAATGAAGGGGCCTAGTCAGGAGAAGGGAGTGTCCTCAGGCCAAATCACAAGGCGAAACGGCCTGAAGAATGAGCATCTCGCCTCTTTTTCCGGGAGCCGGAAAAAACACCTGAGCGGCTCCCATTGATTTCAATGGGAGCCGTCTTTATGGTCAGGATTTTGAGGCGGATACGGCCTCAAAATCCTGACCATAAATCTCTGTGTGAACTTCCCCTCAAGGAGTTTTCTAGGATGTTTAATGTATGGTCATGCCTCAGGATAGTCCTTAAGTGTGCAGTCAGTAAGGTCAGATTCCCTATCAGCCAAGGGGCTATAGTCCTTGTCAAAGTAAGATGTAAATTATTCTGGCTATATTGATTTTCATTCTAAACTACTAGACTACTAACTTGTGTTCCAAAAACTGAAGCCTGCAAAGTTCTGGAGCACAATCAACTTTTGAGGAACCACAAAACAGGGTTTTAGAGCAGGGTGAAAGTTTTTATTTAGGCAGTCCAATGTGTTAAAAGTTAAAATGGAAATTTATATTTTCTTTGTGCTGTTCTATCGTAGGAGACCTTCATCAGGAAGCGAAAAATCAAACCCTTCAAAACGACACAGAGATCGACTAAATGCAGAATTAGATCGACTAGCTGGATTACTGCCTTTCCCTCCGGAAATTATTACAAAGCTGGATAAACTTTCCATTCTTCGTCTTAGTGTCAGCTACCTACGTGTGAAAAGCTTTTTCCAAGGTAGGTTATAGGTGTCAATAAACAGTTATGCTATTACTGATCTCACATTCACAATTACATTTTTAGTCCCATATGTTTTGCTATTGTACAGTGGTAGATAATATCCATTCTGTTCACATGTAATCCCAACAATAGAAATAAGATCTAGATCCTGCGCTGCTGGTGCGTGCTTTATTATCATTAGTTTGTTCTTTTCGTTACCTTTCATCACTATACTATGTGGGTCCACTTAATATTTCCCCTTTGAGACTATGTACTGCTGTATATGCTTCTCTTTGAATTCTCTGAAATTTACACAGGTATGATTATTATTAGTATTTTTCTGTGTATATTTATTGATATTTATTGCACAGTGAATTAACTAGTTTCTGATCTTCTATATGGTTGATCTTGATGTCCATCATGATTTGAACAAACAAGTGAGATCAATTTAGCATTTTCTTTTCTCTTTATACAGTGCATGTTCCACTAATACTAGGTTCACACTAGCGTTCAGGTTGCCGTCCTTTGGGTGCGCTTGTGGAACTGAAAGACAGACACCTTATCCCCTTAAAAAGCGGTTACACTTGGAATTGCACGGGATCCAACAGATCTCTATCCGGAAAGATAAACCTTCCTTTCTCCTTCCTTTCAGTATCAAATCAGCAGAAGGGGCAACATGATGACTCAGTAGTTAGCACTGCAACCTTGCAGTGCTGGGGTCCTGGGTTTGAATCTCACCAGGAGCAACATCTGCAAGAAGTTTGTATGTTCTCCCCATGTTTGCATGCATTTCCTCCCTTTCTACAAAGACATGCTGATAGGGAAAAAATAGTACATTGTGATCCCTATATGGGGCTCACAATTTACATTAAAAAAGTATAAAATCAGCAGACAGAAAAGTCCTCCTTCTGTTTTTTAAGAGGAATCTGGGACAGAGTGCCCGAATGCTGCACAAACACTAGTGTGAACCTAGCGTTACTGTAATTAGGCTTGAGAAAGGAAGGTTTATCTTTCCGAAAGACATCATGTATTTAAGCACCTAACAGAAGTGCACTGGATCTAGCCCTTTTTATTTTTGTTTGGAATCTACTAGCCTTTTCCTACAAGCTGTTGGGATTGTGCAAGCATGAGCTGTAGCCATATACCCCAGTGGATAGTATGGATCCTCCATTATTAGTCCCTATGGTTGTTTCACAATGTTGTGCCTGATTTGCAGAACACTTAACAGGTGAGATCTCTCCTGTGTATGAGTATTAATGATGTTCTTCAGAGTCTATTCGAGGGAAATCCCAATCTTTATGGTTTACTTCAGTTTACATGTAAGGCTAGATTCACAACTGCACCTGGATTCCGTTCGGGATTCTGCACCGGACTCACAGAACGGAAACCGGGAGATGGTGTGAAACTAGTGTAATGCAGCAACGGATCATGGTTTTTCCCGCAGCACTTTTCACAGTAAGGCTACGTTCCCACGGAGTAACGCGCTGCTCATTTAGACACGTATACACGTGTAAGAGCGAGGTGCTTCAAAACAGATCCCATTGACTTCAATGGGTGCCAGCTTAAGCGCGCTACACATTAAAATGAATGGGAGGCTTTATAACCCATTGATTTCAATGTGTAGCACGCGTAAGACTGGCACCCATTGAAGTCAATGGGATCTGTTTTGAAGTGCCTCGCTCTGACAAGTGTATACGTGCCTAAATGAGCGGCGCATTACTCCGTGGGAACGGGGCATAAGATCGCAAAGGAAACCTTTCCTCTGTGGACTTTCTGCTTCAATAATACCTGTAGGGAATGTTTCTGTAGGTATAATTGACATGTTGCGCAGTGGGTCTGCAGTGTATATTTTTTCACAAGGTGTGGATGGGATTTGCTATAATCCCATCTACCTTGCAGTGACTATAAAACACCAAATTTTGGGGTTTTTTCACATCTTTTCTGCCTTGGGCAAACCCCAGCATTTACGCCATGCGGGGCCCTGGTGTAATCCGGAAATTTTATTTGTGGATCAATTTACAGATTTATACCAATCTACAAAGCTAAAACTTGATGATATGGCGATGCATACATTTATATAATTTAGCACTCCACAAAAGCATTACTGTTACCTGTGGTACCATTCTGGGGTGCAGATAACTTTTTTTTTTGTTTACAATGATCAACCTTGTGTGGGATAAAAATGATTTTTTTTTTCCAGTAGATCTTTTTTTCATAGTATAAAGTGAAATTTGTCTGTCCCAGCAATATACCACGTTTACTTTGATTCTGAGGCAGAAAGTGCTCACTGGCCAGGGTTTCTCTCCTCCTTCATGGCACATCAATGCCTGAATCCAACATTGTGGCCCCAGCATATTCAAAGTAGATGCAGTATATTGTTAAGGATGAGTTCAGGCAGGTTGCTTAAGGAGATAAAGGACATAGAAACGCCACACTGCAACAGTTAATACTTCATATGAGGTAGAACAACAGCCAGTCCTGTACCTCTGCTTATAGCTTGCCCCAGCCCTGATACTAAGGCTCCATTCCCACGGAGTAACGCGCCGCTTATTCTGACACGTAAACGCGTGTCAGAGTGAGCGCTGTAATACAGAATCCCATTGGCTTCAATGGGTGCCGTCTTACGCGCGCTGCACATTGAAATAAATGGGAGGCTTTTTAACCCAATGATTTCAATGTGTAGCGCGCGTAAGACGGCACCCATTGAAGTCAATGGGATTCTGTTTTACAGCGCTCACTCTGACACGTGTTTACGTGTCAGAATGAGTGGCGCGTTACTCCTTGGGAACAGGGCCTAAGTCCTACTGTTTAGTATAGCTTTATTCAGTTTTCACAGTTTTATATATCAAGAGGACATTTTGGCAGATGATACAGGCTGCACTTAAAAAGCACGACCATGTTATGTGATCAATTGAAATGTTCTACTAATAGTAGTAAAAAATAACATACTAGGCTGACTTATGCTAGATTCACATTAGCGTTACCTCTCCATTGTTCTGGTACATCAGAGGAGTGAAGAGTCCACACCAATTCCGATGGCCCCCATTGAAATGTCAGGTGTCCGTCGTTTTAAATCTGAAACTGCCGGAGGAAAAATATCACTGTGCAGAAATCCTTTCTCCTACGAGTTTCCAACAGAGAATCCGGTCCAGATATGACCTTAACCTTAGGCCCAATTCACATCAGCGTTCGGGGAGTTCGCTTGTGGACCACCCAAATGGAAACCTATACGTATTAAAAAGCGGTTACCTTCAGGAAACCCATGTACTCTATAGACTACAATGGGGTCCGTGTGGTTTCCGCTTGTTGTCCGCATGAAACATGCTGAGAGAAAAGTACAGTGCTTCTTGCAGGATTTTTCTCTCTGCATGTTTGGTGTGTAAACCAAACGTAAACCACACGGACCCCAATATAGTCTATGGGAGCCGAAGGTTTCCCAGGTAACTGCTTTTTAATGCATATAGGTTTCCATTCAGGGGTCCCCAAGCTGACTCCCCGAACAGAAACCTGAACATTGATGTGAACCAGGGCATTAGTAAAACCAAAAAAGAACCTGAAAACAGCTTGAGTAATCAAATACCATTTTTTACTATTTTGACAGTTGCTTAAAATTCATCAGAAAAAGATAAGGCTGTATCATAACCACTAAATATTTTATCACAAGAAAACGAAAGAAAGATATTGATCATATGTGATACACTTGCAATAGCAAAGAATAATGATTAATAAGAAAAATAATAGACATACATTTTGAAGTGTAAATGAAAGAAGTGTATTGTATATAAGTGTATAAGATGGACATTAAAGGTTTTTCATATATATATATATATATATATATATATATATATACAGTACAGACCAAAAGTTTGGACACACCTTCTCATTCAAAGAGTTTTCTATATTTTCATGACTATGAAAATTGTAGCTTCACACTGAAGGCATCAAGGCTGTGAATTAACACATGCTAATTTTTTTTCTTGCCATAATACGAATTCTAACAGTCTATACAGTAGGACTATCAGCTGTGTATCCACCTGACTTCTGCACAACACAACTGATGGTCCCAACCCCATTTATAAGGCAAGAAATCCCACTTGTTAAACCTGACAGGGCACACCTGTGAATTGAAAACCATTTCCGGTGGCTACCCCTTGAAGCTCATCAAGAGAATGCCAAGAGTGTGCAAAGCAGTAATCAAAGCAAAAGGTGGCTACTTTGAAGAACCTAGAATAGAAGACATACACTCACCGGCCACTTTATTAGGTACACCATGCTAGTAACGGGTTGGACCCCCTTTTGCCTTCAGAACTGCCTCAATTCTTCGTGGCATAGATTCAACAAGGTGCTGGAAGCATTCCTCAGAGATTTTGGTCCATATTGACATGATGGCATCACACAGTTGCCGCAGATTTGTCGGCTGCACATCCATGATGCGAATCTCCCGTTCCACCACATCCCAAAGATGCTCTATTGGATTGAGATCTGGTGACTGTGGAAGCCATTGGAGTACAGTGAACTCATTGTCATGTTCAAGAAACCAGTCTGAGATGATTCCAGCTTTATGACATGGCGCATTATCCTGCTGAAAGTAGCCATCAGATGTTGGGTACATTGTGGTCATAGAGGGATGGACATGGTCAGTAACAATACTCAGGTAGGCTTTGGCGTTGCAACGATGCTCAATTGGTACCAAGGGGCCCAAAGAGTGCCAAGAAAATATTCCCCACACCATGACACCACCACCACCAGCCTGAACCGTTGATACAAGGCAGGATAGATCCATGCTTTCATGTTGTTGACGCCAAATTCTGACCCTACCATCCGAATGTCGCAGCAGAAATCGAGACTCATCAGACCAGGCAACGTTTTTCCAATCTTCAATTGTCCAATTTCGATGAGCTTGTGCAAATTGTAGCCTCAGTTTCCTGTTCTTAGCTGAAAGGAGTGGCACCCGGTGTGGTCTTCTGCTGCTGTAGCCCATCTGCCTCAAAGTTCGACGTACTGTGCGTTCAGAGATGCTCTTCTGGCTACCTTGGTTGTAACGGGTGGCTATTTGAGTCACTGTTGCCTTTCTATCAGCTCGAACCAGTCTGGCCATTCTCCTCTGACCTCTGGCATCAACAACGCATTTCCGCCCACAGAACTGCCGCTCACTGGATGTTTTTTCTTTTTCGGACCATTCTCTGTAAACCCTAGAGATGGTTGTGCGTGAAAATCCCAGTAGATCAGCAGTTTCTGAAATACTCAGACCAGCCCTTCTGGCACCAACAACCATGCCACGTTCAAAGGCACTCAAATCACCTTTCTTCCCCATACTGGTGCTCGGTTTGAACTGCAGGAGATTGTCTTGACCATGTCTACATGCCTAAATGCACTGAGTTGCCGCCATGTGATTGGCTGATTAGAAATTAAGTGTTAACGAGCAGTTGGACAGGTGTACCTAATAAAGTGGCCGGTGAGTGTATGTTCACTTGTTTCTCACTTTTTTAAGTATACAATTCCACATTCATAGTTTTGATGCCTTCAGTGTGAATATACAATTTTCATAGTCATGAAAATACAGAAGACTCTTTGAATAAGAAGGTGTGTCCAAACTTTTGGTCTGTACTGTATATTTATCTCAAGGTAAAATTAAAGGGAACCGGCCACATGAATAATGCTGTTTAATCTGTTGGCAACATATTATAGAGCAGAAGGAGCTAAGCAGAGTCATATATAGATTTTTATGAAAAGATTCAGTATAAGAAGTCAATCTGTCAGTTATCCGTTAAAATCCTGCTGTTTCTATCCTAAGAAGTCAACGAGGCGGTCCTATTAGTGATTGACAGACCCCCATCTCTGACTGTACATACAAAAATTACTTATCATGAAGTGGTGCTACAATGTATAACCATAAATACACTAAACAAAAGATGTGTACACTAACGTTAAGCAAGGATAGATAGATAGATAGATAGATAGATAGATAGATAGATAGATAGATAGATAGATAGATAGACTGGCACAAATTGAAGCAGTTGAACCATCTGATAATCCCTTGACCCAGGGTGGTTAGTGGGCTCTCCAACCCCTGCAAGTCTGGTACATGGGACGATACAATCACTGCACTCCATACAGATAGGTAATGTACATCATCTCAATCAGCCTGTACACTCAAATATTCTATTCAGTCTATTATGTAACATACTACCCAGTTTATTATATATAGATGCATCTACGCACAAGGCAGACCGACCATTGCCCTTTCTCCTGGGCCCTATCTTCTTACTGTCACTGCGAATCCACTATCACTAATCATCTTTCTCACACGGCTAAGGGGGCCCTAATTTATGGCAAAAACAAGTCAGCAGACTACTGAAAGGGAGATGTAACAAAAATGGTTCAAGGTGATGGCTAGGTAGAAGGCTAGTACTGCAAAAATATGTCTTGGTTCAGATTTAGGATTTTTTGAATGGGAAACAAGTAAAAAATTTACAATTAGTTGTATAGTGGGCCCCACTGTGGAATAAACTCTACTGGTGGGCTTTAGGCCCTGTAGGGCACTATACGTATAGCATAGTATGGGATCAGGTTTGCTCTTCTACTAGTCCAAACAGCAGCAAAAAACATTGTGTAGTTAGGAGAAAAAAGGCTTAGGCTGGGACCCCACGTGCCATAAACTTTGCAGTTTGGTCACAGCGAAAACGCAGAAGAAATAAACGTGGCATTTTCCAGGCACTACAAAGTAGATGAGATTCTGGCGAAATCACATTATGTCAGTGACAGTTTCCCTGTAGGTATAATGGAAAAGTGCTACAGGAAAAACCACAATGCAATGTTGCCATGGTTTTTCCCACAGCACTTTTTTGCTGGGGCCTGCTATGTGCCGTGTGAGCCTCAAAGGAGTTATCCAGCTTCTAAAAATTGTCTGCAAATACATCCACATGAGTACTAAATACTCACCGTTTCCTTATGCACCCTTCTCTTGGTTGTAGTTTACTTGAGACTCCTTGTATCACTGTTATTTACAAGCAGAGAATCTGTGAAAAAATGACATTTCCCATGATGCATCTATCTGCCCTTACTCACTGTATTTGTTGCTCACACGAGGGAGGGATCTTACAAATGAAACATCACAGCATCATGTGACCTCAGAGATTTATTACATGTGATTTCATTAGAGGGGAGAGCAGGGAAACAGATTCACTGAATGTAAATAACAGTGATACAAGGAGTGTCAAGTAAAATAAAGCCAAGCAATGGGTGCACAAGGAAACAGTCAGTATTTTGCACTTCTGTGGATGTATTTGCAGATAATTTTTGGAAGCTGGATAACCCCTTTAAGAGGGTGCACTCACCTCGTTTACCAGTGATTGAAAGCTGCAGAGATGCACATGTATACACTCAGCCTGTCAAGCACTTCTATGAGTCCACGGTGATCTTTCATAGGTCCTATTAGCCAGATGGCAGAATATTTTTTCTACTGTATTGTATTAATAGTACAGAAGATCTTTCCATTAGCCTTTCTTACTTCCAGTTTTGGGTGTTTTTTACACTGTGCAATCTTGTTCAGAGAGAAAAGCATATGCATTATTATTTGCATCAGTATTTGTAAGCCAAAACAGGAATGGTTCCAGAACACGTAAGAGGTCTAGACCTTCCATTATAGGTTTTCTCTTAGTAGGCTGAAGCCAGAAGCTGAACCTATATATACTGATTTAAAGTATTGACCATGAGATAGTAGCATAAGGCTAAGACCCCATGTAACAAAGTGCAGTTTTGTTTTGTTGGCGTTTTGTCTTCCCTTATAAAATGTATAGGGAAAATTCAAACAAGTAATTTTTTTTTTTTTTTTGCGATATGTGAATGGGACTAGCCAGAATCCCATTCACCTTTCTTGTACTGTAAAATGCAGTGTTTTTTTTCTGCTGCATTTCTGCAATGTAGAGCCTTAGCCTAAGAAAACTCATTCACCAAATGTAGCAATGTGACTTGGGTTTAGGGAGTGCTATGGTGATTTTCATTGCATTTGTTTCAATACTTTAGACTTTATTTTTCTCTGTAATATACATGTCATGAGGTTATGGAATTTACTTCATATAGAAGCAGTTGTAGAAAATGTTTTAAAAAGCAAATGTCAAAACCACATAGAGTGGCACAATAGGGCAGATATATTAATATTTATTATTGGTCTTCAGTATATATTTACAGTATGACTCACGCCATAAAACTGGTATGAGCTATATTAAATATGTTATACCAAGGCATCACCATCCCAGCCTGTCCCATGGTTTGCCCACTTTCATTGAAAGTGGCAAGCAAGGTCCAAATCAGGGAATGTGCCTTGTGTCAAAGACATTTCCACAAATTCATGCCAAAAGATAGATGTGTTAGTGAATTCACACACTGTTTTTGTAGTTAACATATATTTTTCTTTAAGTTGTTTTTTTGGAGTGTTTTTTTGCATGTAGTAGGACCTGGAGAAACTTACTGTCACACAACGAGTTAACAGTAGCCACCGACTAAAGCAATCCAGAACCCACAAACACAGCTATGTAATATACAGTACAATGTATATTTAAGTCCTCTTGCATGCACACAACAGTGTCCGGTTTTTTTCCATTCTGTTCCGTTTCTCCGTTTTTGATGGCTAAGTGTCATCACCTTTGAATCAATTTTTAATTGTCAGTGAAAACAATGGATGCATTTCATTGGTCTTTCTTTTTTGACCCAACCCATTGATGCATTTTTAATGGACATAAAATGTTTTACATCAGTTAAGACAGATCTATTGATTTCTATTGAAAATGGACAAAGATAGTGCAGGTCAGTTTTTTTGCTGAACATGAAAAATGGACTGTCAGAAAAACAAACTATTAAAAAAAACAAACGTGAATTCAATGTGCTGTCAAAATGGATGTGTAACAGACACTGCAAAAACGTCTGTCAAATGTCTGTTTTTCAAGAGGACACGTTTGAGGATACCCCACAGTCAGATTAAAAAGGGCTTCTTGCCAGGTATTGGTTCATCATCTCCTTCTCATGAGATTGCCCTCACTCATACGCCATTTATGAACTCACAATTCAGCTCCTATACTGTACAGGATTCCTATACTGTACTTTGAGGTTTTTATCCCTAGAGATACCAATACTCTCTAAATGGTATGTTCTATTTAAAATCCAACAAAATTTATACACAATTACTATCAGAGTTGTATCATCCGCACAAACTACACAAACAAAATGTTAAGTGTTATGGAATGATTCCACAAAAAAAGACTTTTGAAATGGATGTGAAACTAAATATTTGCTTAATAATACTGCTTATGACACGCTCACACGGGACTGGGAAAGGCATTTTTCCATGTGAAGATGAGTCTTTTGGCATGATGGACTTCAATAGTGAGCAAACTCCTACGAATAGTTAATTTTGTTATTTAGCTATTAAACCTGAAACTAATGAAAAAAAATAAAACTCTGATCTACATACAGTAAAAAAGAGTGCGTCTTGTAGTCAGGGCCATTTTAATGCACTGGGGGGCCCTGTGCAAACTTTTTGAAAGTGAGGCTCCCAATGCCCCTCCAATAATTTTACATTAAATGTAAATATTACATTAAAAAAAACCCAAAAAACAGAGTACTCACCTACCCACGTTCCCTGGACCGACAGGCTCCATCTGTAATGTCTGCGGATCGCCGCTCTTTGCACTCCCCTGCTAGAGACATTATCAGCCAAAGGCTGAATAATGGAGCACAGAGCTGATAGCTCTGTGCTTCGCTATTGTATTCAACCTCTGACTGTGTCCTAAGGACACCGAGTTGAAATTACGGCCTGCTGTCTTTAAGAGTGGGGCATCACCCGAAATGTGGGACTTTTCCACTTGATCTGGGGCCACTGAGGGAGCAACCAGAGGGCCCATTGCGGCTGCACTGTTGCACCTATGGTTAAAGCAGCCCTGCTTCTAGCCAATAAATAATGGGAGGCATTCCTGGAACTGCTTGATGCCATTAATTTCATCTATTTCTGAACTGAATAGAATCTTTTTTCTCACCCCTAGACAAAATAGATAGTTCCGCTCTCTACTTACCTTCCTAAACACTTTGCAGTACAGTGGCTGTGCTTCTTATTGCAGTTCAGACCCATTCACTTCACTGCAGAGAACGTGACATCACATGGCCTATGAAATGGAAGTGATGCTCATTGGATAGCACAGATGTCAGAACTAAATATTGATGACCTATTTTAAGGTTAGGTTTTTAATATTTTCGTCTTGGATAACTCATTTAAAGATATGTTTTTCCATGTTACAGATTGACAATTTATGCTTAGAGTAGGTCATTCATATTTGATCAGTCAGTGTCTGGCAGTGGAGGTGTGCTTTACACGAGTCTGGCTCCTTCATGAGTTGCAGGCTGAATCCTTCTGTCTATCCCTCTTCCCTCACAGACTGTAAGCCCTTGCGGGCAGGGCCCTCTACCCTACTATGCCAGTCAGTCACTGTTAGTATTATATTTGTTTAGTATATTTTGTGTACTGTATGTAAACCCCCAAATATACAGCACCATGGAATTAATGGTGGTATATAAATAAATAATAATAATAATACCTGCGCCTTACTGCTGATGGACAGATTTTTCCCTATTACTGTGCGTAAGGTGAATACTGCCAATCAGCAGTAGACAAGGGGGAAAACCGCAGCTCATGAATACAACAGACTTCTCACTCATGGAACTCACAGCTAGCTGCATTGAATAAAATAAAAGCTTGAATAAATGACATTATAGGTATTCATTATAGAAACACAAAGAGATCTACATTAAGTAGGAGACAGGTACACAGTGATACTTGCATGGTGTGTAAAGATGGTAATAGTTAAGACACAGTGGGTAGTTTGTGCCATTGGCTTTACTTTAAGGCCTGTTTTCTGAATCCCTACCAGATTAAGAAGATGAATTTTAGTGAAAATCACTTAAGTTCATTAAAGGTCACAATCTTAAATCTGCTGATTATATTTCAAGGTGTTGACTTTAAGCCATAGTTCCATTCGGGGCCATTTTAGCCACAGCATATGCTTTCACATCTGCTACGTTGTATTTTTTTTTATAGAACATTATATTTAGACTTTTGTTTACAAAATGTCGGCAGCTTTTGGAATTCATTTTAGGTGATGAAAATGACCAAATTAAAAAAAAAAAATGCATTTCCTGTAGACTCTTGCAGTGACTCATATCCCTTGAAAAGAGCACAGGAAAGATGGTAGCACCCGGGAGATGTTATGAAAACCTGTCTGGTTACTATGGCAGCCACCTTGCTTTTATGTCAGTGTTATTTGCTAAGTTTGCAGCTTCATATGGAAACAACTAGTGAAGTCACAATGAATGTTTTATAGATTACCTTCATTATGTAATAGCATATACCTGGAGTTGCCGGAATCGATTTTATCTGTCAATTGCAGGTTTGTGATTTATGTCCTTACTGCTACATATTGAAAATAAATAAATAATGAAATGGATTCATGGTCAAAAATCCACCCTTAGCATTGGCAAAACTCCTCCACTTCTACCACTGTGCTCTTTATGTTTTTCCATTGTTTTACAGTAATTCTTCTGACTTCCTTAACTTCCTTGTCCAGGAAGTAAATACTTCAACCAATTTTCTTATCAGTTATAGAGGTATTATTTTGTCACAGAGTCATACAGTTCTACATTTTAAGTTTTGTTGAAGTCAATAGGATCTGAACTATGGTAACCTAGAATGCTAAGGTAAGACGTTAGGTTTAGGGCAATGGTTAAGATGGTCACAAGCATGTCCCATATTTTTGAAACACATGCAACATTTTCAGTGTCAAAAGCTATTGGGAACAGTAGTGGATTTACATCTCAAGAACCCCATGGCACAGCCTGGTGCCTTAACCTTCACCAATTTACCAAGTCTCGTTTTATTTTTATTTTATTTTAAAGTCATGGATGGCTTATAATGTCTGCCGGTGTAACATCTCTGCTTGTTCGGGTCTCTGCACCACACTCCGCTTGCACGCTGCGGCACAGGAGGCGTGTTCAGTTTGACTCTTTGCTTAGTGTTTTTCTTTGCACTGTGTGAATACTGCTCTATCTCTGTAATTGAATTTTCACCACACCCATCTCCTACACCTTGTTTCCCTCTGTTCATCAAATGGTTAATTCTAGCCTTGCCTGTGTGATTGACAGACTGTCTTTCAATTAAGGTTAGGGTGGGTCTTTGGCTTCCTATATACAGTCCTTTAACCCATACAGGCTTTCTGGCTATTGTGACACTGTTCTTAGACTTTGTCCCTGCTAAACTTCTCTTTCTGCTACTATTGTATTACTGATCTCTGAACCTTAGCTTCCCTTGTGACTATTCTCTTGGATTACACTTTTGTACTGCATATATTGACTGTTACTGGACCCTTGGCTGTTACTGAACCTTCCTTTGTTGTTGTTTGTCTTGTCTGCGTTCTGTGTTGTCACTTATATATAGGAAGGGTTTGTCAACCAGTTGTCCTCTGCCGGCTAGAGCAGTGAGGCAAGCAGGTATGGGCAGTGGTAGGTTCAGCTTAGGGCCCACTGTCTTGTCATACCCCCTTCCGCCTGGGTTCTAGCAGCTATTGGGAATTGCTCCTCTAACCATTCCCTTACAGCCGTATTACAGAATATTGTGGTATGATTCTAGCACCATCTACTGCTTATCTTTTATCCTGTTTGCACATTCTCAAAATTCTGGTAGTCCAATATATCTCTATGTAAATGTTCTTTTCAGCATATGCCCTTCCACCAGAGCTACCTAGAAATGTAAGCCTACTGCATAAATCTAACCTTATCTGGGATGCCTATATAAGGTTAGAATATGGCAGTCCAATTTAGGCAAGGTGTAAAATAAGATAAGTACACATTCTATTGCGTTTTCTGAAATATTGTAGTTGATGTACTTTGAAGCCACATTCAGAATTAGTGTATGAAGCCAACCTTACATAAAAATGTTTTGCAGATACACTGTACCAAGCTACATCTGATCATATCTGGTAGTGTTTATCTGTAGCCTATAACAATGCATTCATCACTGGAGGATTCTTTAAGAACACTAATGTTGCATGCTAACCTTCTCCAGTACCCATCTGGTATTTTCAAAAGACTACGAAATCATATAAAAAGCCTATAGCAACATAAAAAGTTACAATGTAGCTCTGTTGTGTAATCAGTTTCCATAAGTTCGACATTTCCTCAAATGCGGTTTATTTAATTATATCCCTATGGCACGTCATCTCTTTAAGACAATCCAATTAGAATACAATAATAATGTTTGTTTTGTTTTGAGACCTCTAAAGAATGATCCAATAAATAAATCTTATTAATACAATAACAGCTAATGAAGTGAGAGCCATATGTTATCCATCATAGCATGTGTAAAAGTTGAATCAAAGTTTCAAGGGGTACCCTTCTTATATAGCATCAATATAACTTTCCCAGTGCAAAGCGGATGATGCTAAATAGCCATATACTGAAAATATTGTTTTATGTATTAATGAGACCGTGGGATTCTATGAGGACACCCAAAAAAGAATAAGTGTATTCATGATGGGGTAGTCGAGACAGGCTCAAAGGCATGTTATAGCAGTCAATAAAATATTTATCATAACAGCCATATGAAGATTTCTGAAAAGTATAAGTCTCATATACCAGATTCTAAACCACCTGCCCAGCAAACAGCTACGACGTCAGACTCTCCCTACAGTCCATTATCAAAATAATGCAAACCATTCCCAAAAGTAGTGAAGTACATGGAAATCTTAGAGTAAATAGGGTCTCTCATTATTATTATAACATAACTGACTATACACTTTACATAATTTTATTATCTGGGAATTGAAGTGCTTTAAATAGTTATTATTCAGAGGCAGCAATTGCTACCAGGCCCTGGAGCCTGAGGGGACCCAATGGACTCTACAACTTAAGAAGAAACTGGTATATTGATTGAACATGGTAAGTTTGCATTGGGCCCCAGGAGTACACTGCTCTGCTGATATACCATCAGATTTTATGCCCTGTTCAAACTGTTGAGCAATGTAAAAAATAATCTTCAGATTTGTTACATGAATATTTGCATCCTGCACATTTATATTTATGAGTAATAACACAGACAATGAATATGTGCAATCATTCCATATACTCTAACAAAGAGAACTGAGTCACTTGAAACGCTGAATTATTTTTCTCTTATACTTTGGCGCCCTGTTGTTCTTATGCTGTTATACACAGTACTGAAATGTTGATTCATTTATGTGGTTGGACTTTGAGATTCCTTTTTCTGCTAAGCTTTGGTGGTCACCATGTGAGCATTCAGTGAATCTGTGTCTCCCTTGTCTAACCATATGACCACATAATATAGCTGACAGAGTAAAGCTCCGAGACCAATACCTTATGAAGAATGTAAGTGTGAAGTAAGAGTCATGAGCGGTTACTCACCTTATATAGCTGTGTCAGTGGTCTTTTTGTGGACTAGCATTAATCTTCTCTTCGCCGATGCCGGAGTATTGAAAAGGATTAGTAAAGATTATATTAATAAACACATTTAATGTATTGTGGACTTTTACTGGGTCTTTCAACAGGATAATGCCTTTCTAGACCAAGAATACATGTCTATTTCTATGAGAAGAGTAGAATAAATTGCTACTAGACGGCTAGTTTTAGATGAAGAATAAAACTGTATTTACAGCTAAAGTACAGTATGCACAATTGCATAGCATCTTTGTCTACCCTCATTTTCATAAAAAGAAAATATCATCTCAAGACAGACCTGAATCCACTTAGCAGTATGGACACCCTCCTGTCATAAAAGCATTTTGTTTATCCCACTGAGCTTTTACAACCCATAATGATGGTCAGGAGACTGTGATATACAGTCCACTATATATATTATGAATCATAATCGAGTCATTTCTAACAAATTTCTATGCAATTTCCATTAAAGAGCACCTGTCATAAAAATGTTGTTTAATCTGCAATATGTTATAGAGGAAGAGTCATTGACACAGATGGACATATAGTTTTGTTGGAAAAGATTCAGTATAACTTGCCACGTATCCATTTATTTCTCAATTTTTTTCCATGACTAGAAGGAGAAATTAACTCCAGTGCACAGTCTTATAAGTGATTGTACATACAGAGATAGCTGTCAATCACTTGTAATACATGGTAAGTTATACTAAGTCTTTTATCACAAAACTATATATCAATCTGCTTAGCTCCTCGCGATCTATAACATGATTTCTGCACATTATACTTCATTTTCATAGTGACATGTTCCAGTGACCCTTTAAGCAGCACTCTTATATAAGATTAGCACTGTGCGTTCTGACATATGGATGCTCTCATACTTTCTACACACGGACACTGTAATCTGTACTAATGTACAGGAAATATTGATGTTTGCTACAACATTAAAAAATATATGATAAAAAAAATGTTCCAATGTAGACACTAGTAACATTTTGATCTTCATATTTGTCTGTATAAGGCTAAATAAAGACAGAACAAATATTTAGAAGATGAAGTTGTAAATGTAAACTAAGGACATTCTGTGTACAAAATGTGGGGGGGAAACATAGTGTGTTGTACAATGCTGTTAGGTTTTGGCTTATGTGAGCGCATGTTGCTTACAGACTGTAAACCTCAAAAACATAAGTATTCAGAATATGAAATAATATGCCGTCATGTCAACCAGTATACTGGTTAGCAAAGCGAAATAATCAAATGAACGATAAAATAAAAATCAAATAAAAAAAGTACTGTAATAGTGCAATATCAATAGTATAATATTGCTTCAGAATATTACATTTAAGGATAACATATACAGATGTAGTAGAGTTAACCCAAACTCAATGACTTTTCACTGCTTTTTGTTGTCTTCTGTGATAAGATATCACGCTGCAGCATTTAACCAATTGCAGACATTCAGGTTAATTCTACCACATCTATATAATGAAAACTGGTGAGAAAAGAGGCGAATGTTACCCTGGTTACTATATATGTTATTGTAACAAGGCTATGCAAATAGACTATAAATCAAAGGTTAACTAGAAACTATAGTATATAGCACTATATAAAAAGAGAAGATAGGAAATCATGTGCTTATGTTATCTGCTATAAACCGGAGTAATGATATATACAAAGCAAAACATGATTGCAAGACAGAGACTTAGCATCAGTGATATTGTATAATAACTGGTAATATAAGTAACAGTGACAAAGTTATATACTTTGTATTTTCTGCTAAAAAAATAAAGTGAGATTTGTGTGTGAAAGAGGCCTTTATCTCTAAGGCCTGGTTCACATCTGCTTGCAGTTCTTTTCTCTCCGCATGTTTCGTGCGGAAACCGAGCAGAAACCACACGGACCCCATTATAGGCTATGGGGTCTAAGTGGTTTCTAAAGCGAACCACTTTTTAATGCGTATAGGTCTCCATTTGGGGGGTCCCCAAGCAGACCCCCCGAACGGAATACCGAACGTAGATGTGAACCGGGCCTTAGGTAGTAAATTTGGTTGTTTTCAGCCATTTTTGTGCTTTGAGACATTTTATTTATGCACTGTCAGAGTTTCTATACAAATACATGTTATCTTGTAGCTTTGGTTTGTAAATGATATGAGCACTAGCTCCCACAGAGGTGAGTAAATGAGTAAATTTAGCTTTGCTATGTGTGCCTTTGAGAATATTGAGCTGATAAATAGTTTCTATGACCAGTATGCACACCTGAAGGTTTACTGTATGCTTCTAATACTCCTAAGATTGCGTGCCAGGAAGAGATAAGAAACTGTCACCGCCCAGAGATATACAGTATACTGCAAGGGATCAATAAATGTCGCTATGTATGTGCAAAGTATTTCCTTTTTTCTACACTGATCCCTTTGCTTTATACATACATTACCTGCTACCTATAATTATATATCCATGACTCACACTTGACGTTCATTGTGTAAATTGTTTTTTAATACCCATCCGCAAACTTGCTGTACCTATTTTTTTATTTCCAAGTAGGGGCTGATTCACCGTACAGATACATAGTTGCCCCATTTACTAATACAGGGTGTTCGGAAGGTAAGTAAACAAAATGAAAGGGTAGATTTTAGCCGGTATATGAGGAATTTTTTATTAATGAACATGTGACCGGAAATGCACCATTGTGGCGCTGCAGGTAGACTAAGATTCCTATCCCTCGCTGCGCCATGTGAAAGGAGAAACGAAAAAGAGAAAGCGTTTTAATGGAAAATCAGTATAATCACGGGCAGGAATTCTGGGACACAACATCTTAGGACCCTTTTTCCACTGAGACTCACCACCAACAACTACCTGGCATTTCTGCAGGATAATTTTCCGGTGAACGCGTGCGTCAATCCATCTCCTGGCATTGCGCTGCTTGCATCGAGGCAGGCGGCCAGCATTTTGAGCAATTCTTGTAATAAGTAACAGTGATTAAACTGATTTCCCATTAAAGTGCTTTCTCTTCTTAATTTCTCCTTTCACATGGCACAGAGAGGGATAGGAAACAGACATCTCGGTCTACCTGCAGCGCCACAACGGTGCATTTCCGGTCACATGTTTATTAATAGAAAATGCTTCATATACCGGCTAAAGTTCACCCTTTCATTTTGTGTACTTACTTTCCGGACACCCTGTATAGTTTGGCCCACATGTATCAAGTACCTCTGCCCATTTTGACACATCATTGGTAGAATAATGGTGAATAATGTACATCTTTTATTATCTGTGTAAATGTAAATGTTTTAGACCTATTGTTATCTAGGTGAGTGTGGATGTGTGTGGGGATACTTTTTAATCAGTATAGTATATACCGTATATAGTCTTGGACTGTACTGAGAAGTGCATACAGTTAGGCTATCCTCACATCGGTGTCAGCCTGTCCACTGTTCTGGTCTGTCAAAAATCTATTCTTGCTACAAACAACTGAAGCTGTAACCAAGTCTATTTCTGTTTTAAGTTTTCAATGAGATAGAATGGCATTGTACAAACAAGCACAATAATACAAAAATGTATGTACTGCAATAAAACGTGGATGTAGAGTAGGTTAAGCAAAGATTCAGAAATTACCGTAGATAATATTTTGTCATAATGAAGTTCTTCTAAGTGATAGCAGTTACAGAGCGAGGTAAAGTATAGAATTCTATTCCCTAAAAATAAGAATACTCTGAGTACAGCATGACTAAGCTTAATGTATAAATCAGAGCAGAGCGAACTCTCAACTATTCCAAGATGTTTGCATTATTCTATTTTCCATACTTTAGTTAAACTACCCAAAGCACCACATCCCAAAATTATTCTCAAATGTGATATCTATCAAAGAAATAGAACTTATAAATGGAAAAGGAAAAAAGAAATGAAAGCTAACAGACACATGGCCTTAAGGCTATGTGATGATTCTTTCTGCCTTTGTGTCCGGATAACAATGATTCATTAAAAAATATAAAAAGATTCTCTTCATTGTGGTTTATTCTTTGGAGTTGCTCGTACACTTTGTTTCCTTGTGGCTTCATCCTTTGGAGTTGCACATATACTTTGCTTCCTTGTGGCTTCATCCAGGGCCACTTTAAGAATAGCGCAAACGGTGCATCTGATCAGGCCTTATGGTAGTGGGCAGCTGACCTGGATCGAGTGGGAAAGATCAAAATTTTGGGTGCTATCAAGCTGTTTGAGGGGGGACATGTAGCAATTTCATTCCTATAAAGTTGAATACAATGATGGAGAACAGAGCTATCATGTGGGGGCTACTTGAGAGGATACCACTAGTGGTGTAAGTATCAGGATAGCAGCCATAGCGGCTGCCACAGGCCTGGGACAATAGCAGGGCCGGCGGGCCCCTGATGCTATTTTTCTTTATTAGGCCATTACCTGCAAGAGTAAACCCAGCAGGTAATAGGCCCTATTTACTTACCGATCTCCTGCTCATGACCTTCCCCTTGCCCATATCATGTTGCTGCGGGCCACTGGAGGCCAGAAGGGGAAGTGGATGTGGCTATGCGAAGGAGTGGCGATCCCCAACAAATACTATTATCGTACTCTAGGGCCTTTTCAGACCCTGGAGTATAATGATCGGAGGTCCAGAGGAGGTAAGAAAACATAAAATCCAGTGTTACTCACCTTTCCTGCTCTCCAGCATGACCCACTGCAGTGTTCGAGCCTTAGTGATGTGAGTCTTAGGTATGTCCCAGACATCACATTGCCCAGGCCGGTGTCATTATGTGCCACAACACCGGTCACGTGATGTCTGTGCCAACACTAAGAAGGGCCAAAAGGAGAAGGGAGTACACTTACCAGGAGAGGTAAGTAATACTGGTTTTTATGTTTGTCAACTGCCCTGGGTCTCCAATCATTATACTCTGGGGTCTGAAAGTAATAATAGTTTGTGGGTGGTCCACTATGGGGCATAATACTGTGTGCAGGGGCCACTGTGGGACATAATACTGTGTGGAGGGACCACTGTGGGAAATAATACTGTGTGCAAAAGCCACTGTGGAACATAATACTGTGTGGAGGGGCCACTGTGGGACATAATATTGTGTGGAAGAACTGCTTTGTCATCTCTTCATCTTTTGTAGCTGCTCATACATGGTTTCCTTGTGGCTTCACTTTTTGGATTTGCACATACACTTTGTTTCTTTGTGGCTTCATCCTTTGGAGTTGCACCTACACTTTGCTCTTTTGGCTTCATGCTTTGGAGCTACTCTGACATTTCTTCTTGCTGCTCTTGATGCTCCTGATGACATTGTCCCCTAAACTGTCTACCACCAAAGCAAGATATACGATAGATTATATAGTAACCAGATAAAAATTAGCAGAAGAAAACTACAGTGTGTAAATAATTTTACTCTGTATGCCTCTCAAGTTGAATAATGCTCTAGAAATTTCCATATAAAATGCTACTGACAATATACTTAAATAAAAGCCAGTCGAACTTGTTTATTTTGGCTGATGAATTTGTATGTATGGGGAGCTCTGAAACCTCTGTCAATGGAAGATATTGGGGCAAGGAAAGGTAAGCATGTTTAATTTCAACACAGGAGATGAACTGCCGCACACTGCGCAAACAAATTGAAAATAAATTTAGCACTAGAGGCAGATGGTTTTCTGAGACACCTGGCCAAGTTACTGACATTGTAGTTATTGCCATGCCATTTAGTGGAATCCACAAAGTATCATCAACTAAAGGCAGTCTGAATTGAGAATACATAACCGCCATTATTTCCCAACCACAGACACAATGGAGTGGATGACTGGTTTGTGAGAAGAACAGTTTCTACCTTAGTCATGGATGATCAGTTTTTGGAAGATATTTAGCTTTTTCAGCTGGCAGGGCATGCACACTGATAGTGTAGAAGATATTCTAGTTTTTCAGCTGCCACACCATGTGCACTGAAAGTATGCCCCAAATTCTTCTTGAAATTTTGTAACTTGTCATTTTGACAACACAATGTAGATGTAGCATTTGCTTCAAGTGTCATCAAAATGAGCAAAATTTTCTACAAAACCATTTCTTTTTCCAATATTGCCATCATTTGTATCTAAAAAAACCATGGGCAAGCACCTTTCCCCAATAAAAGGGTAATTTTTGGAGATTTTGAAATGTTAAAATGTATAAAAGCAAGTAGTAACATAGTGTGTGGGTAAACTCAGAGTTGTATTCATTGCTTACTGTCCATTTTTTCATAGAGCTACTCGTCACTTTCACTTAGACATACTTTCAGCTGTGTTTGCCTTAGAGACCTAGAAATTGGGTAAATAGGTTCCTATGAGCCCTTAAACGGGTTAAATTAAAACTTTACCCCTAAGCTAAACCCCCATGCTTAACTTCTAATTTACTTCCTTTAAAAAAAAATGTATATTTACCCATATGACTGCCCCAGGCACCTTTTCTGATCTCCTGGTGATGTTCTGTTTCAGCGTTTCCAGAGATGGGAGACCACTAGTATTTCTCTCTCCTCTCCCTCCCCTATCCCCCTCATACTCACCAACGCTCACTTCCTCTTCTGTTGGGCGTCGCTTCCTTCACAAGAACCTGGAGCAGCACCTGCGCAATAGAACGCAAAAAGAAGCACCGTTCTATTGAGCATGCGGGGCTTCTGCCGCATTCTGTTGTATGATAGAGGGGGTTGGGGGACTGAATTCGGTAACTAGGTAAGTAGATAGGGGTAGTAGTCCACAGGCTAGCTAGGGAAATGAGGGGGAAGTTGTGAGGGAGGAAGTGAGAGGGGGGATCTGAGTGAACTGCAATGCATCATGGTAGTTGTAGCCTAATACAGCATTAAGCTACCCAAGTAAACAAATGCAGAGGACACCATAAGCATCCAGAGCAAGCCAGAAATCCCTCAAAACACTGCTAAAGGTATTTCGGTGCACTTATTAACCCATTTGTAGCACTAACAGACTTTTCTTTAAAACCCATTTAAGGATTTGGCAGCAAAAACTGCGGTGTTTTAACGTACCTGCTAAGTGGAAGGGATTCTGGCTAATCCCATCCATACATTGCAGAAAAATATTCGCAGCGTACATGCTGCGATTTCAAAAACACTGCCATTTTTGTAAATTGCAGCATGTCAATTATACCTACGGAAACACTGGCGTTTTCCCTATAGTTATAATAGATGCAAAAAAGCGCTTTGGTAAAAGCGGTTATTCCTGCAACTTTTTTTACTTTGACTCGCAACATGGGGCCTTACCCTTAGAATGTTTAAGGCTGAGGCCACATGTTGCGGAAATACAGCTCTTTTTGTTGCAGTTTTTTGAGCCAAAGCCAGGAGTGGATTGAGCAGATAAGTACTTCTATATATTTCCCAGTCCTTTTGTAGTCACTCCTAGGTTTGACTCAAAAACTGTAGCAAAACCGGCTATTTTTTAAGCTTTTTTAAGATGTGGTTCATACCGAATTTGTTAGACCCAAAATGAATCTAGAACACAAGGCATCCAAACCCGAAACTAAACAAATTTTTTTGCTCATCTCTAGAAATGGTCATGTGGTCATGTTTTTAACAATGTGTCAATAGGGTTTAGGTAATACTCCTTTCATTCATTTATTGTGGCATATGATGATACAGTCTAGTGCTGTTGGTTGGATATGTCTATATAATCTGTTATGACAGTTTGGTGTTGAAAAGTGTTATCAAAAAAGATTTACCAAATGTCAATCGTGAGGGATTATTGCACAATAAAGTATAAGGGCTCGTTCACATGGGGAAAGAGGGGTCGGATTTTGGGGCCGAATCCACGTCAGAATTCACCTCCTCACAATAGAGGTCTATGGAGACCGCTAACTTCTTTTTTTTCCGTGAGCGGGAACATACAAAAAGAAGCAAGCTGCCCTTTCTTCAGGCGGATTCCACGGCTGATTCAGCCCCTTCGTCCGCCTCGCGGCAGCACCCTCTGAACTAGGCCAATTCATTTGGGCCTACTCCGGAGAGGGAAGTCGCGGCAGGCGCATTTTGGTCCTATTCTGACATGGCTTCCTGCGTCAAAAACAGGACCAAAATACGCCATCCCGGGGCCTAAGGAAGCACACTTTTTTATTTTGTAGATGTCAGGGAAAAGAGGGTTCCTTTTGTTGGATTTGAACACAGGAGATAAGGTGTCTATCATGAAGGTTATACTTATTCCCGTCTCCACATTGAAATAATGATACCTGCTCAACCATGTCTGTCTGCCATGCAAAGTCTGTATGTGTATGCTAGCGTCTAGAAAAAAAGTCTCTAATATATGCCATTATAAATGGATACATTTCTGTTTTTTCTTTTGCTGGTAATGTTATGCTTTGGGTGTTACATCTTTTACATTGTCCACATTGTAATGAAATGATAGGATACCTTTTGTTAGCTATATGAATGCTTGTGGACACTGTCTGGCACAGCCAAATATTTATCCATGAGTGCATATTTTGGTTCGAAGGACATTTTTTTTTCCTCGAAATAATTTGTTTCCTGTTTCTCATGAGATAAAGTGCAGAGTTCCTTGTATATTCTTAAAACGTTGAATGGACAAGCTGTCATATCTCTGATTTTATCCATAGTACTCCTGACCCCACTGTGCTTATTTTCTGTCTGCAACTCATCATAGAATTTGTTCTTGCCTTACACTCGTTCCTTGCAGTTTACTTTATAAGACAGCCACAAGTCACACAAGAGTATTCTTTGGTTTATGCATTGCACACCATACCAAGTTATTTTTCTTTCAAACACATATATTCCATACATTCCTGGTACCTACCTTAATGCAAAACAAGGGGAGACCTCCAAAGAGACAAGTCTACTATATAACTGGGTGCTTGGCAGTAGTCAGTCACCATTATTCTAGCTGGCACTGTTTATGGTGAACTCTGGCTGCTAATCTTTATTTAGCAGTTCTGACTGCCACTGTTTTATATCTACATAGATGTTCAAATATTGGCTATAAATTGTCTATAGAAAAACCAGCCAACTCCTCTATATGTCAAAAAAAAGCTTCATAAGAATGGCTCCTGCTGTGGTGGACCCATGGTGTGCATGTATTACATTGCCTATATTGGTTTGGATGGCTGCTATTTAATGCTACAATACACCTTCTTAAACAAGGTTTTCTGTGACAGTATCAAAAGATTGCAGGGGGTGCGAAATTTTGGATCTGTGTTGATCAGCTGATACCAGACCCATAGTGACCCCCACGCCAGCTTCTTTTCAAAAAGTGCTTGTCTTCATGAAACAATGTTCTGAACATTTACAATATACACTAAATTGTTCTTATGACAAGATGAATTTTGTATTTTATTTTAAGGCTAAGGCCACATGTTGTGGAAAAGTTGCTTTTTGGCTGTAGATTTTGCTGCACTTTTTGAGCCAAATATCAATAGTGGCTCCTGACTTTGGCTATAAAAAAACCCAAAACATCAAAAACTGCAACAAAACATGTGGCTTCAGCCTAACATGACTTTGAAAAATCCTGTTTCATATGTTCATGAATGACTTTATGATGTAGCTGGTTACCATACAGGGATGCATGATCTCTACATGATACTATTCGCATCCTTCTTCCCTAATTTGTAGCTGTGCATTGATACTAATGAAGAGATCTAATTGTGGTGTGTATATATATATATATATATATATATATATATATATATATATATATATATATATATACATAATATAGTATAATATATATATATATATATATATATATATATATCAAATACTTCCCTTGCTGACATTCTATTATTATATCTGATACTCTATAAAAGTGATCTGTTGAATAAATAAATCAGCTTTCCGAATAATGATTAGACAAACAACTTTTTTTCTCCACTAGTGGCCTTAAGATGCAGCTCCCAAGGCACTTAGGGCTATAGCTATAGATAAAGCCCATAGATCTATGTTTATGATTACCCACATATGGCAGAATGTCTGTCTTTGATCTAGTGAGATTTGACACATGTGCTGGTATGATCCATCTGGGTTATATTATATAGACTTTAAACTAACTGAATATACTGTATTGAAACAGGAAAACTAATGGACACCTACTGTCATCTGTTGTTTGCTGACAGATTTATGTTATACTGTATGTTAAAGTACATTTTTCTGAGTCTTCTGACAAATAAAGGACTGATATGTATACATGAATGGTGAAGAAAAAAAGAAAGCTAATTCTATTACAACATTATGAATAAGGCTCAGATCTCCCAATGTATATGCTGGTGTGACCAGCAACATCAATGGCCAAGCAAATGACAAAAAGGATGCCCTATTGGCACATACTTTGCCATTTTACAATGGAATTTTACAGTCCCAACTGTAATAAAAAGTATAGTCAACTACAATTTTCAATTAAATTGATTTTTTTTTTTAATAGCAGTCTATGGCAGACATATGTTACTCTATAGGCATATAACTGAATAGACTGGACATACCTTAGTTGGAAGCAAAACTGTCTACACTAGGCAACATAATAAGTGAACACGTGCTATAGAATGAGTGTGGAGACTATGGATTATATACATGGCCTATATCAGCAAAAATATGTCTAGGCAAGAGTGATTTGATCAGAGATCTATCTCAAGCAAAATCCCAATAGTTTAGCAAATTGTAAGGTTGGCTAAAATAGTGTTTGAAGCTTAGAAATCTGTTGTGGAAGTCTTGCCTGGCTGCAAATTCCTTCCATTCCTGAATGAATCGTATAAATAATACATTTTAATTGCATTTTAATTTCATGTCTCATAGAGTGTTTAGAGCTACAAAGCCATCCTTCAGTGATTGTCCTTTTACCTTTGATTCCTGGGCAATTGTCCCTGCTTTAGTGCAGCTTGTTCAGAGACACTTTGTCGTTTAAAGCTTACTCTGAACATGAGGGGTTAATAAACATAAGGGAATAATTGGGTTACAGGACTGTAGGAAGGGCAGACAAAAATATTTATAAATACCACAATAAAAGCCATTGCAAAATCTGGGTTGCGTGACTCTTTGTTTAAAAGTCTAATTTAGGAAAAAAAAAGCCCTTGGGGCATCATTTGTAATGCAGAAGAAAGGAAGATAAATTCCATTGTGGTCACATGTTTATTATCATAAATAGCAATATTAAGTAATAGCAATGAAAAACATTCCATCATTGCAAACACACGGCCCATCGCGCTGCCCTAACTCAAAAGCATAAATTGGAGATTCCAGCATTCAGGCTCAATGTGATTTGTGAACTTGATGGAGGTTGTAAACATTGTCAGACTTACTTATTAGTCAAACAATGTAGAGCTTCCAAATAGTTCAATACTCCACACTTTAAGGCTAAAGCCCCACGTAGCGAGCCGCAACCAAAAATTGCTGAGGAAAAGAATTCAATGGAAACAAACTCCGTTTTTTTTCACAGAGTTTTCCTCTGCAGACTCTCTGACCATAATATACTTATACAGAAAATGCTAGCGTTTCCACGAAATTATGTGATTTTCAAGAACGCAAGCATTTTTGAAATCTCATCTTTTCCGCTGTAGTTTTTTTCTTTGCAAATTGTGGATGAGATTAGCCAGAATCCCATCCACTTTGCAACATTGAACCCCGGCCTAAAGTGGTTGTCCGGGAGGATTAAACATACTTGATTTCCTCCATTACTTGTTATACCTGAGGATTCTGGCCTATTTCCAACCGATGACCTGGTTGGAGCCAGGCCAGAACCCCAAGTCCAGCATGAAAAAAGCCCTTTAAGGCCTGATTCACATCTGTGCTCGGTATTCCGTTCGGGAGTCCGCTTGGGGACCCCCGAACAGAAACCTATACACATTAAAAAGCAGTTAGCTAAGAAACCACACGGGCCCCACATACACTATAATAGAGTCTGTGTGGTTTCCACTTGGTTTTCCACACGAAACACGTAGAGAGAAAAGTGCTGATTGCAGGACTGTTCTCTCTGCATGTTTCATGCGGACACCAAACGGAAACCACACAGACACATTATAGTCTATGGGGTCTATGTGGTTTCTTTTGTAACCTCTTTTAAATGCGTATAGGTTTCTGTTCGGGGGTCCTCAAGTGGACTCGCCGAGCGTAATACCGAATCCAGATGTGAATTGGGCCTAAGACCTACTCTTGGTTTATAACGTAAAGTCATATGTACAGGTGCTTTTCTTACAGGCACAATATATATGATATGGTATAGTATGTTCATTATATTCTATATTTTATAGGCACTGGCATCCTAATTACATCATGGAAGTCAGATTTGCATATTTTTCCCATGTTCCATAATATTCTGGTGTATTTCATGTAGAATGTTATTCTAGTCAGATTATTCTAGAAGGAAATAACTCTAGAGCAGTGGCGTAACTAGGAATGGCGGGGCCCCGTGGCGAACTTTTGACATGGGGGCCCCCCCCCATCCCAACTGACGCCGAAGACCTCGACCGACCCCCTCCTCCGCACTCTATTATGTCCCTTACTGGCCCCTGCACACAGTATTAACCCCAATAGTGGCCCCTGCACACAGTATTAACCCCAATAGTGGCCCCTGCACACAGTATTAACCCCTATAGTGGCCCCTGCACACAGTATTAACCCCTATAGTGGCCCCTGCACACAGTATTAACCCCTATAGTGGCCCCTGCACACAGTATTAACCCCATAGTGGCCCCTGCACACAGTATTAAATCCAATAGTGTCCCTCTGTGGACACCCATAAACAATTATTATACTCTGGGGTCTTTTCAGACCCCAGAGTATAATAATCGGAGACCCGGGGAATAAAAACATAAAAAAAACAACCCACTGTTGCTTCTTACCTGTTCCCCGGCTCCTGTGCTGTGCTGTCCTCCTCTCGCGTCCTTCTTTAATGACGTCGGACGTCACATGACCCGGGAAGCATGCCGGGTTCATGTGACGTCAGAGACGTCAGACAACAGTAGGACGGAGGCCTGGCAGGATCGCGGAGAGGTAAGTAACAGTGTTTGTTATGTTCCATTACCTCTCCCGATCTGCCGGTCATTATACTCGGGGGTCTGCAAAGACCCCCGAGTATAATGATAGCCCCTGTGGGGCCCGCGGTGTCACTTGCCGATCCCGGCCCAGCCAGGATCGGCAAGTGAATAGGGCCCGTAACTGCCTATTTTAAAAAAACCGCAGCGGTAGCGGCTGTCACCGGGCCCCCTAATGGCCCGGGCCCTGTGGCAGCTGCTACTGCTGCTACCACGGTAGTTACGCCCCTGCTCTAGAGGTATTAAAAGTTAGGCTAAGGCCCCACTTTGAGGAGACACAGCAGAACACCCCCCCCCCCCCCCCTGAGTTTTACAGTACCAGGAAAGTGAATGAGATTCTTGATGATCTCATTCACATATTGCAGAAAAAAGATGCTGTGAAAGAGCAACGTTTTCAGAAATGCAGCATGTTAATTTTAGCTGTGGAATCACAAGCGATTTCCCATAGATTTAATAGGGGAAGAAAAAATGCACAGAAACACAGTAAAAGCTCTATGAAAAACAGCTTTTTTTTCCACAGCATTAATTTGAAAAGTGCCATGATTTTTTTTGGGGAAAAAACTAAATATATGCTAAAAGGCTTATGCTATTAAGGAGATATACACCCCATAAATAAAATTACAATTCATCTATATGATATTAAATGGTCCTACCCTGCAATCTGAATACTAGGGCCTTATTTAAAACAGCGTAAGGGAGCCTGCACACGGAGATACGCTCGCTCATTCTGAACATAAAACTCGTTCAGATCGAGCGGCATAAAAAACAGATCCCATTGACTTGAATGGGTGCCGGCATACGTGCGCTACCCATTGAAATCAATGGGAGGCTTCTTTACCTATTGCTTTCAATGTGATACGCATGTGTGCTGGCACCCGTTCAAGTCAATGGGATCTGTTTTTTACACCGATCACTCCGAACGAGTTTTACATTCAGAATGAGCGAGCGTAAACTCCGTGTGCAGGCCCCCTAAAAAACAACTGTATGATGTCAGTTTTTTAAAAAACACATTGGCCTAGATTTACTATCGTGGTTATGACTAGACACTGACGTAAATATGGCACATCTTATGTGCATTGTGACGCATTCTGGTTTGTGATGCATGTCTGGAGCTACATGGCACATCAAGTGTGGGCTTAAATTTTTCGACATGCTAAATGTATGAGTTTGGATAATCATTATAAAGAGTATGGCTTAAATGAACCACCCTCTACCACAAATGCGTCAAAATAATGTTGAAAAACTAACTCAATATAAGCCAACTAAAAGGTGGCACACATATAGACTAGACAGTCTAAATATATTCCAGATTTGTCATCCCACATCAGTATTTACAGCCTGCACCTATTAGTAAATCATGGCCACTGATTTCAATGTGACTATTCCCATGTCTGTTTTTTGACACTATAAAGTTTATGTGAGATCTATCTATGTCCCAGATGGATGATAAGAGGCTTTGAAAAATGGATCATTTCATCCGATTTTTACAGCCATCTCTCTCCAGTCATGTGAGAATAGACCTAGTCTTTGTGGAATCACCAGCAATTAATCTGCTGCACTGTCCAGCACCAAATACTGTAGATATTGATAGATAATATTGTAGATTAGATTTTACCAAATCTCATCCACATGCTGCAATAGAAACATGTAGTTTTGTTCAAATGGACCTGGAAATATGTTTTCATACCCATAGCAAGGCCAGGGACCCTCATGCAGCGTAACCAAAGCATTTTACAGTCCCAGAAAAGTGGTTGGGATTCTGGCTAATCCCATCGACACTTTGAAGAAAAATATCAACAGCGGACATGCTATGATTTCAAAAACCGTTGCGTTATAACTACGAAAGCGCTAGTGGTTTCCATATAGGTATAATTTAAACAGAAAGTCTGCAGAGGAAAAGTCTGTGGACTTTCTGTGAAAATTGCTTTGGGAAAAACCGCAATGCGTTTCCACTGAGGTTTTGTGCGTATCGCTTTTTGACTGCAGCTCGCTACGTGGGACCTTAGACTGAGGTCACATGCTGAAGAAAAACTATGTTTTTCATTGGAGATTTTGCTGCACTTTTTGACCCAAACCCAAGGGTGGCTTCAAGAGTACTGAGAAATATAAAAGAAGTTCTTGTACTTCTCCCTTCTGCTAAATCCACTACTGGCTGTGGCTTAAAAAAAGCAGCAAAATCTGCAACAAAAATCTATAAGGGCGTGAAACTATAAAGAACAAATTGTACTTCTCTTGTTGACAATCCATTCCTACCTTGGGCATAACATTATATGTACATTTGTCTTTATGCTCAGGATGAAATGTATATGCGGAATGGGTTTGTTTACCTTGGGAATACTTCAATTACCTATATGGAAACAGATGGCTGTATTATGCTGTAGGTTATGTATGCAGTGCAATGTCGAGCTGTGAACCTGTGTTAGTATTACATTTTCAGGACCACTGGCTATAATCAATGAAGTCTGTGGGACTTAAAGAAAAATTTTAGCAAGTATGGTTCTTAGTAAAGAAAAGCAGCTGCTTACGGGATCATCAGTACAGGGATCACAGTATCCATATTGTCCTGAAAGGTGAGGGTCCCAGCAGTGGGGATGCCATAAACGTTCACTTAGGAATACCCAAACTTCTTGCAGACCGATGACCAGGCACACAGTTGAGCACATGATGCTGATTTTGCAGGCACTATTAGTGTATTCAGGTGTTTAGGAGTGGGGCAATATCTATAACATCTATCTATCTATCTATCTATCTATCTATCTATCTATCTATCTATCTATCTATCATATCTATTATCTATCTATAATATCTATAATACACTGTATCACATCATTCAGTACATTTATAGTATAGATGATCTATGCCATATATCAACTGTCAGGGCCCGTATAAAAACTGGCGTATGAAACGCCGCTTGTAATAAGTCTGCCCATCTTTTTGTGGTTGGTTTTGGTGCAGTTTTTGCAGAGCCAGAATGAAGGAGAATTAGGGTGCCTTCACACGGAGTTACGCTCTGTGCATTTTGTCCATTTTACACGTGTAAAAATACACGTGTAAAATGTAGTTAGCCATTGAGTTCAATGGCTTTTTTTTAACGCGTCTTTTTGAGTGCGTCTTTTTGCGCCCGCAAAAAGACGCGCGCAAAAAGACGCGCATTATACGAAAAAAAACATTGCACTCAAAGGCTTACTACATTTTACACGTGTATTCTTACACATGTAAAATGTAGCAAAAAGCAACTCCGTGTGAAGGCACCTTTATAAGTCCATCCTTATTATTTTCATTTCCTTTGAATCCACTCCTGTCCTTGACTCAAAAACTGTATTTTGGGGATTTTAAAACAACTAAACTAAATATATATATATATATATATATATATATATAAATATATATATATATATATATATATATATATATATTTTTTAAATATGTTTTTGTTTTTTTGACTGGTGCAAAAGTATGGGCACCTCAACAGAAAAGTGACATTAATATTTAGTAGATCCTCCTTTTGCAAAGATAACAGCCTCTAGTCGCTTCCTGTAGCTTTTAATCAGTTCCTGGATCCTGGATAAAGGTATTTTGGACAAACAATTCAAGTTCAGTTAAGTTAGATGGTCGCCGAGCATGGACAGCCCGCTTCAAATCATCCCACAGATGTTCAATGATATTCAGGTCTGGGGACTGGGATGGCCATTCCAGAACATTGTAATTGTTCCTCTGCATGAATGCCTGAGGATTTGGAGCGGTGTTTTGGATCATTGTCTTGCTGAAATATCCATCCCTGGCGTAACTTCAACTTCGTCACTGATTCTTGAACATTATTCTCAAGAATCTGCTGATACTGAGTGGAATCCATGCGACTCTCAACTTTAACAAGATTCCCGATGCCGGCATTGGCCACACAGCCCCAAAGCATGATGGAACCTCCACCAAATTTTACAGTGGGTAGCATGTGTTTTTCTTGGAATGCTGTTTCTTTTTGGACGCCATGCATAACGCCTTTTTTTTATAACCAAACAACTCAATTTTTGTTTCCAAAATGAAGCTGCCTTGTCCAAATGTGCTTTTTCATACCTCAGGCAACTCTATTTGTGGCGTACGTGCAGAAACGGCTTCTTTCTCATCACTCTCCCATACAGCTTCTATTTGTGCAAAGTGCGCTGTATAGTTGACCGATGCACAGTGACACCATCTGCAGCAAGATGATGCTGCAGCTCTTTGGAGGTGGTCTGTGGATTGTCTTTCACTGTTCTCACCATTCTTCTTCTCTGCCTTTCTGATATTTTTCTTGGCCTGCCACTTCTGGGCTTAACAAGAACTGTCCCTGTGGTCTTCCATTTCCTTACTATGTTCCTCACAGTGGAAACTGACAGGTTAAATCTCTGAGACAACGTTTTGTATCCTTCCCCTGAACAACTATGTTGAACAATCTTTGTTTTCAGATCATTTGAGAGCCGGCTGTCCATGTTCGGCGGCCATCAAACTTAACTGAACTTGAATTGTTTTGTAGAAAGAAATGGTCCAAAATACCTTCATCCAGGATCCAGGAACTGATTAAAAGCTACAGGAAGCGACTAGAGGCTGTTATCTTTGCAAAAGGAGGATGTACTAAATATTAATGTCACTTTTCTGTTGAGGTGCCCATATTTTTGCACCGGTCAAATTTTGGTTTAATGCATATTGCGCATTTTCTGTTAGTACAATAAACCTCATTTCAATCCTGAAATATTACTGTGTCCATCAGTTATTAGATATATCAAACTGAAATGGCTGCTGCAAACACCAAAATATTTAGAACTAAAAATGATTAAGATTAATAGGGGTGCCCAAACTTTTTCATAGGACTGTACATTTTTTTCACCATATAAGAAAACAGAAAAAAGTCACAACTGAAACATACAGTGTTTTTGAAAAAACAATAGTGAAGTGAAAAACACATGAAAGTGTTAAAAATGGCACAAGAAAAAAAATATCTGTAACAAAAAAATGGAAAAAAGCCACTACAAACATCCTGAAAGAAGTGTGCTCTGTTTATTTATATAGTGATTTTGTAGGTGATAGAAGCAATTCATAATACTCAGGTTTGCCATTCAGGAGTCCAGGAATGCTGGGTATAATGTTCTGTTGGAGCTATATGGACAGCAATAATATAGAAAGAGACATAGAAAAGAACTGTCTTATTATATACTGAGATTTATATGGATATAGTACATGTTTGTGAGCTGTTGTGGTTGTTGTGTCATAACATCATGACTTTTGTGTAGAAAAAGAAATAGTTTGTTACACATTTGTTCTGTTTCCAGAAACTGAAGTTTGGTCTTTATTTTACTATTAAATTTAAAGTAAAACCCATTAGAAAGCGTCCAGAAAGTCAGTCGTGGATGTGTATATGACAGAAAGCAGCGCACTGCGCTCCAAGCTCCACTGTGATTCAGGTGAATAGTTTGTTTCTATATGATTTTTGCCTACAACACACCTTTGGTAGAATGGATGCCAGGTAATTCTGTAGTGACAGACAACAGATGTGTTTCCAATGTGCCAAATGTCTTTAGGATTGAAGAGTTGCTCATGGAAGATCACAGTGACACTTCATCATGTCTGATGACATCAGGTTTTCACAGCAGGTGAGCCTGGGCTGAGTTATTTCACCCTATGGACACAATCTGGCTCCATTTACTAGGCCTGAATAGTGCAAACAATGTGTTATTAATGGCAGTGTTGTTACAGTGGTTAGGGGTGACGGCTGCGTTACATAGTCTGTCACTATTCATCTGCAAATTACACAAATACATTGTATTTATTCCTGCCAAACAACTCTAGTAGTGATGCAATTTCTTTGATCTCATGCACCCGATACTTACAGACTGAATTAACTGTTCGGTCAAAGGATTACATGTGTAGCTCATATATTGTTTTTAATAGTAAGTGGAAGTCACTTGAAATCATACTTACATTTGGGGTGCACTATCAGTATATAAGTCAGAAAATCTCCAGCTATATGATATGGAAGTATGAGTCAAGTCTGTAGTCATTTGCATCAGTATAATCGAAGCCAATAGGGAAACCATCACTAAGAATAACTACAATGGAAAGATCTTTACCGCTTCTCTCTTTTGGATCTAATCCTGGTTTGGTTTCCAAATACTGAGCCAAAATTCTATCCAAAATACTGCAATGGGAAAGTGGTCTAAATCATAGTCTAAAGCTATGCCAGTTTTCTTGATGATATTGAGGCGCTTGTTTGGTGCAAGGCCCTTTATTGCACAAAACGTCCACCACAATGTCTGATCCGCACCTCTCAAAACATATTGTGCAGGGCAAGGATTGGGTCAGACCAAGGCCTAGATTTCCATTCTGGCGCCAGGGTGACTGACAGATTTATGAAGAGGCCGCAACAATTCCCTACCTCATTTTAAGACTGGCGAACAATATACCAGTCTTAAGTAATTTGACCCACCATGTATAAGAAATGTATATTAAGAAGCAGTATGTTTTGTTATTGAACATACATATGAACCTATATAAGAAAAAAAATGCATATAGTTGGCTTTATGTTGGTAGGATCGTTTCAAGTGGTCTGACTGAACTGAAACACTGAACACTTATTTTATTCCACACGTTTTGGAAAGGGTTCCTTACTCCTAATATAATAGAATATCAATAGAACTCTAAAAACATGTGTCTGTAAAAATACACAAACACACAATTGTGCCTGGGGTGGTCACATGACTGCCCTGGCGATCTAGGTAAATATATATTTTTGGTAACCTATGTGATTTAGAAGGGGGTGGGAGGGTTGCTTAGATTAGAAAAAATCGTTTTGTCCCAGACAACCGCTTTAATTGCAGCATTTGCTGTATGCAAAGTGCTGCTTGCAGGGGTTACACTAATAAATAGATTTTTTTCTGCAATGTGTGGATGGGATTAGCCGGAGTGCCGTCCACTTTGCACGTATTATACTGCGTTTTTGCGTTTCTGTAGCTTAAGCCTCAAGGGGTTAACCCACGTCATGCAATTATTAAATATGGTCTCCGCAGCAAATTGTATGTCAAAGTGAAGAATTTGAGATGGTGCAAAAAATACACTTCAGCCTACCCTATTGTATCTATGCCTGCCTGTTCCTCTGATAAATCTCATTTCAACCACATCATTAACCATTTACTGACATCTGTGGTATAAGCCTAAATCAATTTGTTTCTCAAACTGATTTTTGTGTGCAGTTGTGCCAGGAAAACCACAGACCAGCAATGTAGATTTGAGGCACCAATCTAATATGCCCAAAAGTCTTTCCATGTTTATAAGAGAAGTCAGGGAACACACCCTTGTAATACTATTGTACTGACTACGCCCAATATTTTTTTTAAAAATAGGAAATATCCTAGATAATTATTTTCATGGAAGAGATTTAATAAAATAAAAGATTTATGATCTAAAATGACATTGGTCTTTTTCTGTTGAAAGAATCATATTATCATATATAGAATCACTATTATGATTATACTAGAATCACATTATTTATATAGAATATACTTACAAGGGTTGCCCAGGAAGTTAAGCTTAGTAAAGCCAGCCCCCACAACACAGGTGACTAGTAGTGAAAATGGGATAGAGGGGAAGAGGATTAGTGACCTGGCGGTTAGGGACTGGTACCACTCGCGTATTCCTGGGTCGTAACCAGGCCCCAATCCCCAGGTGCAGCCAGAGGAAGGTTTACCTTAGACGGTTTAATTTAAAAACCCTTTAAAGGAATTGTCTAGGATTTTTTTTTTTATTTATGGACTACCTTTATGATAGGCCATGAATACCTGATCATGGAGGCCAACAGATGGCTAGGTCATAAATAAAAAGGCCAACCCCTTTAAGTGTAAGCAGTGGTCTAAAACAGTGGTTTTATTAAATCTGGTAATTTAAAACACGTACCCTGGATAATTATGACTCCACATCTTACATAGTATTCTGTACTTGTATACATCAATGCACGACACACAGGGAAAAACATGGAAGCGCATTGCAGTTTTTCCAGCATTATTTTTCACAGTTTTCCTCTGAGTCCTAGGACTCAAGGCAAGTGTCCTGTTTCACAGTCCTTAAAGTCTATAATGCTGTAACGCATGAAAGACTATACAATATGCTTTTGGAATTCAGAGAGGGATGGGAAGGATTCAAATGGGCACATTGTTTGAAATGTAAGAAGCATGGAGGCATTGACAATCCACAATCCTGACTGGTCCTGCATGTTTATCTGCAAAATAACTGTTAGGGCTCGTTCACACGTGAGCACAGGGGAAGTTTTTGACAGCGGATTTCGCGTCAAAAACCTCCCCTTTACAATGGTGGTCTATGCAGACCGCCAGGCTTCTTTTTTCCGCTAGCGGCGGGCTGCTGCTAGCGGAGAAAAGAAGCCACATGCCCTTTCTTCAGGCGGAAGCCGCGCGGATTGAACCGGGCGGCTTCCGCCCCCGGCAGCACCCTCCTATGTCGGCTCGCTGTGTCTCTCTTGGTGTCAAAACCCGCGCGGGCAGTTCACGTGTGAACTAGCCCTTATGCTCCTGCTGCAAGAGCACTATTGAAAGATACATCTGTAAATTTAACTGAGTAGGGGGTATGTGGCAAAACAAATCCTCCTTTACATAAAACAATTGATGCTTTTGTAAAAACCAGGAATATGGACCCAGAGCCACCCTCTATGCACAGGCCTAGGTGCATAGGATTAGGTTCTGAATGATGCTTAAACTGGAGAATTTTCATGTTTTCATTTTTGGATATGGAAGTGGAGGGCAGATGGGTACTGTTCATGTAAAAGGGAACTTGGCAATATGCGTTCCACTTTAAGTAGCTCAAGATTTATTGATGTCTATTCAAGATTTGGCTTCTGATACTATCTTTATGTTGATGACACCCAATTATACACATCCTTCCGTGATATCACCCCTGTACTAATACAGAAAAACAGTGACTGTCTCTCTCAAATATCTGCCTTCTCAAATCTGCCTTCTCAAATATCATGTCTTTGTTCTATCCAAAACTGATTCTCTCAAAGACTGAACTACTGCTGTTTCCACCATCTAATACAGACCTGGTTAATGTGTGGCCTTCGGGCTACATTCGGCCCTGTGACTGCTTCTATCCGGCCCGCATAGCTAGTGGAAGTTTTTTCAAGGACCTGTGATGATGTCATCACAGCCTATCACCAGGATAGGCTATGACACGTTAGTGGGCGGAGTCACACGGGAGTGTGTGCTTTCTGCAAGCTGCTGTCAATGGAGGCTGCTGGATGATAATGAGAGAAGTTACAGCATGTGTGAGCAAGAGGGGGGAAATAGGGACAGATGTAGGGGGGCAGTTAAACTGAATGCACATGAGGGGGGGCATTAAACTAGGGGCAGATGGAGGGTGACATTAAACTGGGGCAGCTGGAGGAGGATATTAAACCATGGGATTAGCTGGAGGGGGACATATCTACCTCTAGTTGCCAACACTTTAATGTCCCCTCTAGTTTCTGCTAGTTTATACTCGGGCACCAGGAGAGGAACTTAATACTGTGGGACATTTGGAGGGAAACATTATAATGTGGGGGTGTATAATGTTAGGGTGACTGTAGGAGGATTTTACTTTGTGGGGCACATGGAAAAATTATTGAGAATTGGCGAAGTTAGTGGGGAAGTGGGTGGAGCTAAATTTGTCATGGCGCACATGGCCCTCTAGAACCGTTACAATTTCTCATGTGGCCCCATGGGAAAATTAATTGCCCACCCCTGATCTAATAGATCTGTCCCTGATATATCCATTGCAGTCTCCAGCCTTACTATAAGTCCTAGGCAATATGCCCACTGCCTCTGGGTTGTGTTTGACTCAGACCTTACCTTCACCCTCCCATATGCAATCACTCACATGCTTGTGTCATCTCCATCTCAAAAACATCTCAAGAATACACCCTTTCCTTACCAGAGATACATTAAAGACGCTTATTGTCACTCTGTTTCACTCTTGCTTTGACTACTGTAACTCCCTTTTAATCGGTCTTTCCCTAACTAAACTCTCCTCTCTACAAAATGCAGCAGCCAAGCTCATCTATCAGTCTAGACGCTACAGCGATGCCTCCAGTCTGTATCAGTCACTACGTTGGCTGCCTATTCAATACAGAATACAATATAAACTTATCACCCTCATCCAAAGGCTCTCCATAATGCTGCACCTCCCTACATTTCAGCCCTTGTCTCTGCCTATCACCCAACCTGTGCTCTCCGTTCAGTCAGTGACCTAAGAATTACATCCTCTATTATCAGAACCTCCCACGCTTGTATACAAGATTTCTCCCAAGTTGCTCGTCTATGGACGAGTACTGCCAGCAGATGGAGGGGGCGTTCCTCCCGGCTCTCACAGCACAGCGTGATTGGCTGTGCTGTGAAGAAGGACGTCTCTGGCTAACTGTCAAACGCCCTTCTGACCATAGAAGAGCTACGACACCGGACCGTAAGCTCTTCACACCGGGCACAGATCGGGAAAGCCGACAGTGTGCTGAACTCAGCTTTCCAGCAGTATATAGAACTGCCTGTGTGCAAAATGGTGATAGGTCCTCTTTAAGTAGGTCAATCTGACAGCCTAGAAAATTTGATAAATCAGCACTTGTTTCTACCATATAGAATTTCACATTGCCATATGCAGAACACTAAGCAGCAATATCCTAAACCTAAATAGCAGCAGATGCTGTATTAGACTCTGTTCACATTTGTGTAGTGGTTTTCATTATAAATGGAAAGCATAATGAAGTGCTGAGTCCAAACTTCGTTATTAGAGGGAAAAATATCATTGCATTCCGCATTATTTGTTCCTACAAAAAAAAAAAAAAACCCAATGGAATCTGCTATGAAGACCCCTAAGAGTGCATGTACACGGAGGAAAATGGCGCTGAATTTGGTGTGGAATCCGTGTCAGATTTAAGTTCTGAAAAAAAGCCCCCATTGACTTCAATAGGTTCCTTTTTCTGCTACCAGAATTCAGTGCCACTATTCAGTGCCATTTTCCTCCATGTGAATGCACCCTAAGGGTATGTTTACATGGAGTTTTCTGGAGCAGATTTTGAGGCCTTAAAATTAGAGATGAGCAAACAGTAAAATGTTCGAGATTCGATATTCATTTCGAATAGCCGCTCAATATTCGACTATTCGTTCGAATATCGAACCCCATTATAGTCTATGGGAGAAAATGCTTCGCTACAGGGAATCCCACCATTCGACTCAAGAGAGTCACCAAGTCCACTATCACACCCCAGGAAATGATGCCAACACCCTGGAAAGCAACTGGGACAGCAGGGGAAGCATGTCTGGGGGCATCAAGTACCTTTATTATGTCGGGATCCCTGTCAGCTTGCGATATGCCGGAGCTGACTTTTTCGCATAGGAATGCATTGACCAGCGTTGATTAGCCAGTCTATGGGATTCGGCCAATCAACGCTGGTTCTGCCTGAGGAGGCGGAGTCTGGAGTCTTGGGGTATGTAGTACTAACATGCTCAGCTTGGCTATTCCTTAGTATTACTAACACACTCAGCTGGGCTATTACACTAAGGAATATCCGAGCTGAGCATGTTAGTAGTACTAAGGAATAGCCAGCTGAGTGTGTAGGAGATGTGGGAGAGCTGGCAGATATGCAGCAGACTAACACGCTCAGCTTGGCTATTCCTTAGTACTACTAACACGCTCAGCCGGGCTATTACACTAAGGAATAGCCGACCTGAGCGTGTTAGTAGTACTAAGGAATAGTCAAGCTGAGCTAGTCGTGTTAGTACAGGAGGAGTAGCTGGAGGGATGGTTGGGTGTAGTGCAGAGCTCTTTCATCTCCGGTGTCTGGAGTAGCTGGGCTAACCGCACGGGCACTGCTATATCTCGCTATAGGAATGCATTGACCAGCATTGATTGGCCAGTGTACGGGCATTCGGCCAATCAACGCTGGTCAATGCATTCCTATGGGAAAAAGTCAGCTTGCGCATATCGCAAGCTGATAGGGATCCCAACAGGATAGAGCCCCAAAGAGCTGGGTGAGTGACATTCCCCCCTAAATAAAGGTTATCCCTAGCTAACCCTGCCTGTAGATCTGTCCCTGTCTCACATTCATATAGTTCACAGTCCCAAATTAGTCGAATGGTAAATCCACCATTCGTCTATATTGGAGGTTATCTGTTTCCGGCCGCCAATTCCTTTTTCCGATTTTTTTTCACTGCCTACGTTGTCGTATTTCCTTTCCCACCTCCCCTGCGCTGTTATTGGTGCAAAAAACGCGCCAGGGAAGGTGGGAGGGGAATCAATTTTTTTGTGAGTTTGCCACCTGGTGTTCGATTGAAATCGAACACCTCGAATGGCCTGATATTCGATCGAATATCAATTCGATCGAACGCCGTTCTCTCATCTCTACTTAAAATCTGTCTCAAAAAATGACTTAGAATCTGCTTCCCATTCATTTTAATAGGAGGCATTGGCAGATATTTTCTACTAGAAGAAAAAAAGAAGCATTCTGTTACAGTTTTGGAAATTGCAGCAAGTCAATTAAAGCTACGGAAATGCCAGCAGTTTTCCTATAGGTACAATTGAAGCAGAAATTTCTGTGAAAAGCACTGCAAGAAAAAACGTGTTTTTTGTCGCATCGCTTTTTTGCTGTGGCCCGCTACGTTAGGCCTTTGAGGCAGTTTTTACAATAGATACTCAAAAAAGGCTTGAGGGTTTAGGAACAGAACAGAGTCTCTGATGCAGATCTAAACAGGCTATATTTTATGTTGGTTTTTTTTCTGGAAAGTTCTTTACTCTTACACGGGAGTTTTACTTACTTCACTTTGACCATACATTAATTCAGAATATTTAGAAATCCAGCACCAAGTTATGAGCTAATGAATTTTACTGTTTTTCACGAAAGGACAAAAACTGAGTAAGAGGTGTGTCAAGGAAAATGCTTTGTGTTATACTGACCGTTCTAGGGCTGTTTCCAAATTTAGAATCTTCACATCCTGAGGAACCACAAAAATATTTCTTTGTAAACAGTTACAGTTAGAATGCCTTAATAATTTACATGTGTGAGGAGGGAAGAAGAGAGCGGAGGTTGTGACGCTTACAAAGCACATGCTAGTGTCCTTTCTGACCTTTGATTCTTCATTAACTCAAGGTCAGCTTCATTCATTCATTTCTATCATTTTTCTACTGACTTTGAAATGTTATATTGTGCATTTCATTGTTCGATTTTCCTAGCTTTTTGTGTTACTTTAAAGTACAATATTTTCCATGCTTCAATTATCCTAAGATTTTCCTAAGTTATCTGAAAATGATTTTGGCATAAAGCTGAGTCTGTTTCATATTCCATGTAGATTTCTATGTGTACTCTAGCTGATTTCTACTACTGTTAAGCAGAATCAATAATATTTCTAGTAATCTTCATTACTGAATGACAGGGAGTGTAAAGGAGACAGTTCACCACCCACTTCCCTGCAGCGCACACATTCAACGCAGTTCAAACCACATTATTACATATACTTGGCAGTACCCTTCCAGAACTAAAAGAGTATCTAGACATACTGTACACTTTTGTTTACAACCTTGTTGGAAAAGAGACCAGACATCTACATTCTTGGCCATTATATGTATATATGTGGGCGCATTTATCTATTTAATAAGTAGAATACATAGAAGGCCTCCATAACAACTCTGGACTTAAAGGGATTCAATCATTAGAATACCCTTTTTTTTTAACTAAGTACACATAGGAATAGCCTTAAGAAAGGCTATTCTTCTCTTACCTTTATTATTCTGATCCACGCCGCCATTCCCTTATGTAAATGAGTTATGAGCGCATGTCCGTCAGCCATTTTCCTGTGGTTGAACGGGAGATATAAACAAATCCTTTTTCACAAAAAAGCATTTGTCTATTTCTACTGTTCCAATCACATTTCATTTATGGCACTAAAACCATTCTATTGTGGCACCCTACTTCTTTGCATCATTTGATAGCACTTTCTTGTGTCCTTTATTATAGTATTATAGAAGTTGTATGCTATTAGGTCTAGTAAGCAAACATACCGGTACATGTCTTTTAAGGCACCTGGTAATATAGTTAGCTTTGAATGTGCTACAAGCTAAAAAAAAAAAATAGGGATCTCTTACTATTTTCAGCTTTGTGTAAACATTACATCATTTCATACATGTTATATCACAAAAACAGTACAAGTATGCTTCAGGCTGAAATCTCTCGCTTGCTCTGTGTTCCAGTGTATTCAGTAGAGAGTTGAACCAAGGTAATAACTGGTTTAGATTTTTTTTTTTTTTTGTGAACTACATATGCACTTTAAATATAGCCTGCTTGCTTGAGAAATATATATATATATATATATATATATATATATATATATATATATATATATATATATATATATATATAGTCCTATGAAAAAGTTTGGGCACCCCTATTAATCTTAATCATTTTTAGTTCTAAATATTTTGGTGTTTGCAACAGCCATTTCAGTTTGATATATCTAATAACTGATGGACACAGTAATATTTCAGGATTGAAATGAGGTTTATTGTACTAACATAAAATGTGCAATATGCATTAAACCAAAATATGACTGGTGCAAAAGTATGGGCATCTCAACAGAAAAGTGACATTAATATTTAGTAGATCCTCCTTTTGCAAAGATAACAGCCTCTAGTCGCTTCTTGTAGCTTTTAATCAGTTCCTGGATCCTGGATGAAGGTATTTTGGACCATTCCTCTTTACAAAACAATTCAAGTTCAGTTCAGTTTGATGGTCGCCGAGTATGGACAGCCCGCTCTCAAATGATCTGAAAACAAAGATTGTTCAACATAGTTGTTCAGGGGAAGGATACAAAACGTTGTCTCAGAGATTTAACCTGTCAGTTTCCACTGTGAGGAACATAGTAAGGAAATGGAAGACCACAGGGACAGTTCTTGTTAAGCCCAGAAGTGGCAAGCAAATAAAAATATCAGAAAGGCAGAGAAGAAGAATGGTGAGAACAGTCAAGGACAATCCACCGACCACCTCCAAAGAGCTGCAGAATCATCTTGCTGCAGATGGTGTCACTGTGCATCGGTCAACAATACAGCGCACTTTGCACAAGGGGAAGCTGTATGGGAGACTGATGAGAAAGAAGCCGTTTCTGCACGTACGCCACAAACAGAGTCGCCTGAGGTATGCAAAAGCACATTTGGACAAGCCAGCTTCATTTTGGAAGAAGGTCCTGTGGACTGATGAAACAAAGATTGAGTTGTTTGGTCATACAAAAAGGCGTTATGCATGGAGTCCAAAAAAAACAGCATTCCAAGAAAAACACTTGCTACCCACTGTAAAATTTGGTGGAGGTTCCATCATGCTTTGGGGCTGTGTGGTCAATGCCGGCACCGGGAATCTTGTTAAAGTTGAGGGTCACATGGATTCCACTCAGTATCAGCAGATTCTTGAGAATAACGTTCAAGAATCAGTGACGAAGTTGAAGTTACGCCGGGGATGGATATTTCAGCAACACAATGATCCAAAACACCGCTCCAAATCCTCAGGAATTCATGCAGAGGAACAATTACGATGTTCTGGAATGGCCATCCCAGTCCCCAGACCTGAACATCATTGAACATCTGTGGGATGATTTGAAGCGGGCTGTCCATGCTCGGCGACCATCAAACATAACTGAACTTGAATTGTTCTGTAAAGAGGAATGGTCCAAAATACCTTCATCCAGGATCCAGGAACTGATTAAAAGCTACAGGAAGTGACTAGAGACTGTTATCTTTGCAAAAGGAGGATCTACTAAATATTAATGTCACTTTTCTGTTGAGGTGCCCATACTTTTGCACCGGTCAAATTTTGGTTTAATGCATATTGCACATTTTCTGTTAGTACAATAAACCTCATTTCAATCCTGAAATATTACTGTGTCCATCAGTTATTAGATATATCAAACTGAAATGGCTGTTGCAAACACCAAAATATTTAGAACTAAAAATGATTAAGATTAATAGGGGTGCCCAAACTTTTTCATAGGACTGTATATATATGTATATAGTGTTTGTATAAAGATAACATGAACTGTCCAGTGGGAAATGGTCACCTAATGATTGTCAAATCGTTCAAAGAAACCATAAAGATCCCCCGTCCACTGAGTTTGCAGACTGCTAGCCCACATGTAGTACAAATGCACAGATGTCATCTACCTGTCTGCCATACTGTAACATACAGCTCAATACAATTTATGCTTCTTAGAGATTAACAAATTTTACATAGTAAAATTTGCTTATTATAAGGATGTCATAGATAAAAATAAGGCCTGTAAATGTGCACAGGTATCGCTGTACACAACAGTAATGCCATGCAGGTAAACAGTATAGCTCTGTAGACAGTGACACATGCTGTAACTCGGACCTGTAGAATAGATTTACAAAGCTGCTCAATATGTGTCTACATTCATTCTATATACATAGTAAATGGTATTAACTAGTATTGAAATATGAACGCACTCATTAAGGATCTTTTACATGAATTGTCAACAGAAACAGTTAATTTGTGGACTTTCCTACAGCCCTGCTCTCTGTGAACGGTCAATTGACTGTATTTGCTAGTAAAGTTGGTTGGCTGCTTCTTTAAGACCTTTTGACAGTCTTGTTACATTATCTCCTGTAAACTGTAGTAGGCTGAGGATTGCGTGACTGTGAAGGCTTAGCTAGTAGACTACAGAAGGGTAGCTATGAAAACGATCTCTACATCAGAGTTGCATCACTCAGCTGATTGGTGAAGTAGAAAAACTATTAATGAGCCAACTCCCCATAGTATTCCTTCAGTACACCAGGCTCGGATTCTACTTGCTGGTGTATTGTATATTGTATGAATGCAGAAGCATTCTAAGGAGCAGTATGATAAGTACTAGGCATCTCAAATGTTCATAGAATTGACACGTCACTCATATGTTTCTGCACATAGCTGTCAGCTTCTCTGAGCAATATTTATATTATTAAGCTCTGGTTCAGACTAGTATTTGTCAATGCAAAGCACATTTTGTAAAATGCAAACTGTATCAAATGCTCCATTTGCATTGGAATAGTTGTATCAGTTTTCGTTGATAATGTCATTGTGATCTGTTGACTGGCTCGTGCACGGAAGTGGATTACAGATCCATGTTCTGTGGAGCCACCTATGGATCCATACCGAACCGCTGAATGTCTCTAAATTCATATAGACTCTCATAAAGGGTTTTTTTTTGTCAAAGATTCATGCAGATTCCAAGAAAACAGTGTATTCTAGGGGAGAATATAGTGCATTATGAAAATACATAAACGCCTACAGTTATGCAATAAAGTTGTAAGCATTCTCCATATTTTAAAGCCTAATAAAATGAATATTGTGTGACAGCATTCAGAATTTTCCACTCTTACCTTAGCTTCAATTTGATTGAGAATTCCAATTCAATACAATATCATGGCACGCTAGCAAAACCCTTGACAGTGTGTTACTCATTTTTCTGCAAAACTTGTCTCCTGTTAATATTGGCACTGATCATTTTATCTCATGTGGTATTGATATGTTTCCAGAGGGAATTTCCATTTTTATTTTAACATTGACATTGATGACAAATATCTGCTTATGGATAAAACTGTGGATGGGCAACAGTGTGAACCTAGCCTAAAGGAGTTCACAATGTTATGTCTTGTTTAATGCACTGTATGTGTATGAGGATCCACATTGATTTAGGACCTCAAGGTCTAACTTTACAATAAGTAAAAGGGAAAGTGTACTGCAGAGCTCCTGATGTAAATGGGAGAAACTAGAGAATATATATAAGTATAGCTTTACCGTCATTTACCATCATATATAGCTATTGATCGAATGATCAAATTGTTCAGCCTACAGCTAACTCTGAAACCCCCTATACCAGACCAGACAGACTGTGGTTTAAGGCACCAGAGTGTACAGGCAGGAAATAGTCAGGTACAAGTTGGCCATCAGCCACAGGCAGCAGATAAACAAGGTCATAAACAAGCCTGAGGGTCAGGGTGGCAGTTCAGGTTCACTAGTCAAGGACAGGCAGAGGTCATACATGAATAGGCAGCAGAACAGGATTAGGATCAGAAGCCAAGTAGTCCAAAATCAGGCCAAGGTCTCAAAACAAAAGTTCAATCAGGAATACAAACACCAAACCCTTGAAGAAACTGGAGATACAATAACCTAAAAGGCTTGGGCACTGAACAAAGGGCAGAGCAGGTATAAATAGGCTATGACTAACAGGGACTGTCTAAGAAAATGCTGTTTCAGGGAGGAGGGATGCGCCCACCCAATGGGTGAAACCAAGTGCAGCAATAGAAAGAAACACACACAGCAGCATGGAGAATCAGAAAAGACATAGTGTGAACCAGAGACAAGCCAATGGATTGTTAGGAGAGACAGCACATCAGATGTAGACCGTTACAATTATAGATATCGCATAATAAGAGGAGACCCCATTATTTATTTGGCATTGGGCCCTAAGAGTTTTAAGTTATGCCTGTGCTTACCAGTGCTTTCCTGTCTGTTAACAAATTGCTTATTTGGCCAATACCAAAGTTTCAGCTATCTTTCTGATTATTTAGTTGTCTTCAGAATAATGGTGGCCTTGAATTTACACTTTCCGGAAATGCATATTGAATTCCCATGAACCTACCATGCTACCAAAGTTATATGCAATACTTGATCATCTCCATCTCATTGCTGGAATTTATTACAAAATAAGCAGTGAACAGATCACATCAGGGTATCAAGCTGCTTAGAAATCAATTGAGAATTTACACATCCTGTGAAAATAGTAAGGGTGCATTCACACTACGGAACGCCAGTATGTCTCACAGCCGTACACGCCGGCGTTAAGCAGGGCTGCCGGACACTTCCCATTCATTTCTATGGGAGCCAGCATGCGAGCGCTCCCCATAGAAATGAATGGGAAGTGTCCGGCAGCCCTGCTGTAACGCCGGCGTGTACGGCTGTGATACACGCTGGCGTTCCGTAGTGTGAATGCACCCTTAGACTGTAAAAAAAAAAAAAAAAAGGTCAAATGATTAATGCAATATTTTTGCTAAATCTCTTGAATTAAAGTAATATCTTGTTTCACATTAATAGTGCCGGCACCTGGTGTCTTCTACTGTCCAGGTCGGACTTCAGATTATAAACTAAACCTCATTACTAGTCATGTGAGTTTGCAGGTAACTGCACAGCTAGTAACAAAAAATAGTCAATAATCTATCACTGTTTTACTTACTGAAGTGAAACCATAGACAGCCCGACCTGGGCTATAGCTAAATAGACATTACAGGTAGTCCTCGTGTTACGACGGTCTCCGGTTATGACGTTTCGTGGTTACGACTAGAGATGAGCTAAAAAGTAAAGCTCCCTCGTAACAGAAAGCTGCCAGCACTCCCGACTAGCAAGGACGAGCCTGCGGCAAATCAACGCTGGTTCTGCGGCAGGCTCGTCCTTGCTAGTCGGAAGAGAGCTGGCAGCTTGCTGTTACAAGGGAGCTTACTTTTTCTCATAGGAATGAATTGACCAGTGTTGATTGGCTAGTGTACAGCATTCGGCCAATCAACGCTGGTTCTGCCAGAGGCTCGACTGTGAGGAGGCGAAGTCTAAGATTGGACCACAGCAGTCTCCATTATGGTCCGATATTAGACTCCACCTCCTGACCAGTGTTGATTGGCCGAATGCTGTACACTGGCCAATCAACACTGGCCAATGCATTCCTATGAGAAAAAATAAGCTCCCGCATAAATGCAAGGTGCCAGCTCTCCCTGTACAGTGCGTGATTTAATGTGCAGCGGCTCGGAACCGTGGAAGACTGTACTGTACTGTACTGTATATGGTACAGTCTTCCCCGCTGCACATTAAATCACGTTGATCCGTTCCTACGCGTCGTCGTATGGTATGTTTCCGACTTAGAGCCCCTTCACACTACGGATACGCTGACTGATTCTGAACGTTAAAACACGGTCAGAATCAGCGCGTATAAAGCAGATCCCATTCATTTCAATGGGAGCCGGCATACGAGCGCTTGTGCAGCCTCGGCTCTGCTACATCAGAGCCAAGGGTGCGCTTGAACCCTTGTGCACACTCTGCTTCATCAAGCTAATAGAATGCATTGGCCAGCGCTGATTGGCCAATGCATTCTATTAGCCCGATGAAGTAGAGCTGAATGTGTGTGCTAAGCACACACATTCAGCACTGCTTCATCACGCCAATACAATGCATTAGCCAGTGCTGATTGGCCAGAGTACGGAATTCGGCCAATCAGCGCTGGCTCTGCTGGAGGAGGCGGAGTCTAAGGTCGGACCTGAATGGAGACTGGTGTGGAGCGATCTTAGACTCCGCCTCCTCCAGCAGAGCCAGCGCTGATTGGTCGAGTTCCGTACTCTGGCCAATCAGCGCTGGCCAATGCATTCTATTAGCCCGATGAAGTAGAGCTGAATGTGTGTGCTTAGCACACACATTCAGCTCTACTTCATCGGGCTAATAGAATGCATTGGCCAATCAGCGCTGGCCAATGCATTCTATTAGCGTGAACTGAGTTTGCACAGGGGTTCTAGTGCACCCTCGGCTCTGCTACATCAGATTGCTACATCAGATGTAGCAGTGCCGAGTGTGCATCAGATGTGTAGTTGAGCAAAACTGACTCAGCACTGCTAAGTCTCTGCATTCGCATAGGAATGCATTGGCCAGCCTTCGGCCAATCAGCGCTGGCTCTGCCGGAGGAGGCGGAGTCTAAGGTCGGACCTGAATGGAGACTGGTGTGGAGCGATCTTAGACTCCGCCTCCTCCAGCAGAGCCAGCGCTGATTGGTCGAGTTCCGTACTCTGGCCAATCAGCACTGGCCAATGCATTTCTATGGGGAAAAGTTAGCTTGCGAAAAATCGCAAACTGACAGGGATTTCCATGAAATAAAGTGACTTTTATGCCCCCAGACATGCTTCCCCTGCTGTCCCAGTGTCATTCCAGGGTGTTGGTATCATTTCCTGGGGTGTCATAGTGGACTTGGTGACCCTCCAGACACGAATTTGGGTTTCCCCCTTAACGAGTATATGTTCCCCATAGACTATAATGGGGTTCGAAACCCATTCGAACACTCGAACAGTGAGCGGCTGTTCGAATCGAATTTCGAACCTCGAACATTTTAGTGTTCGCTCATCTCTAATAGTAAAAGTATTGTGTTAACCCTATGCTGCTCAGAGGCCAATTTATAGAAATTGTAATACTTTCCAAGCACTTGTGGATGCCGCTGTATATCTGACAGATACTATTCAGTATTTAGCGCATATTGTTTTATGATAAATTGTTTGTAGTAACTGACAGCTTGTGGATATGAGTTAAACAAGCCTATAACCTTTTATAGTATAAATCCTGCCTATTAACATGTGTGGTGGGGATTTACTTTGACATTTTTATTTGGTTATTAAGTGCAGCTTCAAATTAAAAGTGATGTGTATATGTTCCAGGTAGTTCAGAGCTCACTTTATGGTACAGTAGCTGGCTCTATAGATCTCACTCAGGGGAAGAACTTTTTTTTGGCTTGTGGTGTAATAAGAACAACTTTTGTACATTGAGATGGAATATCAAAGATATACAAAATATTGCAATGTCTCTATTAGTGACTTTTTTAAAAAATATGCTTTGCATAAAATTCTAAAAAAAAGCATTACACTTGTATATATTAGTGCAGTATACAAATATGCTAATCTGATAATTTCTATATAATAGAAAGGGTTAAATACTGCAAATAAATAAATTCCTGATGGTTTCTCCAGAGAATCCCACACTAGCAACCACTGCTGCTTAGGGGCTCTCATTCATGGATTAAAAAAACAGTAATGAACATAGAGAATACCAAAGACAAGCAATGGAAAGAAACACAAAGTGGTTAATAGGGACAAAATACTAGATCAGAAAATCTAGATCATTTGAGTAAATATTGCATGAGCTTCCGGTATAATCTTTATTTGATCAATAACAGCTGTATCACATTTAGGAAGATCATTATCTCTTATTATTCATTATTTATAATGCACCAATATATTCTGCAGTGCTTCAGATATTTTTGATCACACATTATCGCAAGTAGTCATAATATCATAATATCACCAATGACATGAAAATTTTGATTTTGAGAGGGAATTTTAAATCAAGGAAACAGATGGATTTATGAGTACAAGTGCATGACCCTATTTAACACTCTGGAGAATGGAATGAATGCATTACATGGGTTCATGTCATTCTATACAAATCACTGAACTAAGACAGGCATAAAGATAAACTGTGAATTTTATATTTATATGTATATAGTAATAAGCCTCTTCCCCCTCCTTCCTGAAATCCTATCCCTGTGTCCAGTTGTACATAAATATGCAGCCTTTAGAAAGTGTTTTTAGATATATCTGAAGAAGAAGCCGAGAGCTTTGAAACGTTATATTCTGTCATCATTATGAGTTAGCCATAAAAAAAAGTATCACTTACTGAAGACTCGCAAGTTTTTTGTTTTTTTTTTATATCACAAGTAGGACAATCTAAATTCCCTATCAGTATGGAAAGAAACCCTCACAAACTACATATAGATATATTATAGGCTGGATTCAAACCCAGGACTCTAGTTCTTCAAGAGAACAGTAATACCGTAACCACTGAGCCACCATGCTGCCCCTGCTGCATAGCTTCTAGAAGAGAATATCTATGTACACAGAGCAGCCAAGCGTCAATGTATATTGTAAGACCTAGTGGATACAGATATAAAATTATATCTTTATATGGAAATTAGACTACATCAATAAGAAGTAATAATTAGCAGATCTCATCTGGAACTGATATATGTCCCTATGAAAATTCATTTGCATCCAATTCCCCCCTCAAAACATCTACAGTGATAGATCGGAACATTTATTAGGTTATTGTGTTGCATATTGCAGGCTGTTTACAAGCAGATTACAAATTAATCCTATTATTAGAGGTAAATAAGCATTACATAGTCAATCTCTCTGCATGATGTACATAATGTTCTTTATTATTATTATTATTAATATTCTGATGATGATATTATTATAATGATATTTATTAAGAAAATTAAAAAATAAAAACCCCAAACCTAAAATATTCCCTTACTATGTTAGTTGAATTGTAATATAAAACGAGAACTTTGAAAACTTCTGTGACACGTTGTTTCCTCCCTCGATAGGCTAGGAGTCCTTCTCACAGTTATGGGAGGGCATGGTCATCATGGCTGCATGTTTCACATTATCACTGATCTCAGTAATGGTTTCCTTTTCTTTCTTTTTTGGAGGAAGCAAATTAACTGGGATTGAGTGAATCTCCCCAGGTGACTCAGAAACTCTTTCATTGTGCTAGATTTGCTAAACCTTCTAAAGTCCAAAGACTCTGTCTTCTATTGGCGATCATAAAATCGAATTTTCTCTTTTCTGTTTTCATTCTGTCATACAAGATACATTCTCAGTCCCAAGATAATTCAGAAGGGAATGAATGCCAAAATATAAAAAACATTCACCCAATGGGAACAGAAAGCTCATTTTTATTTTGCCAGATTGAATTGTCCAGCTGTCTGTCTTATGTGAATGCATTTTCTCTATGGCTGTGATCAGCCTTTTTGGATGGTGTTTTTGGCTTCTAGTAGATTTCCTTGATATTTAATGGGTGTCCATTAAACACATATCAGACCTGCTGGCTTATTAACTGTCAGGTCTGGCACAACGTTGTGTTACTAGAGAACACATGCACCTCTTTATATGGTTGGGAGACTTCCAAGAATGTTCCAATTCAAAATTCTTTGAGAATACCTAACCAAATGATGTCAGGACTGTGCTTCAGATGTCTTCTCAAGCAATTTTATGACTTCTTGAAGTTTAAACAAGTGACATGTTCCCGTTATTTGCAAATGTGTTGACAGGGAATGTTATTCCATTGTAATTCACGATAATAACAAGTGGATATTACCTGACACAAGTCCGATATTTTTCATCAGGCTAAATGACTAGAGTAAATGCTCATTGAAATGAGGCCCCCACATTCTGTAGTACCATAACTGTCTATCCATCCTTTTCTAGAACCAAGTATATGGAAATAGTCATCTAGCCTGAGACTAAATATGAGCTGTACACTTTTACTGTGCAGCAGGAAATTAACAATTTGATGTAATATTTGGATGGAAATATAATGTCTGGGCAAGAAGTTTCAGACATTTTGGACTGATTGACATGTTGTGATGACATTTTGTAAGCACCATGCAGCTATTCTAAAATTTTAATATTTTCTAATTTACAAGAAAATAATAACCCTTACTGTGAAGCTATAGCGACTTGGCCCTGTGTCTGAATCAAAGGACACCGAGGCAAGTTCTGCTTGAATGCAGTAGAAAATCCTACAATTATGAATTAAAGTTCAATTATTAGCTTTACATTAGTCAGAAAGCTGAAAAATATGCATCACATACAGCACCAGCGCACTGCTAAAGTTTGTAACACAACCTGAACTTTCAAAAGAAAAAAATTGACAGGACAAAAATTTAGAAATGTACAGTAAAATTTGCTCATAAGGCCAGAAAAAAAACAGGCCCAGTAGTAGTTAATAATGATTTCCCAGCAGATCACATTTAAAAGGAGTCTCTCACCACAACCCATATATATAGGTTAGGCCCCATTCCCACGGAGTAGCGCTGCACTCATTCTGACACGTAAACACGTGTCAGAGTGAGCGCTTCAAAACAGAATCCCATTGACTTCAATAGGTGCAGTCTTACGCGCGCTACACATTGAAATCAATGGGAGGCTTTTTAAGCCATTGATTTCAATGTGTAGTGCATGTGAGGTGGAACCCATTGAAGTCAATGGGATTCTGTTTTGAAGCACTCACTCTGACACGTGTTGATGAGTCAGAATGAGCTGCGCGTTACTCCGTGGGAACAGGGCCTTAGAGTCACCATTTTCTCCTTGTGAACCATTGCCTCGGTTACTGAGATATCGCCTTGCTTTGGCAATATGCAAATTAGCTCTTGTGGAATTGTGGGGTCTACTTTTTTGTCATTAATTTACTTCTCCCTAAACTAAAAATGAACTCCATTTAAAGAGGATGTGCTACTACTTTGTGTATTTTCCATAATATAACAATTATGGAGGAACATCTTTCTTACCACTGATTATGAGTAAGTGGACATCCTTGTCAGACTTGGGGCACACAAGGAAAAACAACAATTTCCTTGAGGCACCCCTATCAAATAATTTTTACTGAAAGAATAACAATAACGGTTTGGGTTTTTTCTTTTACAGGTGAAATGTAAAATAAATCTGTTTTACTTGTAAAATTAGAAAACTTGATTAAAAAAAGCATCACAACTATATGCATTTGTATCTTTTTTAGTTTTAACTGCAACCCTAACTGCATTGGATGAATGCTACCTTCAAAGCTACATAAAATTATACAACCCACCAAACCACCTCAGTCCAGCACATATCAAAATGTATCTTTCACCATCAACCATAGTACATTCTCCATCATCCACACACAGTAACTTCACTATCACTATGCTTTCCTAATGTCCAAGTCTACAGTACAATACTTCCTAAATGTCCAAAAAAAAAGTACATATTACACAATGGAGAATCTATTAAGACCATTGCATCATTTGCCAGTCTTAATATGTTGAGTAGCAGCAGAGTCTTAAGCACCAGAATTATTAACAGTCTCAAATCTCTACATTAAACTTGTGCAATTCAGTAGTTTTATGGAGTAGCTAAAGCCAAATAATCTGCTGGACTGAGGCCCCTCTTACCTTGGTCTGCTTTTATTCCTGTCCAGCCCTGCCAGAAAATAGACATAGTGGTGCATTTATGGTCCATGTTTGGCACAAACAGCCATGGGCTAATAATGCGCCACTTTTGTGTCAGAAACCTGTCGTAGTAACTTTATTAATCCCACTCCTCTGTGTAAGTCTTTGCCTTTTTATACTTTATTCACATTTTAACTACATATTACCCAAAAGTAGAGCACCCCTTTAAAAGTCATTGGTTCATCAGCTCATCCAACTCAAATTCATACTAGTGCTGTTTTTCAGCTAGAGGGAATGGCGATCCTTGTATTGGGTGGCAAACAGTAAGGATCCCAGGAAACGAAACCATTTTAGTTCCAAGTATCAATGTCCTTCAGAATGTAACCATATTTTAGTAAGCCTTATTGACATTTACAAAAACCACAGTTCAGTGGTGGCCAGTATTTAGCAGATGTGTAAACCGCCCAATACATATCAAAGTTCCACTTCCAAGGCTAAAGGAGTAGAATCAGAGCCAGATTTAATCCTTAAGAGGTTTGACACTGCTGCCAGTGAGCGCACAGTACTTGGAATAGAGCATAATGTGTGGGAAGCAAGTAAGTGCTGTGGAGCAAAGTAAGTGACTGAGGCATGCAGCAAATATAGCTTGGAAAGAGATCTCATCTTTTCATAAAGAAATCTCATAATATTAATCACACAAAGTAAACGTTCCATCAGGCTGATCAACTATTGCTTTTAGGTTACATGTTGGATTTAGATGTCTGGTTGCAGAATTTCCAATTGTTTCTTCAGATTATCACATTGGAATGCTTTTGAAGATATACATCTGGAAGCGGAGACCCAATCTTGCAGAAATGCAGGATAAAACAATGCGTTTTACAGACCCAGCACAGGGAATGGTTCCCACATTCTGGAAAAAAAAACCCACATATGTAAAAAGCAGCATGATAACTTTACCTTAAAAAACACTGCATTTACTTATTTGGAGGGAGCTAAAATGCAAAATGCAGCAGAAAAGCATTGAACCATAGTTTTAGCCTAAAAAACAAACTTTGGGGTACTTACATTCTGGATCCCCTGCTACTCCAGCATCAGTGTCAACGGCTCAGATGTGTTCTGACAGGGCAGCAATTGTGCTACGTCAGGGGCTTTTGATGCCTGCAGCCAACCATAGACCTCAGCAGTGATGAGGAAATCCTTGTACTGTAAAGTGCCTTCATTTTTATTGTTTTACCAGCTTCATTCTGCCACGGAGGCCGGGACCCAATGTGGCATAAATGTGGTCGAAACACTGTGGAAAAAAATGCAGCGTTTTACAGTCACCGTCGCACGTGCAGTTATACCTGTGAGGAAATCACAGCAAGTCAGTGATACCTTCGGAAACGCTGTTGGTTTCCTTACAGGTAGCAGAAAGTCCACAGAAGTTTCACTTTTTGTGAAAAGTGTTGCAGGAAAAATAGCTATACATTTTGCTGCGGGACACTACATGGGGCTTTAGCATAAAACAGCAAATTTAAATTTATGATATAAACTTTTATGATATAAACTGATATAAATTTTTGAAACCAAAAACCCCCATTGTGATTCACAGTGGGAGACAAAGTATAAGGCTATAGCTGCATGGCATGATGTGTCACTAAACTAAAAATTGCATTAAAACTGCGCAACAAAATGTCACAATATTTTTATGTAGTGTCACAGATTTTGTTTTAAATAATAATAATACATTTTATTTATATAGCGCCAACATATTCCGCAGCGCTGTACAATTTATAGGGTTCAGATACAGACATACATAACAAAGAACGTCATTTTGATATGTATGCATCTACTATTGTTTTGTTTTTTGTTTTTTTAAATTTAAGCTGGGGCCCCATGTAGCATACAAATTTTACAGTCCCTGCAAAGTGACTAATTCTATCCGCTCATTGTAGAAAATAATCTGCAGCGGACATTCTTGCGTTTTTGTCAAATAGCAGTATGTCAATTATACCTAGAGAAGCGCTGGTGGTTTCCGTACAGGTATAATAGAAGCAAAAAGGCCGCAAGTGAGAACTCTGTGGACCTTCTGTGAAAACAGCTGTGGGAAAAAAATGCAATGCATTTCCGCCATGGTTTTTCTTGCAGCGCTTTTTGGCTTTGGCTCGCTACGTAGGGTCTTAACTAGGGTTGAGCCGATCTTGACTTTTCAGGATCGATTTTAAAATCCGATTTCCGATCATTTTTCATTCGAACCCGATCTCGATCCCAATTCCGATCCCAATGGAAGTCAATGGGATTTTTTTATTAATCGGAGATCGGATTTTAAAAGCAATCTTATTCACTATACAGCATGGAATCTAACAATTGAACGCTTTAATTGTTAGAATCCACGCTGTGTAGTGAATCACTAAATAGCCAGAGGATTTTTTTTTTAATCTTCTGGCTACTTAGTCCCCCCCTGGTGTCCACTTACCTCCAGAGATGGCTGCTCCGTTGCTTCTCCTTATTCTTCGCCTCGCTGTCGCTCCATGCTGCTCTTCTCGCCTCGCTGCCCCCTGCCTCCCAGGTTAGGAGAGTGTGGGCGAGTTAGGAGAGTGTGGGCGGGTACTGGGAGGGGAGACGTCACGTCTCCCCACCCTGTACCCGCCCACACTCTCCTAAGCCACAAGTCCCGCCTTCCTAGCTCTTTAAACACTAACATGGGAGGTGGGGCAGTGAGGCAAGAAGACTGCAGCATGGAGCGGCGAAGAAGAACACCGGAGCAGCCATCTCTGGAGGTAAGTAGCTACTAGAGATGTCATGTTAGTTTAGTCTCCCATTAGAATGAATGGAGGCAGCCGGAGCGCAGGGGGTTAAGGCTGTGTGCCGGCTGCTTCCATTCATTCCTATGGAACCGCAGCGGAGCCTTCACACTGAGTATACACTATATACTCAGTGTGAAGGCTAAGCAAAGCATTATGGGAAATAGTACCGATCTCGATCCCACCTAAAAAGATCGTGTTCGGAATTCTGATCGCGATCATGAAATTTTCTCGATCGCCGATCGGAATCTGATTTTTTCCGAACACGATCGCTCAACCCTAGTCTTAACCTCAAATAAACTTTCTGCAGCTGCTTAAATCCACATTATTAAACAGGACAGGCAATGATCTAGACAGCAACCAAAATTAAGACAAAGATTAACCCAACGGCGGGGAACTATTATACCTGAGGAAGGGCAATTTATAACGCCCGAAACGTGTTGAGCTTAAGTTTTTTTTTTTGTTTTTTTTTAAATGTAGATTGTGAGCCCCACATAGAGCTCACAATGTACATTTTTCCCTAGCAGTATGTCTTTTGTGGAATATGGGATGGAAATCCATGCAAACACGGGGAGAACATACAAACTCCTTGCAGATGGTTTTTTGCCCTTGGCGGGATTTGAACACCAGGACTCCAGCGCTGCAGTGCTAACCACTGAGCCACCGTGTGGCCCCCTGAGCTCAAGTTTTTCTGTTAATAAAGCTATTAACTCAACTTTCATGGTGAGAGCACAATTCCTTTTAACCAGACTCATAAACGAATCTGTGTGCTGGTCATTTTGTTTATTCTGTCTACATCCGAGAGGTGTTTGGAACTTTGCAGCTTGACCCCATTCTGGGAAAGGGACCCTCTGACCAATTTGGTCCCCATGTGTAGTGAGGAGTTGTGACCATCTTCACAACCCCACAAGGTGAGAGTTTCTCTTTTTTCCTTCAGCATTGTTTCTATCTTACAAAATTACACTATGGGCCGCTCAGTGTCTTTTTTGTTTTTGAGCATCAGAACTGTGAGTGACTTGGAAATATAGTGTAACAATCGCAGCATATCCTATGGTACACCATAGAAATACATAGAATTTTTTGATAAGCACTTTAGTGCAATTTCTAGTTACACAATAAAAGTCTCCATGCAGCCCTAGCATTAGCCCAGATTTACATGACCATGTTTCACCCATGAAAGTTGGCCCACGTAAGTGCTGGATTTCCTGATGAAAAGTGTGCAGTGCAGGGGATTCATAGCATAATGGTTATCTATGATCTAGTAGTCCCTGCCTCCCAGCAACATACTGTCCAGTAGTGCCTATAGTACAGGACAGTAAGTCATTAGGCAGGGACTTCTAGTATCTTATAGATAACTATAATGTTAGGAGTCCCTTGCTCTGCAGACTTCTCAGGCTGGGAAATCAAACGGTCACACAGAACAAATTTCATAGGTGAAACTTGGCCGTATAAACATAGGCTTAAAGAGGTTGTCCAGTCTAAAAAAAAAATTTCATTAGGCTGGGGGAGGTGAACCCCCCCCCCCCAAAAAAGGAAAAAAAAAAACATACTCACCTGTCCATGGTCCCTTTTTATCCTCTAAGCACAGTCTGATCCTGCTGCTCGACAGTCTGCTTTCCCGGAAGTCCTCGCGGGCTGTGATGTCCCATGTCTATTGCTGAAGCCGCTGATTGGCCTCAGCGATCACGTGCCGTGGGAGATAACAGAGCTGCAGGACTAAATTGGGAGACACTGGAGAACCTGGGACATTTGAGTATGTTTTTTCTTATTTTTCCTCGGCCTAATTTAAATTTTTTTATCTTGGACAACCCTTTAATGAGAGCTCTTACTCATCTTTTGTTCAGTCAGCTCCTGGTTTGTAATGCAAAAGCCTATTACTTCAAAAACAAATGCATGTTTACAGCCGAAACACTTGGGTAAAAAGTGCATCTAGTTTTCCTATGATATTTTAGATTGTATTGAAATACTGTAATTTTGAAATATAATAGAAAAGAACACAGTGCCACCTTGTGAATTTGTATGGCAAACATCAATGTTACACTTAATTGATATGACTCGCCCCTAATAGAAAATATTCATACACTCCTGTGAAGTAATAATACATTCCCAGTGGTATCCTGCCTTTCCTTTTCATTTCAATTGTTACCTCATATTTCAGTAAAGACTCTTCACAGAATATACAGTAGAAGAACAATGTCTCATGTCTGATATTATATTCAGCCAGCTCTATTGATGTAGTTACTTCTTGCTCACTGTTTTCTCTATTGGAGTACACTTTCTAGCATTACTTGTTTTAGGCTATAAATCGGGGTGTAATATTTAGGCACATCCTGACACATCCTTGGCTTGCATATAAACATTCAATCACTAATACCAGACTAGATTTCACACTGTACTGTATAGGTAAGGTACATATTTAACAAATTATGCATACATCAATGGTGTAAGTGAATATAAGAAATGTATGACTTTTGCCACTTACCAGGATTCAACTTGATGAACCTCCTAAACTCAGAGATCAGGTTACTTGATAAGATGGAGACAGTAGCAGAGAAATACACAGATGGTGCTGCAGGTTTTAGTGAGTGTTTTACCTCACCCTACTACTGAATTTATAACTATATAGGCCAATATTTCTATATAACATCCTCCAGGTGGCTGTTTCTTTTTACACGTGTGACACTAGAGAACCAAAATTTACCTATCTGTGTAACAAACTGACAATTAGAGATAAATCACTCAGAGGTGAAAAAGGGTGAAAATGCCATAAACATGTACAATAACCAGATATAAAGCTACTTGTGTATATTCATATACACAACAGGTGGAATGATAGGTATGCTTTAATGAAGTATATCTCTGTAAAGACAGTCCTGAAAGAAGAGGGAAGGTGGGACTCCAGGTGACAGGTAAATAATGGTCTGCTCACATTATGTGGATGCTCATTCTGTTGCCTCCATATGGTACCTCCGTAAGCACTGTATGCATAGGTAATTTTTCATAGATACTATAGGGCAGGTTTAATAATATAAGGGAACCATATTTCTTGTGCATGCCTTTCATAACGTTTATTAATCATTACTACACCTGACCTGCTAAGTTGGCTTGAAATGGTGGAAAGGGGGCATGATTTAAGGAGCAATATTGTGGCATATTTTGGACCTAACTAAGCCAATAAATAGGTGGTGTAAAGAGGTAGTCAACTCCCCAGCTTGCTTCTCCCTCATCCCGGGCAAATTTTCCAAGGTGAAAGGGGATATTCTGCATCATTTTCTCACGGCTGCCAATGCAGTCATCCAAGAGCACTGGCGAGCCACCATTACCCCCTCATTGTATGCAGTGATTCCAGAAGTTCCTCCACATAAGGAGAATGGAGATTTTGGTTGTGGAGGATTCTGTTGACTCCACTCAGTTTGACATCCTCTGGTCACCATGGATGGTGTTCCAGAAGAGGTTTGCCAACCTCTTCTCCTTGGGTTCCCCTGGCCCTTTGGTGTCCTCCTCCTTCCACATGGTGATTTCCGTTATTATCCTGTCCTTTCCCCTGCCCTCCACCCCGATGTTACCTGTCTTCTCTTCCCTTGTGCTAATTGTCTTCCCTACTGTGGTCCCTTCCTCTCCTTCTTTTTCCTTCTTGTTCTACGTCTTAGTTACACTTGTCATTCTGATTGCTTTGCACTTATTGCCTTTTATTTTACTTGAGTGACGCAGGCAGTTCCTTGTTGGCACTGCCCCTTGTCGCAGGTGTTCATATAATGCTGGTTGGCTTGCATATTTAACATTGTTCTTTGTTTTTTATTTTTTTCCTCATCTTCTTCTTGTACTTGTTATATGATAAAAATTGATAAATGACGTAGCCACAACATTGTCAAGATGTTCCAGATGTATCAGTTACTGTGGTAGTTCTAGGACAGTGTGAGACTGTGTAGTGTAAGTTTACACTAATTATCAGACCTGTATTAGAAAATCTGCCATAATGCGTTTATAGAGGATCTGAGACACATGCCACAATGTCCATACATCTCATTGTTGACTGTCACCTTGCATTTTGCTTTCTACAAATTTTCCTTTAAATAGTATTCATGGCACTTTTCTTGCCTTAACTCTATATGACACAAATGTTATTTGTACGTTCATGAGAAAATGTAATAACTGTGATAAATTTCTTTTACTGTACATAATGCTTTATTTTTTTCTACCCTTAAATGTTCTCAGTTGTGCATATCCCCATCATGTTGCCATATTCATGCTTAGTAATCTCTATTTAAAAGCCAAATAAGATTAATAGTTGTCCATTGCGTGACTGCTGCCATATGTTACAAGACAATATTACCTACGGCAAACAAACACGTATGGTATTCTCTACATTCTGTAAGTGTAGAACCTAGTGCACAAGGTCATTATCTAAACAGACCAAACACACAGAATACAGCACATTAGTAGACAATAAATCACGTGGAGAGTTTAGATTCATATCTAAATGTTTAGAAAATTAAGTTACAATGGCCATTTATTGAGCGTTGCTCATGAGGCATTGTGTGATGTAAGACTGTGTGTGTGTTTGTGTGGCTTTTTTAACTCTTTGATTTAATGTTTACCATTTGAATATTTCAATTAATTTTGGAAGAGTTGAGAAATATGTAAAACCACTTACACCCTGAGGGCCACTGATTTTTTTTTTTTTTTTTTTGTTTGATCTATAGTTTAACAGATGATGAAAAAACAAAGTAAGGGCCCCTTCACACTACTGATACGCTGCCTGATTCTGAACGTTAAAACACGGTCAGAATCAGCGCGTATAAAGCACATCCCATTCATTTCAATGGGAGCCAGCATACGAGCGCTCCCCATTGAAATGAATGGGCTGCTTTTTACTCTACAAGCGCTCCCATTGAAGTGAATGGGAAGCGCTCACGTGTACGGCTCGCCGAGTGAAGGGACCCGGCGCTCGGCTCAATCCGAGCCGTGCACGCGAGCACTTCCCATTCACTTCAAAGGGAGCGCTCGTAGAGTAAAAAACAGCCCATTCATTTCAATGGGGAGCGCTCGTATGCCGGCTCCCCATTGAAGTGAATGGGATGTGCTTTATACGCGCTGATTCTGACCGTGTTTTAACGTTCAGAATCAGGCAGCATATCAGTAGTGTGAAGGGGCCCAAATAGGTATACAGACATTCAAAATAGTGAGGTCAAAAATAGACCAAAACTCGTAATAGGAATATACAAACTTTAATAGTATCACATTAAAAAGTTATACAAAATATATAATGCGAGTAACACACAGATAAATGTACAAAGAGCACAGCAAAGAGTCCAATACTGCCCAGGATAGTTATTAAATGTAGTTAAACGTGAGTGGTAAACAGAATATATATGTACCACATGTAACAGATGATGATAGACAGGCATAAAGTATAGTATTAGATTATCACTGAAGCACCAAAGCGATTATGCATACAAAATACGGCAGTGTAAAAAAGAGCTTGGAATCTGGGTGGTTAGTCTGGGATTCATATCCAACAAACATGGGAGTATAAAAATTATGTTTTTCCAGTACATTTTAATGTGATTATTATTTTATTTAGAAAAACCCATGCCAAATAAGTGCTAAGGAATTACAGTTAAAGTGCAGCATGGTCTTTCAGAATCTATATCTATCAATATCTTATAAATGGGAACAATAGGGTCAGAGACATAATTATCCTTTCCTTTTACTGATTTTGGTACTTTGGTGTAGTTACAGTGGTCGTACACCTTTAATAACTGTCAACCAAACACTCATTCAGCAATACCTGTTCCTACTAACTTACCTTCTTCCTATACACATGCACATTTGACTAATACACCTTATTTGGTAGGCCAATCCCACTAAAATTGTGGGATTGGCCTACCAATCAGTTGACCATAGTCTAATATGAATGCCCGGTTTTTGTTATACAAAAAGGAAGATGTCGGTAAAAGAAATAATTATACTTAAAGGGGAATTCTCATATCATCTCTCATGGCTGACGTGAGAATTCCTGCTTTTTTGTCTGCCAGAGGTAGTCGGGAGTTCTAGAACATGGCTGTTCTATGCTATTTCTGTAAGAGCCATAGGAGTTACAGCTATGTCGTCTACGTAACTCCTGAGTTAGGGGAACACTCCAGCTCATTGTGCTATGCTCTTTCCATATTTCCTACTTTATACTAGCTAGGGAATCAGTTTAGCACTACTGCATTCAACTGTTTCTAAAAGTCCCAACCTGGTGGAGCTCACTATTCCCACCACTGGCAGAGATGGGAACACCCCTTTAAGGATCAATCCCTGGTTTTGGTTCACTGCCTTAAACCTTCAACTGGGTCTCTGTGTATCCTATACATGAAGGATATATTTGGTTTATAGCACTTGCACATAATTTTCCTGTTGGAGCATTGTGAAATATTTGATAACATGCAGCAGATGGGAGATTCAGTAAACTGACAGATTTGTGATTATTTCGGAAATAGTTATGTTTATCAAAATATTATTACACGTAGAGCCTCAGATTTTACTCACTGACATTTTTCCTTTCTATAGTCACTGACTTTTGTTACAGATGCTGTAAACACAGAATAAGTAGAGCTGTCTACATCAATGGAATATGTATGCACTCCCATAAAGCATTGTTTTCATGGCAGAATAAAGCCCTATTGACATCTTGCATCAAAAGCTCCATTAGGATACTGTTTAAAAAAGACACTGGTGATTTTATTTTACTCATTATATTGTCTGAAAGACTGTTCCATAGTCGTCTGTTCACAGTGTTTTTCTTTACCCTACTTTTCACCTTCTTCAGTAAGTCACATGGTCATAGCGTGTCCTGCTTTTTTTCTAGCATACAGTAGATTGCTGTACAAACAGGAGGTCTCTCTGTGCTGCCCACAGATACAGTGGAGAATACCATATTCAGAGTCATCAAAGCCCCACCCCGTACTTCCCTCATATCTCTTTAGTCTAAGTGGCTCCTTTGTGTTCTCACATAATCTGTTACTTACAGCTCCCTCTTTCACATACTGCCCATAGTTCTGCCCTCTCCCATAGATGGGTTACCATGTCCTCATTACCTTCTACAGAATCAGCAGTTAGTTGAACTTCCAGGACCTGTGGCAAAATCATTCTCATAGTCTAGTCATAGTTTGCACAGTTTTCCTCTGCTAACATTCTGATACAATTATATCTACGGGAAAGCCTCTGGCATTTCCGTAAATATAATTGACATGCTGTGATTTCCAAAACCGCACCCGTTTTGGAAATGTCCACGCTGTGGTTTTTACGGCAGAGTGGGCATGGGATGGTAAATCATGGTGTTTCCGGCCAGTGGGGCCCCGGCCTAAAGTGATATTTTGGCTACAAGTTAACCCCTATCTAGAGGGAATATGGGGGAAACTGACAAAAGACTGTACCTCTTGAAGTAAGCAAGACCAAAATGCACAGCGAGATGGATTTTCATGGCACTGCCAGAAATAGTAATTTACTTTTGAGGAAATATTGCATCGTTTTACCACTTTCTTTCATAATAGTATGTTCATTGAAAATTTTAACAAAAACTAATTTCTAGCTTTGGACTAGTCTGTCTTCAGGGCTATTGGCTCTAAACCTTTCTGCCATTGTGACATACAGTATTTACCAACATACATGTCAATTGACTGCTATTTTTTTGACTGATATTTTTGCCACACCTATGCTACATATAGTTTCATTTAAGGACAATTTATTCTGAGCTACTAAGCAATCCGGATTGTCTTCAGCTCATTCTAAACTATTCCACTGTTGTCTTCATATATCGAGCCTCAACTTGTGACAGCAAACATGTAGTCAATAGAAGCAGCACCACCCAAACCTCCTTATAGAAATAGGGATGGATTCAAGTCCTGGACCAGTCACATGATGTGAATGAGCAACACAGTGTTTTATTGTGTGAAATATCTTGTGTTAGCGTTGCCCTGGATGAATATTTCTTGGACTATAGAAAACCTATATAACAATTACCATTAATGACCAGGAAAAGTGTTAAAGGATAAATGATAAGTATCTAATGGAGCAGATTGTTGGGTTTTTTTTATACTGTCGTTTTTATAAATTTTACAGACAAAACCAAACGAGTACAAATCAAAGCACAAATCAATGGACAAGTAATACAAACTGTGGGGGGAGTAGGGGGGGAAGAAGGGGTAAGGGGAAAGGAAGGAGTCAAAAACCGTGCAGAGCTCAATACGTATCCCAGGATGACCACACAGCACAAAAAGCAGGGCAGGGGTATGGTACCAATGCATGAGTAATCTGTACTGGGTCTCACGAAACGAAATACGAAAAGAGGATTTAGCCGGGCGAGACCAAATAACTTGCTACTGTTCAGGTGAGATCTGCCTATTCAGAGCCCCGGACCACTTGGCCATGTACTTATAGGAGACAGGGGGCCGTCCTTCAGGAGAGGAGAGAAGCCTGTAAATATTTGATATCAAGCCAACCGTGATGGTACCCGCCCGACACCCTCTCAAAGGCAGTAGGTAGTGATACCTTCATAGAGCCAAATTGAGAGGACACAAAGTGGACAATCTGCTGTTGAGCAGATTGCTTTTTAATACCATAGTCTAAATCAGCAGTCCTCAAACTATGGCCCGCGGGCCACATGCGGCCCGCCGAGGACATTTATCCGGCCCGCCGCATGTGGCCCGCGCTGTCGTCTGGATCGCTCACTAACGGGGAATCCAATTCCCCGTTAGTGAGCGGATCGCCGCTTTCAGTTGTATGTGCATTTGCACATACAACTGAAAGCTGTCAGGGGCCGCCCGACCGCGGCCTACACTGATGGCTGATGGCAGAGAGTGACCTCTGCCCCCGACGCAGGCGCGATGACGTCATCTCTCCTGCAGTCTGGAAGGAGGAGGACACACCACGGCGGCTCTTCATGGGTAAGTAGGACAGTGTGGGTGTGATTGTACTGATGAGCATATAATACGGGGGGAGGGTACTCCCCCCACTGTGTTATATGCTCATCAGTACCCTCCCCCCCTGTATTATATGCCCATCAGTACCCCCCCCCCCCGTATTATATGCTCATCAGTACCCTCCCCCCCTGTATTATATGCTCATCAGCATATAATATAGTGGGGGAGGGTACTAATGAGCATATAATACAGTGTGTGGGGGTACTGATGAGCATATAATACAGGGGGGGGGGAGTACTGATGAGCATATAATACGGGGGGGGAGCACTGATGAGCATATAATACGGGGGGGGGGGGGTAGTGATGAGCATATAATACAGGGGGGGGTAGTGATGAACTTATAATATAGTGGGGGGAGGGTACTAATGAGCATATAATACAGTGGGGGGGTACTGATGAGCATATAATACAGGGGGGGTAGTGATGAGCATATAATACAGTGGGGGGGTACTGATGAGCATATAATACAGTGGGGGGTACTGATGAGCATATAATACAGTGGGGGGGGGGTACTGATGAGCATATAATACAGTGGGGGGGTACTGATGAGCATATAATACAGGGGGGGTAGTGATGAGCATATAATACAGGGGGAGGGGGTAGTGATGAGCATATAATACAGGGGGGGCTAGTGATGAGCATATAATACGGGGGGGGAGGGTACTGATGAGCATATAATACAGTGGGGGGAGGGTACTGATGAGCATATAATACAGTGGGGGGTACTGATGAGCATATAATACAGTGGGGGGAGGGTACTGATGAGCATATAATACAGTGGGGGGAGGGTACTGATGAGCATATAATATAGTGGGGGGAGGGTACTGATGAGCATATAATACAGTGGGGGGAGGGTACTGATGAGCATATAATATAGTGTGGGGGGGGTACTGATGAGCATATAATACAGGGGGGCTAGTGATGAGCATATAATACAGGGGGGGCTAGTGATGAGCATATAATACAGGGGGGGTACTGATGAGTATATAATACAGTGGGGGGAGGGTACTGAGGAGTATATAATACAGGGGGCGGGTACTGATGAGTATATAATACAGTGTGTGGGGGGGTATTGAGGAGTATACAATACAGTGGGGGTACTGAGGAGTATACAATACAGTGTGTGGGGGGGTACTGAGGAGTATACAATACAGTGGGGGGGGGGGTACTGAGGAGTATATAATACAGTGGGGGGTAATGAGGCGCATATAATACTGTGGGGTGGGGGCATACTGAGGAGCAGGGGTGAACCTAGCCTTTTTGCCGCCTGAGGCGAAATATTTTGGCCCTCCAGTGTTTTGAGGGACAGTGAACTGGCCCCGTGTTTGAAAAGTTTGAGGACCCCTGGTCTAAATGATTATTGTTAAAGGGATTGTGTTTGAATTTATCCTATATATATGATAGATATAACTTCATGGTTAGTGGTGGTCTGACCGCTGAGACCCCACTGATCCCAAGAACTTCAAAACTTGATACAAACCCTTTAAGGCCAGGGCCCCAAGTAGCGTAAAAGCCATGGAAAAATCCATGGTATTTTACAGTACCTGCAAAATGGGTGGGGTTTTCTAGGAAAGAGTACTGCATGACGCATCACAATGCATTACCCTGCATTTTTTCCCACAGCGTTTTTTGGCTGCGTATTTCTATGTGCGGCCTTAGCCTAAAGAGGGTTTTCTGGGACTATTATATTGATTGCCGTTTCCTTTTCACTGCTTTCCAAGTACAGCACCATACATTGTATAGTGGGTGTGTTTGGTATTGCTGTTGATCCGCATTCATTTGAATTGGAGCATGCTACAGCATGGCCATGTGAACAAAAAACATGATGTCTGAGAAGAGGAAGTGGAGCGCAATATCACAGTCCTGGACGACTCCTTTAAGGATTGTTAAAATGCTAATCATTTCATGTATGGCAAACTGAAATAACAGCAAAAGAGCATCCGTCCGCAGTAACAATTACAACACGTATATGAAATAATCTGTGTTAATACTGTATGTTGTAGCCCAACCCTTCAATATAATTTTTATGAGCTTCATCATGTACAGTACATTATAACATACATTTATACGAGAATTCACACTGAGTTTTATGATAATTGATGCTTATCAATTCTTGTTTGCATCTAGAAGATGAAAATTCATACAGACCAATTTCTGAGTGTTTTCTAGTATTTAATGTTACAATGTATGAGAGGATAGCCTAAACTGGATCCATTTTATACACCCATAATATTAGGACTTATTCACACATCTGTGTCTATTTTTCATCTACAGAAAAATAGTCTGTTTTTCATCCATAAGAATATCTGGGCATTTTTTTTAGCAGTTTTCTGTTGGTGTGTTCCATTTTTACTTCCATTAAAAAAGCTGATATGACTTCCCGATTTCAGAATGTCTCCTAGCAGCATTCCATAAAACACAGACACAGGCCTGCTGCCTCCATACATCCTGTACCTGCTTTTACAGATCCAATGACATGCATGGTTGTGTTTAACCTGAAACAAACAAAAAAAAAAAAACAGTAAAGGCCCCATGTTGCTTCCGTTGTATTTGCCATCTCTACTGTAGCCACTTCTGGGTTTGGCTCACAAAATTGAAGCAAAATCTGCAGCAAAAAAGCAGCTTTTCCACAACATGGGGCCTTAGCCAAAATTGGGACATATAATAATCAATGGAAATGTGCAGTCTATGCAAAACACTGATGGCACATGGATGGACAATTACGGGTGGAAATTATGGGTTTTCAGCACTTGGAAATTTACTGACAGAATACAAAACAGTTTTACTACAGTTGGGAAAACAAAATGTATCTCTTGTACCTATCTATAGCTACCTTCCATATCACCTATGGGCAGCTTCATTGCTTGATGTTTTGATTCACTTTTTCTGTATAACAGTAGTAATTTATCAAAAAGGCATAATTGTAGCCTAGAAAGAAGAAAGGTGTTACTGAAAACTATACAAATCTATTATTTTTTTCAATTTGCCAAAGTAAAACAGCATTCAAAATATGATGGAGGGATTCATGAAGAATTGTGAATTGTGTATTTGTCTCGATGTCCCCAGACCCTGCGTAGGGACCACTAAAATCAGGATGAACTTGCACCTCATCATGAATTAGGCGCATTCTCTTGGCACCTTTGAACCTAAAGACAAGTTGTTTGTGGTGTAAATGATAATTAATATAGTGTGGGAAAAGCGTAGAGGCCGACATAAAAATAAAGATTTATGACTATTTTATCACTGTTATTTTACTACTATTTTAAAAGCGTTGCATATTTGGAAATCACAGCATGTCATTTACACCTATGGAGACACTGGTGGTCAGGGCCGGCTCCAGGTTTTTATGGGCCCTTGGGCGACAGAGCCTCAGTGGGCCCCCTTGTAAAGGAGGTGGGGGAGTCGAGACACTGTGCGTTGCAGATGAAGCGAGTGATGTCATGCAGGAGTGTGGCGTCACCAACGCCATACCTCCCAATCTTTTAAAGAGTAGAAAGAAGGGCTCTGCGCGCCGCTGCAAGTTTATCTCCACCCACTTTTATGTTGATTCCACCCATTCTCATTCATTTATCATGTGCTCCCACACAGTATAATCCTCCTAGAGTCACCCGTAAATTATATGCCCCCCCTCCATCTCTCCCCCAGTTTCATATACACCCTTCCTCTGCCCCCAGTTTCATGTCCCCCCTCCATCTCTGTCCCCAGTTTCATCACGTTCTCCCCCTTCATCTGCCCACAGTTTCATGTCCCCCGTCTCTGCCCCAGTGTCATGCCGTTCCCCCCTCCCCTTCATTTGCCCCTTCAGTTTCATTGGGCCCCCTCCATCTCTGTCCCCAGTGTCATGCCGTTCTCTCCCCACCCCCTCCATCTGCCCCAGTGTCATGCTGTTCTCCCCCCCTCCATCTGCCCCAGTGTCATGCTGTTCCCCCCTCCCCTTCATTTGCCCCCCAGTTTCTTTGGGCCCCCTCCATCTCTGTTCCCAGTGTCATGCCGTTCTCTCGCCACCCCCTCCATCTGCCCCAGTGTCATGCTGTTCTTCCCCCCCTCCATCTTCCCCAGTGTCATGCTGTTCCCCCTTCCCCTTCATTTGCCCCCCAGTTTCATGGGCCCCCTTCATTATGTTTCACCTTAATATGTAATACAAAACAAACACTTACACTCACCTTCTATCACTCACCTTCCATCGTTCCCCTGAAGCTCCTCTCTCTCACTCCAGTGCAGTCACATACGCGATGCAGGAGCTGTGAGATCAGCTCCTGCTTAGCTCCGGCCCGGCTTGCGTGTGTAAGCGTGATGCGATGACGTCATCGCGCCTACACACGCAAGCCGGGCTGGAGCTTTAAAGCAGGAGCTGATCTCACAGCTCCTGCATCGCGTATGTATTCCAGCTCATCGGCGGACAGACGCCGATGAGCTGAAATTGTGACAGGCAAGTGCTGGGGGGCCCCCAGAGGCTCTGTGGGCCCCGGCACTTGCCCGACTATGCCGTGCGCTGACGCCGGCCCTGCTGGTGGTTTCCATACAATTATTTCTGAAGCAGAGAGTCCACAGAGGAAAACTCAGGGGACTTTCTGTGAAAAGCAATGCGGAAAAACGCATGATGCGTTTCCACCAAAGTTTTTCCTGCAACACTTTTTGGCCTCGGCCTACAATATGGAGCCTTAGTCTTAAAGACAACCTGTTGTGTGTTTATTTTCTACACTAAACTGTCCCCAGAATGTGTAACCTCAAGAAATGAGCTTTCCTATGATGCTCCTAGCTAAGATTTCTATTGCTGAAAAGTACTGAAAAACACGGTTTCTAGACATTTGGGCAATCTTCCCCCCCACCAAACTGCACTCCTGCACACACTATTATGTGCTATAGAGGCCACTACACATACTATTATCCCCCATATTGGCCCCTACACACACTATTATGCCCCATAGTGGCCCCTACACACACTATAATGCCGCATAGTGGCCCTTGCACACAGTATTATGCCCCATAATGGCCCCTGCACACAGTATTATGCCTCATACTGGCCCCTGCACACAGTATTATATTCCATTATGGACCACAATGTATATGCTGTATATACACCACACGTGAACCCAGCCAAACAGTGCCTCAATATGATACACACTGTTCAGAGAAAGCACTGCAGATCTTGAAGTGTGACAAGTGTATTTTTTAGTAAATAAGTCTCACCATTGTTTATTGCACTTCATAAATGTAGAATTTATCCTGAACTGGTAGGAAAACTGACATAAATATAATAATAATTAGGGGCCACACGGTGACTCAGTGGTTAGCACTGCAGCCTTGCAGCGCTGGAGTCCTGGTGTTCATATCCCGCCAAGGGCAAAAAACATCTGCAAGGAGTTTGTATGTTCTCCCTGTGTTTGCATGGATTTCCATCCCATATTCCAAAAGACATACTGATAGGGGAAAAATGTATATTGTGAGCTCTATGTGGGGCTCACAATCTACATAAAAATAAATAAATATAATAATAATTATGCCTAAATTTTTCTTGTTTACCTTGCCTTTATCTTGAAAAAGCTGTAAACAACTAAGGGGGCGTTCACACTACCGTCAGTGTCCAACAGGTAGTGTCTGTTCAAAATCTTGCATGGACATTAGGAGCGGACACTAGCTGTGTCCGTGACACTTGTCATTCACTTAAATGGCGATCGGGTGCGTTCTTTTGCACTCCGTGCCTGTCCTTCACTGTCCGCTTGTAGAGATGTCCAACTTTTCAGGTGGACAGAAAAACCCGACATGTAGGTTGTTTCTGTCCGCTTGAAAAGTCGGACATCTTTACATGCGGACAGTGAAGGAAGGGCACGGAGTGCAAAAGAACGCACCTGATCGCCATTTAAGTGAATGACAAGTGCCACGGACACAGCTAGTGTCCGCTCCTAATGTCCGTGCCAGATTTTGAACGGACACTAGGAGCGGACACTACCTGTCGGACACTGACGGTAGTGTGAACGCCCCCTTAAAAACACGTTGCAGAAAAGCTTCTTTTTTCTGTAGCAGATTTTTCAAAGCCAAAAGTGTCTTGAAAAGCAGTGAGAAGTATGAAATAAACGTTTATGCTAAATTCACTTCTGATTTTGGCGCATAAAAAAAAAAGAAAACACAGCAAAACCTGCAACAAATAAAAGCAGTTTTTCTGAGCTTCAAGGTGGGGCCTCAGCCATAAGCAGCCATGCCACTGCTATATAGTAAAACCCAGATTGCCATTCATTCCTATGAGAAGTGAAGCAGCTTCCCTCGAGCAGGGAAGGAAGTGGCTTATGGCACAGTGAAGAGATAGAATCAGTAGTAGATGAAAGATGTGCAGAACGCAGGCAGCGAGTAACTGAGAAAAGACTACTAGAAAGCGCTGCTCGTTCAATGAAGATACTAAAGCCTGGAATGTGGACAAACTGGTTATTTTTTATTGTCTGGAGCTCTACGACATGCAGGCCTTTTTGTTCTCTGTAGCTTGCTTTAGCCAGAACCACACCCGTTAACCCATTCCATTCGGAGTCCTTTTTTTTTCCATTGCTTTTCATTTTAGCTTTTGAATTGAGACCCTTAAAAAAGCGAGTTCCGGAGAGCTGATACAATATATAATGAGGAATTAGATTCCATTACACGCGGGCTTAACCTTCACCAAGTGCATTCAGTGCTTGCCAGGAGTCATCAATATTTAACAGCTGTTGTTATTATGAAATTCCTCGCCGGGTAATGTGGCTTCATTGCTTGCACGCAATGGTTTGAACCAGTGCCAGAGCTCTGTCAGGCAGAAGACAAGATTGACAGAGGGCTGGCTTTGCGTGACAGCAAGGGTTTGGTCAGCCAGCGGTCTGTTCTCCCTCTGGTGTTTCTCTCTAAATGGGAATCCACTTTTAGGAAAGAAGGCAGTGTGTGAAAAAAAGGGAAGAAAGAAAAAGAAAAAAAGTAGAGGCTGGATTATAGCAGTGCTAGGATGGCTGGGTGCCAGCTCCCGCCCACATGTAGAGAAGATAGCTGTGCTCACATCACGCGAACATGTCAGGGAGGAGGGGGAGAGGGGGAAGGATGCACTGTACATTGCCTGAAGGAGAAGTGTTGATGTGAATGAGATGGTAACCCTCTGTGATGCCCTGTTATGTATGGAAAACACATTAACCATCCACTCCTAGGGAGGAAATGTGATTCCTTACTTAACCCTCCGGCTGCCAGCAGAGCCCTTTACAGCTAACAATAAGAATGAAGCCATTTTACAATTACTTAGGCATGTCGGAAGATTAACTCCTTCATTGAAGGACCCTATATGAAGCTTGTTCTAAACTCTCAAGATTCAGGCACATTATAAGAGGGATTTGTTGGTAAATGGGGATAGTATCAGCAGAATTGACTACGGCTAGGCTAAACTGGAGATAAGCAACACCAGATGTGTCTAGCAGCTGCTTATTTACCTTGCTATGTGTTTTAATAAAAGCTAACTTTAGGTGGCCATACCAGTTTTTGCAAGACCACCCATTCGGGTTCACATGGGCATAGTCAGTATATTGGCTGTACTTCCTCCGAGCACTATAGTCATCTATGACAGTGATTTTCAACTTTTTTTGAGCCGCGGCACACTTTTTACACTTAAAAAATCCCGGGGCACACAACCAAACAAAATGGCACAAAATGACACTAAAACAGTACATATTATACATATAGTTAATAATATAGATTCTAAATGGTTGATTCTTTGGTTGAAATAAACTGCCGCAAAATCTGCAACAAAAACGCTGCGTTTATGCAACGTGGGGCCTCAGCCTTACGCCTTCTGCATACAAGTGGCACGCATGTGGTTTTCACTGATATCAACATTAAAAATTAATTGACAGGGCCACAAATGCAGACAGATATAGGGTATGTATAGGACAGATATAGGGTAGGTATAGGACAGATATACATGAGTCCCCCTGCGAACTTCCGGTTGGCACATGCGCAATGGAAGGGCGGCAAGAAGACTTCCTGTTCCTTAGTGAATTAACCAGGGCTGGGTATGTACTTCAGGGTATGGTCCTCGGGTTACGACGAGCCTGCTGCAGAACCTCATTTTCTGAATGCTATACAGTGTATAGCATTCGGCAAATGAAGGCTGATTGTGTAGCAGGCTCGTCCTTGCTACGAGCAGGTAAGTATGCTGTTACCAGTTGACTTTTTCTCATTGAAATGAATAGACCAGCGTTGATTGGCCAGTTGCCAGTGATTTGGCCAATCAACGCTGGTTCTGCCAGAGGCTCGTCTGAGGAGGCGGAGTCTAACATCGGACTATTCATTCCAATGAGAAAAACTCTTGCCTGCCCGTAGCAAGGACGTGCCTGCTGCAGAATCAGTGTTCATTTGCCGAATGCTATACATATATATAGCATTCGGCAAATGAATATATATACTGTATAGCATTTAGCAAATGAGGTTCTGCAGCAGGCTCGTCGTAACCACGAAACAGTATGCCTATACCCCTGCTAGACATGGCAAACTCTCAAAACCGGAAAGAGATCTTCGACCGGAAATAGGAAGGGCGGGACTTAATCCTTTGTTATTGTTGTCAAAGGGGGACTCATGTATAGGGGACTTATATTGACAAAAAAGGCTTTAATCTAACCAAGCTGCAATTACAGATACTATTTCTTATTGTGAGCAATTATACGGTGTATTTATACTTAATAATTAACTATTTCAGTCTCCGAGTATTAACCCCTTGAAGACACAACCTAAAACTACCTTAACCCTTAAAGGGGTTGTCCCAAGTCGCATACTTACCCGTCTTCGTTTCTGAGAAATCTTCTGTCTTCCGGCTTTGTCTCGTCATTGGTGGGCGGGGTCACATATGCAAAGCCAAGCGGCGAGATGCCGCCAGCCCTGCGTGCGTGCTCATAGATCGTCTAGCCTTCACAATGCAAATACAGACCCCAGTGGCGGATCCAGGGTTTGCGGGGCCCTGGGCAATTGACTTTGGCGGGGCCCTACTTACTGGGGGTCTCGCACTTCTAACCTGTACTTCCCAACTGTTGAAGACTAGAAAGAGGGAACAAAACGTAGGCCCCGCCCACTTTTATGTTGACTCCACCCATTCTCATTCAATTTTCATGTGATTCCACACAGTATAATCCTCCTACAGTCACCCGTAAATTATATCTCCCCCCCATTTTCATATACACCCTTCATCTACCCCTAGTTTCATGTCCCCCCCTCTATCTCTGTCCCCAGTTTCATGCCATTCTCCCCCTTTATCTGCCCACAGTTTCATTTCCCCCCGTCTCTGTCCCAGGGTCATGCCGTTCTCCCCCCTTCATCTGCCCCAGTGTCATGCCATTCTCCCCCCTTCATCTGCCCCAATGTCATGCCATTCCCCCCCCTTCATCTGCCCTAGTGTCATGCCGTTCTCCCCCTCCATCTGCCCCAGTGTCATGCTGTTCTCCCCCCTTCATCTGCCCCAGTGTCATGCTGTTCTCCCCCCCTCCATCTGCCCCAGTGTCATGCTGTTCTCCCCCCCTCCATCTGCCCCAGTGTCATGCCGTTCTCCCCCCTCCATCTACCCCAGTGTCATGCTGTTCTCCCCCTCCATCTGCCCCAGTGTCATGCCGTTCTCCCCCTCCATCTGCCCCAGTGTCATGCTGTTCTCTCCCCCTCTATCTGCCCCAGTGTCATGCCATTCTCCCCCATCCATCTGCCCCAGTGTCATGCCATTCTCCCCCCTCCATCTGCCCCAGTGTCATTCTGTTCTTCCCCCCTTCATCTGCCCCAGTGTCATGCCATTCTACCCCCTCCATCTGCCCCAGTGTCATGCTGTTCTCTCCCCCTCTATCTGCCCCAGTGTCATGCCATTCTCCCCCCTCCATCTGCCCCAGTGTCATGCCATTCTCCCCCCTCCATCTGCCCCAATGTCATGCCATTCTCCCCCCCTCCGTCTGCCCCAGTGTCATGCTGTTCTTCCCCCCTTCATCTGCCCCAGTGCCATGCCATTCTCCCCCCTCCATCTGCCCCAGTGTCATGCCATTCTCCCCCTCCATCTGCCCCAGTGTCATGCTGTTCTTCCCCCCTTCATCTGCCCCAGTGCCATGCCATTCTCCCCCTTCCATCTGCCCTAGTGTCATTCTGTTCTTCCCCCCTTCATCTGCCCCAGTGTCATGCCATTCTCCCCCCTCCATCTGCCCCAATGTCATGCTGTTCTCTCCCCCTCTATCTGCCCCAGTGTCATGCCATTCTCCCCCCTCCATCTGCCCCAGTGTCATGCCATTCTCCCCCCTCCATCTGCCCCAGTGTCATGCCATTCTCCCCCCTCCATCTGCCCCAGTGTCATGCTGTTCTTCCCCCCTTCATCTGCCCCAGTGCCATGCCATTCTCCCCCCTCCATCTGCCCCAGTGTCATGCCATTCTCCCCCCTCCATGTACCCCAGTGTCATGCCATTCTCCCCCCTCCATCTGCCCCAGTGTCATGCTGTTCTTCCCCCCTTCATCTGCCCCAGTGCCATGCTATTCTCCCCCCTTCATCTGCCCTAGTGTCATGCTGTTCTTCCCCCCTTCATCTGCCCCAGTGTCATGCCATTTTTCCCCCTCCATCTGCCCCAGTGTCATGCTGTTCTCTCCCCCTCTTCATCTGCCCCAGTGTCATGCCGTTCTCCCCCTTCATCTGCCCCAGTGTCATGCCGTTCTCACGTTCTCTCTCTCACACACACACACACACTCACCATTCCTCGTTCCCTCGCAGCTCTCTCCCTCATACACATATTGTATATGTGATGATGACGTCATCACATCGCGGCTACAAATGCCGGAGCTCAGCGTTAAAGCAGGAGCTGAGCTGTGACAGCTCTGGCTTTAAACGCCTATGCATTCAGCTCATCGGCGTCCTACCGCCGATGAGCTGAAATACATAGGCGTTTAAAGCAGGAGCTGTGAGCTCAGCTGCTGCTTTAACGCTGAGCTCAGTTGGAGTCGGGACATGCCGACCGGGACCATTTTGTTAGGTCCCGGCCGCGCCGCGGGGCCCAGCTCGCCCGGCCCTGGATCCGCCCCTGACAGACCCTACAGGGTGCCGGGTCTGCATTGTGAAGGCTAGACTGGTGTATGAGCGTGCACGCAGGGCCGGCGGCATCTCGCTGCTTGGCTTTGCAAATGTGACCCCGGAGCGGAATAACAGCATCGCTTCTGCTTGCTTCACGCAGGGCAGAAGCATAGCGATGTTGCTGGCTTCACCTGTGCCGGCGTAGTCCCCAGCATCCGCCTCTCTATTACAGCGGATGCTGGGGAGTGTTAGACGCCGGCACAAGTGAAGCCAGCAACATCGCTATGCTTCTGCCCTGCGTAAAGCAAGCAGAAGCGATGCTGTTATTCCGCTCCTCCGGCGGAGCATAGAAGCAGAAGCATAGAGATGTTGCTGGCTTCACCTGTGCCGGCGTCTAACAGTGTATTGGCGGCCCCTTCCCCCAAGGGGTAAACTACCCCCCCCCCTCCAGGCTTGCTCCCGTGCACTTAGCCCCTCCTCCCTCCCCCCTGAGAGCAGGCTGACACATCACTTGACTCAGGAGCAGCTAGGTCAGGGCTGTGGCCACAAAAAAATAAATAAAGTAATATAGTGAACAAACAAAGCAAACTGAAGCAATGTATTTAGGAAAAGTCTTACATTCACATTTACAAGCATTATAGATAGGATCCTTGTGACGGGACAACCCCTTTAAGTACTATCATGGTGTCTATCATACACCACTATCATACACATATCATTATGATACACACCATGATAGTACTTAAGGGTTAAGGACCAGCCTCATTGTTCACATCTGACTTGTCACTTTGTGTGGCAATAACTATGAGACACTTTAACTTAACAAAGCGATTCTGAGATTGCTTTTTCATGACACATTGTACTTCCTGTCAGGGGTAAATTTTGGTTGACATGTCCTATGTTTAATTATGAAAACGTGAAATTTGGTGAAAATTTTGAAAAAAATACTTAAATAAATATATATATATATATATATATATATATATATATATGCAGTATATTCTTAATTATATTAATAATTTATGATATTATGAGGCTTACAAGTCAGACTGCAATTTTCCAAATTTTCAAGAACATTTCCAAAACCAATTTTTCAAGGACCAGTTCAGTTCTGAAATAACTTTGACAGGCCCCTGTAAGGGGCAGTTCACACGGAGTAAACTGGCGCACAATCTGGCACAATTACGGGCGCAAAATCACGCGCTGTATACGATCGTAACCCCCATTGAAACCAATGGGATCTCTTTTGAGCGCGCAAACTCTGACACGTGTATACGTGCCAGATTGTGTGCCAGTTTACTCCGTGTGAATTCAGCCTAATACCCCCATAAATCATCCCTATCTCAAAAAAGGGCACATTTTGTTGTAATAGTGTTCAGGCACCCATTTGCAGAGCCCCCAAGGTATCACAACAGTGAAAACTCCCAGCATATGACCCCATTTTGGAAAGTACACTCATCAAAAAATTTATCAAGGGGTATAATGAGCAGTTGAACCCCAAAGATATTACATTAATTTATTTTCCAGAAATTGATGCACAACGGAGATTGAAAGGTAAATCTGTGCGGAGTATATTACAGTAATAGGAGGTGATGTGCCAGACAAAATAAATGATAACATTAATAATCCATGAATGAGTGGTACAGTCTGAAGCAATCCTTCATGCACAGGCCATGTTTTTTTTTTTTTTTTTTTTGGGGGGAAGGTGTCAGATACATAAATCTTCTGAAACAAACCCTGCACCTTTTTTTGGGTATTCTCTCTCTTTACAGATTGTGAGACTTCACTTGGAAAGTGTTCCCCTGGTACAATAAGGGCACCTTCAGTTCCAAAAGTACTGGGTCCTGGGTTCCTTGTCTCCAAATATCAGGGTCCTGATAACTCCCTCCTGAAACTCAAGGAATGTTCCTGTCCTGTCTACATTATGATATCATGATATAACTTTGCCATCTTTACAAAGTGCACAGACAGCTTTCTGTACCACACTCTTCTTTTTCTCATGGGACTATATGGCTTCAGGATAGTATGGCATCAGATAGAGCAACCCCTCCCACGTACTTATTATAGGTCAGGATGCATTTTGGCTTGGTAGCAGTGTTGTGGGTACTGGTACCGCGTAGAGAAATAAGGGTACTGCCATTACCATGAATTATAGTCAGTACAAGGATATCCCTCTAGTCCTTGTTCTTGACCAATAGCATGGTCTTATTACAGACCACTCTGATCTTACTCCTTCTGAGGGTCTGCGCAACCTGTGCCCTAGAAAGCCTCTCTGATTTCTGCACACTGTCCCACGAGTTGTTGTTCCTCTGGAACTGAGGCACCTAAAGAGTGGGATGCTGGTGTGGAAGTTATCCACATATAGATGATAATTCTGGTCCAGGGGCATTCAATCCGACACTGTTTTCCCACTAACTCCTAGGAATGATGGGCATTCTGGTGACTGAATTCTTGTGTCTCTTCCTTCATAACCCCTAAATTTGTGGGTGTACCCTGAGCTGCTCTTGCACAGTTTGTACATTTTAATGTTGTATCTCTTATTGGGCAGGTATTGGCAGAATTTAAGTCTCATCTATTGAAATGTTCTGATCTGGGATATATGATGCAGCAAATTTGGTGCTAAAGTGGTCAATGAGTGACCTGACTCATAGACAGTACTGAGCATTATTGTTATAATGTAGAAATTTCAGGTCATGGCCATTCGATGACTGGAGTGTTATATAAAACTATATGCAGAACAAGACCCCAGAATATTTTCATATCTGCTGCATTTGGACCTAGCATATGAAAAGGTGGCATTTTATTCTATAAATTGCTGGCCAAACAAATTTGGTCCACCATTAAAGAAAAAGACTTTGATAAAGTCAATTTCTGTGAATCCTTCAGTCTCAAACTGGATTTCTGACCTGCCCACAAAATCATAATTTTCCCGGGTGGGGCCATATTGGAAGCTGCTTCAGCAGTGGTCATTTGGGGTCAACATCACAGCATCTTCCCCTTATTAGTCGCTGGCCGTATCAGTGTCAGAGGCCAGTAAAATATAAGCCTCCTCTTCTGAATACCTTCTTTGGGCAGTTTGGGAACTTTGTGACTTTGTTTGGGACATTCTGTGTTTGTATTGTGCTTTTTCACATATGTTTAAACTTTTTTTTAATTGAAACTTTATTGAAAATGCGGGGTGTATGCTTCAACACGTGTGCATATATGTAAAAAATTATTGACCAGAAAAAAAGAGAGAAAATAAAAACATTACATTTACCTATATATAGCCCTGTCCTAAAAGCTACCTAAACTTTTTCCATAGATCTAAATAGATCTCTCTCTCTCTCTCTCTCTCTCTCTCTCTCTCTCTCTCTCTCTCTCTCTCTCTCTCTCTCTCTTTATAGGTATAGATAGAGATTTCTATGTAGAAATACAGCAATTCTAACTATTTCTAACTAGAAATTAGAATCTTAGTAAAATAAAAGGCCCTGTCCTAAAAGCTACCTAGAATGTTTCTAAAGATTTCTCAAATCTAACTGGAAATTAGTTAAGAAAAAAATCTGCATCCAAAAAAATTGAACAGAAGTCCAATCATTAAAGGGGGTGTCCGGGCAAAAATAAAAATAAATTGGCCAGTGAGCAGTGAAAAAAAAAAATCATACCTTTCCCCAGGTCTCCAGTGCCTCCCCATGCGGTCCAGTCTTGCAACTCCATTGTTATCTTCTGGTGGAAGTACCAGCCACACATTACCGCTGAGGCCAGTCAACGTCCTCAGGAAGGCCTTCCTGAGGCTGATGAGGCTGCCGATTGGCCTCAGTGGTCACGTGAAGGGAAGTGGGATGTCACTGCCAGCAAGGAGTTCTACAGCAAGAAGGCAATTGAGCTGCAGGATTGGACAACACTGGAAGGACACCAGGGACAAGCGAGTATGATTTTTTTTTTTTTTTTTATAAAAATTTCACTTTATCTGGCTTATTTTAAAAGTCATTGCTTTGCCCAGACAACCTATTTAACTTACTGAGCGATGCTTGGAGGAAGCAAATGGTGACACAGGGATGTAAAAAAAACAAAAAAACTCTGGGGGTTAGAAAATAAAAAAAAAATCACAGCTTTCTGCCTAAATTGCTCTATTACTCTGAGACGCTCCCAGTGGCGGTCCCCTGTGCAGAACTCCACAGTCTACAGAAAGCTATTTTCCAATATATTTTGAATACTAATTGTCATTGTTTTCACCAGTCAGTCATGCTAGTGGGGAGGTGGTGTGGGGTCTTGGCTATCCCGTATATCCTCCACTATTATTGGACAACCCACTTGAGAAGTGTTACCTTCTGGGCGCCCATGCCTTCCTATATGAAGTGGATCAAATTGAAAAATTATGGCTTGCACCTGTGCATTCCAATGCCCTCCTGTGGGGAGGCCTTCCCTCTTCCTACTCCTTCCCCCTTCTAGGCCCATTTATTTTACAAGGGCTCTTTGGATCACTTGCAGTAAACGATTCCCTCTTGCTTCTCGGTGTTTATCGATGGTTTCCCTCCTATATAATCTGCTCGTTGATGGCAAATATGGTCCGCACGTGGTCAGGGGCAGGCCTGTTTAGAATAGCTGATATTGTTGACCCTGCTATCTTGGAGCTCAGGTCCTTGGTCCTGGGACCGAATGGCTTAACTTCCAGCAGATTGTCCACTTTGTTTATTCCCCATATGGTTGCCTGACAGTCTCCCTATTTTATTTGAACAGCTTTGCCAGGTGGGTACATCCACGAATGGTTTAATTTCCTCCATCTACCAGATCCTCTCCTCTACCAGACAGCTTGGTACCCCCTACACACTGGTATACAGTATGTCTAGATGGGAAGAGGAAGTGGGGAAGTCGATATTCTTGATCAGTGGCAGATTATATGGTCTCACATCATGAATTCCTCCATGTGTGTCATGTTTAACCCCTTGGGGACACAGCCCAAAAGTACTTTAAGAATCAGGCCTCATTTTTCAAATCTGACATGTCACTTTATGTAGCAATAACTTTAAAAACGCTTTAAGTTATCAAAGTGATTCTGAGAATATTTGTTCATGACACATTGTACTTTTGTCAGTGGTAAATTTTGGTCTATATGTTTTGTCTTTAACTATGAAAAAATAGGAAATTTGGTGAAAATTTGTTTAAAAAAAATTAAGTTTTTCGAACTGTGAAATTGCATGCCATTCATATAGATAGTTATTAGAGATGAGCGAACACTAAAATGTTCGAGGTTCGAAATCCGATTTGAACAACCGCTCACTGTTCGACTGTTCGAACGGGTTTCGAACCCCATTATAGTCTATGGGGGGAAATGCTCGTTTCAGGGGTACGCAACATTCGATCAAATTCTACTTACTAAGTCCATGAGTGAGGGTCGGGCTGGATTCTTCTCCCTGCGCAGTGTCCCCGCGTCCTCTTCTGGCCTTGAATTCACTCTGCTAGGCATCGGGCCTAGGCAGAGCCGACTGCGCATGCCCGCGCTACAAGAGAATGGCTGCTTTCAGTGTAAGCGGCCATTTTCTTGTAGCGCGGACATGCGCAGTCGGTTCTGCCCAGGCCCGATGCCTAAGCAGAGTGAATGCAGAGCCGCAAGAGGATGCGGGAACGCTGCGCAGGGAGAAGACTTCTAAAGGTAAGAGAAGAACCAGCGTTGATTAGCAATGTATAGCATTCTGCCAATCAACGCTGGATCTGCATCGAATCTTAACTTCGAACAGCTAGTAGTATTCGATTGAGTATTTCGAATACCGTAGTATTCGATTGAATACCTACTCGATCGAATACTACTCGCTCATCTCTAATAGTTATACTACCCAAATACTTAATTAATATAATTTACCATATCTCTTCTTTCATGTTGCTATCAAACTTTTTTTTTTTTTTTTATAAATTCTTTATTTATAAACAAGAAGTAGGCCAAACAGAACAGAGATACAGTAAGGTTAATGTGAACCAGCCCGCAGAGAGTACAAATGAAAATAGCTGAACATACAGAACCAACACATATCACATAAAAGAAGGCCCACAAGGGCAGACATCAAGGACAAAGACGGGTAGACGTACAAAACCAGAGAAAGGGGAAAAGGAAAAAGGGGAAGAGGGATTGGGGAGCAGCTCCGAGCACTGGCCAGGAGACGAGCAATCACACAAGGCACAGCAAAAAACCAGGTCTCTGCAAGGATGGGTATCCTGAAAGAGAGTCCAAGGGGCCTAGGCCACTACACAGGCCTCACGCACAGCAAACTTTCAATACTAGGGGAACTCGGGGTGGAGAGAAATGAAGGCTGCAGTAAACTACCAGAAGCCAGAAGGAGTAACCGGGTTGCTATCAAACTTTTATCACCCTTTTTATTTTATTTTATTTTTTTCAGATATTATTAGGGTTACAGGTCAATCAGTTTCCAGATTTTGCTGGAATTTATTTCAGGCACCATGTTGCATTTGTAGAGCCCCTGATGTGCCAGAATAATGGAACCCCACCCCCAAATGACCATATTTTGGATACTAGACCCCTCAAGGAACTAATCTAGGGGTATAGTAAGCATTTTGACCATACAGGTGTTTCACAGAATTTTTTACTAATGAGATGTGAAAATGAAAAATTCTATTTTCTTTTTTACAATAAAAATGTCACTTAAGCCACAAAATTTTCACCTTCACAAGGGGTTGAAGTAGAAATTTCATCCCACTTCTTACACAATTTCTCCTGAATATGACAATAACCCATATGGGAGGGTACACTGATGTACGGGCACATGAACGGAAACTGAAATTGGCTTTTGGAGGACAAATTTTGCTGGAATATTTTTAAAGCTCAATGTCCCATTTGCAGAGTCCCCAAGGTGTCAAAACAGTGGAAACCCCCAAAATATGACCCCACTTTGTAAATTAGACCCCTCAAGGAATTTATTAAGCGGTATAGTGAGTACTTTGACTTTTCATGTGCTACGCAGAATTGGACTAGGAAAATGGAAAGTGACATTGTTTTTCTATACAAATGTTAACTTCAATTTTTTGCCTTTCGACAAGGGGTGAAAATGCAAACCAAAATTTGTCAAGCGTTTTCTCCCAACTACAAAAATACTCCACATATGGATCCAGAACGGAAGGAGCACAACTGAAATTTTGTGGGGAAGATTTTGCTGGAATTTGTTTCATGCACCATGTTGCATTTGCAAGTGTCAGAACAGTGCATATTGGCACATGCTGTAAATCAGCACCCCTTAGTTCACATATGTCAAACAGAAGGCCCATGAGCCGAATTTGACCCTACAGGTCATTTCATGTGACCTGCAAAGTCTTTCCCTTTAATTCTCTCATTTTTCCTGGAGAAAGACTCTGTTTCTTTGGAGATTGCTCTGCTTGGTAAGGAGGCGGCACAAGTGCAGGGAGTGGGGCGCATCAGCCCAGGAGGACACAATGCTTGGCAGAAGGGTTTGCACCAGCACAAGGTATAGGGGCCACCATTTTGTGCAGAAAAAGCTGGTTTTCCAAATAGCGCAGTTAAAAAATAATGTCCAACAAGAGAAAAAAGATGGTTAGGAAAGGCAGTTTGATAAAAGATGGGAAAGTGAATATATATTTGTGCTGAAAAAAACTGGTATGTTTTTTGTTATAAGGAAGTGTTGGTGGTAAAGTAGTACAATGTATGTTGACAAGGTATTAAGGAATAGTTTCATTTGTACATTTGCAAATGGTCCTTTGAAGTCAATCACAACCCTGATATGGCCCTCAGCAAAAATGAGTTTGACATGCCTGTCCTAGTGTGTTCTTTCTTAACCACTTCCGGACCGCCCATAGACTATATACGTCCGGGAAGTGGTTGCCTAGTTCTGACAGGACGTACCTGTACGTCAAGTCAGAACACAGCAGCTGCACAGAGATCGTGCAGCTGCTTTCACTAGGAGCCGGCTGTAACTTCAGCCGGAGCTCCCAGAGAGAAGACAGGGCAGATTTATTACCTCCCCTGCCTTCTCGATCGCTGTGTATACAGCGCTCAATGAGCGCTGTATACACGGTTATGGACGCTGCCATAATTCAGCTGCCCTCTGACCCGGCGGACACGTGATCTGCTGGGAGCAGAGTCTTACCAGAGCTGCTGGGTCCTACAGGACTCAGATCAGCTCAGTAAGCTGTATATACAACATGCAGGAGGCTGGATTTCTCCTGCAACTGGGGTTAAAGGTAGCAGCCCCAGTTATAGGAGAAATCAGCCTCCAGTACAAAAAATAAGTGATCAGATGTGCCCAAAGGTCTCTTATCACCTTATGGGGACACAATCTGGAAAAAAAATAAAAATAAAAATATAATTAAAAAGTTTTTAAAAAATGTAAATAAAAAATAAAAAAATAAATAAAATAATACGCTAATACACCATACAAAATAAAAATTACCGTAACGGAGAGGAAAAACTATATTATAAAGTTTTTCAGTGACACTTTGTGTTATTAAATTTTTAAAAAATAATAAATTGAAAACCAGACACAATTTCCCTCCTATTTTGTTTATATTTTCCCAGATATAAAAAAAATATTAAAACACATTCGAAAATAAAGATAACATAAAAATAAAGCCCTATGTGTCCCGGAAAAAAGACGCAAAAATTAGTTGACTGAGACATACAGGAAAAATGTTACAGACCTCAAAACCGCACATACAAAATAAACCTAAAATGTGTCTGGTCCTGGACCACAAATTAGCCCGGTACTGAAGTGGTTAAAGGGGTCTACTAACAGACTCCCTTTAATTTACAATGGTAATGCCTATTGAAAGCAGGATTTAGATGAAAATTGATGTAAGCAACATTATCTGTAAATGAACGCTCAAATATCTACTGTAGGACTAACAGCTAAACCATACTAACTCATTGTCTATACTGAAACTTCCCCAACATGTTATGTACACGTGTCATACATCATTCTAAATGTTGTCTGCATAATGGTCTAACATGAATGCCCTAAGTAAAGAAGACTAGTGCTAGTGATAAATGAGGTGCCCGACTGTTCACTACAATGGAAGTCTATGCCAATCAGCAATTGGGATTCCTCTTTACTGCCACTTTAGGGACTCTGAAAATATGATATGGCATCCAGATACCAAACATCTAAATCTGTACTTCAAAAGCCACAGAGCACTCCTTCCCTTCTGTGCCCTGCTTTGTTCCCAACTAGCAGTTCATGCCCACATGTATGACACTGTTGCACCCAGAATAGAGTACTTAGTGTCATATGTGGATATACAGTCCTATGAAAAAGTTTGGGCACCCCTATTAATCTTAATCATTTTTCGTTCTAAATATTTTGGTGTTTGCACCAGTCATTTCCGTTTGATATATCTAATAACTGATGGACACAGTAATATTTCAGGATTGAAATGAGGTTTATTGTACTAACAGAAAATGTGCAATATGCATTAAACAAAAATTTGACCGATGCAAAAGTATGGGCACCTCAACAGAAAAGTGCCATTAATATTTAGTAGAGCCTCCTTTTGCACAGATAACAGCCTCTACTCGCTTCCTGTAGCTTTTAATCAGTTCCTGGATCCTGGATGAAGGTATTTTGGACCATTCCTCTTTACAAAACAATTCAAGTTAAGTTTGATGGTCGCCGAGCATGGACAGCCCGCTTCAAATCATCCCACAGATGTTCAATGATATTCAGGTCTGGGGACTGGGATGGCCATTCCAGAACATTGTAATTGTTCCTCTGCATGAATGCCAGAGTCAATTTGGACCGGTGTTTTGGATCATTGTCTTGCTGAAATATCCATCCCCGGCGTAACTTCAACTTCGTCACTGATTCGTGAACATTATTCTCAAGAATCTGCTGATACTGAGTGGAATCCATGCGACCCTCAACTTTAACAAGATTCCTGGTGTCAGCATTGGCCTCACAGCCCCAAAGCATGATGGAACCTCCACCAAATTTTACAGTGGGTAGCAAGTGTTTTTCTTGGAATGCTGTTTTTTTTCGGACACCATGCATAACGCCTTTTTATATGACCAAACAACTCAATCTTTGCTTCATCAGTCCACAGGACCTTCTTCCAAAATGAAGCTGGCTTGTCCAAATGTGCTTTTTCATACCTCAGGCGACTCTGTTTGTGGCGTGCTTGCAGAAACGGCTTCTTTCTCATCACTCTCCCATACAGCTTCTCCTTGTGCAAAGTGCGCTGTATTGTTGACCGATGCACAGTGACACCATCTGCAGCAGGATGATGCTGCAGCTCTTTGGAGGTGGTCTGTGGATTGTCCTTGACTGTTCTCACCATTCTTCTTCTCTGCCTTTCTGATATTTTTCTTGGCCTGCCACTTCTGGGCTTAACAAGAACTGTCCCTGTGGTCTTCCATTTCCTTACTATGTTCCTCACAGTGGAAACTGACAGGTTAAATCTCTGAGACAATGTTTTGTATCCTTCCCCTGAACAAATATGTTGAACAATCTTTGTTTTCAGATCATTTGAGAGCAGGCTGTCCATGCTCGGCGACCATCAAACTTAACTGAACTTGAATTGTTTTGTAAAGAGGAATGGTCCAAAATACCTTCATCCAGGATCCAGGAACTGATTAAAAGCTACAGGAAGCAACTAGAGGCTGTTATCTTTGCAAAAGGAGGATCTACTAAATATTAATGTCACTGTTCTGTTGAGGTTCCCATACTTTTGCAGTGGTCAAATTTTGGTTTGATGCATATTGTACATTTTCTGTTAGTACAATAAACCTCATTTCAATCCTGAAATATTACTGTGTCCATCAGTTATTAGATATATCAAACTGAAATGGCTGTTGAAAACACCAAAATATTTAGAACTAAAAATGATTAAGATTAATAGGGGTGCCCAAACTTTTTCATAGGACTGTATACTACTGTTTGGTAACACAGCCAGGCACAGAAGGGAAGAAACATCATTTGGTTTATGGAGCACAGATTTAAATGGTTTGGATTTGGATGCCATGACACCTTTGCAGAGCCCCTGAATTGCCAGTAAAGTGGAATCCCCTTACATGTAACCCCATTTTGGAAACTTTTGGAAACACCTTTGAAGGAATTTATCCAGGGGTGCAGTGAACATTTTTAACACTTTAAAATTTTTAACTAAGTATTGCATTAATTTATTTTCCAAAAATGAATGCGCAGCTGATTGTGAAAAGTGAAAATGGCATTTTTTTCCAGAAATACATAATTTCTGTACAAATTCTCTGGACAAATTCCAAATCAGTAAACAGAGTATAATAACTGGAGAGCTGACTTAACAATGTCACAATCTGGACATGACTTGTCGGGCACTGAAATAGCATATATCTGGGAACATTTCAATTTTCATGTTGCATCACCCACTGTACATTTATTTTTGTAAATCATCTCTTCGGTCGAAATGCTCATTATACCCCTTGATAAATTCTGAGAGGGGTGTAGTTTCCAAAATTGGGTTATTTTTGGAGCGTTTCCATTGCACTGGTTCTTTGCCCTCTGAAAGACAAATAGCACTCAATCTGTTCTGAGCCCCACCTTGTACCCAAACAGCAGTTTAAGACCACATATGGGGTAATATTGTGTTCAGGAGAAATTATGTAATTTATTGTGGGGTACTTATTCTCCTTTATCACCTTGTGAAAGTGAAAAATCTGGAACTAAACTAACACTTGGAATTGGAAAAAAAATTTCATGTTCATGTTAAGAAAACCTGTGAAACAGCTGTTGGATCCAAATGCTCACCATACCCCTTGATAAATTCTGTGAGGGGTGTAGTTTACAAAATGGGGTCCCATAAATATCTGAGATGAAAATACCTCTTTAACCCCTTAAGGACACAGCCAAAATGTATGTTAAGGACCAGGCCTATTTTTTCAAAATTGACATGTGTCACTTTAAATGGCAATAATTTTGAGACGCTTTAATTTACACAAGTGATTTTGGGATTATTTTCTCGTAACACATTATACTTCATGTTAGTGGTAAACACTAATCAATATTTTTGTATTTACTTATTAAAAAAATAGGAAATTTGATGGAAATTTGGAAAAAATTGTAATTTTCAAAATGTGAAATTCTCTGTTTTTCAGGCAGATAGTTATACCACCCAAATACAGTAATAAATATTATCTCCCATATCTCTGCTTTATATCGGCATCATCTTTTGATTGTATTTTAATTTTATTTTGGACGTTATAAGGCTTACAAGTGTAACAGCGATTTTCCAGATTTACAAGAAATGTAACTGTTTGTTTTTTTTTGTTTTACACTTTATTTAAAAAAAAACAAAAACTTTTTTACATTGTTTTATTTGTGCTGCAAGCACACTAGAACCAGTGATCAGAGAGGATCTCTGGTTCTATACTAATTACAGACTGCAATACACGTGTATTGCAGTCTATAGAGGAAGCTAGCTATGCAGATGCATAGACTAGCTTCCCCTCGTCCTGGCATCCAAGGGGTTAACCCTCCCCCCATCGGAGCTCGCTCCGATGGGGGGAGGGATTAAGGAGCAGCGTGTAGCTGTAAATTACAGCTCACACAGACTCCTGCTGCCGGCAACATGATTTATAGCCCGGCCAAACCCCTAGGGTGCCATGATCACTATGGATCATGGCACCTTAAGGGTTAAACAGGGGGGGGGGGGGGTCGGTGCAATCACCATCCCTGCTGCTATAGGGGAAGCCTGGCTGTCAGATACAGCCGGCCTCCCGTGGAGATCGCACAGGCTCTGCTTCTGAACCCGTGCGATCTCTAATACGTACAGGTACGTGGGAATGCGGGAACTAACCACATTCCCTGACGTACAGGTACGTGATTTAGCGTTAAGGGGTTAAAAAGATTTGTTGTTTGATCACACATATACTATACATATAAAACACAGTAACATATATATGACAGGTGCAAGTACTGGTGCTCTAAAGCTTCTCTATTAAGATAAGATAATATTAGATAAGATAATCCTTTAATTGTTATAGCTATAAAAGCTATAACCAGTGGCGTAACTAGGAATGGCGGGGCCCCGTGGCGAACTTTTGACATGGGCCCCCCCCAACCGACACCGACATCGAAGACCTCGACCGACCCCCTCCTCCGCACTCTATTATGTCCCTTAGTAAGCCCTGCACACAGTATTATGTCCATTAGTGGCCCCTGCACACAGTATTATGTCTCTTACCGGCCCCTGCACACAGTATTATGTCCCTTACTGGCCCCTGCACACAGTATTATGTCCCTTAGTGGACCCTGCACACAGTATTATGTCCCTCAGTGGCCCCTCCGCACAGTACTATCTCCCATAGTGGCCCCTGCACACAGTATTATGTCCCTTACTGGCCCCTGCACACAGTATTATGTCCCTTACTGGCCCCTGCACACAGTATTATGTCCCTTACTGGCTGCTGCACACAGTATTATGTCCCTTAGTGGACCCTGCACACAGTATTATGGCCCTTAGTGGCCCCTCCGCACAGTATTATCCCCCATAGTGGCCCCTGTACACAGTATCATCCCCAATAGTGGCCCCTGCACACAGTATTATCCCCCATAGTGGCCCCTGCACACAGTGTTATCCCCCATAGTGGCCCTATCACCCAGTATTATCCCCCATAGTGTCCCCTGCACACAGTATTATCCCCTATAGTGGCCCCTGTACACAGTATTATCCCCCATAGTGGCCCCTGCACACAGTGTTATCCCCCATAGTGGCCCTATCACCCAGTGTTATCCCCCATAGTGTCCCCTGCACACAGTATTATAGCCCATAGTGGAAACCCATAAACAAATATTATACTCTGGGGTCTTTTCAGACCCCAGAGTATAATAATTGGAGACCCGGGGGAATTAAAACATAAAAAACTACTGTTTCTTACCTGTCCCCCGGCTCCTACGCTGTCTTCTCCGCTGCCGTCCTTCTGCAATGACGTCAGACGTCACAGAAAGGACGTCAGGAAGGAGGCCTGGCAGGTTCGTGGAGAGGTAAGTAACAGTGTTTGTTACGTTCCCTTACCTCTCCCGGTCCGCCGATCATTATACTCGGGGGTCTGCAAAGACCCCCGAGTATAATGATAGTATTTGTGGGGCCCACGGTGTCACTTACCGATCCCAGCCCAGCCAGGATCGGCAAGTGAATAGGGCCCATAACGGCCTATTGAGAAAAAAAAAAATGCAGCGGTAGTGGCTGTCATCGGGCCCCGTAATGTCCCGGGCCCTGTGGCAGCTGCCTCCGCTGCCTGTACGGTAGTTACGCCCCTGGATATAACCTATTATAGCTCTATTCAGGTCTCCTGCTGGACACAAATGAGAAATAGCCCTTATTTATTCAGCGTTTGACTTATTTATAAGTGCAAGTACTGGAAACTCCTGCCCAGACTGCGAATGTGCTGTGACTAGGAGCCTGGGACAGATATACAAACATAGAAAATCAGGAAATGAATCACAAAAAATATAAGAAAGAAGTAATGAAATGTAATAAAAAATATCTATAAAAAGTTAGTGTTATATATATGGCCAGTGTTCATCATTCATAAGTGCTGTATTAAAGTAAGTGGTGAAACAGAGATTATATTCATTTGGAGCAATATTGGAGCATTTCAGAATGGTTACATTTTGTTGTTGAGAAGGTCTTTTAGCAGTATAATAAAAAGAATTCACAAACTTTAATGACAGAATATACAAAACCTGGATATGTAGATATGTACATGTATAAACTGTTGTTATGTTAGTTATCTCTATTCCTACCTTCCCTCTAACAATACACAATGCTATTCATTTATTGCGAGAAATACTTTTGAATACCCAAAGAATCGAGATTTCAAAATGACTCTGCAATAATAGAAATATAGTAACTTATGTGGTAAATGCAAGAAAAGGATGGCCACAAATGTTAACCTTTATAATACACTACACCTATGACTGGCTTCTGTAAAGTGCTAGCTAGAGATGAGCAAATCGAAGCAGACGAAGTGGCATTCAATCTCAGTTTCAGAAAATATTCGATTCACATGGTATCCGGATTTCCTCACACTTCACAGTAACGAATCGCATAGGTTCAGGTTCCTATCATGTAATGGCGATATCAGGGAAAGTTTGTTGCAGTAATAATCTTTCCCTGATATTAGCTGCTGCTTACGGGCAGCATCACCCTGCTCCATAACCTGTTCTCTGACCGGGGATTTTAACCCATTGGATGCCATGGTCAACATGACCACAGCATTCAATAGGTTCCACCATGCTACATGTCCTCCTCGGCAGCCCCCTGTGGTGAGATTGGAGGGTGGCGATAGGGCTGGTGTCAGCACCCGATGTACCGGAGCAAGTGCCGGGGCCCCATGATGGCGGTCAGCCTGGTTCCCTGACCACTATACATACTGCTAATTGAGAGAGATCTAGATATTGCTGGGTCCCTTTTCATTAGATGCCAGGCCAGCAGAGGTGATTAAAAGTAAAAAAAATATATATATATACTGATATTCACCTGTCCTGGGCTCAGCATCCACTCCAGAACTTTTTCGGCTGGTGACTGAGGTCCTGCTCCCTGTGATTTGACCCCAGCTGTCACAAGGAGCGCGCCAGCGTAATGGCGTCATCGCACCCTACATGACTGCTGAGGCCCAATCACAAGCCCCATCAGTGATGTCTGAGGAGCAGGACATCAGACACGTGCCTGAGGAGATCCCAGAGTATAATAGCACCAGCTCTGTGGGGAAGGGAGGTCTTGGGAGCATATAATACTGTTTGTGTCACTGTGGATAATATAATACTGGGGGAACTCTGAGCATGTAATACTGTGTGAGGGCCACTGTGGGTATATAATACTGTGTAGGGGCCATTGTGGACTATACAATACTGTGTAGGAGCCACTACTTTTTTTTTACATTTTGTCTTTTTGACCCCATCGGGGATTGAAACAGCGATATTCTGATCACTGCTTTAATAAATACACGCTACAATACACATGTATTGCAGTATAGGAGGCTGACGCATAGGTTTACAGTCTCCATTTAAGGCAGGGTCAATCAGGTATGCGGTGGGACAGAGATGGGGCAGACAGGTAGATCACTAGTCAGACCCAAGGCTGCCGAATAGGAGCCACGGCACCACCCGAAAACGTTGCGGCATCTCAGGGGTTAACACCCGCGATTGGAGCTCAGCTCTGGTTGGTCATGTTAGAGGACAGTGTCAGCCGTTACATACTCCAGAAAAAAATAAAAAATTCCAGCAACCAACAAAAAATCCAGAAAAAGAAATACTAAAAATTTACTTTTAATGCTCCATAAATAAAAAGTACAAAACAACTTAGGACCACATACTATTTGACACGTTTCAGGGTAAAACACCCCTTAGTGATGGTTTCTGTTTGCACACCATGCTTCCACCGTGGTTTGCGGGAAGTCCTTCCTGGCAGCGCCATACTATTCACCGTGAATTAATTTTGATCAAATTGAATCATTACGGAAAATTGGCCGAATTTAATTTTTTTAAAAATTCGCTCATCTCTAGTGCTAGCAATAGTAAGAAATGTAATGCTAGATAAAGAAGAAACATATTTAATATAGTTTTCATTTTGATGTATATTTATTATAACAGAGGAGTCTCATGCAATAAAGAATTTTATATGGCATCTTGATCTCCAGCTGTCGGTTTGATGGTACAAATGTTAAAGTCACCCCTGTTCTTACCTTACTAACACTACCTGTGATGTACTGTACTTGACATCACAACTAATGCAGTGTTCACACTTGTGCCACTGTCCGCCCTTTGGGTTTCCGTCCTAACCCCTGGAAAAACTGCACAGGGGATGGCTTGCTGGCAGTCACTTTAAAAACTCATTCATTTGAATTGGTTTTTAAAGTAAACCACCAGTTTCCGTATGCAGCCTCTCCGCGGTGAAACCGTTTTTTTTTAGCACAGACACAAAGTTGGACATGCAGGATTTTGTGTCTGGGCAAAAAAAATAAAAAATGGAGAGGCTGCATACGGACACCAGCGGCTTGCTTTAAAAACCAATTCAAATTAATGGGTTTTTAAACTGACCACCAGCAAGCTGTCCCCTATGTAGTTTTTCAGGAGATTAGGACGGAAACCAAAAGAGCGGACAGGGGCACAAGTGTAATCACCCCCTTATTGTGATTTCTAAAATTTCACCTGAAAGAAACATAGTTGTCATATCAGCACAACATTGCTCATAGTAAAGAGTGATGATGTCACACCAGCCCACTATGCTGATACCTAATCATGATGTCACAGTAGCATATCTGACAGAAGTCCATTTGTGGTATAACAGATATATGCTCTTATAAAACATTCTTGTGATCTAACAATAGCTTACCTGATAGACATATAGACAGAAACGTGATGTAACAGCAGTTCTCCTGACTGAACCCAACCTACGATGTGACAGCTGCTGACTCTAGAGATGAGATTTGGGGGCAGTGAACACATTTTTAGGTTGCTGGAAATCTTCAATTGGATCCTGTAATAGAACTCAGACATTCCCCAATTCCCACAATACTTTGTGTTTTTGAATTATTTTTTTTTTAGGCTGAGCTCCCACGTTGCGGAAAACATACCTTTTTTGTTGCAGAGTTGGTTGCAATTTTTTGAGTTAAAGCCAGGAGTGGATTGAGCAGAAGGGAGAAATATAAAAGTTTCCTATATATTTCCCATTCTTTTTGTGACCATTCTTGGTTTTAGCAAAAAAGAAAAAAAATAAAACACAGCAAAATCAGCTTTGACCTTAACGTGTTAAAACATAACCAAGACTAAATGAATGATATTGCCAGAATCGTGACAACCTGCAGAATATAGGTGACATCATTTTGGAAGGAGAGGAGTAAAAAATTGAAAATCAAAAATGGCTGTAGCGGGAAGGGGTAATGCAACCACATGACTACCACATGACTGATTTTTACTGTATGCTACATTTTCTAGATAACTTAAGTGAGAAAATAGTGTTCACACTGCTTACTTTCTACAGTCAGAAATATTTACGAAGGGTCCTTGAACACAACCAAGTCCCCTCAATGGGAAATAGTCCATGTGTGGACAGTAGGACCCAGACTGAACACAGCCCTGTTCATAGGAGCCACTACATCATAGTGAGTTATGATGCAGTGAGCTCCTGAACAGCCTGATCATTAGACTTTTCGGGAGTTCACTGCATCGTAACTGACTATGATGCAGTGGCTTCTATGCACACGACTGAGTTCAATCCTGGTCCTAATGCCCACACACAGACCGTTTCCCATGGACGAGATTCAGTCATGTGCTAGGGCCATAAGGCGTTACTGAAAATTACTTAAAATTATATAAAGCAATGTTGCATAAAATACATTAACTAAATTGCACATAAAAAAAAACTTCTTATAAATATAAGATATAGCATTAAAACATGCTAGCTTATTAATCTCTTGTTACCACCCTCAAATACATGCTAGAGAAAGCCAACCATGACTTCATGTGAAGATCAAGGCAGTAAAAAGACCCCAAAATTGATGTTTTGAACCTATAATGTATCATGTGAATTTTACATCATATCCGGCTCATTTCAGGACAAAGACTTTCTGAGCGCTCAAAGAATTCTAAGGAGACATCCCAGGACAGCACCACAATAGACAGACCATTCAGTACAATATCCTGTGTCTTTAGAGGTTGAGGGTTGTAACTAATGGCTGTGCAAGAGACTTGTGAAGTGGTCAGTCTTCTGGAGATAGTTAAAGGAGTTGTCTGGGATAAAATGATCTTTCTAATCTAAGCTACCAAGCTAAGCTATCTAAGCTGTGCCCAGGGCACATTTTCCAATTTTCCGGTGGCATTACGTTTCCCCATTTCTGGAAATGTTTCCCCATTTTCTTAACCTACGCAATTCTGTTAAAAAAAAAAAAAAAAACTGTAGTAATGAGGCTTTGCCATCTTGCCTCACTATATATACTTACAGTATATATGTTAAATGTTAAAACCCAATGTTAATAAAATCTGAATTCTGTCAGGGATGTAGTTTCCAAAATGAAGTTACTTTTGGGGGGTTTCCATTGTTTTGGTACTCTAGAGGCTCTGCAAAAGAGAACCTGAAAACTATTCCAGCAAAATCTTCTTTTCAAATTCCAAGTGTCACTCCTTCCCTTCCATACGCTGCCGTGTGCCCAAACATCAGTTTACATCCACGTGTAGGGTATTTCTGTGCTCGAGAGAAAATGCATAACAAACTGTGAGATGCATTTTCTCCTTTAACTCTTTGTGGATGTGTTGATTTTAGGGCAATTTATAATTGAAAAAAAAAAGAAATGTCTAAATTTCACCTTCATATAGTTTTAATTACCGTGTATATGCTTAAAGGGTTAACAAACTTCCCAAATGCTATTTTGAATTATTTGAGAGGTGCAGTTTTGAAAATGGGGTGATTTATGGAGGGGTTCTAATATATAGGACTTTATAATCCCCTTCAGATCTGAAATGGTCCCTAAAAAATTAGTTTTCTTATAGATCTGGAAAATTATCATTTTGAACCCTAGGGAATTTGGTGTTTCCAATGTATTCTGCACAGCTTACATATTCACTTTTCACTCTCAGCTGTGCATTCACATCTAGGATACAAATGCTTAATACACCCTTTCATACATATTTTGATTAGTGCAGTTTTCAAAATGGGGTCACTCCATTGGGAATTCCACTTCATTGGCACCTCAGGGGTCTGCAAACATGACATGGTGTCCAGATACCAATCTAAATAAGGCTGCTTTCATACGGAGTTAACACTCCGCTTATTCTGACATGTAAACACGTTCAAAGTGAGCGCAGTAAAACAGATTCCCATTGAGTTAAATGGGTTTGGTCTTACGCACTCTACCCATTGAACTCAATGGGAGGCTTTTTTACCTATTGCTTTCAATGTGATATGCGCGTAATGTATACAAATATGGTACTGATGTATCTAAGCTTTGTATGTAGCAGGGATTACTTTATAGTAGCTTTATATGTTAGGATTAATTTATTTATTTGTATTTTTTGTCTAAGGAAATTTTCAAAAGTCTGTTGTTGTGATCCGTCAGAGCATCAGAGCAGGAGACTGAAAAGTCATCTGAATGAGTTATACAAATGTAGCATCCTCTGTTTGCATCCTTCTCTATACACTGTAATATTAAAAACAAGAGTAGGGGTAGACAAATGAGTACTTTTGTCAGTTCTTCCAAAGAGAGCGCTCCATGGCCAGTATTCCGTTCCTCCTGAATTACATGGCAATAATAACACCCAGTTCTATCACCCCTGTATGTTATTAAGGATTGGTGCAGGAAAGGCACTGGACAGCATAGGTGCATGGATGTTTATATGCACCTATGCATTTCAGGGTAGCCAGATAACTTTCACTGGTAGAGTTGGGAGAAGGGATATTGGTGAATGAGATGAGTCTGATCATTGACACGAGCAAGGAAGCAAACCATACTTTAATACCACATCAGTCTCTATTTCAGTGTGAGTTTCATACACATTGCAATTGCATCTTGGTTGTGTGGTTATGCATCTTGGTTGGTTATGTAGAAATTCATCCTTAAGGCCGGGGCCACATGTGGCATAAACACCATTGTTTGGCCACAGTATATCAGTAAAACTGCTGTATTTTACAAGCCCTGCGAATTCCATCCACACTTTGCAAAAAATTATGCGCAGCGGAAATGCTGCGATTTACAAAACTATCGCATTTTTGGAAATTGCAGAGTGTCAATTATACCTATGGAAAAACCAGCAGTTTCCCTATGGGTATAGAAAGTCAGCAGAGGAGAACTCTGTGGACTTTATGTGAAAAGTAGAGATGAGCGAGTAGTACTCAATCGAGTAGGTGTTCGATCGAATACTACTAGCTGTTCGAAGTTAAGATTCGATGCAGAACCAGCGTTGATTGGCAGAATGCTATACATTGCCAATCATCGCTGGTTCTTCTCTTACCTTTAGAAGTCTTCTCCCTGCGCAGTGCTCCCGCGTCCTCTTCCGGCTCTGCATTCACAGTGCTTGTAGTGCGGGCATGCGCAGTCGGCTCTGCCCAGGCCCGATGCCTAGCAGAGTGAATTCAAGGCCGGAAGAGGACGCGGGGATGCTGCACAGGGAGAATAATGCAGCCCGACCCTCACTCATGGACATGGTAAGTAGAATTTGATCGAATGTTGCCTACCCCTGAAACGAGCATTTCCCCCCATAGACTATAATGGGGTTCGAATCCCATTCGAACAGTCGAACAGTGTGCGGCTGTTCGAATCGGATTTCAAACCCCGAACATTTTAGTGTTCGTTCATCTCTAGTGAAAAGCAATACGGAGAAAACAACAATGCTATATTACAGCGTTTTATTCCGCAGTGCCTTTTTTTGCTCCATCCCACTACATGGGGCATTGACCTACAAAGGGCTTTTTCAAAAAAAGTTATATACTTGAGTATAAGCTGACTTTTTCAGCAGTGTTTTTATGCTGAAAAAGCCCCTCTTGGCTTATACTCGAGTCGGGATTCACGAAGCACAGAAACTTGAAGGACCTGCATAAATTAAACAAAGGGGGAGGTCCTTTAGTGCTACTGTTGTGTGATTGGCTTGTCATGTAAGGTCACGTGACTGTGATGTCATCAAAGGTCCTGTAGAAACTAGAATGCAACATCTGCAGATAAATCAGTGGCCAGGATTCATTGTGTCTTATAGGAGATGTCTGTTGTATGGAGGAGAGGAAACTACAGTGACATACACAGGTACCTTCCTTTAGATACTATTCCTTGTAATGTCAGGCGTTTGGGGCTATTAATTTAGTTTCAGTAACTCCGTGTGCCTTACGTTAATAACAGTTAACTCCATCATGTCCCTCATATTAACCCCTGTGTGCCCCATATAAGGGTTACTAATGGTGGATTTCCCTCCTAGGCTTATATTCAAGTCAATAAGTTTTCCCAGTTTTTTGTGGTAAAAATAGGGGCCTCGGCTTATATTCGGGTTGGCTTATACTCGAGTATGTCCTTTCATTACAAAAAAAAAAAACTTCAGGAGTTGCTGTGTTTAGTTCATCTCATCTTCCCCAAAATGATACGATTAAAAACTATAGTTAACTCCACAAAAAGCAAGCACCACATAAAAAATATTTTTTTACAGTTTTCCAATGCACTTTGTAAAACATTGAAAGAAAACAAGCTCTATTATGGTCATCGCGACTGAAAATGGAAAAAAGTCATGGCTCTTGGAAGATGGAGACAGCTAAAAATAAAAAAATTTCAATTTGCTACAGTAGGAAAGGGTTAATATAATTAAATATTGTAAAGAAATTTAAATCCGTCTCATTATTGCAGTTTTGGATTGATATCATACATAGCAAGGGCATTAATAATTGCAGTGATTTTTTTTTTTGCTGTGCATAAATTGTCTGGTAGCTTCAAATGTAAAATAAAGGTTTGGTAATGAGCAAATCATAAAAAGCATAGAGCTTCTTGCTTGCTGTCAGATATGAAAATTGCATGCTGCTCTTTCTGTGACCTCTGACTGTAACACTTCACTGAGTCTCTCACACTGATCAGTTCTGTTACTTATATAATTTTTTTTTTACTTACCTTGTTTAACAGCAATTGAGGAACAGCATTCCAAGAAGCAACCATGCCAGCCGGTCGGTCACGCAATAAAAGGAGACAACCCATCCGGAGGGATTGCCATGCCAGAAGGAGAGCTGCTACTAGAGGTGGGTGATAAAATGCTATCATTTCCTTAACGGCAATCTATTAATAATTCAAAGCCTTCCCTTTGTGTACTCGAGATCTCGCTACTATTACAGTTGGCTTGGCAAATTGCTCGTGCCACTGAAAGTGTACGTCTGGTGCTGTTTAGGAAGATAAGACATGCAATGTTTTCCAACACCATGCTTGTTGTTGTTGTTCCTCAGAGAAGAGAGAAACCGATTAGCAAACATCTATAAATGACTTATTTTTTTTCTTTACAAAGTCTGCATGAAAAAGCCCAGAGCTTCTGTTCTTTACTTTTTCTTTGTGGGATAAGCAGAATACACTTAAAGGATATTGATGTCTTATATAAAAAATAAAATGTTCTGAGTAGTGTAAGAAGTAGTGTAAGTAAGAAAAATTGTAATACATGCTACCCAAAATTTCAGTTCTTGTTATGAACAAAGGAACTTAAGCAACAGTTAGAAAATAATTGCTTTTTGTCAACTTTCTTTTGTGATAAACAAGGCAACTTGAGAGCAAACAGTATAAGGGCCCTTTGCACCCGTTGAGTCCCGTCTGTGTGAAACAATCCATGTGAGGGTGGTAGGTCTGGACCTATCTTGGCCATGTGCATAGGAGCCACTGTATCATAGTTAAACACTGTGAAACATTATACCGTGTGAGGGCCACTGTGGGCATATTATACTGAGTGAGGGCCACTGTGGAGAATATTATACTGAGTGAGGGCTACTGTGGAGAATATTATACTGTGTAGACCTACTGTGTAGCATATTATACTTTGTGGGACCACTGTGGAGCATATTATACTGTGTGAGGGACACTGTGGAGCATATAATATTGTGTTAGGGCTACTGTGGCACATATAATACTGTGTCTTGTGCTGTGGAGCACATATATAGAGGACCATGTAATACTGTGTGGGGCCACTGTGTGGAATATATTATACTGTGTGATGCCACTTGGGAGCATATTAATCATGCGGGGGCTACTGTGGGCTTATTATACTGTGTAAGAGTCACTGTGCAGCATATTATACTGTGTTGGGGCCTTGAAAAAATAGGACATGACATATATTTTAACAACCTGTTACAATGGACCATCATCATAACAGTCATGTGATATCTGTTAAATAGCGCTTTCATGTTACCAGTTTGTGAATTTCATACTATTAAATCTCAATTTCAATTTTTTTTAATTTTATTTAAGATAGCATTAGAAGTAAAAGAGATATGCAAATTAAGTGGAGTTACCTGTTAGTAAAATTTACTTTAAGACCCTGCTATGTTAAGAATGCAAAACTTAATGTAGACATCATAGAAAGGGGTTTCTGCATTGTTGTTTACATGTACATTATACCACTAAATCTAAAATAAACCCACAAACTATTATACATTGCATCTAGATGTTGCAGCTTTATTATAGTGTGTACATTATGAACCTCAGGAAACATAGCTGAATCTTATCATTGAGACCAAATGTAGAGCATTTTGCCCATCTGGGACAAATAAGTTATAAAGTATGCAAAAAATGAGAGAATGAATAAAGAAGGTAGGAAGGTTTTGTGTTTTATATATACCACATCCTGAGAACTAAGGTGTGCCAAGGGAGGTGTACAATGCCTCTCACCACTTGAGACTCCACAAAATAATCTCTATTCTGCACAAGGAAAGTATGGAATTGATTACTATCGTACCAGATAACTGGAGAGTGTCTCATAAAAAGATTTATTAGCTGCCAGATTTGGTGGAGTGGCTGAATATTTCTATGGAATTTTGGCTTCTCTGTTTTTTTCTGATGACCTATGATTTAGAGGAAGGCTGTGTAGATGGTTTCCTGCCCAAAATGCTTTTGGACGCGTTATCATGAAAGCCACTTGAGATTTTAGCCTTAACATTTCTCAGAAGGCATTTCTGAAATGATGCAAAGCCCAATGTAAAACTGCTTCTGTTAAAAAACAGTCACCAAATAAATAAACATGAACAATCCCAATACAGCTATAAATCCAGTATTGGATGAGGGTTAGAGATTATGGGCCAATTCTAATCACTGCTTATTATAGAAATAATGGAGAGCTGAAGGTTCACATAATACAGGGCATTAGACTGGTTTATCCATATTGCCATGTGTCCCTCATGTGAAACTTTAATGATAAAATACATATATAAAGTGAAGAATTAAAGAAAATACTACCATTATATTGCATACGCTTTTGTAAAAAAAAATGTCACATGTATTTAACAATACACATGAGCTTGGAAGTGTGCTATTATCCCTTTAATTCTTCCAGTAAGTTGTACACTGATGTTTATATTATTTCAGATTCTGTTTGAAATCTCATTTGGGCTTTCCATTGTTATAGGATGGGATGCATGTCGGGGACAGATCCATCATATGACAGACGCCATATGACAGCAGATCCCTATACATCCATTGACTATAATCTTTATGGTGATTTTTTCTTATTAGATCTGCAACTGAGACTCATAACAGATTCTGAATCAGATGTGGACATTGCCTTAAAGGGATTCTATCATTAGAATACCCTTTATAACTAAATACATGTAGGAATAGTCTTAAGAAAGGCTATTCTTTTCCTACCTTTAGAAGTCTTCTCCGCTCTGCCGTTTGGTAGATATTCCCGGTTTTTGTTGTTATGCAAATAAGGCACTGTTGGCGTTCCCCTGTGCTCAAACTCTCCAGCGACGGCCATTATCTTCCTCTCCGCCTCCACCTCTTCTCTCGTGCTCCCATCACGTCTTCATCCAAAAGAGCCAACTGCGCATGTCCGCTTGAAAACTGGGAATATCTATTGAACAGCAGTGAACAGCGGAGAAGACTTCTAAAGGTAAGAGAAGAATAGCTTTTCTTAAGGCTATTCCTACGTGTATTTAGTTAAAAAGGTATTCTAATGATAGAATCCCTTTAAATGTAGGATAGAAACATCCTTTATTTTTAATACCCTTTGAGCACCCCTAATACCTCATATATCCAAAAATCTGACCAGTCATATAAGGTTGAAAATAGGTAATTTGCTCTTTAGATATGTTTACATTTGGAGTCACTGACATATAGCTCAGATAATGCCTTTGACAACAGTATTTATTGCAAATATACAACTAATGACTTTCATGAGTGCAAGATATGAAAAACATAGATTCTGTGGTTACAATGACTAGAAGTTACAGTTTAGTAGAATGCCCCCTTTCATCTTAACAGCATTCAGTGCCACACAGGACAATGTTGAGGAATGCTGGATCTGTTCAATCAAGATGTGGAAAGGGAAGGATTTTTCCATGACTTGCAAAGTCAGCATGTGTTTGCCAATATGGTGTAAGACAGAATAAAAGTTCATTTTCTAACCTAGGTTACTTCTAGAAACAGCACCATAAGCGTGTGTATGCCTTTTTATGTCCCCTATCCAACAGTGTTTGTGGTTGGGAAGTTACATCAGGCTGCCAGACTCCGTTCAAAAATATAGAAACTTATAAGTATGTGTATCGAAACCACGTAATGAAATACAGAAATGATGCAGGGAAATAGCGCACCATGAAAATGGTAAAATAAATCTGGCCAGTGAGAATAGGCTACACACAAGTATAGTACTGTGGTAAAACACATAAAAAGGATAATTCATTGATAAGGATTAAGTACCTAAACTAACTGAATCTAAAAAGCTCGACAGTATGAACTCTTCAGAGAATACATTAGGACTACAATGCAATATTGTCAGATGGGAAATTACAACAACCTGGATCAGACCAAATCTGGCCAGATTGTAAACTGATATGTAGAACTTCACAAGAAAAAGAGTATATTAAAGTGAATGATCCCATTAGCTGTCAACTCACACTAACAATAAACCAATGTAGTGACAGGATAGAATAACAATACAAACAACACATTTATGGGGCTTGTATATCAAGTCTGTCTTTCCGTATCATATCTGAAATTCTTCTATGGGACTAACACATGACAAATATGTACTGCCAATGGGTACGTGGAACTTTAGTTAGACGTGGTAAGATATTATATGTAGGAGTCTGTGACCTGAGATATATATATATATAATATATATATATATATATATATATATATATATATATATATATAATAACTTAAAATTCTGAAGTGACAAGAACCACCTAGTCACCCTGGCATTCTTGTCCTCGGTCCTGCTCATCCAAGTGAGGGGTGAGTGGTCGGTCACTAGGCAGAACTGCCTCCCTAGCAAGTAGTACCTCAGGGGTTCTAATGCCCTTTTTATGGCCAGGCACTCTTTCTCCACTATGCTGTAGTTCTTTTCTGCTGGCGTGAGTTTCCTGCTCACGTAGGTGACCGGATGTTTCTCTACATTCACCTCCTGAGACAGAACAGCTCCCAGCCATACATCTGATGCATCCGTCTGGACCACAAACTCCCTCTTAAAGTTGGGCATAATGAGGACAGGAGATCCACAAAGGGCCAACTTTAGCGCCTGAAAAGCACTTTCGGCCTGGTCATTCCACTGCACCATAACGGACTTCTTACCTTTTAGAAGGTCTGTCAGGGGAGCAGATACCGTGGCAAAGTTGGGTATAAACCGCCTGTAATACCCAACTATGCCCAAAAATGACCTAACTTGTTTGGTGCTCAGAGGTCGAGGCCATTCCAGGATAGCGTCGACCTTGTTGACCTGGGTTTTGATTATACCACGGCCGATCACATACCCCAAATAGCGTGTCTCCTCCATCCCCAAAGCACACTTTTTGGGGTTGGCAGTCAGGCCGGCTGCTCTCGAAGAATCCACTACCGCTTGTACCTTGGCCAAATGACTCTCCCAGTCATTGCTGAAAATGATGATGTCATCCAGATACACTGAGGCGTATTTTCTATGAGGTATCAACACTATGTCCATTAACCGTTGGAATGTAGCTGGGGCCCCATGGAGCCCGAACGGTAACACGACTTAGTGAAAAAGTCCCTCAGGGGTGATAAAAGCAGTCTTTTCTTTGGCGCTTTCTATCTGTCAGGGGTACCTGCCAATATCCCTTAGTGAGATCAAGCGTAGAGAAGTACCGGGCCCCTCCCAACCTCTCCATAAGTTTGTCTACCCGAGGCATGGGGTAGGCGTTAAACTTAGACACCTCGTTTAGTTTCCTGTAGTCATTGCAGAAACACAATGTCCCATCTGGTTTGGGAACTAGAACAATGGGACTGGCCCATTCACTTTTGGACTCCTCAATGACTCTCGACAATATCATATTTAATTAGGCATGTACGCCTGGGTTGCTCAGTGAACACATCTGTATTTCTAGCTACAATCTCTTTGCATTCATGTTGCTGACTTTTTGTGAGGGTCTCTGATATTCCTTCCTGCTGCTACCTCTGTAGTCCCAACTACAGCCTGTGGGGATTTCACGGGAGACAGTTTAGTTGGAGACCTTTCTTTAAGCAGTTTCTCTCTGCCTTTCCATGCCTTTAGCAGGTTTACATGATAAACTTTTTTTTTTTTTTTTCTCCTACCTGGCTGACGAACCTTTTAGTTCACTTCCCCTATCTTTTCCATTACCTCATAGGGGCCTTGCTATTTGGCAAGAAGCTTACTCTCCACTGTGGGAATGAGTACAAATACTCGGTCACCGGGTTTAAAGGGACTTACCCTCGCCGACCTATTGTAAACACGGCTTTGAGCCTTTCGGGCCCCCTGCAGATGCTCTCTAACCATGGGCATGACTGCCACTATCCTGTCCTGCATACAAGCAATATGTTCAATAACACTTTTGTGGGGGGTGGGTTCTTGCTCCCACGTCTCTTTGGCAATGTCCAAGAGACCCCTAGGATGTCTGCCGTAAACCAACTCGAAAGGGGAAAACCCAGTGGAAGCCTGCGATACCTCACGGATGGCAAACATCAAATAGGGTAACAGAACATCCCAGTCTTTTCCATCCTTGCTAACCACCTTTTTCAGCACACTTTTTAAGGTTTTGTTAAACCGTTCTACTAACCCGTCTGTCTGGGAATGGTAAACAGATGTACGCAACTGTTTGATATTAAAAAGTTTAAACAATTCCCTGGTGACTGTAGACAACGGGGTCCCCTGATCTGTGAGGATCTCCTTGGGTAGTCCCACTCTGCAAAACATGGCGAACAACTCTTTAGCTATTAATTTTGCTGACGTGTGCCGTAGAGGGATGGCTTCAGGATATCGGGTAGTCCATGACTACCAGAATATGCTGATGCCATCGAACAGACTTAACTAAAGGACCTACCAAGTCCATGGCAATCCTTTCAAAGGGCACCTCAATAATGGGCAGAGGTACCAAGGGGCTTTGAAAATGTGCCATGGGGACATGCAACTGACACTCTGGACATGTTTCACAAAACACTTTAACCTCATGATATACCCCCAGCCAATAAAAACGCTGCAATATGCGGTCCAGCGTTATTGTGGCACCTAGGTGACCCCCTAGCACATGTTTATGTGCCAACTCCAGCATCGTCCGGCGATACGGCTGGGGTACCAGTAATTGCTCTAAGGTCTCACCTTGCACCCTGTTAACTCGGTATAACAACTCCTGGTTGACAACCATGCGGGGGAACACCTCATCAGCGCCTGGGTCACCCCTACGGCTGTAACCCTAGAGTCCTGGTCATTAGGTTCAGGCTCAAGGACCTGACCAGACAACACTTGTGGTATTCTTGGGGTTGAATCCTCTGACCCTTGCTTTCCCCACCACAGAGTCCAAAATAGGGGAAAGTCCCGTCCCAGAATGAGGTCATGGGGCAAGTTCTTAACAACCCCTACCTCATGTTGGCTCTCTCCACAGGGGATCTGGATGGAGACAATCATGGTTGGGTAGTCCCATATATCTCCATGTATGCACAGGACCCCGACTGTGCGTCCAGTGACAGTCTCGTGGTCAAAATAGTTCCCATTAACAAGGGTCACCCGACTGTCAGAATCCAGTAGTGCCACCACTAAGCACCCAGCCACGGTCACCTGGCATAGGTGGCGCTCATCAACAGTGTCTGGGGTGGCAGCAGTGTATACAGGTGCAGCATAGAGGGACACCCTCCGACCTAGGCTGCAGTCCATGGGTTCAGTGGCACGGGGACAATTAGCCGCAACATGGCCTGGCTCGTGGCACTCCCAGCAGATGGCAGTACTTCTACCCTGGGTCACTACCTTATCCTGGGGAGTCCGACATAAATTGGCCCTCTGGGCCTTGGGAGTTTGTGGGATTTGGGGCCGCCCCTTCCCAAGGGACTGTGTAGTGCAGTATTGCTCCACCAACCCCACCAATGCATTGGCGTTTCTTGGGTCACCATGCCCCACCCACCTCTGGATCTTACCCGGTAAAGACCTCAGGTACTGGTCTATGACAACCCGCTGCACAATCTGCGCTGAGGTCAATGTCTCTGGCTGGAGCCACTTCCGGACAAGTTGTACAAGGTGGTGCATTTGTGACCTTGGTGGTAACACCTCCTGGTATTCCCAATCATGGACTCTTTGAGCCTGGACATTCTGGTTCACACCCAGTTGGTCCAGGATCTCTGCCTTCACGCGCTGGTAATCATATGCATCCTGTTCTCTCAGGTCAAAATAAGCTTGCTGGGGCTCAGCAACTAAGAAAGGAGCCAACACCTCTGCCCAGAGCTGCGGTGGAAGCCTCTCATGGGTGGCCACTCTTTCAAACCCAGTCAGATAGGCCTCTACGTTGTCCTGTGATGTCGTCTTGGTCAGCGCTTTACGGATCTCTTTTCTGGCATCCCGCTCTGGCTTTGCTGGGTCGGCCTTTTGCAGAGCAGTCAGCAACATGGACATCTGCTTGGCCAAAAGACGGTTGGTCTCCTGTTGCGCTGCATTAGCTTGCTGCTGCTGACAGGCCTCTGCATGTCACTGCTGCAACAGCCTGTTAGCCTCTTGTTGCGCTGCATTAGCCTCTGCTTGTCTCTGCTGCAACAGCCTGTTAGCTTCTTGTTGCGCTGCAGTAGTCTCTGCAAGTTTCTGCTGTAACTGATGGTTAGTTTCTCGCTGTACTGCAGTGGCCTCTGCATATCTCCTGTTAGTCTCTTGTTGCACTGCAGTAGCATCTGCATGTCTCTGCTGCTGCTGCTGATTAGCCAGTATCAGCTGTTTCACAATCTCTTCCATAGCTGTGGCTTTCTATTTCAGCTTGTGTATGTCTCACTGCACTTATGCCCACATCTGAAGCACCATATGTGGGGAATCGCTCAGGTAGATGCTTGTAAAAACAGGGACACAGACACTGGATTGCACACAAGTAGGCTTTATTCACATGAAACGCATACACTGCTTTTGCAAAGCCACAGGATAAACAAAACAAAATCCTTCTCGGCTGAGAAAACTAACTTAAACGTAAGTAAACTTTTCCCTGTCCATACAGGAGACTGGCTACCAGTCTCCCACCTTGGCAGCAACAACAACGGGTGGCACAGTATCTGCTTTGGAGGTCCAGTCTGGACAGTTCAACTCTGTCAGTGTGGTGCCACACTGCTAGTCTTCACACTCAGACTGTTATTAGGGCCTGATTAGTCAGCTGACCTCCCTGGTGTGAATCTTCACCATACACCCTTTAGCTGCCTGGATGGAATATACTTGTCTTCCCAGACCACACCCTTCACTCTCTCACAACCTGTATATATCACTTATTTTTAGATCTCTGAGTTAGGCTGATCGTGAGTAAGGTATAAAATTGCCACATTGGCCTCATGGAAATTTCCTCGAGGAAGTGTTGGCAGCTGATATTACTATTGTTACACTTTAGGTTACATTATACAAACAACTTTGTTACTAGTTGGAGCCAGATGAGATTGGTCTATAATTCTAAAAAGTTGAGCAACTTTTTCCTTAAGGGTGAGCCTTGTGCCGAGCGATGTGCATTGACAACCTCTCATTAATGAATATGGGAAAAGAGGTTTGAGTATATGAACAGTAGGAAAGCGTTCTGAAATTCATGAAAGCCCGATCAATATTTCAAGCAGCTGCACAGAATTAAAATAATAAAAAATTATTGTGTAATACACACATTACAAGAGGAGTTTTAGGGTCGCTGACAGCTTCACTCCACAGCTTTTAAGTGAACACTTATAGCATAAACATTGTCTTTCCAGCTACATGGTGCTTGCACATATTGCTTAAAGGGTTCCATCACATCACAGCTCATATACTGTTCTCCAAAGCTAGTTATGCTTACATTTCTAATGCAAGGCTTACTAAAAGCTGTATTTAGTTATTCATATTGATACCTAACACTTATAGTAACAATGCTTCCACAAATCACCCAAACATGAAAAGGCTACAACATTACGTAGATTACATATTACATCCCAGTGATGCATAATGTGAAATTTCACATTGCACTAATACTTAGAAACCACCTACCTCATATTGTTTGCTGTGATATTTGTGTCTATTGAAGTATATTATTATGCAGCTAGATAAACAGTCTATGAAAATGAATATAATATGCACTGCCATCCTGAGTTGTTATACTATAGTAACTGGAAGTTTACCAGCAAAACTAAATTATTATTATTATTATTATTATTATTATTATTATCCTATTAATATTATAAATGTGAAAGTTTGTGGGTTTGTGTGTTTGGATGTTTGCATGTTCGGATGTTTGTTCCTCAATCACGGAAAAACCGCTCCACCGATTTGGCTGAAATTTTCCACAAACATAGTTAATACACCCGATTAAACAATAGGCTACTTTTCGTCACAATAGCGCACATACGTTTGTGCCAGGACCCCCACAAAACCCAAACTCACACCACCATCTCTGCAATCTCACACACTTTGGACCATAGCAAGCCCCAAAATTCATATTGCCCTCTACAGCTTAGCCCCTAACCCCACACAATCACATATACATATACTTTACCACTTTGCCCCTCACCTTAACGATACTCCAGGAGGCTCTCTTTAACGCTCCGGAGCAGCCATGTTTGCCGACCCCCACCGCTCTGACAATCCGTGACTTCGCCCACCCATATCAATACCCCTAGGCGGTCTAATAAATGCAAAAAAAAAAGTTTTAAAAAAAGTAAAAAAAAATATTTAAAAAATAAATAAAAAGGATTAAAAATTCAAATCACCCCCCTTTCCCTAGAACACATATAAAAGTAGTTAAAAACTGTGAAACACATACATGTTAGGTATCCCCACATCCAAAATCGCCCGCTCTACAAAGCTATACAAATATTTTTCCTGTTCGGTAAACGCCGTAGTGGGAAAAATGGTCAAAAGTGCCAAACCGCCATTTTTTCACTGTTTTGATTCTGATAAAAATTTGAATAAAAAGTGATCAAAGCAATAACATTTCCCGAAAATGGTAGAACTACAAAGTACACCCGGTCCCGCAAAAAAAGACGCCCTATACATCCCCGTACACACACGTATAAAAAAGTTACGCCTGTCGGAATATGACGACTTTTCAAAAAATAATTTTTTAACAGTTTTGGATTTTTTTTAAGGGGTCAAAATGTAAATAAAACCATATAAATTTGGTATCCCCGGAATCGTAACGAAACACAATACAGGGGACATGTCATTTTGGTTGCACAGTGAACGCCGTAAAACTAAAGCCCGTAAGAAAGTCGCAGAAATGCATTTTTTCTTCAAATCTACCCCATTCTGAATTTTTTCCCTGCTTCCCAGTACAGTATATAGAATAAATAATGGTGGCATCATGAAGAAAAATTTGTCCCAGGAAAAATTAAGACCTCATATGGCTCTGGGAGCGGAGAAATAAAAAAGTTATGGGGTTTAGAATGAGGGGAGTCAAAAACGAAAATCAAAAAATGCCATCGGCGGGAAAGGGTTAACTTCAAATACTTCTGTCCCAAAGTCACTATGTAAAGTTTCTCACAACACTGTATAGCAGCTCAAATACAAATTAACTTCAACACAAAAGTCTTACGTATTCTCTGAATTACAGCAAAAACAAGATACAAAGTTACATTTCATATCCCATACCTTACTACGAAAACCTTACCCGCGCCTGTATATACCCACTTCTACAATCACCGCAGACGAAGTCACGGGTACCAGCTAGTTATTTATATAGCACCATTAATTCCATGTTTCTGTAAATTTGATGGTTTACATACAGTACACAAAATATACAATCAAACATACTAACAATGACCGACTGGCACAGTGGGATTGAGGGCCACAAGGGCTTACAGTCTATGAGGGAAGAGGGATGGAGACACAAGGTGAGGGGAGAGACTGTTGAGATGTTCAACTAAATAGAAATAGGAACTTGTTTCTGATGTTGAAGTCTTCAGTGCTTTAAAGGGGTATTCCCATAACTCTTGTTCTGCAGCCTGAAGGCTCTGTACTCTCTTCACTTTCTGGATTTCTCGCACATTGGTGGGCACTCACTTGGTGGGTTTCACTTGCTCTGCTATCTGCTATGATCCACAGTATGATGCTGGTGTGGAAACTGATGTAGCAGAGCTGGATTTGAGTCAGCTTGCATTACATACAGAGGTAATGGACTCCTTATCTAAGCCCTTATCAGCCAAATTCAATTAAATCGGCTGATAAGTGGAAAAACTGAAGCTAGACAGCACAGTAATCCCAGAGCTCTCACCTTCTGCTCCCCTATATGAGGATCTCCGTTGCTTGTCAGCCCCTCCCTCCCCCCTGAGAGCAGGCAGCTACGTCACTTGACAAATGAGCAGATAATCCCAAGGGCCAATGTCAACAATGAAGTGAATAAATTAAGATAGCGGCCAAACAAAGCAATTTTGATAAAGCAATGTATTTAGGAAAAGTCTTATATCCACATAAACTAGCAGTATAGATAGGATCCTTGTTATGGGACAACCCCTTTAAAATCTCCATAAATATTCAGTAACATTACTTATCCTGTTCTGATCCCAAGTTATAATCTGTATTATAGTGTTCACAAAACTGGAGTCTTCAGAGCTCAAATCTCCTAGAATTACATGTATATAACACATTTAAATAGGAACATACATTTATAGCCCACTCTATAAAATTACACACAAAAATAGGTAGAGTATTGCACTACCAACTACAAAAACACAATGTGACTCTCACAAAACTGTCAGTCATTTCAGATAATACCGTATATACTCGAGTATAAGCCGACTTTTTCAGCACATTTTTCATGCTGAATAAGCTCTCCTTGGCTTATACACGAGTCAGGGTCCACGGAGCACAGAAAACTGGAAGGACCTAGAAGGGGGAGGTCCTTTAGTGCTACTGCTCTGTGATTGGCTTGTCCTGAGGTCACGTGACTGTGATGTCATCAAAGGTCCTGTAGCCACTGGTATGTAACATCTGCAGATAAGGTTGAGTCTAAATCCTAGTATCGCCGCCCACACTTGAGTCCGATCACATGGTCATGATGTCATCAGAGGTCCTTTAGCACACTAGGATTTAGCATCTACCCTGCAGATGAGTGGCCAGGATTCATTGTGTCTTATGGAAGATGTCTGTTGTATGGAGGAGAGGAAGCTACAGTAAAGTGACACACACAGGACCTTCCTTTAGTTACTCTGCCTGTTAATGTCAGGCATTTGGGGTTATTAATTAAGTTTCAGTAAGGGAGCGTTCACACTACCGTCGGTGTCCGACAGGTAGTGTCCGCTCCTAGTGTCCGCTCAAAATCTGGCACGGACATTAGGAGCAGACACTAGCTGTGTCTGTGACACCTGTCATTTATTTAAAGAGGACCTTTCACCATATCCGGGCACATGCAGTGTTATATACTGCTGGAAAGCTGACAGTGCGCTGAATTCAGCGCACGGTCGGCTTTCCCGATCTGTGCCCGGTGTGAAGAGCTTACGGCCCGGTACCGTAGCTCTTCTATGGTCAGAAGGGCGTTTCTGACTGTTAGCCAGGAACGTCCTTCTGCCTCGCGGCGCCAATCGCGCTGTGCTGTGGAGCCGGGAGGAACGCCCACTCCCTCTGCTCACACAGCTTGTCCGTAGACTAGCATTATCAGGAGAGGGAGGGGGCGTTCCTCCCGGCTCCACAGCACAGCGCGATTGGCGCCGCGAGGCAGAAGGACGTCTCTGGCTAATGGTCAGAAACGCCCTTCTGACTGTAAATCGCTACGGTACCGGGGCCGATAGTGCTTTACACCGGGCACAGATCGAGAAAGCCGACAGTGCGCTGAATTCAGCGCACTGTCAGCTTTCTGGCAGTATATGACACTGCATGTGCCCAGATATGGTGAAAGGTCCTCTTTAAATGGGCACCGGGTGCGTTCTTTTGCACTCCGTGCCCTTCCTTCCCTGTCCGCAAATGAAGATGTCCGACTTCTCAAGCGGACAGAAAAACCCGACATGTAGGGTTCTTCTGTCCGCTTGAGAAGTCAGACATCTTCACTTGCGGACAGGGAAGGAAGGGCACGGAGTGCAAAAGAACGCACCCCATGCCCATTTAAATAAATGACAGGTGTCACGGACACAGCTAGTGTCCGCTCCTAATGTCCGTGCCAGATTTTGAGCGGACACTAGGAGCGGACACTACCTGTCGGACACCGACGGTAGTGTGAACGCCCCCTTACTCAATGTGCCTCACATTAATAGCAGTTAACCCCATCATGTCCCTCATATTAACCCCTGTGTGCCCCATATAAGGGTTACTAATATGTGAGATACAGTGACTAAGGACCTTAATTATGAGGATACCTAATTATTATCTCCATATGTCCCACATACCAGTAACTCTTATGTGAGGCACACAGGGGGTTAATATGAGTCACATGATGAAGTTAACTGCTATTACTATGAGGCACCTGGAGTTACTAAGTACATGGCTGTACTTTTTATCTGCAATGGTGGATCCCCCCCCCCCCCCCCCGGAGTATATACGGTACTTTTTTTCCTATGTGACTATATAAAGTGTCTAGTTGTCTTTGACTATTCTCTATGTGACTAGAAATATGTTAGAATCCTCTTTAGAAGATAAAAACCGTAAAACGTACTCTACCAAATACCAAATGAAGTCCCACTATAGAATAGACATAACAACCAAAGGGAACTTGAGGCAAATGCAAAAATATATATAAAAGGTATAACAAATATTTATTGATAACCAAATAGCTAAAAAATCACAGGGAGACATAGAAAAAAAAAACTCACAAAAAATAGTGAGCAGACACATAAATCAACCCACTCAGCAAAGTGCAGTGCAGCTCCTAGCCATAGGTAAATACTAGAGTATCTCTGAGACAAAGCACGTGCATATAACACTCCACCCAGGGGATATAGCTACTAGCCAGCAAAACAACTAGCCAGTTACATAGCAACATCATATATCAAAAGTCCACTACACAGCGCCGATGGGAGTAAACTGCTGAACGCCTGACACGCGTTTCGCCTTCAGCATTCTAACCTATTTTAGCTATTTGGTTATCAATAAATATTTTTCATACTTTATATATACTGTATATATATATTTGTATTTGTCTCATGTTTCCTTTAGTTGTTACCTTTTTAGAAGATGATAGGGGCCTTATCTCCTGGGTCAGGCTAAGGCCACATTTGAAGTAGAACATAATGGAGCATTGCCTTTAAATTCTTTTGGAAAGTCCTATAAGCAGTATTATGGCTACCCTGCATATAATTGTTGTTACCAAGTATATTTTGCCAACTCAGTAGCCAAAAGTCTGAATCTCTGTAATGGTTTTCATACAAGATGTGAGCACAGAAACTTTATATTTGGTTTTTCGATATGTGTTGATTTACCTCAACATGTTGAAGTTTTGTAGATCCATGAAAATGTCTTGTATAATAACACTACAATAAATCGGGTATATCTTAGAGATGTCATTGTTTGGACGCCTTGAATGTTTTTTCTCTCGTTTACTTGTTTGACTAAGAAATGAAAGTGTTTGCCCCACCCAGTGCATAATATACAAACTTAGTTCAGGGCTGGGAGAAGCTTCATGTAACAGTCCATTGACCCTGAAAATGTCGCTGTTTAGGTTTTGTTTCACGTGAGTGACTTACACGGCTGTTCGCAAGGCCTGCTTGTTGGGTTCCTCTTTTAAGCGGCAGTAACTATAGCAGCCTCTCTCCAGGGAAAGAACAGACGACTAGTTTTCCATCATTCCAAAACTAATAAGCCAAATATGTTTTGGAATTTTTTTTTATATTGGACTCAGACATGGTTCTGTGTAAAGAGTCTTTGAAGTTATTACTGTTTTATTCTACTGTTCTGGGAATTGGGACATTATTAAGCTATAAGAAAACACAGGGAACTTCTCTGCTTGGACATGGCAGTGATGGAGTAAAATACGTGTGATAAAGCATTTTATAGTGATACTAGGAAGTAAGTTTGCTCAAAAAGCATGTAACTGCTGACATATTAGGATACAAATAATATTATAAAGTAATTTGTGAATTGCCAACAATATATTAGAAAGAAAGAGCATTTGCATAGACTGTACAACACCGCATTTTTTCCACGGCGTTTATACCACGTGGGGACCCTGCCTTAGAGTTAGGATGTGTTTAAATATGGCATTTCCACCAGATTTCTGCAACATATTTTCACAATTTTTGGCAAATTAATAAATATTGTATTGTAATGCTGACAGCAACCTCATCAAATATGTCATATGTGAACTTTGTGTAACTTTGATTATTATTACCTAATTATTGGTTTAATAATTGACATCAACCATTATTATGTCCATATGTCCTTCACACTGTCATATGAATGTCTGCAACCACAAGACATGAAGAGAAGGAAGAATTCATCGTACCCCCTATATCCGAAGATTTCAGTTGAAAGCATTAAATAGAATATGTCATATGTATATATTTCTTACTACATTAAATCTGTATATAAAAAGTGTATTAAAAAGCATATACAGCAGCGACTTGAATATACCTGAAAATAAAAAAGTGGAGTCTGTGGCAGGTTTCCTGGTAACAAAATAAATCGCCACTTTTTTCTTTTCATGTGCAGTCAAGTCGCTGCTTTACAAGTTTTACCAATCCCCATCAATACCCATGTGTGACTGGGAAAGAGCTGAGCCCTACAAAGCTTCAATATATTTCACTGGTCACACATTGTTATATTCTAAACCCTGTCTCCTCAAAGCCTGAAAAGGTGTTGAAAAATGCTGTGTGCCTCAAATATTTGTTCTTTTTGGTGCAATCTGATAATAAATTGGTATAAAATAAGGTTATGTAATAAAGTTTAATGTGAAATTTGCAATATTTAAGAATATTGTTTTAGTATAATGACACAGAACATTATAAAAAAAAATCTTTAAATTATAGGTTTATTCTATCACATACATACAATAAACTAAATAATTACTATTAGTGTTGAGCGAATAGTATTCGTCGAATACCTCGCCGGCATAGAAATGCGTGTAATCGGCCAAATACCAAGGGGTTAAACGCATTGAATCTTCGAAGTGTTTAACCCCTTGGTGTTTGGCCGGCTACATTAATTCCTATGCCGTCTAGGTATTCGACGAATACTATTCGCTCAACACTAATTACTATATATACTATATACTACTGAGAGCTAACTTGTAAACCAACCCTCTATGGAATTAGATATTAACTTATAACTACCTTAGACAGACATGATAATGGATATCAATATTAACACCTTTACCATACTAGACCACTAAAGATACTAGGTAACAACCAGTAAGGACTCTAAACCAGTTCTCTCAAACTGTGAGGTGGGCTCAGTTGTTACTGAGGTTGCATAAATCTCTGGTTTAGCAATATAACTGACTGCTTTTATTGTTCATTTTAATATTCTGCTCAGTTCTGGAGACTATTTTCTATATCAATAGTGATGGTGAAGGTCCAGATATCACATGCACTGTCTTGTGTGGCCCAAAAAGCAAAGAATGTTTACATCACTCACACTCATTTCCATGGGATGAAAAAAGATTACATAATTTTTCAAGGACTACTGTCATGATCAGGTTGTTTTTTTTTACACCAAATCAGTGGGATTCCAAAACCAGAAATCACTAAGGGTACGTTTTGTTGACAACCAACAAGAATTTATGGGAAATTTTGGACTGGGTAATAAAATGCTCTAAATGCTTTTCAAGAATGAGATTTACGTAACGGGGAGGTGGTGACAGTAGAGACCTTGTGGACAGCTATTCTAGTTAACAAGGTTAACAAGAAAATATTAGGAAAGTACCAAGGGACCTACATGTACGTGCCTTAGATTGTAAACGTAATTGTGTTGAGTGTAAGTAGCAGGTGCAGATCTTCGTGACTATACATAATTGGATATACATATTAAAAGCAAATGTAATCCAAGACTTAAAAGCCAAGCCTTTGTTCCTGTTTGCAAAATAAGAAGTTAAGGGAGTTGTTTAATATAATACATTACAATAAAAAAAGGAAAATAAACCTTAAGTGAATATTCATGTTTAGTCAGGTTTGTTAAGATTAAGTCATGTAAGGAATTATTTCATACGTCTTGAAATGTGCTTAAAATACAGTAAAAGAGAAAAACAATGAACAGATCTAAAGCTAAGGCCTCACGTTGCGGAAATGCAGCTTTTTTGTTGCAAATATTGCCACGTTTTTCTTAGCCAAAATCAGGAGTGACTAGAAAAGGAATGGGAAATATAAAGAAATAACTTAGATGTAAATCCACTCCTGACTTTGCCAAAACACAGCATTTTGGGGGGTTTTAATGCAATGTGGAGCCATAACCTAAGAGTTCTATAGACCACAGACTGTATAACAGTAAAAGTAATAGGAAAACTAAGCAGTCATAGGAAGTCAGCATAAATCAAGATTTAAAAATCATATAAAATTTGATATTGCCCAATATGTAGTGAATTAAAAGAATTTTCTAGTTTTCATCATAGCACCAAACATTTTTACTACCAATTTACATATCATAATTTACAAAGTCATACATTACAGAATCTGAAGTCTATGAGGAAGAAGGGATGAAATAAGAGGTAACAGTGCTTGATGGTATCATGGCCCAGGCAACAGCCAGTCACCAGCTGGTATTTGTGTATGTTTCGATTTGAAGTGCATGTGGAGTGGGGTTCTGAGCTTTAAGGACCAATGTAGAGAAAGGGGTAAACAGAGATGCGTTAGTATAGGAAAAATAAATGTAGAAGAATTTGATTGTGATGTGAAACCTGCCTAACAATATGTCTTGAAGGCACATTTGAACTGGCAGAAGCTGGGTATTAATCTGATTGTCTAGGGTAATGCATTCCAGGAGATCTAGGGTAACTCTAGAGAAGTTTAGAGAAGTTATTACTAGGAGAGCTAAATTATTGGCAAAATGGAGAGCACTGGTAGAATGGTATATGGGGGAATGGTGTACATGAGGTAGGAGATTTAGAAAGCTGTGGCACTGTGAAAGGACTTGTGGGTGAGAAATCAATACCAGACTGAATGAGGGTGACTAAAAAGGTTTTTGACATTTACTTGGCAAGAAAAGAGCAGATTTCTGAGACATTTTTGAGGCGAGGTGACATGAGCGTGCTAGTGATTGAAAATAGGGGGTGAATGAAAGGGCTGAGTAAAACATAACTCCAAAACAGTGGGCATGCTGCCTCAGAATTATGATATGACCACAGACTGCGATGGAAATGTGAGAAGATGGTTAAAACATGTAAAGTTCAATTTATAAAATGTGTTTCAGATATAGAGAAGAAATGGTGTTAGGGACAGTAGACAGACAAGCACTGGTGTTTTGTAAAAGTACAGAGGTGATATTATGGGAAGAGGAATATAATTGGATGTCAACAGCATAAAGATGATACTGAAATCCAAATCTGTAGACCGGTTGTCCAATAGTGGCTGTGTAGCACATGAAACGATGAATGACCAGTCAGAGAGGTAGGTGTTATGTTCAGTAGGCTTACTTAAAAACAACTAAAATAAACAAAGCATGCGGAGTCCTACTGGGCTCTGAACTGCAGGGCACACTGGTGTGAACAAGGCCTGACAGCCTCACTGCCGGGCTACACCTCCAACTGAGTACTCTTTGTTCCTACACAGGGAGCAGGCCACTGCAGAACAAAGCAGCTTCACTGTTAGACTAACATAAACCACTAAGACCATGTGCTCCCAGTAACCTCCTGGACCGCACCCACTACAGCCACCTGCTGTGAAGCACCGTAGGTAGCAGAGTAGCTAAGGTAGGAGTTCCCTAGGTACTAACTACAGAAACAATTCTATCTAGGGAACAATTCTATCTAAGGACCTACCTAGCTAAGACAGCTTACTGCCAAACTAAAGTTTGCATTGACGTGCACAAATCTGGATTAAGGCTAAGGCACTGGGCCATCAGTCCTGCCTCCTTAAATAGAGGGAAGGCAGGTCTAAACAGCAAGCCCAGGTGCCCACGCCAGGTGCTTATAGGTTAGCACCATTGTCAGTCAGGAAAAAACCACACCTACTGGCTGCAAGGGAATTAACCCCAGCCATGCTGGACTGACCAGTAACAGCAGAACAGGCTGCGACCCTGATCCCTTGACTACACCTGCCGCAGAGTCCTAACAGTAGGAAAAAAGAACAAGTATTGTTTTTGAGGTCAATATAATGAAGCATACTGAGGAGTTGGTGGTCTACACTGCAGAGACATGCAGAAAAATAAGTAGAGAATAGTTAACTTTTGAGTTAGCACTAAAGATGATTGGAGAATTTTTTGCAAGTATAGTACGCATAGTGGTCAGACCCAACTGATGCCCATGGGATATAAGCAGTCCCCATGTGCTTGATGTGCTGTCCCCAGTGGAAGGCAAATTTATGTGATGCTGTTTCCTGCCCAGCAATAAAGAACTGAAGGGTTATCATTGGCACTGTCCATGGACACTATGTTGGAAAGGATTTTTTTTACTCCTTACGAGTATATGGGGCACGTGGCATCCACCTCATAGTGAAGGATTAAAATTGTAGATTATAGGTTGTATTTAATGGACCTGCGTCATTTTTCAACTTGATCTACTAACTAACTGTAAAATACAACAGAGTTTACCCCTTGACCCAGCTAGATAGAATTGAATGTCACAATATGCAAATGGTTTCTTAGGCCACACAAATGGTATTTAATAAGTAAGTGAACACAAAATAGAATTCCCATTCAGTCAAGACAATAATGATCTTATAAAATCACTTACCCTTAAAGCATCTCAGAATTTTATTGAGCTTAGACACCACATCAGCCACGGGTCATGATCATATAACATCTATTGTAAATAGAAATCATGCATTTTCTTATACTGTATTCTATATATATAGTGCATGTCATCTGACATAGTGTTTAGGGTTCATCTGACTTATAACAATGTAGTCTTTACAATCTCTTTATCCAAGTATCTCAGTTACAAAACAAATAAAAAATGTCTGAAAAAGAAAAAGCCTTCCGAGGAATCAATTCATTTCCAGCCATACTTGTCCTACTGCACAATTCCCTTCTTTCCTTATGTAGTTTGGAGGTCATCTTGGCATTGATATTTCAGGTCTTCATTACAGCAGTGATTATAATCCCTTTTCTACTTACTTTCACTGCTCATTAGATCATGAGACGTCCCTAATGGAAACATTATTTACATTCCTTTGGCATGCAGCATTCATAGTATGAGCTCATAATTCTGTTTTGTCTAGCATCGTGGCACAAGATATGGCTTTAATTCCACTCTTCCAATTTACAGGATTAAAACTGAAACCTACAACCATATACTACACAAATAACAGTAAATCTGGTCATAAAACGCAATTCTGTTTTAATAGTTGAAGCAAGTCAATTATTTATTTATTATTTATTAGAATACTGTCATAGGAAAGATACGGCGAGCGATTGGCTGGAAGTAATGGGTTAATGAATTGTGCATGTTTCCGCATCTTTGCCACATCTTGTGAATGATAAATGATACTTATTTCTTTCATTTCTAACAATAATAGAGGAGACTGAAAACAAATGGTTTCTAGTAAATTTTATGGCGTAATATAAAACGTAGAATAATAATCTGAAAGAGACATTGAAATTGATTGTTTTTGGAGTATTCTAAGTGACAAAATAAACTTCTAGATGCTGCAAATGCAGGGACGGATACTGACAGCAGATAGTCCTTTGCACAAACTATCTGAGGTTCCTCCCCTATTTTATATTTCAGAATTTAGAAATAAAAATATAATTCATTTGTGAAACCCTTTGTCTTCAAAACAGCATCAACTCTTCTAGGTACATTTGCACACAGTTTTTGAAGCATTTTGGCAGGGAGGTTGTCCCAGATATCTTGGAGAGCTACGCATGATCTTCTGTGGATATAGGCATGCTCGACCCTTCTGTCTCTTCATATAATCCCAGACAGACTCAGTGATTGTAAGATTAGGGTGAGGAGCTATAAAAATGACTTCTAAGACTTCCCCTCCAAGAGCTGATCACACCAAATCTTGATTTTATTTATATTTCTCTTTTGTGCATGCATTCTTACTTTGCAGTATTTTTTCTACACCTACCTAAACTTTTTGCACAGCACTGTTTATCTAGCATTAAAGACATTGGCCCCAAATCAACTTTTCATACTTATGACCATTTCCAGAGGATAGGTTATTAGTACATGATGTGCGGTGGTCCGACACCCAGACACCGAACAGAACAGTTGTTGCAGCAGCCTCCTGGTGCTGGAAGTTAATAGTCAATAGGGAGCACATTTAGTACCGCTCCTATAAAAATAATAGGATTAGTGCAGAAGCTCCATCCACTGTATAGTACTGCTTATGGTAAATAGCTCACCTAACAGCTTCTTGCACTCGGAGGCTTCTCCAACAGCTGATCTGTGCAGACTCTGGTTGCCGGACCCAAAAGATCATCAGCTTTAAACCTATATATATATATATATATATATATATATATATATATATATATATATATATATATATATATATATATATATATATATATATATATAAAAAAAATTATATATTTTACACAGTAAATAGTCGCCATCAAAAGCGTATCGTTGGTCGCTGGTTATTCACTCCCAGCCTCCATATCTGTTGGGTTCAACCCCTATATATATCACTTAAACTTATTTACATCATGAAGACAATGGTGGGGGTCTGATCACTTAAAGATATTCTATCACCAACTCTAACAAGTTCAGCTCTTTACATCAGTTATTAGCTATTTATTCTGGCAAAGTTGGAATTTTTTCTCTAGCCCCCACCATTCCCGAGCAAACAGTGCTGTAGGTTTTAGAGCCTCACATGCTTTTTAAGCTCTGTACTGTAAGGAGACTGGTGACAAAAAAAATGGGTGAACACAAAATGTCATCTATGTGGCCTAACAAAATGCACATTTCTTGTAACATTTTCTTGTCTTAGATGGTGATTTGCAACAATTGTATGCTTCTGAATTGCAAGTAATGATATTGAATGTGGTTGTCTATTACACACTATTGGTATCTGCTGGATTTCTATACAACCTCATTCTTTATGGTTCTGTTGTTGAGCTGCCTGTTTGTCATCAATGATAAACTATACTGCTAGTTGGTGCTTGCCCTCTAAGGGCTGTCATAGAGGTATTTTCCATTGCCAAATACTGTTTTATAATATCACACTTTGTGTTGTTCAAAAGCGTAATGACATTTTGACAGAAATTGTTACTCCTCAGGGTCTCTGCTCATAATTCCTTTCATACAAGCTCATTGTGAGGGCTAATAACAGACCAATACAGTCATTCAGATTGTGGGCACTCTACAGGGTTCTAAACCACATATGACTCAACTATGTACTTGATCACACAACTGTTATTTACAGTATTTAAGAACTTTATATCTTTGAAGTATGGAAAATTCATTTTCAGTTCTAATAAAAATGAAAAATGTTCTAATATAAAGAGAGGATAGAATATGAAAAATCATGGTTCATTGATTCACATTTTCATCTGAATCATCTTATACTCTCAAAATTTGGATATGATTATTCTTGGATGAAAAGCATAAGGAGAATTTAGAATGCAAAAAGTAAAATTTGCTTATAAGCCAGCCTAAAACACATTGAAAGACAAGCATCCAAAATACCAGCGCCTTAGAAAATAGATTATTATTTTCATATTTGATTGATTATTCACTAGTATCTAATGCCTTAGTAGACTTCCATCATTGCCTTAGTAGTCTTCCATCAATGCCTTAGCAGACTTCCATCAATGCCTTAGCAGACTTCCATCAGTGCCTTAGCAGACTTCCATCAATGTCTTAGTAGGTTTCTATCAATGCCTTAGTAGGTTTCTATCAATGCCTTAGTAGGCTTCCATCAATGCCTTTGTAGACTTCCATCAATGCCTTAGTAGGCTTCTTTCCAGAAAGTTCAACTCTCCTAATCCAGAATAAAATTGTTGAATATAAAGTCATAAGAACCAAAGCAATCCTCCTTTGAATTCTGTGAACAACAACACATGACAGATAAAATTGTTTAAATTAGCAAAAAAATAAACCTATGTATTTCCACATCAATAAGTCATTTTCCTGAGATACTTATATGTCTCTTCTTTAAGCTTTTAAGGGAGATGATGGTGTTTATACTTCTCTAATATGGATTCCTTAGTGAATTAAATGAAACAAAAACAAGTAACAAAGTGAATGGTTGTCAACTGTGTAGATCCCAAAGCCATCCTTGTTATTGAAAGTGTCATGTCAGACATTATCTCATTTAACAAAAAAAAAATAAATGCAATCCCTTTGACCAGCACAAGGGACAAAACCCCTTGATTTATATATTTCTCAGTTTTAATTGTAATGTGAGATAAATTTGGATCATAGGAAAATAAAATAAAAAAATAAAGGGATAAAGGGCGGGGATAATTAAGTGTGCATTTCTGTGTTTATTGTTCCTTTTAGGTCATTGGTTTGGTAGGTATCACCTAAAAAGGCAATATATGTATGTTAAATAAGCCCATATAGTGTATTCATGTATGTATATTTGTCTATAAGTGTGTTTGTCAAGATCCTATATCTGGAACTATATAATAAGCCTCCAAGGAAGAAAAATGAGTATCAATGTAGATGAATGTTCATATTTTTGCAAAATAAATCCTGTGTTTCAAAGCATTTGGAGTAAATTTCATCAATTGTAATTTGTCAACTGAGGCCTGCTTCACATCTATGTTCGGGCAATTCCGTTCGCCTATCCGTATCAAATATGCGGAGAGAAAAGTCCTGCAAGCAGCACTTTCCTCTCCGCATTTTTTGTGCGGAAACCGAGCGTATATCACACAGACCCCATTACAGTCTATGGGGTCCGCGGGTTTCCTTAGGTAACTGCTTTTTTATGCAGATAGGTTTCCATTTGGGGGCTATAAGCGGACTTCCTGAACGGAAACCCAAGTGCAGATGTGAATACGGCATAAATGATACTAGTTACAATGTAGGAAACTTAGGGGTTTCTCCTTTTATTTTGAATGGGCCATTATATGTTAAGTTGTTGTTAAATTCTAGTGGACAATTTCTCTATTTCCCTTTGAATTATTGAATATTTTCCAGATGTCACATATTAAAGAAACATTTTGTCAGTTCAAGAGACTGCACTTAATACGGTTTCTACTTGATTTTCCAGAAGCCATAAATTCCACATGTACAATAATAATTAGCAGCCTGAATGTTGTCAATTAAATATGAAGGGGAACATTTTTTACTTACTAATAATTAACCTATGTTCCCCTTGTCTCATCCTTAGTCACTGAACGGATTTGCTCTTGTTGTGAGTACGGAAGGAATGATATTCTATGCTTCATCGACTATACTAGACTACCTGGGCTTCCATCAAGTAAGTTCAATTCTCGTAATCCGTAATAAAGTTGTTGAATATTCAGTCATGAGAAACAAAACCCACTCTCTTTGAATTCTGTGAACAGCAACAAATGACAAACTGCTTTATTTAGCCAATAATATGCCAGAAAGCAGTGTGTGAAAAGTGAAGCACACCCTTACATTCACATGACAGTGAATAATGGCAGCATTCATTTTAATGGCAGTGAACAGGGGCTATTCACATCACCGTTATTTTAATGGTCTGTTGTCATGAACTGTCAAAATGTAGGTCATGTAGTATTTTTGGACATTTTCACGGATCCCTCCATACATTGAAAATGGGTGCCTGTTAGGTGCGTGTTGCATCTCTTCTGTGTGAATCTAGCCTAATTGCTTCCATACGGATTACATGAGTAATCAAATGTGCTTAATTAATTGATCATCGGCACGTGTAGCTATCTCTATAAAAGCAATCTTTTAGAAGTTTTGCTGGTCTGGAGCATTACGGACTGTGCTAACCCAATGACAAAGAGTTAAAATATCAGCAATGATATTAGAGAAGCAATTGTTGCTGCCATTAGAACTGGGAATGATTACAAGACCATTTCCAAACAATTTTAAGTCCACCATTTTTAGAAAGATTATTCACAATTGCAACATATTCAACATGCCCCAACAAGGTCAGACCATGCAATGCTCAAAGAAATTGCAAAGAGAGCTACATCTTAGACTTTGCAATCAGGTTTATGACAGTACAAGTGTGGGTTGTCAGGAGAAAGTCTCTTCTTTCTAAAAAGAACATGGCAGTATGCTTAAAGGGGTATTCCCATCTACATAATTATTTTTTAATTCGTAGATGATTAAAAGTTAAACATTTTTGCAAATATAAGTAATTAAAAATTCTGCAGAGTTTTAAAGATTTTCTCTAACTTTCTTAGTGGTGACAGTCTGTTATCTTGATCGGTTGCCATGGATACGACCACGAACGCAGAAACTTTCTAAGGTCAGAAAATCAGCCATGATTTCTTTATTGTGGCCGGGATATCTTCTGATACATGTAGTGTCCCTGCCTGATAACCCGGCTACAATAAGAAAGTCATAGCTGGGTTCCTGACAAGTCCCAGACCATAGAAAGTTTCTGCATTAGTGGTCGTATCCAAGGCAACCGATCAAGACAACAGACTGTCACCACTAAGAAAGTTAGAGAAAATCTTTAAAACTCTGCAGAATTTTTAATGACTTATATTTGCAAAAATGTTTAACTTTTAATTATCTACAAGTATAGATATGATTATGTACATGGGAATAGCCCTTTAAGTTTGCAAAGTCACATCTGAACAGACACAAGCCTTCTGGAACAATGTCCTTTGGACAGACAAGAATAACGTAAAGATGTTTGGCCATAAATACCCTCTGGCTAGACATAAACACCTCATACCAAGTGTGGTTAATGATTTGAGCTTGTTTTGCAGCCAAATGACCTGAGCACCATGAAGTCATTGAGTTGACAATTAATTACTCGATATACCAAAATATTACATAGTTTGTATCGTTGACAAAAGACATATGTCCATCAAGTTCATATGCATTACCATAAGCAATAATCAATGCTATTTTTCTCTAAAAAAAGACAGCTATCAGCTGTCACTGCTGTGACCAGCACCTGGGGTATTCATATACAGGCTTATCATATCCTGAACAAAATTAACTCCTTTACTCTCACCTTATAACTGAGGTCCTCCATGCCCCTTATCAGTTTTGTGGCCCTCTATTGAACCTATTACAACTCTAGAACATCCTTTCTATGAACTGGTGCCCAAAACTGAACATATTTCAGATGGGACCGCACCATTGACTTATAAAGTGTTAATATTACATCTCTGTCCCTCGAGTCCATACCCCTTTTAATACAAGACAGTATCCTGCTGGCTTTAGAAGCAGTTGATTGACATTACATGCTGTAATTTAATCTATGATCTACAAGTGCACCCAGGTCCAGGTCCTTCTCCACCAGTGACTCTCCCAGCGTTACTCCCCATAGAACATATGTTGCATGTAGATTATTTTTACCCCCTTGCATAACTTTATATTTTTCACATTGAACCTCATTTACCATGTGGTTACCAAACCATTCCTACATACAACCTCCATAGACTGCATTGTACTACAATATCTTGGTCTTATCTGCAAAAAATAGAGACAATGATATTAATAACAACTTAAATTAAAGGGTAAAGACAATGCATAATATACAGTGCCTACAAGTAGTATTCAACCCCCTGCAGATTTAGCAGGTTTACACATTCTGAAGTAACTTGGCATTGTGACATTTGGACTGTAGATCAGCCTGGAAGTGTGAAATGCACTGCAGCAAAAAAGAATGTTATTTCTTTGTTTAATTTTTTTTTAAATTGTGAAAAGTTTATTCAGAGGGTCATTTATTATTCAACCCCTCAAACCACCAGAATTCTGTTTGGATCCCCTAAAGTATTAAGAAGTAGTTCAGGCACAAAGAACAATGAGCTTCACATGTTTGGATTAATTATCTCTTTTTCCAGCCTTTTCTGACTATTTAAGACCCTCCCCAAACTTGTGAAGAGCACTCATACATGGTCAACATGGGAAAGACAAAGGAGCATTCCAAGGCCATCAGAGACAAGATCGTGGAGGGTCACAAGGCTGGCAAGGGGTACAAAACCCTTTCCAAGGAGTTGGGCCTACCTGTCTCCACTGTTGGGAGCATCATCCGGAAGTGGAAGGCTTATGGAACTACTGTTAGCCTTCCACGGCCTGGACAGCCTTTGAAAGTTTCCTCCCGTGCCGAGGCCAGGCTTGTCCGAAGAGTCAAGGCTAACCCAAGGACAACAAGGAAGGAGCTCTGGGAAGATCTCATGGCAGTGGGGACATTGGTTTCAGTCAATACCATAAGTAACGTACTCCACCGCAATGGTCTCCGTTCCAGACGAGCCCGTAAGGTACCTTTACTTTCAAAGCGTCATGTCAAGGCTCGTCTACAGTTTGCTCATGATCACTTGGAGGACTCTGAGACAGACTGGTTCAAGGTTCTCTGGTCTGATGAGACCAAGATCGAGATTTTTGGTGCCAACCACACACGTGACGTTTGGAGACTGGATGGCACTGCATACGACCCCAAGAATACCATCCCTACAGTCAAGCATGGTGGTGGCAGCATCATGCTGTGGGGCTGCTTCTCAGCCAAGGGGCCTGGCCATCTGGTCCGCATCCATGGGAAGATGGATAGCACGGCCTACCTGGAGATTTTGGCCAAGAACCTCCACTCCTCCATCAAGGATCTTAAGATGGGTCGTCATTTCATCTTCCAACAAGACAACGACCCAAAGCACACAGCCAAGAAAACCAAGGCCTGGTTCAAGAGGGAAAAAATCAAGGTGTTGCAGTGGCCTAGTCAGTCTCCTGACCTTAACCCAATTGAAAACTTGTGGAAGGAGCTCAAGATTAAAGTCCACATGAGACACCCAAAGAACCTCGATAACTTGGAGAAGATCTGCATGGAGGAGTGGGCCAAGATAACTCCAAGGACCTGTGCCGGCCTGATCAGGTCTTATAAAAGACGATTATTAGCTGTAATTGCAAACAAGGGTTATTCCACAAAATATTAAACCTAGGGGTTGAATAATAATTGACCCACACTTTTATGTTTAAAATTTAACTGAGCAACATAACTTTTTGGTTTGTAAGATTTATGCATCTGTTAATAAATCCTGCTCTTGTTTGAAGGCTCTAACTTATTTGCATCTTATCAAACCTGCTAAATCGGCAGGGGGTTGAATACTACTTGTAGGCACTGTAAATGGTTTATCGAAAACAAAGCAAAGAATAAAGTCACAAATCGGTTGTTGTTTCTACATCATCAGTAAGCAAGCCAAACGTCATACTTCAGCTCTAACTCCCCTATTTTCCACACTGTAACTCCAGCTCCTTCATAAATGGCTGGCTGTTTTTGGAAAATTTTTCTATGGAAATGCAACTCAAATGCAATCATATCAAGAAGTCTTAGAAGAAGAAAGTCTGTCTCACCAATGTATTCTGGAAACGATTATAGATAGGCAGAGCTCAGCCTATACCATTGGAAGGAGAAGATTTGAGACCAGGCTCAAACAGTAGCATCATTTATTCTGAAAAATCTAGTGATAGGATGGGAGTACAAGAAAACATCAATACTCCTCTGAGTCCAAACAAGATCTTCATATGACGCAAGACATAATTTGAGCTGTGCAGGTAGAGACAGAAGAATATTAAGAGAATCTTCAACAGATGGCATAGAAAAGGAAAAAAAGCTTTATCAAGCCCTTGTGTAATAAACTCAGAGATAGGTGACTTTTTTGGCTTATTTGGGCAAACATTTTACATTTTGCTTTTTTATACCACTCACCTAACTTTTGAAGAATGGGAGAGAAGGTAGGGATAGGCTTAACCTTGCTAACTATCTGAATGCTAGATTTCCTAAATGAAACTTTATAAGAAGTTGCCAAAAATTATTACAATCTCAATTGAGTAAGTGGGTGGCATAGAAAGCAAGGTAATATAGAAAATGGGCAGATTTACTTTAAAATTCAGTAGAGTTCTGCTAGGTGAGCTCTCTTGTGCCACATTTTATCATCCAGTCAATTGCCGCTTCATATGTACGGGGCTGTATAGTCCATGCCAGTCCATTTACACTGTAAAAGCATCTGCAATGGGCCTATGAGAAACAGAGATGGATTATGGAGCATTAAAAAAGGTGGCCTGATCTGATGAACACCATTTTCTTTTATGCCATGTGAACAGCCAGGAGAATTTGAATTCTGGACCTGGGGAAGAGAAGACAGTAGAACCAGCATAGACGGTGTGATGCTCTGAGCCATGTTCCATGGCCATTTAATTCCTGCTTAGATTGTTTATTTTTTTATTGTCTCACAAGGAGGCTTGGACCTTGGATCTCTTGATCCTCTGTGCAGTATACTACAATATTTCTTATACATTACTGTCTATGTGTATTAGGCCAAGTGCTATGACATGTCTGCCATGGCAACAACTCATGATCTCATTGCAGGGGGAGGGGGGTCTAAGCAGGTAAAAGAAATACCCCCCAACTACATACATGCCTTGATATATTGATCATGGCATCTGATGGGTTAATCAGAATATTTTCCAACTACTGCATTTGGTCCCTGTATTATACAGAACCCAGCAGCGATCTATGCATCATACTGTTACAGTGTGGAGCATTAACTAGTGAGTTCAGTGCAAGGTAATGGTGCAGGACAGTGTGGAAATGTGGTGGATTTCTTCAGTAGTACCACCACATGAAAAACTGATCAATACACAGGTCTCAAAAACAGTCAGTGGGCTGTCCATTAAGCACGAAATGGTCTTTGCCGGTGACCTTCATTCTGGCCAATAGATGAATGGCCCAAAACTGGACCCCATGATATTTCCTTGCACTTACACAACAGGGTATGTGAAGATTTATTAAACCAGCCAACTATTAAGACTCTCACACCACCATCTTGTGATGCTTATAATAAATCCCACTGACAATGCTGGGTACGGGACATATATTTCTGTTTTTCTATTACAGGGCAGAACAGTATTAAAGACAGTGTTTTTTCCAGTCAGAGTCCCTACAAAATGGGACTAGAGCAGTAGTATCAGCAAAGCTTTAATGCCCTTAGACTCCACGTTTGATCACTGACATTTTGTGTTTGTTTTCTCGCAGTTAACGTGATGGATTGTCTCTTTGCATGGCTGAATGGCTGAATCTTTCTACATCTGTTCACAATTAATAGTATTATTATTATTATTATTAGGGTAACCATGTTCTTTTTAAGAACAGGGCCAAAGGCTAATGTGCTTTTTTTCCTGCTCTTTCATGCCTTCCAGCGATTTGCTTTGATATTAATATTTCAGCACAAGCTTCCTTCCACTACACCCTGTCTTTACTATGTACACACATTTTTCCTATTGCCCATTGACACAAGCACACATATTCTGTATTGTCGTGCATGTCAGTGTGTATTGTTCTCTATAGTTCAAAAGGCATTTTATTCAAACACCATTATTCCATCATTTCCACTAGTTTACTTGTTTGGATGAAAAGAAACTTTCCACCACTTTTCTATTTGTGGCCTTTGAAAAGTTCCAAAAATATTAATGCTCTAAAGAGTTATAATCTCCCCTACAAACAAAGCATCCAATGGTACTTGTCTGTAGCTAGCTTGCTGATGGAAGACAGACTTCCTCATTAGCCAACTTATTTCCATGTCTGTAAACTGCAGTCGCCGCTCATGCGGAATCATATCCAGTCATGTCATTTTTACAGGGATCTATACTTAGGCTTATGACCGGCGCACTCCATCAGTACAGGACACAAATTAACATTCACATGTTAGGTCTGATGTGGTGCCAGTCTGTCCATAGTTAAGTCCAAGTATTCTTTTGAAGTTTCTTACATAATATGTAGCTGTCCTTTTATTGTACAGTGATCCCTCAAGTTACAATATTAGTTTTTTCCGAAATGACTAAGTTGAATATTGTAATTTGAGACCATAACTCAATGTGGAAAACGAGTAATTATTTCTGAAGCGCCAAGAAACAGTAACCAAAAACACGACAAAAAATAAAGAATAAGTGCATAAGCTACACAAATACAGAATCTTTACATATAGAAGTCAGAACATGCTGCCGGAAACCGGTCAATTACATTTTGTTGAGAAGATTGAAGCATCAGCAGAAGAAACGCGCCTAAAGCTAATTTGCATGAGAATAAATTGCTCCATTTCATGAAAAATGGAGCTGAAATGTATAATAAGCAAGGCATATTTGGAAAGTGTAGAAGCAACCCTATAAGGTACTGTCATTAGTTTGATACCGATTTTTCTGTTTGATAGACTTTCTTTAAAGATTGCCTATACACTTCACTAAGTTAAAATTAGTGTCACCCTAGGCTATCAAAATCTAGGTCCCATTATTTATTTTTGCAATTGAAATCATACCTACTAAAAGTTAACTATTATGTCTAATGTGACCATTTTCTTTCTAATGATACGAGTGTCAATTCATGCAAATTGTAGTAGGCAGATTGCTTAATGTGTCTCTTTTAACCCCTTAAGGACACAGCCAAGAAAAAAAACCATTTTTGTACTTACTTATAAAACAAAACCCAAAACATATATATAGAATTTATTTTGAATGTTAGGTTTACAATTCTAACAGCAATTTTCCAGATTTACAAGAAATTTTCCCAAACCCATTTGTTTTATACCATTTTATTTCTGAAGGGGATTTTAAAAACCTATATACTGTATAACAGATCCATGTTAAAGGGGTTGTCCCATCACAAGGATCCTATCTATACTGCTTGTTAATGTGAATGTAAGACTTTTCCTAAATACACTGCTTCAGCAAAACTGCTTTGTTTGTCCACTATCTTACTTTATTCAATTCATTGTTGACACAGCCCTTGACTTATCTGCTCAAAAGTCAAGTGATGTATCTGCCTGCTCTCAGGAGGGAGGGAGAAAGGGCTAAGTGCACAGGAGCGAGCCTGTGTTTCTAGCTATTCCTGTGTCTACACCACATGACCTAGGTCCTGCACTCAGATAGGGGAGAGGAGCTGCTTTCATTTCTGAACATCTTCTGTTCTCCCAGTTATCAGGCTAGCTAATTCAATTGTGTTCATTATGGCAGAGACAGGCAGTCTCTGTATGTAACACAGAATGGAGTTGCTCCTGCCTGGACTTCATAGTCCAATATTGTGCATATAGTGTTGTTTGAGGACCTTTGATGACATCACAGGCCCTTCAGCCACCCCATAGGATCACGCTATGTGGTGGGTGGAGTTACACACGAATTTAGGGGTGGAGCTAAACGGCAGGTTGCATGTGAAACCCCGCCCACCAAATGATGCAAGAAACCAGGAAGAAAGAACATTTTACAGCAGTGAAGACTGGTGAGTATGCGACGTGGGAATACCCCTTTAAGACTAAGGCCTCGTTCACATCTGCATTGGTATTCTGTTCGGTGGAGTGTGCATGTGCAGGTGTTGTGCAGTAAAAGCACACGGATCCCCATAGACTCTAATGGGGTCCATGTGCTTGCCGCCAGATCTCCACAGGGAACATACGGACAGGAAAGTACTTCACAATCTACTTTCCTGTCCGCATGACTCGTGCAGAGATCTCACAGCAAGCACACGGACCCCATTATAGTCTATGGGGTCCGTGTGTTGTCACTGCATAGCGCTTGCAAATGCGTTTGGTAGTCCATTCAGGGGGGTCCCCATGCAGACTCCCCGAACGGATTACCAAATGCAGATGTGAACGAGGGGTAAAGCTAAAGGAAAAGCTACTTTTTTTCTTTGTTCTTTTTTGTTGCAGTTTTTTTTAATTAACCCCTTCCCGACATGCGCCGTAATAGTACGGCGCATGTCGGGTCTGTAATTATGGCGACCACCTGGGAGCCGGGCGGCCGCCATAGCCGCCGGGTGTCTACTGCTTTAAGCAGCAAAAGGCATTAACCCCTCCGGCGCTACGGTCAAAGGCCATTTTGCCGGTGATCGCAGGCTCCTGGAGCATGCTCCAGGGCCGACGTCATGTTGCCATGACAGCCGGGAGCCTTTACAAGGCTCCCAGGCTTGTCTGCAAATTCTCTCTTTTGCAGGCTGGTCTATGCAGCCTGCAAAAGAAAGGATGATTTTTTGCAATGCATTGCAATGCATTAGCATTGTAATGCACTGCATTAGTGATCAGACCCCCTGGGGTTCAACACCCCCTAGGGGGTCTAATAAATCACTGTTTTGATTCTGATAAAAATTTTAATAAAAAGTGATCAAAGCAATAGCATTTCCCAAAAATGGTAGAACTAAAAAGTACACCCGGCCCCGCAAAAAAGGACGCCCTATGCATCCCCGTACACGGAAGTATAAAAAAGTTACGGCCGTCGGAATATGGCGACTTTTAGAAATAAAAATTTTTTAACACAGTTTTGGATTTTTTTTAAAGGGGTCAAAATGTAAATAAAACCATATAAATTTGGTATCCCTGGAACCGTACCGAAACACAGAATACAGGGGACATGTCATTTTTAGAGATGAGCGAACAGTGTTCTATCGAACACATGTTCGATCGGATATCAGGCTGTTCAATGTGTTCGATTCGAATCGAACATCACGTGGCAAACTCCAAAAAAATTTGATTCCCCTCCCACCTTCCCTGGCGCTTTTTTTGCACCAATAACAGCGCAGGGGAGGTGGGACAGGAACTACGACACCGGAGGCATCGAAAAAAATCGGAAAAAGTCATTGGCTGCCGAAATCAGGTGACCTCCATTTTAGACGAATAGTGGATTTCAAATCCGGGTCATATGAGAATGTGAACTTTGTGACTAAGAGACAGGGATAGCTGTACAGGCAGGGATAGCTAGGGATAACCTTTATTTAGGTAGGAATGTTATTAAAAATAACTTTTTGGGGCTCTATCGGGTGTGTAATTGTGATTTTTGTGACATAAACTTTTTCCCATAGGAATGCATTGGACAGCGCTGATTGGCCAGAGTACAGAATTCGACCAATCAGCGCTGGCTCTGCTGGAGGAGGCGGAGTCTAAGATCGCTCCACACCAATCTCCATTCAGGTCCGACCTTAGACTCCGCCTCCTCCGGCAGAGCCAGCGCTGATTGGCCGAAGGCTGGCCAATGCCTTCCTATGGGAATGCAGAGACTTAGCAGTGCTGAGCCAGTTCTGCTCAACTACACCGTGTGCCGAGTGTGCACACTCGGCTCTACTACATCAGATGGTGTGGAGCGATCTTAGACTCCGCCTCCTCCAGCAGAGCCAGCGCTGATTGGTCGAATTCCGTACTCTGGACAATCAGCGCTGGCCAATGCATTCCTATGGGGAAAAGTTAGCTTGCGAAAATCGCAAGCTGACAGGGATTTCCATGAAATAAAGTGACTTTTATGCCCCAGACATGCTTCCCCTGCTGTCCCAGTGTCATTCCAGGGTGTTGGTATCATTTCCTGGGGTGTCATAGTGGACTTGGTGACCCTCCAGACACGGATTTGGGTTTCCCCCTTAACGAGTATATGTTCCCCATAGACTATAATGGGGTTCGAAACCCGTTCGAACACTCGAACAGTGAGCGGCTGTTCGAATCGAATTTCGAACCTCGAACATTTTAGTGTTCGCTCATCTCTAGTCATTTTGGCTGCACAGTGAACACCGTAAAACCAAAGCCCGTAAGAAAGTCGCAGAAATGCATTTTTTCTTCAAATCCACCCCATTCTGAAATTTTTTCCTGCTTCCCAGTACATTATATAGAATAATTAATGGTGGCATCATGAAGAAAAATTTGTCCCGCAAAAATTAAGAAATAAATAAATTATGGGGTTTAGAAGGAGGGGAGTCAAAAATGAAAATCAAAAAATGCCATCGGCGGGAAGGGGTTAAACCAAAACCAGGAGTGGATTGAGCAGAAGGGTAAAGTTTTATTGCATTCCTTATATTTGCCATTCCTTCTGCAGTCACCCCTGGCTTTGGCTCAAAATAACACAGCAAAATCTGCAACAAAAAAAAGCAAAGTTTCCGCAATGTAAGGCCTTAGCCGTAAGTAAGTATAACAGGTACAACATCAAATCACTTAGCGATCACAAAACAGCCGACCTATCAATAAGCCAACCAATAATTATGGATGAAAATTGGCAAAAATGGTTGTCATCACATTTAGGGTAATGAAACAATAGAGACACTGTTATTCAAGTGTCATTTGATACAACGGGTGATGTAAAACTGGAGTTCTTAAGTTGTACCGTCTGTGCCATGTGTTTTGTTCATGGGCTTGTTTTACAAGGGCATGTGTTCAGGCCCTTTGCGTGCCTAAGATCTGGAAAATATGGGAAAGTTAAATATTTGAAAAGGCATCTGTCATTCACAACAAAAATCACAGACTAGGACTGGAAAAATGTGAGGTCTATACTGTGGATTTTGTATTTAGATTTGGAGCAGAAATACTTTTTATTTCTTGCATGCAATAAACTGTGTTAGTATGCATGTTTTGAAATGGAAAATGCCTTGTTCCTTTAATGTACACTGGTGCTTGACAGATTGTGAACCCTTCAGAATTTTCTATATGTCTCCACACATTTGACCTAAAAATACATCAGATTCACACAAGTCCTGAAAGTAGATAAAGTAAAGTAAACCTAATGAGTAAAGTATTAGACTTATACCATATCTGTTAGCAGTATATATGTGAACCTTGGCTGTCCAGTGAGATCTGTAAACACAACAACCACAAGAAAATTACACAAATACAATTTTGTAAATGTAAAAATAAAAAAAGGTAATGGTTTTTGGAAGGTGAAGTGTAAAAAGGCCTATTAGAGAGCAAAACGTGTGACTTTCACAGAGGCATGGATTTCAACTGCCTCATCCTTATCTTCCTCCGGAGCTGCTGTTCAAGAGTCAAAAGGTCCACATGCACATTATATTATTTTCCAGTCACACCAAAACCAGTGGGCAGTTTTATAAAGACTCACTGTCTACATACCTACAGAGCTGGTGGACGGTGCGCCTCGTATATGATGAAGCACATGCCTCCGCAAAAATAAGGAGCACCATCAGCCAGGCTATGCCAGTTGTAGACTGACATACATCTCCCCCATCATTTAAGTCAGATTTCTGGTGACCATGATGCCAGCAACCTCACTATCTGCCCAAACTGACTACAAATCCTTTTCAAGAAAGACGTGAGGATAATGCAGAAAATAGTCACAATTTTTGCATAAGAAATCACGATTTGCACAAAAATTTGCAACTTTATATGCCTTTTACCAATTTTCTGGAGTACAAGGCATAATAAATTAGGCATAGTGTGTATATCTGACAGCCTTCTGATGTGTATGGCCAGCTTTTGTCTCAGCTTTTCGCCTGATCCTTGTGAGAACCAGAGGGCCTGCTGCTACCCTTTATTGAATACATTCTCAACGCCTTCAATAGTGGTTGTTCACAACCCAATCATGTGAGACTACACCTGGACCACTATTTCACAATGCGAGTGCATCACCTTTGCCGCAATACCGATCATGTACCGATTGGAATATTTTGTACAGCATTCTTTTTCATTGTGGCATTATGGCTCATATTGCTTCCACATAACTCTGGTCCTTTATCTGCATCTTAACCCTTTAACAACCTACCCTTAAAACAGTATATCCCTCTCTGCACTCCTGCTTTCATAACTTTTTACATTTATTTACATTATTTCAGTGTAGTAGCTTAACAACACCTTGCTCTTTTTTGCTTTTGAAGGTGATAAGATCAGAAAACATTAATTTTCTAAATTTTAAGGTTTATGGCGTTTATCATGTAGAATAAATAACATACTAATTTTAATTTAGGGGTTGTTATGGATGTGGTGAAGATAATTTTGTGTGTGTGTGTGTGTGTGGGGGGGGTCATTAACAAGGGGGTTTCTTTGTCTCCAGTAAAACAACTTATGCTAGGTTTACACTAGCATTCGGGTTTCTGTTTTTCAAGTTCGCTTGGGGACCCAAAAAACAGAAACCCAATTCACTTAAGCAGAGGTTACCCATGGAAACGGTAGTGTAAATATAGACTATAATGGGGTCTGCTGGGTTTCCACCCGGTTCCTGCCCCATATAGGGATGACAATGTGCATTTTTTTTTATTTTTCCTATCAACATGTCTTTGTACAATGGAGGAAATCCAGGCAAACACAGAGAGAACATACAAACTACTTGCAGATGTTGTTCCTGGCAGGATTCAAACCCAGGACTTCAGAACTGCAAGGCCGCAGTGCTAACCACTGAGCTACCGTGCTTGCATTTTTCAAGTAGATTCGGGGACAGAATCCCCAAATTGTGAGAGTGCTGACGTGAATTCAGCCTTAGTTGTTGCAGTCAGTATTGGTTAAATGGCAAGTATGCTTCTGATTAATAATTGGGGGATGATATCATGAACAAAAGTCCATAGTAAACCTTCCTCCTGGGTTTGCTGAAGTGACAAGGACGGAAAAATTTAATAAATAAATAAATAAATAAATCCTTCTCCCACTACATATTAAGTGGACAGGATCTTTCCCAACTCCATCATTTCAGTTAGTTTCAGTGCCCTGTGCTCTCTATTGAGACACACAATCCACACACTTTAGTTAGACACAATTTTATTCCCTAAGCTCTCGGGAGAGGAGTGAATATGTTGGATGTTCCTCTAAAATGGCTATAAAACAGGTGCCATGAGATAAATCCCCTGTTCCAGATGGTATCCCAACATAAAAACTTTCAGGCTTAGATCTTAGATGAACTTATTTCTACATTGGAAGAAGCCTATACATAGGGCAACCTCCCAGCCTCCATGAGTGATCATCTTAGTTATTAGGACCCTTTTTCTGTTACTTCCTACCGTCCTATTTGATTATTGAATATTGACTTAAAACTGCTGGTGAAAGTATTGGCTAATCGCCAAATTATTCACCCGGACCAGACAGGATTTATTCCAGGTAATGCAATCCTATTAATATCCTATTAATATTATAAATGTGAAATGTTTGTGAGTTTGTGGGTTTGTGACTTTGGATGTTCGGATGTTTGGCGGTCAATCACTCAAAACCCGCTCCACCGATTTGACTGAAATTTTCCACAAACATAGTTACTACACTGGATTGCGCAATAGGCTACTTTTCGTCACAATAGCACACATACGTTTTTCCCAGGACCCCCACAAAACTCAAACTCACATCACTATCTCTGCAATCTCACACACTTTGGACCATAGCAAGCCACAAAATTCATATTACCCTCTACAGCAGAGGTCAGCAACCCCTGGCACACATGCCAAGAGTGACACACCTGACACATTTCACTGGCATGCCAGCAGCACAGGACCTGCAAGAGTTAAATGAAGTCCGAGCGTCCCTTCAGTGCTCTGCTAGAGCTGAGGCATAAGGACACTCCCCTTTGAGAGGGGTGCAGGAAACCCAGGGGGTGGAGCTTATTCGCTCAAGTCTCTGCCTGCCTGCTATAGTGATTGCTCCTGCCGTCTGCATCCTGCGTTCCCCGAGGAGGACACGAAGCTGCTAGCAAACTGAAAGTAAGAAACACACAGCTACCTTCCTTTAGTTCCTATTCTCATTAATGTCAGCCATTTGGGGTTATTAGTTTAGTGTTAGTAACTCCATGTGCTTCATATTAATAGGAATACACCCCATCATGTCCCTCATATTAACCCCTGTGTGCCCCATATAAAAGTTACTAATATGTGAGACATATGGAGGTACTAACAAAAGACCTCAGTAATGAAGATACTTAATTATTACCTCCAAGTCTCTCACATATCAGTAACTAGAGATGAGCGAGTACTGTTCGGATCAGCTGATCCGAACAGCACGCTCCATAGAAATGAATGGATGCACCTGGTACTTCCGCTTGGACGTAGCCGGCGCGCTTAACCCCCCACGTGCTGGCCATGTCCATTCATTTCTATGCGAGCGTGCTGTTCGAATCGGCTGATCCGAACAGTACTTGCTCATCTCTATCAGTAACTCTTACACAAGGGTTAATGTGAGGGACATTATGGGGTTAATTGCTATTAATAAGAGGCGCATGGAGTTACTAAACTCTCATGCACAGGGCCAGACTTTATGTTGCTTGCTCAAGAGTATCCTGGGCCCAAAACTTATATCCACTGGCGGAAAATAACAAATCATACAATGTCGTATATCGAAGTATATTAACCTGAAATACCTCTGTTCCAAAGACACCATGTACAGTTTCTCAGAACACCGTATAGCAGCTGAAATACAAATTACATTCAACACAAAAGTCTCACGTATTCTCAGAATTACAGAAAAAACAAGATACAAAGTTACATTTCATATCCCATACCTTATACACAGTACGAAAACCTTACCCGCGCTGTATTTACCCACTTCTACAATCACCGCAGACGAAGTCGCGGGTACCAGCTAGTAACCTATAATATATGGAAGGTTTTCACTAATCTTCAGTATGTTGATATTCCTTCCTTTGGGAGGTTTTAGACAGATATGGCAAAACTTGTATTTTTTGGATCAAGCTTCTTCATAGTAATCCTCATGCATGGAAAAGTTTGAATGCTATTAGTTCTCCTTTTATAACTTTACAAGAGTCAAGAGTGTCCTCCTTTTCCATTCTTATTTGCTGCTATAATTTAAAGAGGACCTTTCATCAGATTGGGCACAGGCAGTTCCATATACTGCTGATCTGTGCCCCGGGTAAAGCGCTATCGGTCCCGGTACCGTAGCACTTTACAGTCAGAAGGGCGTTTCTGACAGTCTATCAGGAACGTCCTTCTCCACAGCAGCGCCTATCACGCTGCACAGTGTGAGCGGGGAGGAACACCCCCCTCCCCTCCTGATAATGCTCATCTATGCACTGCGAGCAGAGGGAGGGGGCGTTCCTCCCCGCTCACACTCTACAGCGCAATAGGCGCTGCTGTGGAGAAGGACTTTCCTGACAGACTGTCAGAAACGCCCTTCAGACTGTAAAGCGCTATGGTACCGGGACCGATAGCGCTTTACTCAGGGCACAGATCGGGAAAGCGAATCGGGAAATCGAAAGTGCGCTGAATTCAATGCACTGTCGGCTTTCCAGCAGTATATGGAACTGCCTGTGCCCAATCTGATGAAAGGTCCTCTTTAAAGTTTTGGTACCATCAATAAGGGCGTCTTCTGAGATTGGGAGTTCTCTTTTGGGAAATGGAGTTTCTTTTATACGCAAAGGACATGCTTCTGCAGCTGAGAGATGTTTTGGATGTGAAGCATGTCACCCATGTGTATCAGGAGTTTGGGTCCTTCTCTGGTATTCACATTAATTACTCCAAAGTCAAGGATTCTGCCTCTGTCTCAGATGGAAAAGTTGGAAATTTAAGAGGAGACCTCCACTGTTTGGGAGTTACTTTTTCTAAGAAACTTAAGAACTATATTCCATTACATGTGGTACCCACTCTGGGTACACTTAGATATAGTGTAAAGGCTTGGGAACATTTTCCCCTCTAGAATTGCATTAGTTAAAATGGTTTTGTTATCTAACTGTAAATGTAACTGTTTGGACTTCTAATAAGTTTTTTTGTGTAGATTGTGAGCCCCATATAGGGTTCACAATGTACATTTATTCCCTATCAGCATGTCTTTGGAGTATGGGATGGAAATCCATGCAAACACAGGGAAAACATGCAAACTCCTTGCAGATGGTTTTTTGCCCTAGGCAGGATTCGAACATGGGACTGCAGTGCTGCAGTGCTAACCATCGAGCCATCATGTGGCCCCCTTCTAATAAGTTATTTAATCCCATGGAATCAATTTTTAGAAATTTCATATGACAGGGTAAAAGAGAACACATAAAATATTGTATATTATGTCTTCCTGAGGGTGGTTGTATGTTTTGTCCTCTCAGTTACAACATTTGGGGGATATGAACTATACAGCAGTTACATGAGCTATCATTGAGGAGGGGGTTCAGTACAGTGAGAGAAGTTGGTAGTTTCTCTATTTTTACCCTTCACACCACTGTTGGATAATGGTAATATTGCACAGTTTAAGTTATTGTAAAACAGAAATAAATGGATAAATTGTAGTATTACACAAGTGTCACACTTTTTCCATTAGAGAAATATTAAGTAATTTCAGCTTCTGAAACAGGAGCTTGGGATAATTACATAGAATTTTTATAGTTTTTTTCATTTGAGTCATACTTTGGCTATGACAGTTGGTAATGACAAGTGTAAACTTAGCACAATAAGTAATAAACATTGTTATATTAAATGGAAAAATGGCACCCTTCTCCATGGCCTTCTACCTTAAACTGTGCTGCTTGCTTAATACACCTCGTTCCCTTCTCCCCTTTGCCAACCTCTTCACTGCTACCCGTTGCCCAGCGAATAGGGTTTAAATTACTACCACTGACATACAAAGCCATCCACAACCTGTCCCCTCCATATATCTCTGACCTAATCTCCAGCTACCTGCCCACATGTAACCTCTGATACTCCAAAGACCTCCTACTCCGCTCTGCTCTTATCCACTCTTCACCCAACCGTCTCCAAGATTTCTCCCGTGCATCCCCAATACTCTGGAACTCCTTACCAAGACACATAAGACTAACCCCCACAATCACAGGCTTCTTGAAGGCCCTGAAGACTCACCTATTCAGGAAAGCCTACAACCTCCAATAACACTATCACCACATCACTAGTCTCTCCCCTCACCTTCTGTCTATCCCTCTTCTGTCATAGACTGTAATCCCTTGCAGGCAGGGCCCTCTACCCCACTGTGCCAGTCGGTCATTGTTAGTATTATATCTACCTGTATATTCTGTGTATTGTATGTAAACCCTCATATGTAAAGCACCATGGAATTAATGGTGCTATATAAATAAACAATAATGATAATAATAATAAGGGACGGAATCTGTTATATATAAGCACTTCATTTCAAATAAGATTTCTGGGGATGATTTTAAACACAAAGAAATATGGGATAGACATTTGGAGGAGGATTTGGGGATCTCTTGGTCTCTAGTAAAGGGTACCAAGTTCTACTATTACAACTGTTATTTCAAGCTAGGCGCCAGGTCCTGAAGAAGATCCACCACTATTCCAGAGCTGGAAGGAACAAGTGTATTGTTTATTTATTAAGTGTATTGTATTCTATTGTTTCAGATGACTTACTATTAAACAGTTGGTGTATATCAGAAACTTCTTAACAAATGGAAATGATGGATTGATCAGTTGTCTCCCAAGAAAAAAAGCTTTGCTAATAGTTTTTTATTAGGCTACTTTAGTATTAATAGATTTTTTTTTTCTTCCATCTTGCACCAGGAGTGCAGTGAGGTGCTTCTCGGTCAGGGTTATTATATTTTCAGGTAAAAAATGTTTTGATAACTGCTTAGGGCGGGTTCACACCTGCGCCCATTCCCGCTTTAGGCAATCCTACCGGTTTCCGTCTTCTGCCCTGAGAAACTGGACAGAGGGTGCCAAAGTAACCGCCCTTGCGCGTTTTGTGCCTGTCCATGGCGAAACCATTTTTTTTTAACTGGACACAAAGTCGGACCTGCAGGACTTTGTGTCCGGTTAAAAGAAAAAACAGTTTCGCCGCGGACAGGCACAAAATGCTCACGGGCGGTCAATTTGCAAACCCATTCAAGTGAATGGGTTTGAAAACTGACGACAGGGTTTTCATTCCCTGTCCAGTTTCTTGGGGCAGAAGATGGAAACTCAGCAGGATTGCCTAAAGCGGACACGGGCACAGGTGTGAACCCACCCTCAGTCATAAAATAAAAATTTATATTGTGGATAGTAGAGAGAGCTCAGGACCACTCACCTGTCAGCAGGGAGCATAACTGTGCTGAAAATCACCCATATGATTGATGAAAAATATTGGGGGTTAGAGAGAAAAAAATTCCACCTGCACCAAAGTCAGTAGAGCAGCACCTATTAAGAGATGCAAAGAGTTGGAGTTGGAGGAGGCAGTAAAAGGCCCTCTTGAACAATCTGGAGGTTTTGTATTCTACCCCTACAAGGCATCCTCAGCCATTTCATTTTCAAACTCTCTTATCTGAAAGACTATTTGCATAGAATGTGCAAAATCATTGCTGTCTTCTTACTGATATACAAAGGTTAATTTGTATTCTTATTTCATCCATGTAAATGATCACAGATATGACACGTTTTGACATTTACAAAAACCACATCCTTATAGAGCAAGTGTTTTTAAATTAAAATGGAAACCACCTATTCTTATTTCTTGTAAGTTCTTAATTCAGATAATCAAAGACATTGACTCAATGACTCATTTAGGGTGCTATTACAGGGTACTAATGCACCATTTACAGCTAATTGTCAGGCTGCTCCTGGCATCTGTCTTTCCTTCCAGCTCCATACATTACCACTGTGTGCTGAGAACAGCTGACTGGCCATCAGACCCCCACCAATCAGATATTGATGATCTGTCCTAGGATAGCTTATCAATATTGTAAGGCTGGAAAAATCCTTTAATATGCTTAATTAATTTTATTACAAAGATATACTGATAGGGAATTTAGATTGTGAGGCTTGGCAATTTATCTTTACAGTACTGTGGAACACAATGGAGCTATATAAGTAAGCTATATAAATAAATAACATAATTCCTCATTTCATTCTTGGCATAAAATACTGGATTATAAAGGATCTGGGCTTAATATTTTATCAGTTTTTTCAGTTATTTTTTTTCAAGTAACCCTTACTCTAATGCCTTAACGTATGATTCTAGAAAGGCATATTGAGCGTTGTTTTACAGCTTTGCTGTACAATTTAGCATGTGATTTATTTTGGCTAAACAAATTTGTTTTTCCCTGTTGTTAAATGGCACGTGTGCATCTAGAAGACAGATTTATTGTGACTTTAACCATGAACTCTTTGAATGTTCAGCGGTTTCAGTGTTTCTTGTCTAATAAATAATAAAGCTGTTTTTATGTGGAATCTGTCAAAATTGCAGATGGCTTGTTTATAAAATGTGGGAAATAACCCAGTAGGTGGTAACACTTTATGAGAAGCGGAGTCCCTCAGCTTTTTATTTATTTATTTATTTGCATGTCTAAGTGTGACCTGGGAATAGGCTGACTGCTCCATCATGTATCTTCTTACAATGGAGTACAATTGGACTAGATATTAGATGTATCTGACAAATCACAAAGAATAAATAGAAAATATTGCTAGAATTCAAGATGTTTCAGTGCATTATTATTAGTTCTCATTTTTTATAAAATCTACTTAAGAAGTTGACAAATTGTGTAAATACTCGGCCACCTTTCCCCCATACACATCTATGACTGTTTAACCTGAGCAGTGGAGAGACGAGAAATCATCCACATCATATGTCTGGTGTGCATTAGAGCACCATTATAAACATAGTACAAAGACAGATATTTAACAATCTTCATGTCCTCTTAACTGAAGTGAGATGCATCTAATTTATTAAAGGGATTGTCCAACTCCTATTGGGGACCTCAGCTCAGGATAAAATAAAAGACTGGTGGGGGGGTTGACACGAATGACCCTACTGATCAGCTATTTGAAGGGGCTATGGTACTCATACAAGCACAGTAACTTATTCACTGTTTACATTGCACGCAGTCTGTTTCATAGTGGCCTTGCAATGTAATTGCAGCCATGTCTCTTTCTATAGGATAAGGCTGTAATTATATTGCACAGCCGCTATGAAACAGATGGTGTGTGATGTAAAACAGTGTACTGGTCGCACAGCTTGTACAAATATTGCAGCCCTTTGAAACAGCTGATCAACAGGGGTCCCAGGGATCGTAGCTCCACTAATCTCTCATTTATGACCTATCCTGAGGATTGGTCAGCAAAAAAAGAAGTTGGACAACTTCTCGAAGAGGCACATGCCTTTCTGGTTGATAGAAGTATAGATCTAAGCCTATTACTATCTGTCGCACATTTGAGTTAGAATTTACACTGGTTGTCATTGCTCTATATTTAGTCTTTTAATAATGCTATATATCTTGTGCATATGTGAGAGCCCAGAACTGTGTGTCTGACACTCTGATCTGTAGTACGGGGACACCACAAGGTACAGTTCTTGCCCCATTTCTCTTCACACTGTACACTGCTGACTTTAGGCACAACTCATCCAGCTGTTACCTACAGAAACACTCCGATGACTCTGCTATAGTAGGCCTTATCACTGATGACGACGATAGGGAATACAGAGACTTAAACCGGAACTTTGTTGACTGGTGCCAGCAGAATCACCTCAGAATTAATGCTGGGAAGACCAAGGAGATGGTGGTGGACTTTAGCAAACAGAGAAGTGCTCCGACCCCGGTGGCGATCCAAGGAACATGCATTGAGATATTCAGGACTTATAAGTATCTGGGTGTGTTCCTCAATAATAAGCTGGACTGATCACCTGGAGGTGCTGCACAGAAAGGGTCACAGCAGACTCTACCTGCTCAGGAGGCTGAGGGCCTTCGGAGTCCAGGGGACACTTCTTAAGGCCTTCTTCAACTCTGTGGTTGCTTCTGCCATCTTTTTCGGTGTGGCCTGCTGGGGGAGTAGTATATAAACCAGGGACAGAAATAGACTTGACAGGCTGATCAGAAGGGCCAGCTCTGTCCTGGGGAGCCCCCTGGACCCAGTACAGGTGGTGGGTGACAAAAGGACACTGTCAGTGGTGAGCTCCATGTTGGTGAACAAATCCCACCCCATGTATGAGATTTTTATGGCACTTAGCAGCACTGTATGTGACCGTCTGCTTCACCCCAAGTGTGAGAAGGAGCACTATCACAAGTGTTTCCTTCCAACCGCGACCAGGCTGTATAATCTACATCAAACCAAGCGAAGACACTCCGTACAGAAAACTAATGATTATGACTATGAAGTCTTCCTTCTTTCTTCTTCTGTTCCTTAGCTGCTATGGACTCCTAGTATATCTTCTCTTCTCAGCATATGGGTGTTTACGTCTGTATTATATTACTGTGTATTATCCTGTATTTGTACTACTATGCTGCTGTAACATACTGAAATTTCCCCACTGTGGGACTATTAAAGGATTATCTTATCTTATCTTTACTTTTTTTTTTTTTTTTTTTAGTATTTTTTGAGTCCATAATTGGACAGCCAGTTAAATGACATTTTTATACAAGCTTTCTACTCAGGTATAGAGAATTTATTGCCCTAAATTGAATTGACATATTTCCCTATTAATCGACGATACATGATATCAAATAACTAAGGTTGGATTCACACTTAGTTGGAGTCTCCATAGGAGATTCTGTCGGGGAATCCACTTAAGATCGTCAGAGAGAAAGGTTCTGCAAGGAGGAATTTTCTCTGTGCTGGTTTCAGTTATAAAGCCGTCGGAAACCACTTTTTAAGCAGACAGGGTCTTTGTCCTTCAGGTCCCCCTAGTGTGAACCTAGCATAACAGTGGGAAAATGAGATCTATTCTTGTTTTTATACCAATAAAAATAATAGCGTTTTCTTGTACTGTATGTTTTCACTTATTTGTTTTCTTGTTTGTCTGTGTATTGTTCCATCACCATATAAATGTGTTATATCAATAACAGATGCTTTTCCATTCTTCATAGATGGTTCTGCTACTTTCAGTTGTCACCTAATACCATTACGTTAGCTCTATAACGCAGAGAGGGTGATAGCTACATTTCAATTTCCGTATTCATGTGTTCCAGTCCAAAGCTCGGGATGTGTTTTAGATACCAGGCAGTGGAAATGTGCCATAAACAATAAGTCCTCAGTGTATCAGTGATATAGTGTAACAGTTATGTAGGAACTGAATTTTAAGTAATGATTTCCAAATGTTTGGAAGTTCAAACTGTAGAGATGTTGAATCCACAACTAAGTTCTAACTCATGTCAGTAACACTTTCATCATCCAGGGCTCATGACTTTTTTCTGATGATGATTGGGAGGATAATTAAATTATTTCATATGTATTCCAGCTCATGTTCTCCCTGGTGTTTTATTGCTCTTAGAATTGTACCAATAATGAGATAATTTATATGTATCACAATGTTGGTTTGTTTTGCGCTGCAGGATAAAGACGGTTGTTTGTCTTAACAGTTGCAAATTAAATATTCTAATTTATTACAGTAGGACTTTTATTAAACCTTTTAACTCTTTCCTAGTCTCTACAGAGTTCAAGTATGTAATTGAAAGACAACAGAGGTCAACAGAAGACTTCTGTTGCATGGAGAAAGTTTTTTGTACTCCTGTTACACAGAAAAGCAATGATAACATTATACAAGGCATAACATACTGTAATTCTAGGAAGCCTCAGTCACTTGAAAATGAATCCTTTCTCATGTGTGATTAATTTCCAATAGGAAGATGTTTTATCGATACCACTCACAGTGTACAACCTAATGTAAGAATGAAAAGTGGTTCCACGTGAATTCTGCCTTCCTGATTTGCTCTTAACAGGTCATAGAATATTTTAGTAGGGCGATTTGGGTGGATCTAAGTCATTTTTTTAAATAAATTCTTTATTTATAATCAAACAAGCAATAAACAAAATAGAACGAGTGTAAGAAAGGGCCGCAAAACACCGGCCCGTACTGGCAGAGTATTCAAGTAATCTCGTCCAGACAGACATAGACCTAGCACAAGAGCAAAAGCACATAGGGACAAACATTAGGAGAAGACAAACACAGAACAAGATATAAGGAAAACAAGAAAAAAAAAAAAAAAGAAAAGAAAAAAAAAAGGGGACAGGGTAGGAGCTCCGAGCTCTGGCCAGGAAACCAGCAGTCACGAAAGCAAATCAACCGGCCAGGTGTTTGTACATACGGGTACCTTGAAAGAGAATCCATGGGGTCCAAGCCTCCATGTAGGCCTCTCGTATATCTCGCAAAGACGCAGTGAGGTCTTCCATCACCCTTATATCTTCCACTTTGCAAAGCCAGTGGCGGAGGGAAGGGGGAATGGAGGACTTCCAAAGGGCTGGGACACATGCCCGGGCGGCGTTGATCACATGTCGAAGGGCAGACCTGCGGTAGGTGCGATGGGGGAGGTCCAAGAGATGGAGCAGGAAGAGGGCTGGGGAGAAGGGGAGAAAGGATTGAAAAACCTGACAGGTCATTTTTTAAGCCTAACAAAGAAAGTTACTTTGTTACTATTGGCAAAACAAGTGTATGAAGAATCAACATATGGAAAAGAAAGCACAGATTTCTCTTCTCCTAGATGATTATGATCATACTGGTGTTGTCCAGCAAAATAAGAGTCTCTTTAAATGTATGCATGCCCATGCCCAATCACTAGAACAAAAGGGCTGTGACTAGTTTTTGAGCATTGTGCCCCTTTGAGTCCTATTACATATCAAAGATGTTTTTACACAATTGACATTCATCACTTGTGTTGTGTGTTTGCTTGGTGTCCCACCAATGAACCACCATGATCAGTAAAACAGGTACTAGCTGTTGCATTTGAATTCCTTACTTATTGCACAGTTGCAGTGAGAACAGGTGCCTTGGGACTGTCATCCTAATGATTTGTGGGGGTCTTAATAATGGGGGCCATGAGCAATAAGTTATTTATCATGTATTCTGTAGAGTTGTTAAAAATGTCCGTTGTAGGAAACCCCTTTACCATAAATCATATACTGTACAGTACTTCAGGTAATACAGTTAATTGATGAATCCTGCTTTACATGGCTGTGATGGTGACAGCTCTGTCTCAGAAGCAGAGTATGGGCAATCTCCATGAGAGCCCTACTTTGACAGCCGAGCTCCTGCTACAATAGCTAGAACACTGATCTTGGCTGTTTAACTATGATCATCAGTGATCACTACATCTAAGATATTTGTCAGTGAAACTGACAACTTCTTCAGCTCCCACAGGACAAATGTTGGGTACCAATGGGTTGGTATGGCAGTCAGGTGCCTTAGAATGGCCCCGGGGCTGTAGCATAACAATAGCCTCAATACACTGTAATACATATTGTGGGGTATCGCTCAGGTAGATGCTTGTAGCGGTGTAGGAAACAGGTACACAGACACTGGATTGCACACAAGTTCAGGCTTTATTCACATGTAGCGCATACACTGCTTTTGCAGAGCCACAGGATAAACAAAACAAAATCCTTCTCGACTGAGAAAACTAACTTAAACGTAAGTAAACTTTTCCCTGACTATACAGGAGACTGGCTACCAGTCTCCCACCTTGGCAATAACAACTAGAGATGAGCGAACACTAAAATGTTCGAGGTTCGAAATTCGATTCGAACAGCCGCTCACTGTTCGAGTGTTCGAATGGGTTTCGAACCCCATTATAGTCTATGGGGAACATAAACTCGTTAAGGGGGAAACCCAAATTCGTGTCTGGAGGGTCACCAAGTCCACTATGACACCCCAGGAAATGATACCAACACCCTGGAATGACACTGGGACAGCAGGGGAAGCATGTCTGGGGGCATAAAAGTCACTTTATTTCATGGAAATCCCTGTCAGTTTGCGATTTTCGCAAGCTAACTTTTCCCCATAGAAATGCATTGGCCAGTGCTGATTGGCCAGAGTACGGAACTCGACCAATCAGCGCTGGCTCTGCTGGAGGAGGCGGAGTCTAAGATAGCTCCACACCAGTCTCCATTCAGGTCTGACCTTAGACTCCGCCTCCTCCGGCAGAGCCAGCGCTGATTGGCCGAAGGCTGGCCAATGCATTCCTATGCGAATGCAGACTTAGCAGTGCTGAGTCAGTTTTGCTCAACTACACATCTGATGCACACTCGGCACTGCTACATCAGATGTAGCAATCTGATGTAGCAGAGCCGAGGGTGCACTAGAACCCCTGTGCAAACTCAGTTCACGCTAATAGAATGCATTGGCCAGCGCTGATTGGCCAATGCATTCTATTAGCCCGATGAAGTAGAGCTGAATGTGTGTGCTAAGCACACTCATTCAGCACTGCTTCATCACGCCAATACAATGCATTAGCCAGTGCTGATTGGCCAGAGTACGGAATTCGGCCAATCAGCGCTGGCCAATGCATTCTATTAGCCCGATGAAGTAGAGCTGAATGTGTGTGCTAAGCACACACATTCAGCACTGCTTCATCACGCCAATACAATGCATTAGCCAGTGCTGATTGGCCAGAGTACGGAATTCGGCCAATCAGCGCTGGCTCTGCTGGAGGAGGCGGAGTCTAAGGTCGGACCTGAATGGAGACTGGTGCGGAGCGATCTTAGACTCCGCCTCCTCCAGCAGAGCCAGCGCTGATTGGCCGAATTCCGTACTCTGGCCAATCAGCGCTGGCCAATGCATTCTATTAGCCCGATGAAGTAGAGCTGAATGTGTGTGCTAAGCACACACATTCAGCACTGCTTCATCACGCCAATACAATGCATTAGCCAGTGCTGATTGGCCAGAGTACGGAATTCGGCCAATCAGCGCTGGCTCTGCTGGAGGAGGCGGAGTCTAAGGTCGGACCTGAATGGAGACTGGTGTGGAGCGATCTTAGACTCCGCCTCCTCCAGCAGAGCCAGCGCTGATTGGCCGAATTCCGTACTCTGGCCAATCAGCGCTGGCCAATGCATTCTATTAGCCCGATGAAGTAGAGCTGAATGTGTGTGCTAAGCACACACATTCAGCACTGCTTCATCACGCCAATACAATGCATTAGCCAGTGCTGATTGGCCAGAGTACGGAATTCGGCCAATCAGCGCTGGCTCTGCTGGAGGAGGCGGAGTCTAAGATCGCTCCACACCAGTCTCCATTCAGGTCCGACCTTAGACGCCGCCTCCTCCGGCAGAGCCAGCGCTGATTGGCCGAAGGCTGGCCAATGCATTCCTATGCGAATGCAGACTTAGCAGTGCTGAGTCAGTTTTGCTCAACTACACATCTGATGCACACTCGGCACTGCTACATCAGATGTAGCAATCTGATGTAGCAGAGCCGAGGGTGCACTAGAACCCCTGTGCAAACTCAGTTCACGCTAATAGAATGCATTGGCCAGCGCTGATTGGCCAATGCATTCTATTAGCCCGATGAAGTAGAGCTGAATGTGTGTGCTAAGCACACACATTCAGCACTGCTTCATCACGCCAATACAATGCATTAGCCAGTGCTGATTGGCCAGAGTACGGAATTCGGCCAATCAGCGCTGGCTCTGCTGGAGGAGGCGGAGTCTAAGGTCGGACCTGAATGGAGACTGGTGTGGAGCGATCTTAGACTCCGCCTCCTCCAGCAGAGCCAGCGCTGATTGGCCGAATTCCGTACTCTGGCCAATCAGCGCTGGCCAATGCATTCTATTAGCTTGATGAAGCAGAGTGTGCACAAGGGTTCAAGCGCACCCTCGGCTCTGATGTAGCAGAGCTGAGGCTGCACAAGGGTTCAAGCGCACCCTCGGCTCTGATGTAGGAGAGCCGAGGGTGCACTTGAACCCTTGTGCAGCCTCAGCTCTGCTACATCAGAGCCGAGGGTGCGCTTGAACCCTTGTGCACACTCTGCTTCATCAAGCTAATAGAATGCATTGGCCAGCGCTGATTGGCCAATGTATTCTATTAGCCTGATGAAGTAGAGCTGAATGTGTGTGCTAAGCACACACATTCAGCTCTACTTCATCGGGCTAATAGAATGCATTGGCCAGCGCTGATTGGCCAGAGTACGGAACTCGACCAATCAGCGCTGGCTCTGCTGGAGGAGGCGGAGTCTAAGATCGCTCCACACCAGTCTCCATTCAGGTCCGACCTTAGACTCCGCCTCCTCCAGCAGAGCCAGCGCTGATTGGCCGAATTCCGTACTCTGGCCAATCAGCACTGGCTAATGCATTGTATTGGCGTGATGAAGCAGTGCTGAATGTGTGTGCTTAGCACACACATTCAGCTCTACTTCATCGGGCTAATAGAATGCATTGGCCAATCAGCGCTGGCCAATGCATTCTATTAGCGTGAACTGAGTTTGCACAGGGGTTCTAGTGCACCCTCGGCTCTGCTACATCAGATTGCTACATCTGATGTAGCAGTGCCGAGTGTGCATCAGATGTGTAGTTGAGCAAAACTGACTCAGCACTGCTAAGTCTGCATTCGCATAGGAATGCATTGGCCAGCCTTCGGCCAATCAGCGCTGGCTCTGCCGGAGGAGGCGGAGTCTAAGGTCGGACCTGAATGGAGACTGGTGTGGAGCGATCTTAGACTCCGCCTCCTCCAGCAGAGCCAGCGCTGATTGGTCGAGTTCCGTACTCTGGCCAATCAGCGCTGGCCAATGCATTCTATTAGCCCGATGAAGTAGAGCTGAATGTGTGTGCTTAGCACACACATTCAGCTCTACTTCATCAGGCTAATAGAATACATTGGCCAATCAGCGCTGGCCAATGCATTCTATTAGCTTGATGAAGCAGAGTGTGCACAAGGGTTCAAGCGCACCCTCGGCTCTGATGTAGCAGAGCTGAGGGTGCACAAGGGTTCAAGTGCACCCTCGGCTCTCCTACATCAGAGCCGAGGGTGCGCTTGAACCCTTGTGCAGCCTCGGCTCTGCTACATCAGAGCCGAGGGTGCGCTTGAACCCTTGTGCACACTCTGCTTCATCAAGCTAATAGAATGCATTGGCCAGCACTGATTGGCCAGAGTACGGAATTCGGCCAATCAGCGCTGGCCAATGCATCCCTATGGGAAAAAGTTTATCTCACAAAAATCACAATTACACACCCGATAGAGCCCCAAAAAGTTATTTTTAATAACATTCCCCCCTAAATAAAGGTTATCCCTAGCTATCCCTGCCTGTACAGCTATCCCTGTCTCATAGTCACAAAGTTCACATTCTCATATGACCCGGATTTGAAATCCACTATTCGTCTAAAATGGAGGTCACCTGATTTCGGCAGCCAATGACTTTTTCCAATTTTTTTCAATGCCCCCGGTGTCGTAGTTCCTGTCCCACCTCCCCTGCGCTGTTATTGGTGCAAAAAAGGCGCCAGGGAAGGTGGGAGGGGAATCGAATTTTGGCGCACTTTACCACGTGGTGTTCGATTCGATTCGAACATGGCGAACACCCTGATATCCGATCGAACATGTGTTCGATAGAACACTGTTCGCTCATCTCTAATAACAACGGGTGGCACAGTACCTGCTTTGGAGGTCCGGTCTGGACAGTTCAACTCTGTCTGTGTGGTGCCACACTGCTAGTCTTCACACTCAGACTGTTATTAAGGCCTGACCTCCCTGGTGTGAGTCTTCACCAGACACCCTTTAGCTGCCTGGCTGGGACATACCTGTCTTCCCAGACCACACCCTTCACTCTCTCACAATATGAATTGCAGTATATTATAGTATTGATCAAGCCCCCTAATTGTAAAATACCTTAGGAGGACTTGAAAAAAAAAAGTAAGAAAAAAACATTTGTAAAATGTTAAAAAGTTTAACCCTTTAAGGAGGCAGGGAAGTTTGTACATTAATGCTTGGCAACTTTTTCATATTTTCCTTCTCCAAGGTCCAAAATTCATAACTTTTTTAAAAAAATTTCTATCAACATAGCTATGTGAGTGCTTATTCTTTGCATGACAAGTTGTACTTCCAATTGTGCCATTTTGTAGTACATATGTCTTGATTAACTTTTATTAATGTTTTTTGGGGGTCTGTGTGAAAACCCCCCCCCACAATTCTGTCATAATGTTTTGTATTTTGTTTTTACAACATTCACTCTGCATTAAAATTGACATGGCAACTTTGTCCAGTGGGTTATTATGATTATAATGATAACATATTTATATTAGTTTTATTACACTTTACCACTTTTACAAATAAAATTTTTGAAAATTACCGATTTTCATGGGGGCACCATATTCTGATGCCTATAACTTTTTTCTATTTAGTTGATGGAGATATGTCAGAGCTCTTAATTTGCGGGGCAAGTTGTACTTGTACAACTTGTACTTGTAATTGGTACCAATATTTGGTATGTATGACTTTTTGATCACTTTTTATTGTTATTTCTTTTTGGAAATTGAGGTGACCAAAATACATTATTTATTTTTTATAGTATTGCAATACATCACACATAGGCTCCCTATGTATGACATGCATAAACAGTACCCACAGTCTTTCAGCGCCTTGCAGCACCTTGTAGTGCTCTTTACACACTTTTAAATATACCTTTATGAACAAAATTGCTGTTTTATTCATATGCAAATTAGGTGAAAAGGGCTTTTGAGATGGTTCTCACCTTCCCCAGGCTTCTCTGTGTGTTGCAGATTACATCCCCTAACTGCCAGCCCAGCTCTCACCGGGGAGAGCTGTCAATTAAAGGATGATGGGTTGTATGCCAACCTGTATGCCAGTACATCTCCTGACTGTTGATGGCTCTGTTAGTATAAAATAAGTGTACAGTTCAGAAATCGTGGGGTGGGGGAGCTTGAAGGCAACTCTTAACATTATGGGGGTGCCAGGGGAAATGTGCAGGCCACAGTTCAAGGGCAGACAGTGCTGCAGTTTGCCACTCACTGTCTGCATATGACCCGCTTGCTAGCGCAGTCCCTTCATGGACCCTGTGATCTGCCGCCTGCGGCAAGATGCTCATCTTTTGCTCATAGTGGATGCAGTCCTACAGACTTCATAATACATTTCACAGCAAATGGTGCAGTAGTGTAAAAAAAGTTTATAAAAAAAGGTAAACAATTATAAAACATTAAAGGGAGTATATTACTTCCCACAGCTACTTTAAAGTGCTTGCATTTCTGTAGACACTGTTAGTGGAATAAGAATGATACCTTCATTATGTTTCAGAGCCCCAGGCATGCATAGAAAAAACACTTTTATTTTTTATTCAAATGAGGATCTTGGAGTATATGGAGAGTTTTCTTTTATTACTGAGCACTGCTGCATCATCTCTAAAATCTTACATTCACACTTTCCCCTAATTAACTTGATTGTCCATTTCCGCACTCTCTGTAGCTCAGCTATATCTATGTGTGGCTGTACTAGTGATTAGGGATTTTTGAACTTGTTCAGATAGAACCAGATTCTACCAGAACATTCCAAAACTTTGGGGTTCGTCACCCACTTTTATACTCAGGGGATTCCTTTGCAAAAACAGCAGAGAAGAAGGTATTTAATAGATTAGCCTTTTCCTCATTCTCCTCCATCATTACACCCAGATTAATTATGTTAGAGCCCACAGCCTCAGTTTCAAGTTTCTTTTTATATATATAACTAGCCTCTGCCCGCGACTTTATCTGCGTGTTGTTGGCATCGATGATCCGCCTATATTCAGCAAATTGCTGCCACAGATGGTTTGCCTACTCCGGCAGGAAATTTTGTCAGCTCTTAAGCTGTCCTGCTGCTGAACTTGCTCCTCACACTATGCCTATGATTGTTCCTGCATCTCAGCAGCTCACTGGGAAGCCATATAATGAGCATGTTGTTGGCACTGATAATGCACCGGCGTTTTGGCAGCTGTCAAGCTGGCCTGCAACTGAACTCATTCCTTGTGCTGTGCCCATGATTGTTTCGGCATCTCAGCAGCTCACTGGGACACCATATAATGAGCGTGCTGTTGGCGTTGATGATTCGCCTGCTCCGGCGTTTCAGCAGCTGTCAATCTGGCCTGCCGCTGAGCTTGTTCCTCACGCTGTTCCCGATGTATGTCATGGCATCTCAGCAGCTCGCTGTGAGTGTGTTGTTGGAGTGATGATCCCCGTCAGCTCCGCTTGAGGAGAACTCTGTTGACTTCCAGCTACGTTCATAGCTGTCGTTGTTTCAGAATTTTGCAACAAATTCGATTTTCTTTCTCTCGGTATGTTTAAAAGTAGCAAACTGCCAATTTGGATTACAGGTGCTTTCCCATCCAGTGTGTCAGCATGCTGCCTAGAGCTGACCAGTAATATGCAAATACATGTACAGAATCCCTGAGGGTTAGCTGAGCGTTTACATACAGAGATAACAGACCTGGCTTTATCAAAACCTGAGATAAGTTGCTGCAGGAGCAGTGTAATATAGTATGTGAACATAAATTCATAACAGTCGAGAAGCCATGTCATTTATCAGGATAAAAAGTAGCCTATGTTTTAATCGAGGTTACAATCTATCTATGTGCCAAATTTCATTCAAATCCGTTCAGCTGTTTTTGCGTGATTGACTTACAAACACACAAACATCCAAACTTTCACATTTATAATATTAGTAGGAATTAGTAGGATTGAAGAATATACATGTTTTACAGGATGAATTTAAGATGCTTTTATAAATCTGTGTTCTTCTTTTTAAGGACACTGTCACAATTTATGACCCTAAGGTCGTCTTTTCATTGGTGAAAATTGGCCTTTCTGAAATATATTGTTTTTGTATCTCTTCCACTAAAGATTTTAATAAAGGATACTTGAAAATATACTATGTTGGGATCACTATTACACAGGTGAACACCATCCTCCACTTTTGATGTTCTGTTTGGTCTATTGTATACAATTAGGTCTAAAAGTGCCCCCTCTTATGTTGGGTCCTGCATGAGAAGGGAAAGGCAATTCTCTTTAATCATTGCCAATAACCTCTTTAGGCTAAGGACCCACATTGTGGTAACGCAACTTTTTTATTGCAGATTTTGCTGCAGTGTTTTGAGTCATAGCCAGGAGCGGGTTGAGCAGAAAGGAGAAGTATAATAGCTTCCTTTATATTTCCCATTCGTTTTGTAGCCACTCCTAGGTTTGGCTTAATCTGCAGTGAGCAAAATCTACAGCAAAAAAAGTAGCTTTTTCACTATGTAGGGCCTCAGCCTTACTTTATTCCAGATAACCAGCTCACACCACACTTCCTTTTCATGTCCTAATTACTGAGCATTAAGATATGAAACAGGCATTGAAGAAGTCCTCCACATATCCAGTGTGAGGGAATTCTCCTCTGTCCTAAGATGCTACAGTTAATAATAAACATGGCATCTAACAGGTTGTTGTAGTTATAATGTCCCCCAATCAGCCTTCCCACGGCATGTTCGGGGTTCCCCTCCCACACTTGGCCTGTTCAGATTTTCATTAAGGGCAGCCCGGAGTCTGTCCAATGGTCATGGCAAGCCCACATTCCTGGTTGATCCTGCCTAGAAGGGAAGCTGTTGAAGGCGAAATGGCAAAAACATAGGATTTGGCCATTTTGATTTTTGTCTCCCATTACGGCAGTCACCATATGGAAAAAATATTTTTTATTTGTTTTCAGGTTATTCAGACCTGGGGAAGCATAATTTGTTTTATTTTACTTGTCTTTTGTTTATTTGAGATCTGGTGAAAGGGGTGTAATTTGAATATCTACATTTTTAAAAACCTAAAAAAAAAAAGTTCTAGGCTCCCCTAGGGTGCTTGAACCTTTTTATCTTTAGATTACTTGTCCCAAAGACTGCAATACTATTGTATAGTACAGTGGAGACCCGGCAGCTCCTAAGTGGCCACCATATCTACAGTACTAGTAATAGTAAATGGTACATCGGATGTCACCAAAAGGTTAAATCATACAGGTCGCCCACTCACAGTTGATTCTGACCCAATTGATTGAGAACAACTGATTCTAATTTCAACTTCAAAGTATCTGCTAATCCAAAATGTTCACATACTTTTACATCCAAAAATTTTTATTAAAGGTTTTCATTAAAATTAAAAGAAAAGGGAACAACCAAAACATAAAATTATAAAACATAGAAAAGAGGAGCGAACCCCCAAAACAGGAACTGTTAACAGAAGGTAAGGGAGAAGCTCCTGACGCAGCATGGTGCTGTAAAACATATAAACAATAAGGTCCAACATGAAAGGTATAGAAAACTGTACAACATGTAAAGAGAACAGAAAAGGGGCCAAGACCTAAGTACATAGAAATTCTACAGTGGTTGGAGAGTGGTACCTGGAACAAAAGAGAAAAAGGAGAAGATGGATGAGTGATGACAGTTATTCCAAAACAGCCATATTTTTTGGTGACCAATATCGTTTTGTCGAAGTGCTGAAATCAAATTTTCCATGTGTCAAATGTTCAGAATCTCCTGAAACCAGTCCATTAAGGTCGGGGGCATGTAGATTTCCAGAAGAGGTAAATTACAGACTTGGCTGCAATTAGCAAAAAGCCTACCAGCTGGCGGACATGCCTCTGAATCTTACAAGGGCATATAGAGAGTAGAAGTGGGGCTGGATTGTTCTCAATGCAACCCCAGTCACTTTCCTAATAAACCTGCGAACCTCATGCCAGAAGGGGCGGAGGTGGGAGCAATTCCACCAAACATGCAGCATAGTGCCTCGTTCTGCTGAGCATCTCCAACAATCAGGAGGGGGTTGTCAGAAAGATCTCATGGAGGACTGATGAAACCTGGTACCAACTAGAGAGGATCTTATGGTTAGTTTCCTGTGCCCTGCTAGATATAGAAAACTTATGGCAAGAACAAAAGGCTGAGAGCCACTTGTCTGGCAGAAAAGTAGACCCAATCTTTCTTTCCCAGTTAGCCACAAAATGGAGAGCACTGTCTGCATCAGAGAAGAAGAGGATGTAGGGGGGCCACACGGTGGCTCAGTGGTTAGCACTGCAGCCTTGCAGCGCTGGGTCCTGGTGTTCAAATCCCACCAAGGGCATAAAACCATCTGCAAGGAGTTTGTATGTTCTCCCCGTGTTTGCATGGATTTCCATCCCATATTCCAAAAGACATACTGATAGGGAAAAATGTACATTGTGAGCTCCATGTGGGGCTCACAATCTACAAAAAGAAAAAAAAAAAAAAAAAAAAAAAAGAAGAAGAGGATGTAGATGAGTGAGATAGGGGGTGGTGGCATAGAGGGGCAAACACAAAGACGCTCAAAGAGAAGAAAAGACCTATGGAGGTTGCTGGAATTTTTTAGGGAGGAATAGAAGGAGTGTAACTGAAGGTATTGCCATTGGGTCATCTGATTTCTATGTTCCATGGGGACTAGATCAGTGTTGGAAGGAGACAATAGCGTTCACATACTTTTAAAACTTACAGATATGTGATGTTGGATCCTTATCTTCTATACATAAATGTCCAAATCTAATATTTTGACTCATCTGTGTAATCAGGTTCTCTTTATCTCATTTTCAGATCTGATCAGATAGGTCAAATTTATGCAGAAATATAGAAAATTTTGAAGGGTTCACAAACTTTCTAGCACCACTGTATATCAGTAACATTTGAGAAATATAGGATACAACCACTTGGCATAAGGTATAAAATATATCTGATACATTCTTTATTCTCTGGTGTTTCAGACTGACGTCATGCATCAAAATGTCTATGATTACATCCATGTGGATGATCGGCAAGAATTCTGTCGGCAACTTCACTGGGCTATGAATCCTCAACAGATGGTGAATTCACAGGAATCTCAAACAGAGACAGGTTGGTTTATGTGACAGAGAGAAAGGAGCATGGGTAACATTTAGAAGCAAAAGTTGTTTTAAGTCATTTTTCTTTTAGTATTGTAATTGTATTAGTACTACTTTTACCACTTATCTAATCATTGAGAATAATATAGAATAGAATACAACAGAATAATAATAATAATAATAATAATAATATCTGGAAGTGGATGCAAAAAAATTATTCACCGCTACCTAGCAGGGCAGGGTATCGGCTGAGACTCGTAGCCATTAACAACTCTTATGCTGGTGACAAGGGACTTCTCTATAGTAAAAAGGAAGGAATTGATGCAGAGACATGGCCTCAGGTGGCGCCTCATGGAATAATATGAGGGGGGGGGGGCGGGGGCAGCATTATATTAATAGGCCTCTACTTATTGAATTATTGCAATATGTAGCGGTCAATAATTTTTACTCACCTGTCCATGTACCTGTGCATACACCCTCTATTGTCACCTCTAGGAGGGCGGAGCGCGGCCTGCACAAGAATGTGGACAGTGGACAGGTGAGTAAAAATTATCGGCCGCAAACCATTGCAATAATACAATAGGTAGCGGCCTAACCTATATTGGGAAGGTCATATACTATAAGTGGGTGGGGGTAAAAAAGGGGGTCATATACTGTGTGGGGCCCTAAAAAGGTGTTAAAAACTGTGGGGTAGGAAAAAAGGGGGTTATGTACCATGTGGGAGGGCAAGAAAAAGGGGGTCATATACCATGAAGCGAGCAAAAAATGTGGGTTGTATATGATGGGGGAGCAAAAAAAGGGGGTGTTATACTATGTGGGGACTATGTATGTATAGTTCCCCTCAGGCAGCAGAGAGGCTAGGTTCACTCCTGGGACAGAGACAAAGGTTTGCCGACCAACAGGTAAAGTTAAGCAGAGAGATACCATTCACCCTGCAACAGTGTATTTACTAAACTAACGAACTGCAGGTTTAGTAAATGTGTAATTGCATTTGGAATGAGTCAATCTGTATAGCCATTAGAAAAATCTACACGTCTATCCTAAGATAAGATGGAAATTATATAAGGACAGGCTAGATGTACCAGGCGGCCTTTTTCTACCATCAAACTTCTATGTTCCTGTGTTCCCAAGTTCTATGTAAGGTTCACAGTACCATAAAGGGTTAAAATTCCAACAGAAATATGATCCAAATCCGTCTTCCCCATTTTGTGGGAAACAAGTTTGTATGAAATTTACATTGTTTTTACAGAACCAATAAAAGGCAATTTTACTAATCAGTTCATAGAACTTTATGACATTGTTAATTATATGAAACTAAAAATAAAAACTTAAATGTTTCTAACAGAAAATCCGGGCTATAGACTACCACAGACATTTCTCGTATCTTCAGTTTTTGTTTTTGACTCCCCACCTTTAAAACCCCACAACTTTTTTATTTCTCAGTTCACAGAGCCATATGTTTACAGGACAAATTGTACTTCGTAATGATTTCATTTAATATTCTGTACAATGTACTGGGAAGCTGCACAAAAAATTCAGAATGACGTGGGATTGAATATATGTTTGACTTTCTTACGGGCTTTGTTTTTACGGAGTTCACTGTGCAGCCAAAATGACATGTCACCTGTATTCTATGGGTCGGTATGATTCCAAGCACACCAAATCTATATTGTTTTCTTATGTTTTAACCCCTAAAAAAAATTCAAAAACTTAAAAAAAAAAAAAATCCTTGGAGTCACCATGTTATGACATTCGTACCTTTTTTATGTTTCCATGTACAGGGATTCATAAAGCGTCCTTTTTTTTTTGCAGGACAAGATGCAGTTTTTGGTTATACAATTTTGTGTAATGTCTGATGTTTTGGTCGCATTTTATTCGCATTTTTGATTTTTTTTTTCCCATTACAAAGTATGGGAACATTTTTTTCATATATTTGTAAACCTGCGTTTTTTTGTATGCAGGGATGGATTTGATAATGAATGATTAGATTTTTTTTATTATAGTTTATTTTTATTTGAAATCTAGGGAAAGGGGGTGATTTGAATTTTTTTTTTTTTTTACTTTTTTTTAAATGTTTTTACCATTTTACTATTTTATTGAACCTGCAATGTTTTGATTGCATGTCCCATAGACCACAATATAACTATATTGTGGTCTATGGGACTTCATTAGGCTCCTAGCTGCCATAGGAACCAGACAGCTCCCACAATCTCAAGGTGTGGGAGCCATCCTGCAATGGAAAAGGTATAGGGCCAGTGAGGACTGGCCCCAGGAATCAGTTCTGACTTTATATATGATATATGATGTATAGATATATCATGTATTCTGCACAGGCAACTAATAGGAAATATATTGCAAAATACTGAAAAATGCAATCACTGAAAAAAATATAAAATATGTTGGCAATATATGAGCCAGTCAGGTTTACTTGTTTTATGCTTAAATGGACAATCCCTTTTTATATCATTATTAACCTATTAGGGTGTGTTGTGCTGATAAAGGGGGGTTTCGTAGATGACCCTCCCCATCATTGACACCTCAAATACATATCTATCTATCTATCTATGGAAACAGGTAGCTATATTTGCACATACATTTAGGTAATTGTAAGGTGTCTCGGAATCTAGATTTATTTTGTGGTTTCAGCCCTGGTATGAAATGTAAAAATAAGACATCATGAAAAAAAAGTGTTTACCTCAAGCCTTACCTGGCACAATGCCATAGTATTGTGAAACCCTTAGCAGACAAGTAAGGTTGAACATTTCAGCTCTGGACTACTAATAATTGTTTGTGGTAGATGTATAGGCAACCACTGCAGTAATAATGAAAGGTGTACTGAAACTCCAAGTTGGTTTTCTGCACTTACTAGTCGTAGATGAAGTGGCACGATATGCCATCTCATGGCCCACTTATTTGTTCTCTCTAGAGGATTAGTCACAGGAAGAGACCTTCACAATTCAGGTTTATTTTTTTAAATTTAAGTTAGAAGAAGAACACAATAAGACAATCCAAGTGACAGTGGCCTTTAACATTTCATCTGATAGATTGGTCCTCCAGGCATTGTAAAACCATTAGAATGGATCATTTGTGGCCAAGTCTCAGCCAGTTATATACTAGGCTGGTGCCAGTATCAGGATATTAAGCTTATTGATCCAATATTGGCAGGTCTTTGCTAATAAAACGATTCCAGTACTGCTCAGATTTCATGACTTTTTGGATTCAGAAACATATATTTTTCCCAATGGGTACATTTTGTTCATAAACTAACCACAGATATAAAACGCAACAAAATGTTTTACAATAATAAAAAGAGTTTTACTCTAATCAGGTTTTCATTGTGTCTTCAGAAGAAAAGAACAATAAATGTCCTTTAACTAATAGAAAGTGTAAAGTTAGAACTCCAATATAATAATTATTATTAGTAATGATGATAAAGAAAAGACAAGAGAGCCTCCCATATGAAGAAAAATTACCAGTTTTGTGCTTTTATATCATAGTTTAAAAAAACTTCTAACTTGAAAACGTGATATATGTTTGACTTCACCAAAATTATTCCCTAATCCTATTCATGGAAATGTTAATTTATGTAAATACAGCGATGCATAGCCATATTTGTCTCCAGTTACATTGAAATAATCAGATCTGAACTGCCTTTTTTTCTAGAGAACGTAGACATTTCAACAATTCAACAAACAAACTTGGTCAGCACTGACAAACAATATGAAACATGTGTAGATGCATAGTAAACATGGCTGCAATACACATGCATACACAAAAACTGCAACAGCATTATTCTAAACACTAAAAATATTACTACTATGTCTACTGTACAGTTATGAATATTATGTTCTTAGCACGCACTTTGATTAAATTGTGATCACCCATCTGATAGCAACAAGGCAGCCTCTTTAGGGGGCATTCACACAGAGTAAAGCAGCGCTAATAAAAAGACTCCCATTGACTTCAATGTGTTCCGCGCCAAAAAAGAAACCCATTGAAGTCAATAGGAGTCGTTTTGGCAGTGCTGATTCTTACACGAGTTATCGTGCCAAAATCATCGCCGTGTTACTCCATGTGAATGCCCCCTTAGATGGGACCAAACACTAGCAAGACACATCAGTTTCTAGACCTGGACCTTGGTCTCCAAATGAATTTAGAAGAGTATACATGGAAGCATGGAATAAACCTACAGTAACTGTTTCAGTTACACATATAGGGAAACCACTGGCATTTACGTAGGTATAATTTACATACTGGCAATAATTGACAAACCGCAATGGTTTCAGAAATTGCAAGGTGTCACATGGGGCCTCAGCCAAAAGAAAAATTAGAGTGTATCTGAATTTCACTTCCCCAAATTCATTTGGAGGCCTAGGTCCAGGTCCAAACATAGGTCAGTCTGTGTAGTGGATGGTTCCATGTAAAGAGGTTGCCTTGTCACTTGGCTCTCAAAGTTTAATAAAAATTAGCCGGATTTTAATAACTATATATATACAGTAGACATAGATCATGTTTCTTTATGCTGTCCATATATTGAAAGGGCACATGTTAAAAACATCATAAAATATTACGCCACATAAACCACACCCACTTTCCCCATCAAAAAAACAAAGTGACATTTTCTCACAACTGCCAGAACGGTCATTCCCAAGCATTGGCGCGGCACTGCTGCACCTACTCAAGTCGAGTTTTTACAGGAGTTTCTCCTTATTTGGAGAATGGAGGCCCTGGTAGCAGAGGATTCTCTGAATCCCTCCAAGTTTGAGTCCCTCTGGCGGCCATGGGTAATCTTACAGGAGTCTTCTGAGTTCTTCTCTTTCTTTTCCTGTTCTGGGAATGTCTGGTCCTCCTCTTCTGGGAAACTGGTTATTACCCTCTGTTTAACTTCCCTCCTTCTCCCATTGTTGTGTGTACCCCTCTGTTCTTTGTCTTGTCCTCCCCTTGTCTTTGTCTACTCATGCTCTAAGTTTATTCGGGGTTGGTGTTGTAGTTGTCTCAGGTTCTCAGGCCCTTCTTCTTACATTGGTCTCTGACCCTACCTGCCTCCTCGATACAGTACATGTCCTCTACCTCAATTGTATCTTTCTGCTTTTTGCTTTCCAGGGGGCCTGTGTGCCTCCATGCTTTCTGATTGTTATTCGTGTCTTTGTTTTTTCACTTTGTTAATTTTAAAAATTCTAATAAGAATTGATTAAATGCCAAAGTGAAAGATAAATCCTGCACAGACAGTGTAAAGTATTAAAATGGGTGAAAAATTTACAAAACCGGGGAAAAAATGCATAAAAACAAATGCAATCTAATTAATAAAAAGGCACAAGAGGCTTGATACATTCCTCCCACTGACTGTATAGTTTAATATGATTATAGCCACACCAACAGCTATTTTATTACCGACATTCTTCAACAGACTGAAATTACCATGAGTATTGATTATAATTATTGATGCCAAAGTTGGTGCCATCATAAAATGATTAAAATATCTTTTGAGTGTAACAAATATGAAATATGTAAATACATTTAAAAAGCTGTTATTTTACTTAAATGACCACTAAACTTCTCATGTTTATCAGATAGCCAATGTCCTAAATACAAAAAAATGCAAATCACTTTGTTTAATAAAAATCCAGTAGGTTTACCCCTGTAAAAACACCCCAAGGCTAAGGTCATGCCATGTAAAACCCATTTCTAGCAGCAGAGAGGAGACTGACCACAGGAGAAGCGGTGGGCTATGATTGTGGAGCTGCTTATAGATTCCTGCTGCTTTTTCACAGCGTACAAAGCTTTATGGTCTTTATCCTTTGGTTTACAATTTGGCCAGAGAAGAAACCAGAGACTAGAAACTATAGTAAATTCATTTTTCAGAGGCTGTATGTGCTGTAGTAAGGAGAAAGGAAGAAAGATGATGATCTAAATGGATGAGTTATTACTCAGACTCATTCTTCTGTCCCACATACCCCAGCTATACATTGCTCTCTTCCAGATCATCATCATCATCATCACCATTTCCTTCCCCTTCCTGTAATGCACACAGCACATGCAAGTAGAAACACTATGTAGCCTCTGGTTTGAGGACTTTTCATTCTAAACTGCTATTTGGGTACACTGCTGGGGACAGAAGGGAAGGAGCACTATTTGGTTTTTAAGCAAAGATTTAGATGGTTTGTTTTTTGGACACCATGCCACTTTTGCAGAGCCCTGAAATGCAAATAAAACGGAATCCCCTGACACGTGACTCCATTTAGGAAACTACAGGAATTTATCTAGGGGTTCTGTGAACATTTTTAAGTAAACAAGGAAAATGCAAACACAGCCCACTTTCATGTCCATGGTTCCAGGAGATTATTGGGATGGAAAAATTCTTTTTTCATTTTGTGAACATTTTAACCTCTAAGTGTTACATTCATTTATTTTCCAGACATGAATGAGCAACTGATGGTGAAAAGTGGAAATGGAAATTTTTCCATTAATACATCATTTCAGTGCAGAATATGCTGTGTACAACTTGTGACAGACACAAATACTCCAAATTCTGTTGTGCCCAGGATAACCACTTAACAGTTTTTGTAGTGTTTGTCTCTGTTGATATAAGCTTGGTGCATTATATTGGGCACTGGAATGGTGTATGTATAGAAAAATTGCAATTTGCACTTTTCATTTTTCAGCTGCATATTTATTCTTGGACATTAAATTAATGCAACACTCAAGAGTTAAGAATGCCTTTTATACCGTTTGATAAGTCACTTGAGAGGTGTAGTTTCCAAAAGGAGGTTATGTGTCTGCAGATTCCCCTTTACTGCAAATTCAGGGGCTCTGCAAAAGTGACATGATGTCCAAAAACCAAATTATGCTCCAAAACCAAATAGCGCCCCTTCCCTTCTGTGCCCAGCTGTGTGCCCAAACAGCAGTTTATACCCACCTATGGCATTGTTAGGTATGTTATCCTGAGTACAACAGTTTCATACATGTGGGCATAAACTGAAGTTTACAGCCACATATGGAGTAATGCCGTTGCAGGAGAAATTATTTCATGAACTGTTTCCTTTAACCAATTGTGAAACTGAAACATTTAAGGATAAAGTTTTAATTAATTTTTCATTTTCATGCCCAATGTTAATAAAATCTGAGATCAAAATGCTCACTATGCCCCTTGATAAATTCTTTGAGAGGTGTAGATTCCAAAAGGCCACTTTTAGGGGGTTTCACTGTACTTCTAGTTTAGGGCCTCTGCAAATGAGGCATGTCACCTGAAAACTGAAAAATTAAGTCGTTTTAGGCTGCATCCTTAAGGGATTAAGAAGTAAGTGGTAAGCTTTATTCATTACTTGTAAATGCAAAAGCTTACTGGCGCCCATGTGCAAAGAGGTCTCGATAAACAGCTCCTACCCAGACACCCACCTGGGAGGTGGTGAAAGTATAAAGGGCTAGAGAAAAAACCAGGATAATGATGGAGTGCTACTGAGAAATAGCCAAGTAGGCAAAATGGTACAAATTAAAATTGTTTTATTGGTTCCAAAGACAGAAAAATGGCTATGCGTTTCGACACCGTTCTGGCGTCTTCCTCAGGCCAGAACAGAGTACACTGTTACAGGTGTGGATGTACCTCCAGGAGTATGTGTAAAGTGCCTTGAGAACCACTGGTCTAGAAAGATTCTTCGAACAATAAATTTTTATTCAGCGGATTCGTACTATGCAGATAAAGTGACTGGAAATGTAAGGTGCATTCCCTGACTGTAAACGTTTTGCTGAATGTGATTTATTTAAAGTAGTGGTTGACTTATATGGGGATCTGTTTAGCAGATGTAAAAATAAATTGCAATATCCTTTTGCTGCTTATGAATAATGTTCATAAGGCATCTCACGAACAATCGACCAGTCATACGACACTTAGAGGTACTAAGTGTTGAAAAATGTGACTCCTCTTAAAGGTAATTTGTGCTTTAGTAACACTTACCCCTTGAAACCTTTGCTACTAATGCAGGATTTTCACATTTTGGCATTAGTGTGTTCTTGTCCCAAAGGGAAAAGGGTTTACAAAGATATGGATTTAAAAAAATACATTGAATCTAGGGGATGATTTGGCAGAAACAAATGCTCATCGCCACTCTACACATCCACTATGCAAAACAGTCCTTGGGACCACTGCCCAGGTAGCATGAACACATCTGGTAATAAGGTGTATAGGACATGAAATATGGCAGTGAGACAACTGGCTATACAGCAACACTGGATGCAGTCATGTAACACCGGCAAAACACATGCAGTGTGAAGTGTTTGTATTACTGTCTAAGGAAGGGTCTGGATCAAGTTCACGAAGCAGAAAAGATGCAGAAATCTATCAAAGTGAAAACTTCTGGGCATATTTCCCAAAGCATCACAGACCTGGATGTTAGATGATTTTACTTCAAATTTGCCATTCAGAGGTTCCTCTGAAACAATTTAAGAATTATGATATCCATGTAACTGAACTTAATGTTTTGTTAATCTCAGGAGTTGGAAAGTAGACAGATCTGCAGAGGACAACATTCACTTGACTCGTGTTAGTCTTCACATTTGCTATTTAGGTTTAATATGTTCATTGCGGCTATGTTTTGCCAGTGTTTTACTACCAACCAATTTACTATTATACCAGCAAACCATAATGTAATACAATATGGTTTTGCTCTGCAAGTTTTCATTTTTAACTAATCAGAAACTAATGAAGAGTATCAATGATGCCAACAATTATAGTGGACCTAACCTTCCAATATACATTGCATAAATCATAAGCAATAACACTGGTCATCATATAACTCCCACTCTGCAGCGTCTATTCCTAATTCTCAGTTGAAAGAAGTCCTCAGTAGTTGATACCTTTTTTAATGGCTAACTTAAAAAATTTTTTGATGACATATCGAGCTTCCGAGACTCTATAGAGGTCTCTTCATCAGGATGGTATAACACACGTTACAAAGACATTTTTTCTTATAATGCTCAGTTGTCTCAGAGCTAGTCGGTGCTGGTTATCAACTATGATATCTCCTGTAGACAACACACAGAAAGTAGAAGAGAATCTGCTCATCTATCTTTATTAGCAGCTGGAAAATATAGGACATTATAGAGCAGTATTAATGTGAGTCAGCACTTGATGTGAGATAAAACACATACTGTTACCTGCAGCTGTGTCTGTCTCCTGTTTTTCTTATCTTTGCCCACTTTTCTCTCCAGCTGCCTGTAGGCTACTATTGTAAGCTGCAATTGTACAGTGGAAACACATCGCTAATGCCTGTGATCAGAGTACACTTTGCTACATTTTGGGGAATGTCTGGTGCTATGATCATTTTTTTTATCCAAATTTTTATAGGAGGTTAAACTTCTGCTACTAAAAAGTGCATCTGGCCCTGCAAAAATGAAGCATTATGAATAATATGGCATCTTCAACTTTTTTGTAAAGTTTTGGATTTTTTTTAAAGGGAGTTAAATCATAAATAAAACTAAATGTCTTTGGAATCCACAGAATCGTACCAATCCATACAATACATATGACTTGTCATTTTGGCTGCACAGTGAACACTGTAAAAATAAAGCCCCTAAGAAAGTCGACTAAACACAGATTTTTCTCAAATTCTACTCCATTCTGAAGTTTTTTTCCCAACTTCCTGCAAACATTAAAGGGGTTTTCCCATTTCCCTGTCTAAGCAGCTTTGCCTGCTGTCTCTTCTTCTCTCTTCCTGTATTATTCAGCAAGCTTGGGGGAGGTAGCTTTCATGAACAGTACACTATGAAGTATCACAATATAGACTTTGTCTTTCCCACAAGAGATTATTATGATTACTAAATGCAGATCAAATAATAATATGATATGCACAGTACATTACACAGGTTTGTAGAGAACACTTATCAATATTTGTGTTTACATAGAGAGATAACAGGTTGGCTCCTGGATCCTTTATCAGAAAACTGCTATTAGCTGACCAGATTGTCCTGCTGGCAGAGCTGTAGATAACAGTGAGAGCAGTCAGTCACCCCCTCCCCACACACACACCAGAGAGCAGTGACTGACTCATTTGTCCTGTTGTATCAGACAGGTACAGCTCCATGGAAATGATGTATAAACAATGGGAGGAATAATTTCACATAGCAGGCTAAAGTAGTCTTTGGATCTTTTAAACCCTTGAGTTTACATAAACTAGCAGTATAGATAGGATTCTTGAAATTAAAATACCCCTTTAAGCTCATATGGCTCTGTGAATGGAAAAGTAACACAGTTATGGGGTTTGGAAGGTGGGGAGTCAAAATAAAAAAAAGGTCTGCAGCAGGAAAGGGTTAACTTTTCACCACTCATATCTGGCATATTCTGTATATAATGTATATACACATAATGTAACAAAGACAAGTGTTAAAAGTGTGAAGCCTAAGTAGTATACAGTACTGTTAGATGGACAAGAAATTGTTCAAGATTGAGAAAATATCAAATGAATGGCCACAAATTGCCCCTATATAAGGCAAAAGATAGTTTTATTTAAAGGGGAACTTTAATGTCCTCTAAGATAGGACCTATTATATACCGTTGCAAAGCTGAATTCAGTGATATCAGCAGACAAATCTAACGGCACCAAAATCTCTGGAACCAAAGCAGATATCTGCAAAACTGAAAGTGCTGAAATCATCTTGATAACATTCCTTATCTTACAGGACATGAAAGGTCTTCTATAATGTGTAATGATTTAGGAAACCTTTATGTATACCGTAGTATTTTAGAAATATAAAGAAATAAGTTGTCAATTCCTTTCCCGTTTTCTAGGACTGACTGGAGAATTTCTCATTTCAGCAGCTACTTAACTTCAGAAGATGTTTTAGTCTACAGTGTAGTGTGAAGCATGGCTTTTGTTAGCTTGCTGATTCATGTCCTGTTACTGCTTATCCCAGTCTTTGCTGGAATACAAGTTGTGTCTGTAAGAAATATGAAATAGATTTTCAAGAAAAGGCCAAAAGTCAAAGGTCTTACACAAAAAATTAGCGTTCTTTAGCTCTTTCAAGTATGAGTAGATAGATCGGTTCTAGTCACTTTTCCTGAATGATGACATTATTATGCTACTATCTACCAAATCCACTTGGCATACTTTGAAACTTGCTAGAACCCAGTATGGCTTTTTGCCTCTTTCACATTATGGCCAGTACTTTTATGGTGACTGCTCAGCGCTAAGCCATGGAAAACACACTGTTTATATTGTATATACACTGCTCAGCTGTGAATGGATTTAACATATACTAGAACACAAAACAGATGTTGAACATGCATTTTCTGCCTTTTCTTATATTTACATTATTTTTGTTATTAAGTAACAGAAGCCATCTTCTGGATAGTATCTACTCTACTCAGGCTACGGTCACACTACTCCCATTTCACTTAAAATATGCAGACAGAAAAGTCCTGCGAGAAACTGGTGGACACCCATGATAGCTTATAACTAGAGATGAGCGAACACTAAAATGTTCGAGGTTCGAAATTCGATTCGAACAGCCGCTCAATGTTCGTGTGTTCGAACGGGTTTCGAACCCCATTATAGTCTATGGGGAACAGATACTCGTTAAGGGGGAAACCCAAATCCGTGTCTGGAGGGTCACCAAGTCCACTATGACACCCCAGGAAATGATGCCAACATCTCTGGAATGACACTGGGACAGCAGGGGAAGCATGTCTGGGGGCATCTAACACACCAAAGACCCTCTATTACCCCAACATCACTGCCTAACAACTACACACTTTCCACATTCAAAAAAACCTCTATCAAAGTGGGAAAATACCTGGAAACCTTCTTTACTCCCCAAATGGATGGACACAAACCCCAATTTAAGCTCAACAAACAGTAACAACCACCCCTTTAAATCACGTTCCCCATGACAACCACAAATGGAATAGGCAATGGGAATTCCAAAAGCCCTCACCCTTAACTGTCATTTTGAGTGTGTGTGTGTGTGTGTGTGTGTGTGTGTGTGAGTGTGATGTGGTAAGACCTTCCAAAATTCACTTTTCTAGCCCTTAACATGAGCCCTTCCAAACAAAGTTACAGGACCTTAAGCTGAGCTACCAGCAGAGATTGAGGCCCTTGGCATGAGTAGAGCCTTGCACCAGCAGTGTTTTTGGCACTTAGGGTGAGTTGAGCCTTGTACCAGCGTGTGTCCCTTAACATCAGGCGGGCCCTAAGTTCTGCGCTTTGCACAAAAGTTCCACATTAACTAGGTTGAATGGTACAAAGATTAGTAGGCCCGAGAACCAGGAACAGGTCTTGCAATGGCTGTCGGATAACGCTTAAAGCACATTGTCCACCAGCCAGGCAGCCTCTACCTCCTCTTACCCAACAGTCTTGTCCTCCTTCCACCCAAAATTCCCAATCTTCCCAGAACAATAACCCCAACTGTCCCTGCTCCCCAGAGCTGTTCTCCCTTCCTTTGACTGTACCGCAACCTGCCCCTCCATTTCGCGATTCCACGGACCTAACAGACGAGTATCTGTGTCCAGATGCTCAAACACTAGAGTCTCCTCCATTCCATCTCCGGTCGATTTGGTGGCGGATGACCAGCAACCCACCCTCATCGACGACGATGAGACGCAGTTGCTGTCAGGGCAGCCAGTTGACATGCGCATTGTGCAGGAGGAGGAGGCGAGACAGGAGTTGGAAGAGGAGGTGGTGGACGACGAGGACACCGACCCCACCTGGACAAGGCAGATGTCAAGCTGGGAAAGTAGTGTGGATGTTGAGGCAGGTGCAGCACCAAAAAGGGTAGCTAGAGGCAGAGACATGTCCAGAGGCAGAGGTCAGCTGCTTTGCCGAAGCCAGGCCAGACCCGGAATGTCCGAAGATGTTCCCTTTTGTACCCAGCCCAGAAAAACTCCCCCATCGAGGGCACGTTTCTTGAAGGTGTAGAGTTTTTTCAAGGAATGCGCCGAGGACAGATATAGTGTCGTCTACACAATTTGCCTCTCGAAATCGAGTAGGGGCCCTGAGAAGAGCAACCTGTCCACCACTTCAATGCACCGTCATTTGGAATCCAAGCAATGGAATCAGTGGCAGGCAGCAACGGCAGGACAAACGTCGCCCGCCGTTCATGCCACTGCCTCTGCTCACAGTGCTGGCGATGCACTCCAGAGGACGAGCCAGGACATCACTTCATCTGCCTCCGCCACTTTGTTGACTTCTCCCTCATCCTCCCCTGTTTCTGTCTTATCTCCTTCTCCTGCACCATCAAAGGCACCATCAGGCGCTTCTTTACAACAACCCACCATCTCTCAGACATTGGAGCGCCGGCAGAAATACACCGCTAACCACCCACCCACGCAAGCCTAGAACGCCAACATCGCTAAACTGCTGGCCCAGGAGAGGTTGGCGTTCCGGCTTGTTGAAACTCCCGCCTTCCCGGACCTGATGGCAACTGTGGCACCTCACTATGCCGTCCCTAGCCGTCTCAACTTCTCCCGGTGTGGCGTCCCCGCCTTGCACCAGCACGTGTCACTCAACATCAGGTGGGCCCTTAGTTCCGCGCTTTGCTGCAAGGTCCACTTGACCACCGACACATGGACAAGCGCCTGTGGTCAGGGATGCTGCAGTGCTTATCTTTAATGACAGGCAGGGTGAATGTGGTGGAGTCTGTTCCCCGGGTGCAAACTGGGGTGGCCTATCTCCTCTCCCTGGCCAAAATTCATGGCAGGAGTAGACTGAAACCCTACGACGCTGCAACCTCCACCACAGCTACTAGCGGCAAACGCTAAAACACTGGTGTGGGGAGACGTCAGCAGGCGGTGCTGAAGCTCATCAGCTTGGGGGACAGACAGCACAGTGCCTCCGAGGTCAGGGATGCCATCCTGGCTGAGATGGCATTTTTTTTTCCCTGCTACACCTGGGGCCTGGCATTTTTACGCCTGTGATAATGGCTGGAACCTGGTAGCGGCTCTGGAGCTTGCCAGCCTCCAACACGTTCCATGTTTGGCCCACGTCTAACCTAGTGGTGCAAAGTTTTTTAAAAACATACCCAAATGTACTGAAGCTACTGTTGAAAATGCGGCGCTTGTGCGCCCACTTTTGCAAGTGCACAGGAGTCGCTGCTAGCCTAAAAACACTCTAGCAAGGCCTACATCTGTCCAAACACAGGCTGTTGTCCGTCATTCACACACGCTGAAACCCTACAATACCATATCTTGAGCAGGGTGTGTGAGCTGCACAGACCTTTGATGGAGTTCCATCTACAAAACCCAAGGGTTCCTCAAAGTCAGCAACCAAAGTTTCTGCACCATGAGTTTCCAGGGGTGGCAGAGTTATGGCTAGGGGCAGAGGCATGGATAGGGATGATGTCTAGGGGCAAAAGCAGTGTGGATGTGGAGGCAAGCTAAGCAGGAAAAACTGGGGGTACAAGCTAAGGCATGGACTGGGGTGATGTCTAGGGACAAAAGCAGTGTGGATGTGGAGGCAAGCTAAGCAGGAAAAACTGGGGGTACAAGCTAAGGCATGGACTGGGGTGATGTCTAGGGGCAAAAGCAGTGTGGATGTGGAGGCAAGCAAAGCAGGGAAAATGGTGGCTAGAGGCAAAGGGATGTCCATAGGCAGCAAGGGCAAAGATGCAAAACTCTCCCGTTTCAAGAATTTTCCTGACTTGTCTCCCCACAAAACATTCCTGGGAGGAGGGCTGAAACACCACCCTCCTCCTCCTCCGCTGTTAGATTGACCCCAGCTACGAGCTGAAAACGCTGCAACACTGGTGTGGGGAGACGTCAGCAGGCTGGGCTGAAGCTCATCAGCTTGGGAGACGGACAGCACACTGCCTCTGAGGTCAGGGATGCCATCCTGGATGAGATGGCAATTTGTTTATCCCCGCTGCCCCTGGGGCCAGGCTTTTTTGTCTTGTTGGAGGGCTCTGGAGCTTGCCAGCCTCCAACACGTTCCATGCCTGGCCCACGTGTTCAATGTAGTGGTGCAATGATTTTTAAAAACATACCCCAAATTACCTGAGCTAAGGGTGAAAGTGCGGCACTTGGACACCCACTTTCCCAAGTCTACAGTACCTGGAGCTAGCCGCAATACACTCCAGAAAGGCCTACATCTGCCTGAAGCACCTACTGTTGTGCGAGGTCACCACACGCTCTAACCCTAGATACCGTATGTTCAGCAGGGTGTGTGAGCAGCAGAGACCTTTGATGGAGTACCAGCTACAAAACCCAAGGGTTCCTCAGAGTCAGCTCCCTCACTTTCTGCACCATGAGTTTCCATGGGTGGCAGACTTATGGCTAGAGGCACAGGCATGGATAGGGGTGATGTGTAGGGGCAAAAGCAGTGTGGATGTGGAGGCAAGCTAAGCAGCAAAAACTGGGGGTACAAGCAGCCGGTGGCATCATCACTGACAAGCACAGCTGTCTGTCAGCTGACAGGCTGACTTTCACCAAAATGAACAGACAATGGATAGACTCATCGTATACATGTCAGTTACATGACAAATTTAGTGCAATTTGCAAGTCCAAGATGGTTTGGAGATCTGCGGAGAGGAATCTCACCACCTCTTGCGGGTGCCATCATTTGGAAGGCAAGCCCTGGGCTCAGTGGGTGAGAGCAAGCGCAGGATAATCGTCGTTTGGCCTGGTGGCCACTGCCTCTCCCACTGTTGACAGGGCTGGCGCTGCAGTCCAGACCAGCAGCCAGGACACCTCCACATCTGCCTCTGACACTTTGGGGAGTTCACCCTTATCCTCACCTTTTCCTGCCATTTCTCCTTTTGCCCGCGCCATCATGCGCCTCTTCCCAGCAACTCCCCATCTCCCAAGCCTTTCATTTCATGCTAAAGTACAGCGCAACCCACCCACATGCCCAAGGCTTCAACGGCCTCATCTCAAGAAATCTGGCCCAGGAGATGTTGGAATCCCGGCTGGGGGACACTCTGCCCTTTTTGGGCAGAGTGTCTACTGCGCCACCGCACTGTGCCGTCCACACCAGCACTTTCCCCCAAACATGAGGCGGTCCCTAAATTCAGCGCTTAGCCCTAAAGTTCCATGTGACCAGTTACGAATGGACAAGTGCATGCGGACAGGGACGCTACCTTTCAATTTGGGCACAGTGGTTGAATGTAGTTGAGGCGTGGACCGGGTCGCAAAATGTGGTGGCCTGACTTGTCTCCCCACACAACATTCCTGGGAGGAGGGCTGAAACACCACCCTCCTCCGCTGTTAAATTGACCCGAGCTACGAGCTGGAAACGCTGCAACACTGGTGTGGGGAGACGTCAGCGGGCCGTGCTGAAGCTCATCAGCTTGGGGGCCAGACAGCACACTGCCTACAAAGTGAGTCATGCCATCCTCGATGAGACGGCAATGTGGTTTTTGCCACTGCACCTGGGCCCAGGCATGTTGTCATGTGTGATAATGGCCGTAACCTGGGATTGGCTCTGTAGCTTGGCAGCCTGCAACATATTCCATGCCTGGGCCACGTTTTTAACTCATTGCTGCTAATCTTTTGAAAAAGGTACCCCAATGTTCCTGAGCTACTGGTGAAAGTGTGGCGCTTGTGCGGATAGTTTTTAAAGTCTATAGTTGCCGCTGCTAGCCTCTATGCACTCCTACAACGCCTGTACCTGCTGGAACAACGGCTGTTGTGCGACGTCTCCACACTGCTGGCACTAAACATATCATGTGTTGAGCAGAGTGTGTGAGCAGCACAGACCTTTGATGTAGTTCCAACTCCAAAACCCTCGGGTTCGTCAAAGTCAACTCCCTCAGTTGCTCAACCATGAGTGGCCATGGGTGGCAGACTTATGTGAAATCCCATCCCATCCATTGCACTGGACACGAAACATTAGCATGCGCTCAGCACAACTTCGGATATGGCAGCTGCGTTAAGCAGGGTGCAGGGTACAACACAGACCAGGCCCGAGCACCAGGAACAGGTGTTAGAAATACTGCAGCATCTGCCATTTCCTTCCAATTTTGGGGTTTTGGACCCGCCACCGACTTGTCTGGACCTAAGTGGGGATCATGAGACACAGTTGCCATCAAGGCAAGCTGTGGTCATGTGCGGTTTGCAGTAAGGGGGCAATGCGCAATTGAAAGAGGAGTTGGTGGATGACAAGGCCACCGACCCCACATGGACAGGGGTGATGTCTAGGGGCTAAAGCAGTGTAGATGTAGAGGGAAGCTAAATCAACAAAAAACCTTGGTAGAAGCAAGTGCATAAACTGGGGTGATGTTTAGGGGCTAAAGCAGTGTAGATGTGGAGGGAAGCTAATTCAACAGAAAAAAAAGGGTAGAAGCAAAGGCATAAACTGGGGTGATGTTTAGGGGCTAAAGCAGTGTAGATGTGGAGGGAAGCTAATTCAAAAAAAAAAAAGGGTAGAAGCAAAGGCATAAACTGGGGTGATGTTTAGGGGCTAAAGCAGTGTAGATGTGGAGGGAAGCTAATTCAACAAAAAAAAAAGGGTAGAAGCAAAGGCATAAACTGGGGTGATGTTTAGGGGTGAAAGCAGTGTAGATGTGGAGGGAAGCTAAGCAGCAAAAACAGTGGGTAGAAGCAAAGGCATGCAAAACTCTACCCTGTTGGAAGACTTATTCCTAGGTCTGGAACACGTTAATGGCCCCCCTGGACAAATTACTGCCACTCAGGGGCCTAGTGTCACCAGGAGGGACAAGTATAGGCGCATGTTGTGGGAATACCTGGCCGACACCTGCTCTGTCCTCTCCGATCCCTCTGTGCTCTACAGCCTACACTTATTTTCTCATCTTTTTTTCTGAACTGCACATCTCTTGCCTGCTTCCTTTGGGATCTTAGAAATGGTGGTCCACTTCCACAGATGGTAACTTCAATAGACAGTGTAACGGGAGTAGCTGAGGGATCGCTGTCTTAACCACTTTTTGGCACAAAATTAACTTCCAAAGCCAAATATGGTGCAAGTATATGATGCAAGGACACCTACACACCTATCTCTGACACATTGGGGAGTTCACCCTCATGCGCCCTTTTGGCCTGCACCATCATGCGCCTCTTCCCAGCCACTCCACATTTCCCAAGCTTTTCATTGCAGGCAGAAGTACAACACAACCCACCCCCATGCCCAAGCCTTTAACAGCCTCATCGATAAACTGCTGGCCCTGGAGATGTTGGTGTTTGTTTATGCTTCTGGAGACCCAGGCCTTCTGTCAGCAGATGGCAGCTGGGGCACCTCCCTATGCTGGGCCTAGCCGTTACTACTTCTCTTGGTGTGCTGTCTCTGCCTTGCGCCTGCATGTGTCCCATAACATCAGTCGGGCCCAGAGCTCTGCGCTTTGCTGCAAGGTCCACTTGACCACCGACACATGGACAAGCGCCTGTGGTCAGGGATGCTGCAGTGCTTATCTTTAATGACAGGCAGGGTGAATGTGGTGGAGTCTGTTCCCCGGGTGCAAACTGGGGTGGCCTATCTCCTCTCCCAGGCCAAAATTCATGGCAGGAGTAGACTGAAACCCTACGAAGCTGCAACCTCCACCCCAGCTACTAGCGGAAAACACTGTAACACTGGCATGGGGAGATGTCAGCAGGCCGTGCTGAAACTGATCAGCTTGGGGGACAGACAGCACAGTGCCTCCGAGGTCAGGGATGCCATCCTGGCTGAGATGGCATTTTTTTTTCCCTGCTACACCTGGGGCCTGGCATTTTTGCGCCTGTGATAATGGCTGGAACCTGGTAGCAGATCTGGAGCTTGCCAGACTCAAACACGGTCCACGCATGGCCCACGTTTTCCAACTTGTTGGTGCCATGTTTCTTTGAAACCTACACCATTGTGCCTGATATACAGGTCAAAGTGGGGCCATTTTCGTAAGTGAGAACTAGCCTCTGCTAGGCAGAAAACATTCAGAGCACACTCCTCTCATCTTCGCACCGTTGGCTGGCGGAAGAAGACGAGGGGGTTGGAGTGGCATCTGATGTCCCTATCCCACACGAGGCTAGAGGGTGCACTTCAGTGCATCCCATTGCTTCACCACAAATGGTGTGAAGGGGAGTGGAAAATGGAGGAAATGGAGAGTGACCCTTACAGTTGGGGCCAGCAAAGGCATGCCAAGTAACACACTGGCACACATGGCTGACTTCATCTTGGGTTGCTTTTCAACACATATTTCACATCATGAAGAACAAATAATACTGGATTTTTACAAGCCTCGAACCCCGGTCTAGGTCTAATGTCTGTTCCTTTCTTATATTAGGGGAGAGGGAAAAAAAATTACTTCAGTGATACGTTTAGCGTACATAGACTGACTATTAATGTGTATCCCACTTAGTGTTGTTAGGGTTACACACCGTCACAACCTGGCTAAAGCTTCTATAGCTGTTAATAAAGTCAACATAACTTTACGGTATCCAAAAAGACAGCTGGTACCGACAGAGAGCAAGACAAATGTCACCCAAAGCTGTGAGCTCTGAACACCCACAGTGACTTTGGCGTCATCATCATTATAAGGGAGCGGGTGGTAATAAATAACTTGGCAGTGCCTAAAACCCAAAAAGCTTATACAACTATATTTACATTAAGATACACAAATGACACTTTTCAGTAGCATGTCATGAGACAAGCTGATAAGCTCTTCCTTTGTGCAGTGCTATTTGAAAGTTAAACGCTGCCTTTATTTTAATTCTGGAGAAGGTGCAGACATTAGATTTAGAACATGTTGTCTTCATTGTCCAAATCCTCTATATAGGTAACGTGTTTTTCGGGCCGAGCTGTCTGGGAACGAGCTGGTGCAGCACTGACAACCTGGGTGAATATGGCAAGAGCCTGAGATGTAAGGTGAATGAATCCCCAAATTATTTGTGGAATTCCCAGTGAGACAATGGCACTATCTACCAGTAGCAAAAATTGTGGGTGCACGTAACCCCAATATATTCTTTGAATTACCAGTCATAAACTGGCACTATATAGCAGTAGCAAAAATTGTGGGTGCACATAACCCCAATATAATCTTTGAATTCCCAGTGAGACAATGGCACTGTATAGCAGTAGCAAAAATTGTGGGTGCACGTAACCCCAATATATTCTTTGAATTCCCAGTCAGACAATGGCACTGTATACCAGTAGTAAAAATTGTGGGTGCACGTAACCCCAATATATTCTTTGCATTCCCAGTCAGACAATGGCACTGTATAGCAGTAGCAAAAATTGTGGGTGCACGTAACCCCCATATATTCTTTGAATTCCCAGTGAGACAATGGCACTGTATACCAGTAGTAAAAATTGTGGGTGCACATAACCCCAATATATTCTTTGAATTCCCAGTGAGACAATGGCACTGTATAGCAGTAGCAAAAATTGTGGGTGCACGTAACCCCCATATATTCTTTGAATTCCCAGTCAGACAATGGCACTATATACCAGTAGCAAAAATTGTGGGTGCACGTAACCCCAATATATTCTTTGAATTACCAGTCATAAACTGGCACTATATAGCAGTAGCAAAAATTGTGGGTGCACATAACCCCAATATAATCTTTGAATTCCCAGTTAGAGATGAGCGAACACTAAAATGTTCGAGGTTCGAAATTCGATTCGAACAGCCGCTCAATGTTCGTGTGTTCGAACGGGTTTCGAACCCCATTATAGTCTATGGGGAACAGATACTCGTTAAGGGGGAAACCCAAATCCGTGTCTGGAGGGTCACCAAGTCCACTATGACACCCCAGGAAATGATGCCAACACCTCTGGAATGACACTGGGACAGCAGGGGAAGCATGTCTGGGGGCATCTAACACACCAAAGACCCTCTATTACCCCAACATTACAGCCTAACAACTACACACTTTACACACTCAATACCACCTCTCTGACAGTAGGAAAACACCTTGAAACATGTGTATTTGGCACTTGCAGTGAGGAGAGCTTGTCACCAGCAGTGAATTTGGCCCTTGTAGTAAGTTGAGGTTGGCACCAACATTTGTTTTGAAAATCAGGGTGGATTGAGCCTCTAACCAGCAGAGTTTGGGCAAATTCATGGTGGAGGGAGCCTCTAAACACCCCAGTTTGGGCAAATTCATGGTGGAGGGAGCCTCTAAAAACCCCAGTTTGGACCAATTCATGGTGGAGGGAGCCTCTAACCAGCCCAGTTTGGGCAAATTCATGGTGGAGGGAGCCTCTAAAAAACCCAGTTTGGACCAATTCATGGTGGAGGGAGCCTCTAACCAGCCCAGTTTGGGCAAATTCATGGTGGAGGGAGCCTCTAACCAGCCCAGTTTGGACCAATTAATGGTGGAGGGAGCCTCTAACCAGCCCAGTTTGGACCAATTAATGGTGGAGGGAGCCTCTAACCAGCCCAGTTTGAACCAATTCATGGTGGAGGGAGCCTCTAAACAGCCCAGTTTGGGCAAATTCATGGTGGAGGGAGCCTCTAAAAAACCCAGTTTGGACCAATTCATGGTGGAGGGAGCCTCTAACCAGCCCAGTTTGGACCAATTAATGGTGGAGGGAGCCTCTAACCAGCCCAGTTTGGACCAATTCATGGTGGAGGGAGCCTCTAAACAGCCAAGTTTTGGGAAATTCATGGTGGAGGGAGCCTCTAACCAGCCCAGTTTGGACCAATTCATGGTGGAGGGAGCCTCTAAACAGCCAAGTTTTGGGAAATTCATGGTGGAGGGAGCCTCTAACCAGCCCAGTTTGGACCAATTCATGGTGGAGGGAGCCTCTAAAAAACCCAGTTTGGACCAATTCATGGTGGAGGGAGCCTCTAAACAGCCCAGTTTGGGCAAATTCATGGTGGAGGGAGCCTCTAACCAGCCCAGTTTGGACCAATTAATGGTGGAGGGAGCCTCTAAACAGCCCAGTTTGGGCAAATTCATGGTGGAGGGAGCCTCTAACCAGCCCAGTTTGGACCAATTCATGGTGGAGGGAGCCTCTAACCAGCCCAGTTTGGGCAAATTCATGGTGGAGGGAGCCTCTAAAAAACCCAGTTTGGACCAATTCATGGTGGAGGGAGCCTCTAACCAGCCCAGTTTGGGCAAATTCATGGTGGAGGGAGCCTCTAACCAGCCCAGTTTGGACCAATTAATGGTGGAGGGAGCCTCTAACCAGCCCAGTTTGGACCAATTCATGGTGGAGGGAGCCTCTAACCAGCCCAGTTTGGACCAATTAATGGTGGAGGGAGCCTCTAAACAGCCAAGTTTTGGGAAATTCATGGTGGAGGGAGCCTCTAACCAGCCCAGTTTGGACCAATTCATGGTGGAGGGAGCCTCTAAACAGCCCAGTTTGGGCAAATTCATGGTGGAGGGAGCCTCTAAAAAACCCAGTTTGGACCAATTCATGGTGGAGGGAGCCTCTAATTAGCCCAGTTTGGACCAATTAATTGTGGAGGGAGCCTCTAACCAGCCCAGTTTGGACCAATTAATGGTGGAGGGAGCCTCTAAACAGCCCAGTTTGGGCAAATTCATGGTGGAGGGAGCCTCTAACCAGCCCAGTTTGGACCAATTAATGGTGGAGGGAGCCTCTAACCAGCCCAGTTTGGACCAATTAATGGTGGAGGGAGCCTCTAACCACCCCAGTTTGGACCAATTCATGGTGGAGGGAGCCTCTAACCAGCCCAGTTTGGACCAATTCATGGTGGAGGGAGCCTCTAAAAAACCCAGTTTGGACCAATTCATGGTGGAGGGAGCCTCTAAACAGCCCAGTTTGGGCAAATTCATGGTGGAGGGAGCCTCTAAAAAACCCAGTTTGGACCAATTCATGGTGGAGGGAGCCTCTAACCAGCCCAGTTTGGACCAATTAATGGTGGAGGGAGCCTCTAAACAGCCAAGTTTGGACCAATTCATGGTGGAGGGAGCCTCTAAAAACCCCAGTTTGGACCAATTCATGGTGGAGGGAGCCTCTAACCAGCCCAGTTTGGACCAATTAATGGTGGAGGGAGCCTCTAACCAGCCCAGTTTGGACCAATTAATGGTGGAGGGAGCCTCTAACCACCCCAGTTTGGACCAATTCATGGTGGAGGGAGCCTCTAAACAGCCAAGTTTGGACCAATTCATGGTGAAGGGAGCCTCTAAAAACCCGTTTGGACCAATTCATGGTGGAGGGAGCCTCTAACCAGCCCAGTTTGGGCAAATTCATGGTGGAGGGAGCCTCTAAACAGCCCAGTTTGGGCAAATTCATGGTGGAGGGAGCCTCTAACCAGCCCAGTTTGGACCAATTAATGGTGGAGGGAGCCTCTAACCAGCCCAGTTTGGACCAATTAATGGTGGAGGGAGCCTCTAACCACCCCAGTTTGGACCAATTCATGGTGGAGGGAGCCTCTAAACAGCCAAGTTTGGACCAATTCATGGTGGAGGGAGCCTCTAAAAACCCCAGTTTGGACCAATTCATGGTGGAGGGAGCCTCTAACCAGCCCAGTTTGGACCAATTAATGGTGGAGGGAGCCTCTAAACAGCCAAGTTTTGGGAAATTCATGGTGGAGGGAGCCTCTAACCAGCCCAGTTTGGACCAATTCATGGTGGAGGGAGCCTCTAAACAGCCCAGTTTGGGCAAATTCATGGTGGAGGGAGCCTCTAAAAAACCCAGTTTGGACCAATTCATGGTGGAGGGAGCCTCTAATTAGCCCAGTTTGGACCAATTAATTGTGGAGGGAGCCTCTAACCAGCCCAGTTTGGACCAATTAATGGTGGAGGGAGCCTCTAAACAGCCCAGTTTGGGCAAATTCATGGTGGAGGGAGCCTCTAACCAGCCCAGTTTGGACCAATTAATGGTGGAGGGAGCCTCTAACCAGCCCAGTTTGGACCAATTAATGGTGGAGGGAGCCTCTAACCACCCCAGTTTGGACCAATTCATGGTGGAGGGAGCCTCTAACCAGCCCAGTTTGGACCAATTCATGGTGGAGGGAGCCTCTAACCAGCCCAGTTTGGACCAATTAATGGTGGAGGGAGCCTCTAACCACCCCAGTTTGGACCAATTCATGGTGGAGGGAGCCTCTAAAAAACCCAGTTTGGACCAATTCATGGTGGAGGGAGCCTCTAAACAGCCCAGTTTGGGCAAATTCATGGTGGAGGGAGCCTCTAAACAGCCCAGTTTGGGCAAATTCATGGTGGAGGGAGCCTCTAACCAGCCCAGTTTGGACCAATTAATGGTGGAGGGAGCCTCTAACCAGCCCAGTTTGGACCAATTCATGGTGGAGGGAGCCTCTAAACAGCCCAGTTTGGGCAAATTCATGGTGGAAGGAGCCTCTAACCAGCAGAGTTGTGGGAAAGCAGGGTGGAGGGAGCCTCTAACCAGCAGAGTTGGTGGAAATCAGGGTGGAGGGAGCCTCTAACCAGCAGAGTTGGGGGAAATCATGTTGGAGGGAGCCTAGTATTAGCAGAATTGTGCAACGCTTATGGTGGATGAGTATGAGGATGCGGAGGAATTGGAGAGGTTGAGTACAGACATGGAGTTTCATGTTGGGGTGCTTTACACAGGTGGGCACAAAAATGAAGGCTCTATCCAGTGGTGGTTCATTTTTATCAAAGTGAGCCGGTCGGCACTCTCAGCTGACAGACGGGTGCGCTTGTCAGTGATGATGCCACCGGCTGCACTGAACACCCTCTCAGATAGGACGCTGGCGGCAGGACAGGACAGCACCTCCAAGGCATATAGGGCAAGTTCAAGCCACAGGTCCAACTTCGACACCCAATACGTGTAGGGCGCAGAGGGGTCGGAGAGGACAGGGCTGTGGTCGGAAAGGTATTCCCGCAACATGCGCCTATACTTCTCACGCCTGGTGACACTAGGACCCTCCGTGGCGGCACTTTGGCGAGGGGGTGCCATCAAGGTGTCCCAGACCTTAGACAGTGTGCCCCTCGTTTGTGTGGACCGGTGAGAACTTGGTTGCCTACTGGAGGAACTGCCCTCCCTGCCGCCACTGTCACATGCTGGAAACATCTCCATCATATTCTGCACCAATTGCCTGTGGCAAGCATTGATGCGATTGGCCCTCCCCTCTACCGGAATAAAAGACGAGATGTTGTTTTTATACCGGGGGTCAAGGATAGCAAAGATCCAGTACTGGTTGTCCTCCATGATTTTGACAATACGCTTGTCGGTTGTAAAGCACCCCAACATGAACTCAGCCATGTCTGCCACAGTGTTAGTTGGCATGACTCCTCTGGCCCCACCGGAAAGTTCAATCTCCATTTCCTCCTCATCCTCCATGTCTACCCATCCGCGCTGCAACAATGGGACGATTCGAAGTTGCCCGGAAGCCTCCTGTATCACCATCACATCATCGGACAACTCTTCTTCCTCCTCCTCCTCCTCCTCCATTAAACGCAGTGAAGCGGACAGATGTGTGGACCTACTCTCCAGCTGTGACGGATCGGATGCTATCCCTAACTCCTCTGTGTGATCTGAGTTATCCCTGATGTCAATCAGGGATTCTCTCAGAACACACAAGAGCGGGATTGTAAGGCTCACCATCGCATCCTCAGAGCTCACCCTCCTTGTGGACTCCTCAAAGACCCGTAGGATGTCACAAAGGTCTCTCATCCATGGCCACTCATGGATGTGAAACTGAGGCAGCTGACTTTGTGGCACCCTAGGGTTTTGTAGCTGGTATTCCATCAAAGGTCTCTGCTGCTCAACCACTCTATTCAACATCTGAAACGTTGAGTTCCAGCGTGTGGGGACGTCGCACAAAAGCCGGTGTTGTGGCACATGCAGGCGTTGCTGGAGAGATTTTAAGCTAGCAGCGGCTACTGTCGACTTGCGAAAGTGGGCGCACATGCGCCGCACTTTCACCAGTAGCTCTGGAACATTGGGGTAGCTCTTTAGGAAACGTTGCACCACTAGGTTGAAGACGTGGGCCAGGCATGGAACATGTTGGAGTCCGGCAAGCTCCAGAGCTGCTACCAGGTTCCGGCCGTTATCACAAACGACCATGCCTGGGCCCAGGTGCAGCGGCTCAAACCATATTGCCGTCTCATCGAGGAGGGCATCCCTCACCTCGGAGGCAGTGTGCTGTCTGTCCCCCAAGCTGATCAGCTTCAGCACAGCCTGCTGACGTCTACCAACGCCAGTGCTGCAACGTTTCCAACTCGTAGCTGGGGTCAATCTAACAGCGGAGGAGGAGGCGGTGGCGGAGGAGGAGGCGGTGGCGGAGGAGGAGGCGGTAGAGGAGGAGGAGGAGGGGGGTGTTCTTCTCGTGTCCCTGCCAGGAATGTTAGGCGGGGAGACGAGGTACACCGGGCCAGTTTGGGAAGCAGTCCCAGCCTCAACTACATTTACCCAGTGTGCCGTCAGTGAAATGTAGCGTCCCTGTCCGCATGCACTTGTCCACGCGTCGGTGGTCAAGTGGACCTTTGTGCAAAGCGCGGAACTAAGGGCCCGCCTGATGTTGAGTGACACGTGCTGGTGCAAGGCGGGGACGGCACACCGGGAGAAGTAGTGACGGCTAGGGACGGCATAGCGAGGTGCCGCAGTTGCCATCAGGTCCAGGAAGGCGGGAGTTTCAACAAGCCGGAACGCCAACATCTCCTGGGCCAGCAGTTTAGCGATGTTGGCGTTCAAGGCTTGCGCGTGTGGGTGGTTAGCAGTGTATTTCTGCCGCCGCTCCAATGTCTGAGAGATGGTGGGTTGTTGTAAAGAAACGCCTGATGGTGCCTTTGATGGTGCAGGAGAAGGAGATAAGACAGGACCAGGGGAGGATGAGGTAGAAGTCAACAAAGTGGCGGAGGCAGATGAAGTGGTGTCCTGGCTCGTCCTCTGGAGTGCATCGCCAGCACAGTCAGCAGTGGCAGTGGCAGAGGCAGAGGCAGAGGCAGTGGCAGTGGCGTGAACGGCAGGCGGCCTTTGTCCTGCCGTTGCTGCCTGCCACTGATTCCAGTGCTTGGATTCCAAATGACGGCGCATTGAAGTGGTGGACAGGTTGCTCTTCTCAGAGCCCCTAATCAATTTCGAGAGGCAAATTGTGCAGACAACACTATATCTGTCCTCGGCGCATTCCTTGAAAAAACTCCAAACCTTCGAGAAACGTGCCCTCGAGGTGGGAGTTTTTCGGGGCTGGGTACGAACTGGAACATCTTGGGAGATTCCGGGTGTGGCCTGGCTTCGCCTAAGCTGCTGACCTCTGCCTCTGCCTCTAGCTACCCTTTTTGGTGCTGCACCTGCCTCAACATCCACACTACTTTCCCCGCTTGACATCCCCCCTGTCCAGGTCGGGTCAGTGTCCTCATCATCCACCACTTCCTCTTCCAACTCCTGTCTCATCTCCTCCTCCCGCACAATGCGCCAGTCAACTGGATGCCCTGACGGCAACTGCGTCACATCATCGTCGATGAGGGTGGGTTGCTGGTCATCCACCACCAAATCGAACGGAGATGGAGGAGACTCTAGTGTTTGAGCATCTGGACACAGATGCTCCTCTGTTAGGTTCGTGGAATCGTGACGTGGAGAGGCAGGTTGAGGGACAATGAAAGGAGCGGAGAACAGCTCTGGGGAGCAGGGACAGTTTGGGTTATTGTTCTGTAAAGCTTCGGAATTTTGGGAGGAAGGAAGACAAGACAGTTGGGTAATAGGAGGAGAGGAGGCAGAGTCTGACTGGCTGCTGGACAATGTGCTGTAAGCGTTCTCTGACAGCCATTGCAAGACCTGTTCCTGGTTCTCGGGCCTACTAAGGTTTGTACCCTGCAGTTTAGTTAATGTGGCAAGCAACCCTGGCACTGTGGAGTGGCGCAATGCTTGCTGCCCCACAGGAGTAGGCACGGGACGCCCTGTGGCTTCACTGCTACCTTGCTCCCCAGAACCATTCCCCCGACCTCGCCCACGGCCTCGTCCACGTCCCTTTCCGGGAGCCTTGCGCATTTTGAATTCCTAGTTAGAAATTGGCACTGTATACCAGTAGTAAAAATTGTGGGTGCACGTAACCCCAATATATTCTTTGAATTCCCAGTCAGACACTGGCACTATATGGCAGTAGCAAGAAATGAGGGTATTTGTATTCCCAATATACTCTTTGAATTCCCAGTCAGACAATGGCACTGTATACCAGTAGTAAAAATTGTGGGTGCACGTAACCCCAATATATTCTTTGAATTCCCAGTCAGACACTGGCACTATATGGCAGTAGCAAGAAATGAGGGTATTTGTATTCCCAATATACTCTTTGAATTCCCAGTCAGACAATGGCACTGTATACCAGTAGTAAAAATTGTGGGTGCACGTAACCCCAATATATTCTTTGAATTACCAGTCAGAAACTGGCACTATATGGCAGTAGCAAGAAATGAGGGTATTTATAACCCCAATATATTCTTTGAATTCCCAGTCAGACAATGGCACTGTATACCAGTAGTAAAAATTGTGGGTGCACGTAACCCCAATATATTCTTTGAATTACCAGTCAGAAACTGGCACTATATGGCAGTAGCAAGAAATGAGGGTATTTGTATTCCCAATATACTCTTTGAATTCCCAGTCAGACAATGGCACTGTATACCAGTAGTAAAAATTGTGGGTGCACGTAACCCCAATATATTCTTTGAATTACCAGTCAGAAACTGGCACTATATGGCAGTAGCAAGAAATGAGGGTATTTATAACCCCAATATATTCTTTGAATTCCCAGTCAGACAATGGCACTGTATACCAGTAGTAAAAATTATGGGTGCACGTAACCCCAATATATTCTTTGAATTCCCAGTCAGAAACTGGCACTATATGGCAGTAGCAAGAAATGAGGGTATTTGTATTCCCAATATACTCTTTGAATTCCCAGTCAGACAATGGCACTGTATACCAGTAGTAAAAATTGTGGGTGCACGTAACCCCAATATATTCTTTGAATTACCAGTCAGAAACTGGCACTATATGGCAGTAGCAAGAAATGAGGGTATTTATAACCCCAATATATTCTTTGAATTCCCAGTCAGACAATGGCACTGTATACCAGTAGTAAAAATTGTGGGTGCACGTAACCCCAATATATTCTTTGAATTACCAGTCAGAAACTGGCACTATATGGCAGTAGCAAGAAATGAGGGTATTTATAACCCCAATATATTCTTTGAATTCCCAGTCAGACAATGGCACTGTATACCAGTAGTAAAAATTGTGGGTGCACGTAACCCCAATATATTCTTTGAATTACCAGTCAGAAACTGGCACTATATGGCAGTAGCAAGAAATGAGGGTATTTATAACCCCAATATATTCTTTGAATTCCCAGTCAGACAATGGCACTGTATACCAGTAGTAAAAATTGTGGGTGCACGTAACCCCAATATATTCTTTGAATTCCCAGTCAGAAACTGGCACTATATGGCAGTAGCAAGAAATGAGGGTATTTGTATTCCCAATATATTCTTTGAATTCCCAGTCAGACAATGGCACTGTATACCAGTAGTAAAAATTGTGGGTGCACGTAACCCCAATATATTCTTTGAATTACCAGTCAGAAACTGGCACTATATGGCAGTAGCAAGAAATGAGGGTATTTATAACCCCAATATATTCTTTGAATTCCCAGTCAGACAATGGCACTGTATACCAGTAGTAAAAATTGTGGGTGCACGTAACCCCAATATATTCTTTGAATTCCCAGTCAGAAACTGGCACTATATGGCAGTAGCAAGAAATGAGGGTATTTGTATTCCCAATATACTCTTTGAATTCCCAGTCAGACAATGGCACTGTATACCAGTAGTAAAAATTGTGGGTGCACGTAACCCCAATATATTCTTTGAATTACCAGTCAGAAACTGGCACTATATGGCAGTAGCAAGAAATGAGGGTATTTATAACCCCAATATATTCTTTGAATTCCCAGTCAGACAATGGCACTGTATACCAGTAGTAAAAATTGTGGGTGCACGTAACCCCAATATATTCTTTGAATTCCCAGTCAGACACTGGCACTATATGGCAGTAGCAAGAAATGAGGGTATTTGTATTCCCAATATACTCTTTGAATTCCCAGTCAGACAATGGCACTGTATACCAGTAGTAAAAATTGTGGGTGCACGTAACCCCAATATATTCTTTGAATTACCAGTCAGAAACTGGCACTATATGGCAGTAGCAAGAAATGAGGGTATTTATAACCCCAATATATTCTTTGAATTCCCAGTCAGACAATGGCACTGTATACCAGTAGTAAAAATTGTGGGTGCACGTAACCCCAATATATTCTTTGAATTACCAGTCAGAAACTGGCACTATATGGCAGTAGCAAGAAATGAGGGTATTTGTATTCCCAATATACTCTTTGAATTCCCAGTCAGACAATGGCACTATATGGCAGTAGCAAGAAATGAGGGTATTTGTATTCCCAATATACTCTTTGAATTCCCAGTCAGACAATGGCACTGTATACCAGTAGTAAAAATTGTGGGTGCACGTAACCCCAATATATTCTTTGAATTACCAGTCAGAAACTGGCACTATATGGCAGTAGCAAGAAATGAGGGTATTTATAACCCCAATATATTCTTTGAATTCCCAGTCAGACAATGGCACTGTATACCAGTAGTAAAAATTGTGGGTGCACGTAACCCCAATATATTCTTTGAATTCCCAGTCAGAAACTGGCACTATATGGCAGTAGCAAGAAATGAGGGTATTTGTATTCCCAATATACTCTTTGAATTCCCAGTCAGACAATGGCACTGTATACCAGTAGTAAAAATTGTGGGTGCACGTAACCCCAATATATTCTTTGAATTACCAGTCAGAAACTGGCACTATATGGCAGTAGCAAGAAATGAGGGTATTTGTATTCCCAATATATTCTTTGAATTCCCAGTCAGACAATGGCACTGTATACCAGTAGTAAAAATTGTGGGTGTATATAGCCCCAATTCTATTGCTAGGGGACTTGCAGGGTATTTCTGGGGTGAAGGTGGGGGGGCACACCGTTGGAACGGGTATCGGGGTATATATCGGGTATACGGGAATACACTGACAGTGTATTCCATTCAGGATCCTGGGAAAGCTGGGTTGCGGCGATTGAGCCCGTCAGTGCCACGTTACACTGACAAGCTTCTCCCTGGAATTTAGCTCTTACAAGAGCTGTTGGTTGTCTTCTCCTTCCTATCCTAGCCTGTCCCTGCCTACCCAGAATCTAAGCCCTAGCTAGCTGGACGGAAACCTCCGTCCTCGGTGAATTGCAAGCTCAGAATGACGCGAAGCTGGGCGGCGCTGTTCTTTTAAATTAGAGGTCACATGTTTTCGGCAGCCAATGGGTTTTGCCTACTTTTTTCAACGTCACCGGTGTCGTAGTTCCTGTCCCACCTACCCTGCGCTGTTATTGGAGCAAAAAAGGCGCCAGGGAAGGTGGGAGGGGAATCGAGTAATGGCGCACTTTACCACGCGGTGTTCGATTCGATTCGAACATGCCGAACAGCCTAATATCCGATCGAACATGAGTTCGATAGAACACTGTTCGCTCATCTCTATTCCCAGTGAGACAATGGCACTGTATAGCAGTAGCAAAAATTGTGGGTGCACGTAACCCCAATATATTCTTTGAATTCCCAGTCAGACAATGGCACTGTATACCAGTAGTAAAAATTGTGGGTGCACGTAACCCCAATATATTCTTTGAATTCCCAGTGAGACAATGGCACTGTATAGCAGTAGCAAAAATTGTGGGTGCACGTAACCCCCATATATTCTTTGAATTCCCAGTCAGACAATGGCACTGTATACCAGTAGTAAAAATTGTGGGTGCACATAACCCCAATATATTCTTTGAATTCCCAGTGAGACAATGGCACTGTATAGCAGTAGCAAAAATTGTGGGTGCACGTAACCCCAATATATTCTTTGAATTTCCAGTCAGACAATGGCACTGTATACCAGTAGTAAAAATTGTGGGTGCACGTAACCCCAATATATTCTTTGAATTCCCAGTGAGACAATGGCACTGTATAGCAGTAGCAAAAATTGTGGGTGCACGTAACCCCCATATATTCTTTGAATTCCCAGTCAGACAATGGCACTGTATACCAGTAGTAAAAATTGTGGGTGCACGTAACCCCAATATATTCTTTGAATTCCCAGTGAGACAATGGCACTGTATAGCAGTAGCAAAAATTGTGGGTGCACGTAACCCCCATATATTCTTTGAATTCCCAGTCAGACAATGGCACTGTATACCAGTAGTAAAAATTGTGGGTGCACATAACCCCAATATATTCTTTGAATTCCCAGTGAGACAATGGCACGGTATAGCAGTAGCAAAAATTGTGGGTGCACGTAACCCCAATATATTCTTTGAATTCCCAGTCAGACAATGGCACTGTATACCAGTAGTAAAAATTGTGGGTTCACGTAACCCCAATATATTCTTTGAATTCCCAGTGAGACAATGGCACTGTATACCAGTAGTAAAAATTGTGGGTGCACATAACCCCAATATATTCTTTGAATTCCCAGTGAGACAATGGCACTGTATAGCAGTAGCAAAAATTGTGGGTGCACGTAACCCCCATATATTCTTTGAATTCCCAGTCAGACAATGGCACTATATACCAGTAGCAAAAATTGTGGGTGCACATAACCCCAATATATTCTTTGAATTCCCAGTGAGACAATGGCACTGTATAGCAGTAGCAAAAATTGTGGGTGCACGTAACCCCCATATATTCTTTTAATTCCCAGTCAGACAATGGCACTGTATACCAGTAGTAAAAATTGTGGGTGCACATAACCCCAATATATTCTTTGAATTCCCAGTGAGACAATGGCACTGTATAGCAGTAGCAAAAATTGTGGGTGCACGTAACCCCCATATATTCTTTGAATTCCCAGTCAGACAATGGCACTGTATACCAGTAGTAAAAATTGTGGGTGCACATAACCCCAATATATTCTTTGAATTCCCAGTGAGACAATGGCACGGTATAGCAGTAGCAAAAATTGTGGGTGCACGTAACCCCAATATATTCTTTGAATTCCCAGTCAGACAATGGCACTGTATACCAGTAGTAAAAATTGTGGGTGCACGTAACCCCAATATATTCTTTGAATTCCCAGTGAGACAATGGCACTGTATAGCAGTAGCAAAAATTGTGGGTGCACGTAACCCCCATATATTCTTTGAATTCCCAGTCAGACAATGGCACTGTATACCAGTAGCAAAAATTGTGGGTGCACGTAACCCCAATATATTCTTTGAATTCCCAGTCAGACAATGGCACTGTATACCAGTAGTAAAAATTGTGGGTGCACGTAACCCCAATATATTCTTTGAATTCCCAGTGAGACAATGGCACTGTATAGCAGTAGCAAAAATTGTGGGTGCACGTAACCCCCATATATTCTTTGAATTCCCAGTCAGACAATGGCACTGTATACCAGTAGTAAAAATTGTGGGTGCACATAACCCCAATATATTCTTTGAATTCCCAGTGAGACAATGGCACTGTATAGCAGTAGCAAAAATTGTGGGTGCACGTAACCCCAATATATTCTTTGAATTCCCAGTCAGACAATGGCACTGTATACCAGTAGTAAAAATTGTGGGTGCACGTAACCCCAATATATTCTTTGAATTCCAAGTGAGACAATGGCACTGTATAGCAGTAGCAAAAATTGTGGGTGCACGTAACCCCCATATATTCTTTGAATTCCCAGTTAGACAATGGCACTGTATACCAGTAGTAAAAATTGTGGGTGCACATAACCCCAATATATTCTTTGAATTCCCAGTGAGACAATGGCACTGTATAGCAGTAGCAAAAATTGTGGGTGCATGTAACCCCCATATATTCTTTGAATTCCCAGTCAGACAATGGCACTATATACCAGTAGCAAAAATTGTGGGTGCACGTAACCCCAATATATTCTTTGAATTACCAGTCATAAACTGGCACTATATAGCAGTAGCAAAAATTGTGGGTGCACATAACCCCAATATAATCTTTGAATTCCCAGTGAGACAATGGCACTGTATAGCAGTAGCAAAAATTGTGGGTGCACGTAACCCCCATATATTCTTTGAATTCCCAGTGAGACAATGGCACTGTATACCAGTAGTAAAAATTGTGGGTGCACGTAACCCCAATATATTCTTTGAATTCCCAGTGAGACAATGGCACTGTATAGCAGTAGCAAAAATTGTGGGTGCACGTAACCCCAATATATTCTTTGAATTCCCAGTCAGTCAATGGCACTATACGGCAGTAGCAAAAATTGTGGGTGTATATAGCCCCAATTCTATTGCTAGGGGACTTGCAGGGTATTTCTGAGGTGAAGGTGGGGGGGCACACCGTTGGAACGGTGATTTGGGGTGTATATATGGGGTATACGGGAATACACTGTCAGTGTGTTCCATTCAGGATCCTGGGAAAGCTGGGTTGCGGCGATTGAGCCCGTCAGTGCCACGTTACACTGACAAGCTTCTCCCTGGAATTGAAGTTATATGTAAGCCCAATATATTCTTTGAATTCCCAGTGAGACAATGGCACTATATGGCAGTAGCAAAAATAGTGGGTGTATATAGCCCCAATTCTATTGCTAGGGGACTTGCAGGGTATTTCTGGGGTGAAGGTGGGGGGGCACACCGTTGGAACGGGTATCGGGGGTATATATCGGGTATACGGGAATACACTGACAGTGTATTCCATTCAGGATCCTGGGAAAGCTGGGTTGCGGCGATTGAGCCCGTCAGTGCCACGTTACACTGACAAGCTTCTCCCTGGAATTTAGCTCTTACAAGAGCTGTTGTGGTTGTCTTCTCCTTCCTATCCTAGCCTGTCCCTGCCTACCCAGAATCTAAGCCCTAGCTAGCTGGACGGAAACCTCCGTCCTCGGTGAATTGCAAGCTCAGAATGACGCGAACCTGGGCGGCGCTGTTCTTTTAAATTAGAGGTCACATGTTTTCGGCAGCCAATGGGTTTTGCCTACTTTTCTCAACGTCACCGGTGTCGTAGTTCCTGTCCCACCTACCCTGCGCTGTTATTGGAGCAAAAAAGGCGCCAGGGAAGGTGGGAGGGGAATCGAGTAATGGCGCACTTTACCACGCGGTGTTCGATTCGATTCGAACATGCCGAACAGCCTAATATCCGATCGAACATGAGTTCGATAGAACACTGTTCGCTCATCTCTACTTATAACCACATATAATCTGTAATTGCTTTTTAAAGAGGACATTTCATGGATTTGGGCACATGCGGTGTTATATACCGCTGGAAAGCCGACAGTACGCTGAATTCAGCGCACTATCGGCTTTCCCGATCTGTGCCCCGGGTAAGGAGCTATCGGTGCCGGTACCGTAGCTCTTTACAGTCGGAAGGGCGTTTCTGACACTCTGTCAGGAACGTCCTTCTCCACAGCAGCGCCTATAGTGCTGTGCAGTGTGATCGGGGAGGAACGCCCCCTCCCTCTGCTCACAGTGCTCGTCCATAGACGAGTATTATCAGGAGGGGAGGGGGCGTTCCTCCCTGCTCACACTGTAGAACCCGATAGGCGCTGCTGTGGAGAAGGACGTTCCTGAAAGAGTGTCAGAAACGCCCTTCTGACTTTGAAGAGCTACGGTACCGGGACAGATAGCTCTTCACCCGGGGCACAGATCGGGAAAGCCGATAGTGCGCTGAATTCAGCGCACTGTCGGCTTTCCAGCGGTATATAACACCGCATGTGCCCAAATCCATGAAAGGTCCTCTTTAACCACATGAGGACCGCCGTACGTAAATTTACGGCCTCATGTGCTGGTACCTAAAGACCGGACTATTGCCGAAATACGTCCGGCCTTTAGGTACCTTTCTGGCGGGGGGAGGGGTGCGGGGGGGACAGGGGTTAGGTGTTACTAACACCTAACCCCTTCCTCCATAACGTCCAGTCGGAACTGAGTCCGACTGGACGTGTTAACCCTTTCGATCGCGCCGTCAAACATCACGGCGCGATCGAAAGGGATCCGCCGATATTTGAAAGTGATCGGCACCCCCCGCGGCGAGATCGGGGGGTGCCGATGTCAGTAGAAGGTAGTCTGGGGTCTGGCCAGTGACCCCAGACTACCGGAGCCCCACATACCTGGTGATCCTGCCAGGCGGTGGAGGAAGTGAGCGATGTGTCTCACTTCCTCTGCAGCTTACAGGACACGAGCAGGCTCATGTCCTGCTCGTGTCCTGTCTGCTACTGTGCTGAATCAGCAAAGCATTTCATCAAAGCATCAACTGATTCAAGTGTCCTAAAGGGACACATGAAAAAGTAAAAAAAAAAGTTTAAAAAAAAAAAAAAAGTGTATGAAAAAAGTAATAAAGTTCTAAAGTCCAAAAATCCCTTTTTTCTATACAAAATGAATTATATAAAAAAAAGCACTAAAAATTAAAAAAAGCAATGCATATTTGGTATTGCCGCGTCCGTAACAACCTGTACAATAAAACTGAAATAATATTTAATGTACACAGTGAACGTCGGGAAAAAAAAACGGAAAAAACTCGCCGGAAGTAATGATTTTTCGCCATCTCACCATACAAAATATGCTATAAAAAGTGATCAAAAAGTCATATGCATCCGACAACAGTACCAATAAAAAGCACAGGTTGTCCCGCAAAAAATAAGCCCTCAACCAACACTGTCAACCGAAAAATAAAAATGTTACGCCTCTTAGAAGATGCGATGCAAAAAACATTGATTTATGTCCCCAAATGTGTTTTTCCTCTGCAGAACTAGTAACACATAAAAAAATAATATAAATGAGGTATCGCCGTAACCGTACCGACCCGCAGAATAAAGGGAACATGTTACTTATACTGTACGCTGCATGGCGCAAAATTAAAAAAGTAAAACTCAATGCCAGGATTGATTTTTTTTTTTAAATCCAGCAAAAAAGGGTTAATAAAATGTATTCATAAAGATGTAGACACCCAAAAATGGTGTCATTACGAAATGCATCTCATCCCGCAAAGAATAAGCCCTTATATGGCCGCGTCACCAGAAAAATAAAGAAAATATAGCATCTCACAATGTGAAGACAAAAACCCTCAAAAATCGCCAAATTATTAGAATACAACTGGCGGCGTCAGGAAGGGAATATATAAGCTGTGCAAGCGCATATCAGGGGACACCCCAGATTTACAGCTTATGAGGGAACAGACACCAGAAGTGACCCCCAGAGTGACCCCCAGAGTGACTCCCCCAATCATAGGAGCTACTGGGACATAGTAGGGAATTTGGTGTTTGCAATGTCCTCCGCAGAGCTTATATATTCCCTCTTCGCCATCCGCTGTGCAGTCACGTCCGGGATACTAATACTCACTACACCCCCTGATAAATTCTTTGAGGGGTGCAGTTTTCAAAATGGGGTCACTCCTGGTACCCCATGGAATCCACTTTTCTGGTACCTTACAGGCTCTACAAACATGACATGGCGTCCAGATACCAAACATCTGAATCTGTACTCCAAAAGCCGCATAGCGCTCCTTCCCTTCTGCACCCTGCTGTACGTCCAAACTGCAGTTTATGACACATGTATGACACATGTATGACACTGGTGTACCCCGGATAATGCACGTAATGTCATATGTGGGTATAAACTGATATTAGGGCACAGCTGGACACAGAAGGGAAGAAGGGTCATTTGGTTTTTGGAGCACAGACGGTTTGGTTTTTGGATGCCATGACACTTTTGTAGAGCTGAAACGCTAGTAAAGTGGAATCCCCTGATATGAGACGTTATTTTGGAAACTACACCCCTGAAGGATTTCTCCAGGGGTACAGAGAGCATTTTTAACCCCCAAGTGTTGCTATAACTTATTATCCATAAATGAATACGAAGCGGATTGTGAGAGGTGAAAATGACCATTTTTCCAGGAATACGTCCTTTCAGTGCGTAATATGTTGTGTCCACCTTGTATCAGAGATGAACGCTCTAAAAGCTGTTGTGCCTGGGATACCCGTTTAACAGTTTTTGGAGTGTCTCTGCTGACATAAGTCGGGCACAACATGTTGCACGCTGAAATGGCAAATCTGTAAAATTTTCATTTTTAACTTCTCTATCAGTTGCGATTTCATTTCTGGAAACTAAATAAATGCAACACTCAAGGGTTAAAAATTCTCGCTACACCACTTGATAAATCCCATCAGTGGGGTAGTGTCCAAAATAGGGTGACATGTCTGCGGATTCCACTTTATTGGCAATTCAGGGGCTTTGCAAAAGTGGCATGACGTCCAAAAACCAAACTGTGCTCCAAAAACCAAAATAGCGCTCCTTCCCTTCTGTCCCCGGCTGTGCCCAAACAGCCGATTCTACCCACATATTGGTATTAAGTCCGTTATCCGGGGTACACCAGTGTCATACATGTGGGCATACACTGCTATTTGGGTACCCAGCAGGGCGCAGATGTGAAGGAGCAATATGTGCTTTTGGAGTGCAGATTTAGATTCTTCGTTTTTGGACACCATGTCACATTTGCAGAGACCCTAAAATTGCCCCTACAAAATGGGGTCACTTCTTGGTGAATTCCAGTTTACTGGCACCTCCAGGGCTCTGCAAAAACAACATGGCACCCAGAAAGTCCCTCTAAATCTGTACCCCAAAAGCTAAAACGCACAGTGGTCCTTCCCTTCTGAGCCCTGCTGTGTGCCCAAGCAGCAGTTTACACCCACATATATAATTTTTTGACCCCCGGGATGGCCCCTTAATAGTTTTAGGAGTGCAAGTCTCTGACAACACAAAGTGGGTGCAACGTATTGGGCACCGAAATGGCATATTTTTAAAAATTTCAATTTTCATTTTGTACATTAAATTTTTGGGAAGCATTTTAGGCTCAAAATGATAATACCTCTTGATACATTCCTTGACAGGTGTAGTTTCTAAAATGGGGTCACTTTTGAGGGGTTTCCATTGTATTGATACTTTAGGGGCTCTGCAAATGCGACATGGCCCCTGAAAACTATTCCAGCAACATCTGCCCTCCAAAATCCAAATAGCGCTCTTTCCATTCTGAGCCCCACCATGTACCCATACAGCAGATTATTGCCACATATGGGGTATTGCCGTGTTCAGAAGAAATTGTGTAACAAACTGTGGGGGGCTTTTAATTCTTAAACTATTTGCAAAATTAAAACTATGGCGCTAAATGGACGATTTATTGGGAAAAAAAGTAATTTTTCATTTTCACGTCCCAATGTTAATAAAATCTGTGAAACACCTGTGAGGCCAAAATACTCTACCCCTAGACAAATTCTATGAGGGGTGTAGTTTCCAAAATAGGGTCACTTATAGGGGGTTTCCACTGTATTGGTACTTTAGGGGCTCTGCAAATGCAACATGGGACCTGAAAAATATTCCAGCAAAATCTGCCCTCCAAAAGCCAAATAGCCCTCTTTCCATTCTGAGCCCCGCCATGTTCCCATACAGCAGATTATGACCACATATGGGGCATTTCTGTGTTCAGGAGAAATTGTGTAACGAACTTTATGGAGCTTTTTCTCCTTTATCCTCTTGTGAAAATTAAAAATTTGGGGCTAAATTGACAGTTTGTTGGAAAAAAAGTAATTTTTCATTTTCATGGCCCAATGTTAATAAAATCTGTGAAACAGCTGTAGGGTCAAAATGCTCACTCTACCCTTTAATATGTTCTGTGGGGGGTGTAGTTTCCCAAATGGGGTCACTTTTAGGGGGTTTCCACTGTATTGGTTCTCTAGGGGCTCTGCTAATGCGACATGGCACCTAAAAATAATTCCAGCAAAGTCTGCCATCCAAAAGCAAAATAGCGCTCCTTCCATTCTGAGCCCCGCCATGTTCCCATACAGCAGATTATAGCCACATATGGGGTATTGCCGTGTTCAGGAGAAATTGTTTAACAAACTGTGGGGGGCTTTTACTCCTTTAACCCCTTGTGAAAATGAAAACTTTGGAGATAAAGTGACATTTTAGTAATTTTTCATTTACACATTCCAATGTTAGTAAAATCTGTGAAACAACTGTAGGGTCTAAATGCTGACTATACCCCTTGATGAATTCTGTGAGGGGTGTGGATTCTAAAATGGGGTCACTTTTGGGGGGGTTTCCATTGTTTTGGTACTCTAGGGTCTCTGCAAATAAGGCATGGCGCTGAAAATTATTCCAGCAAAATCTGCTGTTCAAACACCCAGTGTCGCTCCTTCCCTTCCATGCACTGCCGTGTGCCCAAAAATCAGTTTACACCCACATGTGGGGTATTTCTGTGCACGGGAGAAATTGCACAATAAACTGTCAGATGCATTTTCTCCTTTAACCCTTTGTGAATGTGTTAATTTTGGGTCTAAATGAATGTATTAGTGAAAAAAAATGAAATATCTAAATTTCACTGCCATATTATTTTTATTCTTATGAAATGCTTAAAGGGTTAACAAACATCCCAAATGCTGTTTTGAATAATTTGAGGGGTGCAGTTTTGAAAATGGGGTAATTTATGGGGGTTTCTATTATACAGGCCTTTATAATTACTTTCAGAACTGAAGTGGTCCCTAAAAAATTGGTTTGGAGAATTTTCTTCTAAATCTGGAAAATTGCTGTTACACTTGTAAGCCTTGTGACGTCCAAAATAAATTAAAAGACAATCAAAATATGATGCCAATATAAAGCAGAGATATGGGAGATAATATTTATTCATGTATTTGGATGGTATGACTATCTGCCTGAAAAGCAGATAATTTCACATTTTGAAAATTGCAATTTTTTTCAAATTTCCATCAAATTTCCTAGTTTTTTTTATAAATAAATGCAAAAATATTGATTAGTGTTTACCACTAACATGAAGTATAATGTGTTACAAGAAAACAATCTCAAATTCATTTGTGTAAGTTAAAGCGTCTCAAAGTTATTGCCATTTAAAGTGACACATGTCAGTTTTGAAAAAAGAGGCCTGGTCTTTAACATACTTTTGGGCCTGGTCCTTAACCGGTTAAGCAGATAAGGTTTCTATGTATCGGTTCTCAAGAGGACCCAAAGAGCAGAGATCCGAACACTAGTGTGAATCTAGCGTCACTCTTGATGAGACAAGAGTGGTCAGCCACCAAATGACCACCTATTCATGTATGCAATGCTATTACAACTCAACCCTTACAACAAGGAGTTAATATATTTGTATTATGATATTGTTTTTAATGCAGGAGAAGAAGTATTCTTACAAAAACTATACAAAGCACAAGCATCAAATTCCAGCAATTCAGAGTACTCCTCGTTCCTCAACCGATGTTTTATTTGCCGTGTTCGATGCCTTTTGGATAGCACTTCTGGATTTCTGGTGAGCTGATGATTTGGCCCTATCTGACAAATAACTTATGAAATAAACTTATTATAATGAGAACATAACTCACATGTAATGTTGAAATGTTGGGGTCTGTATAGATTTATAAATGAATACTTATAGAGACCACAATACATACTATATGGAAATATTCATAAATATAATGTATTGAATTTATGCTTAGAATTAAATTGGGGCTGACGTCTAGTCTCTGCTTAGATATGAACTTAAAAATGGAGCAAATATTAGCAATTGTGTAAAAGAAATCATTTTAATTCAGACTCCCTGACCTTTTTCTATGGATACATTGAACACACAGGTTTGAATATAGGCAGGAATCATTGAGTCTGTTCAACCCCCAGACAGTTTACAACTTGCATGAATTCTGCCACACATCTCCTTAATATTGTTATTAGATATGAGCGAGTAGTACTCGATCGAGTAGGTATTTGATCGAATACTACGGTATTCGAAATACTCGTACTCGATCGAGTACTACTAGCTGTTCGAAGTTTAAGGTTCGATGCAGAACCAGCGTTGATTGGCAGAATGCTATACATTGCCAATCATCGCTGGTTCTTCTCTTACCTTTAGAAGTCTTCTCCCTGCGGCGTCTTCCGGCTCTGAATTCACTCTGCTTAGGCATCGGGCCTGGGCAGAGCCGACTGCACATGTCCGCTTGTAGTGCGGGCATGCACAGTCGGCTCTGCCCAGGCCCGATGCCTAGCAGAGTGAATTCAAGGCCGGTAGAGGACGCGGGGACACTGCGCAGGGAGAAGAATCCAGCCCGATCCTCACTCATGGACTTGGTAAGTAGAATTTGATCGAATGTTGCGTGCCCCTGAAACGAGCATTTCCCCCATAGACTATAATGGGGTTCAAAACCCGTTCGAACGGTCGAACAGTGTGCGGCTGTTCGAATCGGATTTCGAACCCCGAACATTTTAGTGTTCGCTCATCTCTAATTGTTATTCCTTCTACATTTCACAAATACATGGTATACTCCAGAACAGTGAATCAGCTAATGTATGATATTAGTCTTAATTTACAAAGGGAGGATCCATGATGAAGTCTATATGTAGCTGCACCTATCATCAAAGGCTTTTTCAGATTTGCTAATACATAATGCATATTCCTTGAATAAATCTATATGGCAATTTGTCAGAATAAACGGTCAGGATAAATTTTGCCATCAGTTGTACGTTGAGTTTCAAACATTTTCTCCAGCATTGCTGGGATAGGTTGCCAATGGATATGATTATGAATGCAGGAACTTTCTATAGTCTGAGACTTGTCTTACACCCAGCCAAGATTTCCTTATTGTGCCTGGGTTATGATGTCAGACATGCATCTTCCCTGTATGTTTCCGTGGCAGGATAGGGCAAGATAGGGTTGAAGAGGAAAATTCTCCACCTGCACTAACTCCAGCTCTTTGCATTAGATACTGTTCCAATCATAAGGGCGCAGTTGGGATTTTTCCTCTAGCCATCACTCTTCCCAAGCAATAAGTGCAGTTAGTTTTGGTATCTTATATGATACTGTATTTAAGCTCTGTATTCTCAGATAGGTGGTCTCAGGCAGGAACAGGCAAGGTACTCATCCCTCTGACACTATCCAATCTAAGGGAGACAGGCTCAGAGAGTTCAGAACATCCAATTGCCTGTTCCTCTATGAGACCACCCAATTGACAGTATAGAGCCTACATACCAGACACCAAAACTGACTGCAATGATTTCTCAGGAATGGAAGAAGTTGTAATTACTAGGGCAGCATCTATTAAAGGATGCAAAGAACTGAAGTTGGTGTAGGTAGTGACAGGTGCTCTTTAAAAGGAGCCCCTTTCTGGAGATAGGTGGGACCCACAGCGATCAGACATGTAAAACCCATAACATTGTGGTTAGCTCTGCAGCAGTACTTTAAAAATTATTACTATATGTAAAAACACAAGTAGATGTATGTCTTACACTGAGGTTTACCAAACATTGAAATATAAGCAATCCCTTTCGGTTAGATAAAACTGTGGTCATGGTGTGACTTTCAGACATATACTGTATTTATCCACTGCACTAATTCCTCACAACAATATATTAAACTGTGGTTAGCAGCATTTACATCTCCCAAGACAGGACTTATGTCTATTATTTCTATGACATTAGTTGCCCATATTGGATGACATTATATTTCTATAATTTAGTCATATATACCTCTCAACAGTGAAAATTGTAGTTAGTATAGATCAATCATAAATATACAAGAAGTGTCTTGTTTAAAGATATAGATCATTGAGGGAGTTGTTAGGATATACATTGTTATTACATTACTATTATATTATAATACTAGCAGTTACCCGCGACTTCGTCTGCGGGTTGGTGGTGGAGTTGAACCGCTTATATGTGTTGTCCCCCCATCTCTGCCCCCAGTTCCTTGTCCCCCCATCTCTGCCTCCAGTTTCTTGTCCCCCCATCTCTGCCCCCAGTTTCTTGTCCCCCCATCTCTTCCCCCAGTTTCTTGTCCCCCCATCTCTGCCCCCAGTTTCTTGTCCCCCCATCTCTGCCCCCAGTTTCTTGTCCCCCCATCTCTGCCCCCAGTTTCTTGTCCCTCCATCTCTGCCTCCAGTTTCTTGTCCCCCCATCTCTGCCCCCAGCTTCATGTCCCCCCATCTCTTCCCCCAGTTTCTTGTCCCTCCATCTCTGCCTCCAGTTTCTTGTCCCCCCATCTCTGCCCCCAGCTTCATGTCCCCCCAAGTCTGCCCCCAGTTTCTTGTCCCCCCATTTCTGCCCCCAGTTTCTTGCCCTTCCATCTCTGCCTCCAGTTTGTTGTCCCCCCCATCTCTGCCCCAGCTTCATGTCCCCCCATCTCTGCCCCCAGTTTCTTGCCCTTCCATCTCTGCCTCCAGTTTCTTGTCCCCCCATCTCTTCCCCCAGTTTCTTGCCCCCCCATCTCTGCCCCAGCTTCATGTCCCCCCATCTCTGCCCCCAGTTTCTTGCCCTTCCATCTCTGCCTCCAGTTTTTTGTCCCCCCATCTCTTCCCCCAGTTTCTTGTCCCCCCATCTCTGCCTCCAGCTTCATGTCCCCCTCCTACACCGCCCCAGTGTAGTAGCACTCACCTTGGCCACGCTCCCCTGCTGCTCTCTCTGCTCGCTCAGTACACATAGTTCTCGGGCTGCTGCCTGTGTGTGTCCTATATGAGGCAGAGCGAGACCCCAGCGTCAGGTTGCTATGACGCTGGGCCACGCTCTGCTTCATATACGCCACACACTGACAGTAGTCCGAGAACTATGTGTACTGAGCGAGCAGAGAGAGCAGCAGGGGAGCGTGGCCAAGGTGAGTGCTACTACACTGGGGCCGATGTAGGAGGGGGACATGAAGCTGGGGAATGTGGCTGATCCCTGGGGACATCCCCCCCCCCAGGACACCCCCTCCCCCCGCCATCTTGCTCACTGTGTCCCTGCTCAATCGGCATGCCCACATTCAGTCCCCAACCTATGGTGCCGCAGCCCTGGCTCTATAGCCCGCCTATAGCCTGCCATGCACCAATAGGAGGTGCGTGGACAGACCAGCGCTGGCAGAATGCCAGCTTCTACAGCCGAGCCCGGTGTGGTTTTTGGAGGGTCACGGTGGCGATTTGGGGTGAGTGACCCACATTTAAAGTAGCCTATTACCCCTCAACGTTTGGCTGTGATTGAGGAACAAACATCCAAACACGCAAACCCACAAACATCCAAACTCACAAACTTTCACCTTTATAATATTAATAGGATATAACATTATTGTTATATTCCAAAATGTATCAAAGCAGTAACAGTGAAACCTTCCAGCTGTAATATGTCAAGAAATAGTAAGTTGCAAACAGCGCTCCAGTGTAATAGAATGATGTAATAAAGCTTTATCCTGGAAAACAGCTAATAATTGATGTTAATACAGTTAACACCACAATCCTGCTCTTATTTCATGATACAGCATCTTGCCTCTCCGGTTAACCACTGACTTCATTCTGGCCACTACTCTGTTTTAGCATAACACTGCTCTAGCCGTAGGTCACATACATCATACATGCTAACTTAAAGGGCTAGTGTACACTAAGTAATATTAAGGTACCCAAGCTTTAATATAGGGGTTATACAGCTTTTTTGAGAATGCTGACATATCCTCAAGATATATTTTCAATATCAGATTGATGGGGGTCCAACACCCGACACATGAAGAATTTGCTTTATTGATATACTGGATATTTAAGACTTGGTTTGAGTAATATTAGTTGCAAGTTTGGTAAGAATTTTCTATTATCATATAGTATGTATAAATATCCCTAACATCAGTACCTAGCATTGATAGAGATTGTATCAGTCAGGTATGGTAACCTCATGAGTGCTAGGTTCTTCTCTTTGTGGTTATTTTAGGGTAGTAGTGCACAAGAGTTTGTTTTTAAGGGATTCTATGCTAAAATGATAGTATCTTGCACTCCATGCACTATAGTTTTGGGTGTATTACATTTTACTGTGCAATATTCCAGGAACATGACATTGTCAGCATTTCAGATTCTACTTCAAAACCAAAGTGTGGTTGTTAACATACTATAAAGTGTGGTTGTTAACATACTATACTTTCGAGGTTAATATATTTCTATTGTCACTGAATTTCCCAGGCAATACCCTACTCAAATGGACCACTCACGCCCTTCGTCACACAGACAGTCCATTGACTCATAGGGCCACTGTTTGATGTTTCATCCTCTCTGTGGTGCCTGTAAATTGAATAGCACCGAATTGAAATTTTAAAAAAATTTAAATAACTTTGTTATTGGTAGAGATGGGCGAACCGATCAAGATTTGTTTTGTTTCGGGTTCAGGAGGCTTGGGTCCCAAATTCTTTTCAGGTCAAACAAGTTCGGTATGAACCACACCATAAATTGACTTAAAACACTCTCAGGCCTACCAGAAACCTATCTATATAATTTCTAGCTCCCTAAGGCAGACACAGCCGAAATTATGTCAAAGTGAAAAATGACATGTAAGTCTAAGGAGAAACGCATGTTTACCAGTGGAGTTGAACTTCGAGTTTACTCATTATCACTCACTTTTATGCATTTAAACATTTAAGACGCTCTGAAAACTACCCTTTTCTGGGAGCAGGTGCTTGCCCATGGTTATTTAGAAACATGGCAGCTATATTGTGAAAATAAATGGTTTTGTAGAAAATGTCCCCCTTTTTGTAAGTTCTATAGGCTTATTATTTAGGAGACAAATTTGTGGCTGTGAGCCTAGCTGGAAATGAATGAAGAATTTGCTTTTCAAAACAAAAAAAACACAAGACCACAGGAGCAGAAGAACTAGACCGCAGTGGGAGACATTGGAGCACGTTCATTTTATTTTATAAACCTCCCCTGATGTATGCATTAAATGTCGGATGATGGACAAACACTAGGGCATACAGAAGATAATATGAACTGAGGAGGCACACAGGAGCAATAATTTAAAGATACATACAGGGGTATTATTCATTTACAGGGGATTTTTGTACTATATGTTTTATAATTGGGGAAGCAGGATGGGAATTTTATGTAGGTGAGAACAATGTGGGTCAGGTACCTGAAAAAGTTAGGAGCCAAAGATGTCTGTGCTGAAATCTTTACTGAGACAATTCATAGCTAGAAGAGAGATGAGAAATATGTAGAGGCAGTATCTACCTTCTATGGTCACTGTATAGTGAGTGATAATATTGGTAACTGCATTGGGGGCCCACTTGGATATGTTTGCCCTCCTTGTGCAAACCCCTGGCTACACCTCTGTTCCAGACTCATCATGGAAGGTGATTGGAAGAGAGCCTTTCACTACTATCTATTGATGGGGCTTCTCTAAAACCCAGGAAAGTTAGAGGAGGCGTTGTCCACAGGCAGAGGTCCTGTGACTACAAGCTACTGAGCCACTCTGCCAATGCTCTGTTGATGTGGCATCTGCCCCACTGTTCTCATACTGGGGTAACCGTCAGGAATATCCAGGTTCTTTTCTGTCTCCCAAGTATTTTTCTTAGGGTCATAGAATCCTTTCCATGTCAAAAGACATTCTAGTTGTTAAAGCTGGCAGCCAGGCCTGTGCCACAAATTTTTCTCAAACTTCTGTAAATTGTCCCTCTGCCATCACAATGCTGATGTGGCCTCCTCTATTTCCTCCACACTGGACCATCTCCAACTCCAACATCACTCGGGCAAGCCCCCCCCCCTCCCTCATTTCATTTTATACACTATGTTTTAAGCCAATTTAAGTTGTGGTTCATACAAAACTTGTTCGACCCAAAATGTACCCAGGATCCAAGCTACCTGAACCCAAATCAAAACAAGTCAAGTTTGTCCATTTATAGTAAATACTACACTGTCTCTTACTATCTTAGCCATTGTCTTCCTGCAGACCTCTCCTCCATCTCTACCACCAGTACACTCCATCCATATCAGACCCTCTTTTCTTCCTTCTCCCATGTACAGCTCTCACACACTTTTCAGTCTCTTTAATCGCCTCTTTACTTCTTTTAGCAGTGATACCAAATATAAGCGCTCACATAAATCACTGACCCACCTTCTGTCTCTGTCCATGTTACTCCTGCTAGCTGCTGGGAACATCTCTCCTAACCCCGGCCCTCCTTCCTTCACTAACTCTTCTTCCTGCACACATAGAAGGCCTACAAACCTCATCAATATGTACCGTGTTCCTTCTCATCTCTCCCCTGTGTCTTTTAACTGCTCTCTCTGGAACGCCCGCTCAGTGTGTAACAAACTAGAATACATTAATGACTTATTCCTTAGTAAATCCCTCAGCCTGCTCGCCCTTACTGAAACTTGGATCCAGCAGGCAGACACAGCCTCCCTTGCTGCTTTGTCTCATGGTGGCCTACAATTCTCACATACCTCTAGGCCTGACAACAGGCAGGGTGGTGGGGTAGGCTTACTTCTGTCACCACAGTGCATTTTTCAGGCCATTCCACCGGTACCATCACTCACATTCTCCTCATTTGAAGTCCATGCTATCAGACTTTTCTGCCCACTCTCCTTACGGTTAGCTGTGATCTACCGTCCACCTGGCTCACCCTACCAATTTTTGGATCACTTTGCTTCTTGGCTTCCCCACTTTTTATCCAGTGACATTCCTACCCTCATCATGGGTGACTTTAACATCCCTATTGACACCCCTCACTCCCCAGCTGCCTCACAGTTTCTCTCATTAACCACTTCTCTTGGTCTTTCACAATGTTCTTCTTCTGCCACACATGTAGGTGGAAACACGATTGGTCTTGTCTTCCATCGACTCCTCACAGTTTCTAAATTTACTAACTCTGCTCTGCCCCTCTATGATCATAACCTTCTGTCTCTCACCATCAGTGCCCTCTCCCCTTCACAAGATACACCTACCCAACACACATATAGGAACTTGTGTACTATCGACACCCAGCACCTCTTAGATACTCTACAGTCCTCTCTGTCCCCCATCTCCTCAATCTCCTGTCCCAATCTGGCCACCAGTCACTATAATGAAACCCTTAAAAATGCATTGGATGAGGTGGCTCCCCCCTCCACTCGTAAAGTCCCACGTAGGAGGCAGCAGCCCTGGCACACGCCACAGACACGATTTCTTCAGCGGTGCTCTACATCTACCGAACGTCTCTGGAGAAAATCACGCTCACCTGCAGATTTCCTCCACTTCAAATTTATGCTTAAAACATATAGTTCTGCCCTTTACCTCGCCAAGCAAGACTATTTCACCGCCCTCATCTCTTCTCTCTCCAGCAACCCTAAAAGGCTTTTTGAAACTTTTCACTCCTTACTCACACCCAAGGTGCAGACACCATTCACAGACCTTAGTGCTGATGACCTGGCCACGTATTTCCATGCTAAAATTGATAAGATCCGTCAGGAAATAACTGCCCAAGCCCCAGGTGGCATTGATCCCACCACCTACCATAGCAATGATCCCCTCTCCAACCGCACTTCAGACTGTCCATTCTCATCTTTTGAACCTCTTACAGAAGAGGAAGTCTCCCAACTACTTTCTTCATCTCGCCCTACAACCTGCAGCAGTGACCCCTTCCCCTCACACCTTCTTCAATCTCTGTCGCCTGCTGTCACTACTTACCTTACTAAAATATTTAACCTCTCTCTCTCTTCTGGAATCTTCCCATCCTCCTTCATGCATGCTGTTATAACCCCGCTATTGAAAAAACCCTCCCTGGACCCATCCTGTGCTGCTAACTATCGACCTGTCTCTAACCTCCCCTTCATCTCTAAACTCTTGGAACACCTGGTCTATTCTCGTTTAATCCGCTATCTCTCTGCTAACTCTCTGCTTGACCCCTTACAATATGGCTTCCGCGCTCTGCACTCTACTGAAACGGCTCTCACAACAGTCTCCAATGATCTCCTAATGGCTAAATCCAATGGCGACTTCTCTCTTCTTTTTCTTCTGGACCTCTCTGCAGCTTTTGACACTGTTGACCATCAACTCCTCCTCACTATGCTCCGCTCAGTTTGCCTCAATGACACTGTGCTCTCCCGGTTCTCCTCTTATCTATCAGACCGCACCTTCAGTGTATCATTTGCGGGCTCTGTTTCCTCCCCTCTTTCCCTTGCTGTTGGGGATCCTCAGGGCTCGGTCCTAGGCCCCCTCCTCTTCTCTCTCTACACAGCCCCCATTGGACAAACCATTGCCAGATTTGGCTTCAGGTACCATCTTTATGCTGATGACACCCAATTATACACATCTTCCCATGACATCACCCCTGCACTCATACAGAACACCAGCAACTGTCTCTCTGCTGTCTCAAATATCATGTCCTCACTCTATCTGAAACTAAATCTCTCCAAGACTGAACTACTACTGTTTCCACCATCTAATCAATCTGTCCCTGATATATCCATTGCAGTCTCAGGCCTTACTATAACTCCTAGGCAGCAGGCCCGCTGCCTTGTGGTCATGTTTGACGCAGACCTTTCCTTCACCCCCATGTTGAATCACTCGCACGTTCATGTCACCTCCACCTCAAAAACATCTCCAGAATACGCCCTTTCCTTACCAGAGATACACTAAAGACACTTATTGTCTCTCTGATTCATTCTCGCCTTGACTACTGTAACTCCTTACTAATCGGTCTTCCCCTCACTAAACTCTCCCCTCTACAATCTATTCTGAATGCAGCGGCCAGGCTCATCTATCAGGCTAGACGCTGCAACGAGGCCTCTGGTCTGTGCCAGTCGTTACATTGGCTGCCTATTCAATATAATATAAAATATAAAGTTATCACTCTCATCCACAAGGCTTTCCATAATGCCGCACCCCCATACATTTCCTCCCTCATCTCTGTCTACCGCCCAACCCGTGCTCTCCGCTCACTCAATGACCTAACACTTACATCCTCTATTATCAGAACCTCCCACGCTCGTATACAAGACTTCTCCCGAGTTGCACCACTTCTCTGGAATGCTCTACCCCGGACAATCAGATTAACTCCCAATTTCTACAGTTTCAAACGCAAACTAAAGACGCATCTTTTCAGACAAGCCCATCACAATGTCTAACGTAAACCCTTATCCCTCCTCTGTCCCCGCTCCCACATTTCCCCACATGATATGATGTCATCTCATGCTAACTTTATAGGTCCAAGCTCCATCCACATGTTACAGGACACGACTGGTGACGGCCCATAAAGTCTTATGCTTGTGTAATGACAGTCACCTCTGTTACAAAAGTGTCTGACCTCTATATAAGTAATACCGCCCCTGCTACCTCTTGTGTCACCCCCTCTACCTCATAGATTGTAAGCTCTTGCGAGCAGGGCCCTCAGTCCCATTGTGTGAAATGATTTTCTTTGTAATGTATCTGTCTGTATTTGAACCCTACAAACTGTACAGCGCTGTGGAATATGTTGGCGCTATATAAATAAAATGTATTATTATTATTATATTATTACTATAAGTATATAGTAAATTGTACATTGTAAATATATACTTATAAAACTTATTTACTTTTCATGAATCTTCATAAGAAACAAAACACTTACTTTTCAAGTGAGTAATAGCTTAGCTTTCACTCCATAATAAATAATTGTTTCATGTGATTTAGCAAAGCAAATTTTGTGCAACTTACTAAGATCCAAAATGTCACGCCAGCCTGGCATAATTACAGATCCTCAGTGGCATAGGTAAATATGCCATTGGCAGTATGTAGCCTAACTATTAGGTGTTAAACAGCAGTAGTATATACAAAGTAACAAAAGCAGATCAGAACTATGTAAGACTAAGGCACCACAGGACGTCCCGCAGCAAAAAAGCGCTGCAGGAAAAACCTCAGCGGTAACGCATCGCGGTTCTTCCCGTAGCGCTTCAGACAGAAAGTTTGCAGAGGTTTCCTCTGTGGAATTTCTGGTACAGTTATCCCTATTGGGAAATCTCAGACACCTATTGGGAAATCTCAGACACTTCTGTAGATTTTATTATTGACATGCTGCAATTTCCAAATCCATGCTGGTTTTGGAAATCACAGTGTGTCCACACTGCGGTTTTTACTGCACAATGGGCATGGCTTCCCTAGAATCCCATCCACTTTGCCCTTACTGTATAACACCAAGATTTTTCCCATGGTGTTTCCACCTAGGGCAAAGCGCAGCTTTTACGTCCTGTGGGGCCCCGGCCTACAATAGTGTTTTGTATACAAAAGATAGCTTTTCTTCTATATATATTCAAATATAGCTGAAGTTCTAACAGTTGTATGGTTGTACAAGCTCTCACATATATATATATGGATGAACTTCCTTTCTATACACCTACACTCTGTACTGTTTTTTTTTTGCCATTTTCACACTTATCACATCTACTAATACACACAAATGAATAACTATTTTAGTCTATATTCCCTTATGGAAATTGTTTGGAAGAAATTTGTACAGCTGTCACATTAGTTTGCACAGAACTTGCGAAGATCCATGCACATTCTGCAGAAACCCAGAGGTGAATACATTTCTGCAACACATCTGCAGCATGGAAATTTAGCATTCTGTATGGTTTAGAAAGTATGTATGGAATAGTTACATAGGGAACTGGAATGACTACAAAGAGTTTTTTTTATCTTCATCTAGGCTTCATGTGTCTTGTGATGGTACTTTTAAACAACTTTTGGTTTCCTGGCAGTATTTGTGTCATTAATTTGTTTTGAAAGAAATTTTTTGAGAGAAGTCCTCAGTAGTTGATACCTTTTTTAATGGCTAACTCAAAAAGTTTTTTGATGACATATTTCGAGCTTTCGGGACTACTATAAAGGTCCCTTCATCAGGATGGTATAACACAATGTCTACCTTCAGACATTGTGTTATACCATCCTGATGAAGGGACCTTTATAGTAGTCCCGAAAGCTCGAAATATGTAATCAAAAAACTTTTTGAGTTAGCCATTAAAAAAGGTATCAACTACTGAGGACTTCTCTCAAAAAAATTCTTTCATTTCATATCCACTGGCTAACACGGTACAAGGATATATATATTTTTTCTTTTACATTAATTTGTGTTGTAATACACACATCAACAAATATTACCTCCTTTCTACGAAATCCTGCAACTCTTTATTCTTTTCCTTGTTTCTGTATTGAGGCCTGTACACTACTTTCATTTGGTGTTTTTCAGGTATGAGTGTTCAGGGTATAATGCAAGTGAGCTGAGGCTCAGGGGGGCATATCTCAGGCATTATACAACCTAGAAAGGTGTTTTTGGTGTCATATGAAATAAGTTGCAGTTCTGTCTGCAGTTTTATCTCAGAGATATCACTAGTTGAAAATATCACAGTTGGGATTAATATATTTGTATGCAGCTGCAGCACTCTTAATACTGTTGCATTTTCGGTTGTTAACATTTCTGTAAATTACCGAAATAGAGGGATCTTGGACGCTGAATAAAGATGAATAACTAGGAATTATAACACGTGACATATATCTGAAGTGACCCCCCAAGTCTGAGCTTCCCTGTATTATAGAAGAGCCTTCCCACCTAGTGAAAACAGTGTAAAAATGTCACTTCTCAGTACAGAAATAAGAGAAAAATGCCCAGAATTTCATAGAAAGGTTGTAATAAATACAGGTGCTGTGTATGTATAGTTTTCATATAGAGTTTTTGTCATTGTTCTATCATTGTTTTTGTTGCCATTTCAGCTGCATTTTTTCTATAGAAATATATATATATCAGGTATGGGCCTCTGAGTAATCGTATACATTCAAAACAATGCATTTCAATATGAATAGTGTCTTTACTTTATTCCATTTCTAAGTACAATTAATGAGAACACAAATTAAGCTGAAGAGCAACAGATAAGACTTATACAATATCCCCCTCTATAGGTCAAAAGAGGTAAAGCATAAGAGTATATTGCATGTGTTAAAATGTCATACAGTATATGTATGGGGTAAATATGTTTGTGTCTATAATATATACAGTTAAGATGTGCTAAAGGAACGTGAGTATGCATGGAGCAGAAAGTGAGGTATATAATAAGTTCCACATCCTTCTGTTACTAACCTCTTCCATGGTATTATCTTTTATGTGGTCCAGACAATGCAGTTTGAAGGTAAGCTGAAGTTCCTTTTTGGCCAGAAGAAGAAAGCTTCTCCAGGGACAAGTGTTCCGCCTCAGATGGCATTGTTCTGCATAGCCGTACCACTTCTGCTTCCTCCTATAACTGAGATGAAAATGAAGAGCGTGCTTGTGAGAACACAAAAGAAAACTGGTGCCCCTTCCAACACCGAAAACACGTAAATAACAGTTTTATCCTATATATTATTAAAACAGTATTTTGCCTTACTTCCCTGTTTCACGAATTGTGGGGATAGTTCAGGTTTTGCAAATAAAGCTTATTGGAACCCCTATACATACAATGAGAACTGACCTCGTCCTGTGATGATATGGTTACGAAGCTAATTACAAAAGATGACTGATCAGTGCACTAATATGATCATCACATGACCAGGACAAGTTTGTACAACCTTCAAGGTACTTTAGTTCACATTAGTCATGAAAACCTGATCATGTTGATATAAAAATGCCATAAAAACAAAGCCCAAAAGAAGGTCGCACAAATGCCCTTTTTCTCTAATTCCATCCCATTCAGAATTGTTTCCCAGTTCCCCAATACATTGTACAGAATATTAAATGGAACCATTATGAAGTACAATTTGTCCCACAAATATTAAGCCCTCATTACTGCAGTGTGAACAGAAAAGTAAAAAAGATATGGGATGGCGTTTAGAAGGCCACAAGGAGTCAAACATGAAAACTGAAAATGCCTGTGGCAGGAAGGAGATACAGAGATCTGTTTCAGTCACCACTTCTTAAAGAACACCATTCACCACCTCCACCAAATAAAGTTCTTAACGTATGTGAATAAGCGCCACCCCACTGATTCTAGCCTTCAACGTTCCTGAGCAACAAGCCCAGTTAGTTTTGGTTCCTTAGTCAGAAGAGCAATGCCAGGCAGGGGGCCGCAATTGAGAGCTCCAGTCAGAGGCAGCCAGTATCACAGTTCAGAATAACACCCCTTGTTTTCTCCTACCTGACACCTCCCTCCTGACAAGAGTTGGACTTACTGGAGGTGAACAAAAGGTCCTCTTAATGGTATGTTCACATGGAGTTTTTTTGCAGGCGGATTTTGACACGGAATACGCCTCAAAATTCGCCTGCAAAAAAGCCTCCAATTCATTTCATTGGGAGTTACTCAGTTTTTTTCCGCTAGCGATATTTTTTTCAGCTACTGAAAAAAAATGTGATATTCCCTTTATACGTTTCCGTGGCTCAGTCAGCTGCAGCATCTGCAGTTCGAGCCCATTCATCCGAGTGTAATCAGGAGCGGGATGCTGATGCACTGTTCTACTGCTTCTTATCTTCAGTCTGACTGCTTGTTTGTGTGCCTACTTCTATAGTCATATTAGCTTCTTTGTTAAAAATGTTTATCCCGAGGAAACCTCTGTGTCATGCCAACAGTAAAGCTTGCTAAGACCATTCATATGTGGAGTTGCTTTATTTTTTTAGTTTTTTCAATACCTTTAAAAAAAAATAAATTATGGGACATGAACCATCGATCATCAGATCAGTAGTTCAGTATTATATGATCAAGTACATAACTATCAGAGTGTGCAATCGTCGTCAGCCTATGCTTATGCCTGTCTTGGCAAAAGAATGGCAGACCAATAGCAATGGGACAGGCCCTGGATTGCCGAAGAAGCAACCTAGCTTACCCCCAAGGTGGTGTGGGGGGCTGATCAATTACTGGATTGCTATGGAAACCCCTTAGATGTCGTGGTCATGCTTGACTGTGCCATCTAAGTGGTTAAAGGGATCCTATCATTCAAACGCATTTTTTTCTGACTAACACGTCACAATAGCCTTAAGAAAGGCTATTCTTCTCCTGCCTTTCGTTGTCTTCTCCCGCGCCGCTGTTCGCCTGAAATCCCCGTTTTTGCCGGTATGCAAATGAGTTCTCTCGCAGCACTGGGGGCGGTCCCCAGTGCTCAAACAGCATTGTGGGCGGCCATTTTTTTGTGGCCAGGCGCAGTATGCTCTGTACTCCATAGAACTACAGAAAGCGTACTGCGCATGCTCGTGTAAGCAGCCACAAAAAAATGGTCACCCTCATTGTGAAGTCGGCTCTGACCGAGGCCCGCTGGCAGAGCCGACTTGCGCATGCGTTGAATTTTGACCCACCGCGCGCCCGAAGAGGATGAAGAGGCCATTGCTGACGAAGATGGAGGCGGCGTTGGAAAGAGTTCTCTCGCAGCATTGGGGACGCCCCCAGTGCTTCAAGAGAACTCATTTTCATACCAACAAAAACTGGGATTTCAGGCGAACGGCGGCGTGCAGAAGACAACAGAAGGTAGGAAAAGAATAGCCTTTCTTAAGGCTATTCCGACGTGTTAGAAAGAAATGCATTTGAATGATAGGATCCCTTTAACATAGGAGAGTAGAGCTCAATTCTGACCACAGATGTTACAAGGTGCCATTACCATGGTGTAATAGTACATCATGGTGTAATTGTGCTTGTATTACCATAGATCTAAAAACACTGAATCAGTAAACTTTGTGAAAACCAAAATTTGTGTAATTCTCTAAACTATAATTCATAGTCTGTTTTTAGTCATACTCTTATGTCTTCGCCCTGTTATATGATTTTCTTTTTCCCAACAGAGGTAAATCGTTCCCTATCATCGACGTGGAAAACAATGGAAGGAATGGCCACCAGGGGGCATGCTTCCCAAACATGTTACACAATACAGAGAACCAAATTAAATGTATGTATGAACACTGACAGAATCCAAATTGGTGCAGTGATGTTCTTAATGTTAAGGAATCAAAGTGATCATACCATCAGTATGATTTGTACCAGCAGTAATAACAATACATAGTCTAAAGCTAGCACAAAGCTTTTCAACATAAGAGTTAAAAAACACAAAAACCTTACTTTTTTGTGTCATCATTTTCTTAGATATGTGTCTTTTGGAGTTTTTTTTCCATTCATTCATAACTGGTGCTAATAAGACCTTTTATATTGAGCTACTTCACGTCTTCCTCTGGAGCATGTCTAAGTTACTGAAGTCATCAGATTGCATTTCACTAGGAGAAAATCATCCCGAGAGGATACATGGGCGCACTGTCAAAATAATATGTTGACACGCATTGAATTCTTTATTTTGCCATTGGATTTTCTACATTTGCCGCAGCTTAGTCACCCTAAAGCCTTGAGGCAGTTTTGCTTTCCCAGGTCATTTAACATGTGTAGAGAATGGATGAGAATGAATCTGCTGTGTTTTGCTGTTTATTGTGGATCAACTTAACATAGCAGCATGTTTTTCATAAAGCTCACTTATCTTTTCATAGATTGTATTACTTAATTCATACTGATTTAGTACTGTTAAATTATGACATTCTGAATGCCTGCCTATTGCTCTGGTGCCCTAAATCTATCAATGGCTCCACAGGTAATAACTACTGATTTATGTGACTACGCTGTATAGGTGCCAACATACCCCACTCTGACATTGGCCAGTGCTCTGAAGAAAGCTCCCAATTTTAACAGTGTTCGGTGTAGAGTACAGTCAGTGTGTACCCTAAGGACTAAGTGATGTTGGAAAAGAATGCATTTTTTTCTTTGCAAATGCTTCTATAGAGTTTAGTAACACAGCAGTAGTTATTTATACACAGCCGTGTAACTAAAGTTTTTTGGGCCCCAATGCAAACTTTTGTCCAGAGCCCCCTATCCCCTCCCTACAGCGTATTCCTGATAGTGACAGTTATGGGTGCTGCAGCTGTATCACAGATACTTAAAAGGTATACGGATTTAATACCCACAACAGCAGCTATCAAGAATACGTTGAGTGAGCAGCGCTGCATTGGGCATGTAAACAATACTGGGAGCTGCGTGCTGTGGGAAACAGCTGATCTGTAGGATCCTAACAGTGTAATAGATGCAAGAGTCAGTGGGGGTCTAGCACCTAGGGCCCCTGCTGATCAACTGTTTGAAGGTACTGTGGTACTTTTGTGGGAGCCATGACTCCTCACATTACACAGTGACTATTTAATTTGCACAGTATCTATTTTATAATCACCATGCAATGTTATTATAGCCAGTAATAAGAGTGCATGGCTGCTATAAAACAGATGGCTCCACAGTGGCCTTTACACAGTATTATATGCTCCATAGTTGTCTGTGTGGGGGCCACTGTTTAGTAAGCAGATAAATCTTTACAGGTAAAGGGCTGTGGAATATGATAGCACTATATAAATAAGAAAAATAATAAATAAATAATATGCTCAACAGTGGCCCAACGTAGTATAATATGCTTCCCACTGTGGCCCCACATGATAAAAAAAATGTTCCCAAAAGCCCCCCCTAGAGCCATTTCAGGTGAACCTCATGAAATACAACAAATATTCCTGAGGTTACGCACTCCAATTTGGCGCTATTATTAGACCCTGAGGTGTCTAATACCCCAAAGTATAATAAGTAGAGGCCCGGGAAATGATTAAAATAACAAAAACTTATATTCACCTTGCCTCATCTTCAGCTGGCTGCGGGGCTTGTACCCCTCTAGGGCTGGTCATGTTCACACCCCTGTAATCATGATCGTTACACCACTGTATATAAGTACTGACATTTGAATCCTATATCATTGGACATTTATAAGCCCCAACCCAATTCTGTCTGAGATCACCCTTACTTTGTTTGCTGGTTTACATGGGTGGTCTGTGAAAAAAATAAGATATTTGTCAAATATGATCACTGCCTTAAGAGCCATGAATCTGTATTGTATAAGTGACTTGCATTTGAGATGCTAAAATTAAATAAATAATAGGCTTAATATGTTTTAAGAGTACCTTTCGCCACCTCCACCAACTCCAGTTCTTAGCATTCTGAGGTGCCACTGGTGCAACAGTGTTATTCTGAGCAATCAGTGCTGGTATTTTCAACACCTCCCTACAGGTGGGTGGCTCGGACAGTCTACGCCATCATAGGACTTCCAACCTGAAAGTAGAGAGCCTAATTAGTATACTGAGTGAAACTAAGCACTGATTGCTCAGGAAGAGCGTGAGGAAAAATTCCAATTGCACTAGAATCAGTGAAGCAGTGCTTACTGAATAATACAAACAACTTTTTTTAATAGCACGAAGTGTTACAAAAACTTTTTTTAAAATAGTGTTCCCTCTCTGTTACAGTAATTTTTACGTTGTGTTTGCATCAAGACAATCCCTCCGAACTAGACCCATTCATTTGGGCCTAATCCGGAGCGGGAAGCCGCAACAGTTGCGGCTAGCCGCGGCAGGCGCATTTTGATCTGGATTTTGACGCAGCTTCCTGCATCAGAATCCGGACCAAAAAACTACGTGTGAACTAGCCCTAAGGGTCCACTCCAAAATGGTGAGGAATTTGGTGTAGAATTTCAATGCTGAAAAAAAGCCTCCCGTTGACTTCAATGGTTTCCTTTTTCTGCTAGCAATAAAATTCTACACCAAATTCTTCACCATTTTCCTCCATGTGAATGGACCCTAAAAGTAGGTATACACAGTGGAAACTGAAGAGGAAGTTTCCTCACTCCAGGCCTGTGTTTTATTGCCACAGCTTTACTTGCTGATTAACCATAGACGCAATTGGGTTAAATAGACACAAATTCTGAGCAAAAGTGAGCAGGACACTTTGTTTATGTAGCATCCTGACAAAGAAGAGCCCATTGCTACCTCCCTTTGAAAACAAAACGAGGCAGATTCCAGCCAGAATTTGTAGCTTATCTGGAGGCGAAAATCTTATCAAACTCAGCTGAAAATGAAGTTGTGTGAACCTAGCCCAAACTATTATTTTATGTATTATTCCAGTATTCATATAATATATTTATTTAGTCAAGGAGATATTAAAATGATTACCAACCAAACTATTATTTGTCTTATCCAATAGTAATGAATGCTGGTGACAGTGGAATTTCATTACTGAAAGTCAGAACAGATGAAGACCAGTGGGTGTGGGTTGAGGCCAACGCTCCACTACTGTACAGAAATGGATGCTCAGATTATGTAGTTGTCCCACAGAGGTAAGAAATCCAAGAGCAAATAAAATATAAAATAATGTATGCACATTTCTATTTACACATATGGATTCATAAGCTTTTATTAGCCCATCATCCAGATGTCACAATATGTGGTACCCAAATGTTAAAAATCTTGTCTTTCAGAGATGGCATTAATCTCTTCCAAGTGTTTCCTAGGTAGATACTAAAAACAAAGTGATTCATTAAAGAGAACCTATCACCAGATGACATACATGTAGCATACTAGCCATGTGGGTGGCAACACTGCATGACATACAGCACATAGAACCTCCATCCCCAGAGAAACTGCACTGTTACCACCCACTTGACTATTATACCTGAATTTGCATCAACATTAGAAGGGCTTCCATCTTTGGAATGGCTGAACAGATTTGGACAACCAAATTCTCAGGGTATCAGTGTACATTATGTATGTTGTTGGACTTTTCAGATGTAGTGACAGGTTCTCTTTAATGAGTTGCTTTACTGCTCAATGGAATTAAGCACCATCATGGGGCTGTTATGCAGGACTCAGGACTAGACTACTGCTGCGTGAGACAAAGTCAAAGCATTTATGCACAGCAAACTGTATGAGTGTTCACTGCATAGAAATTTTTAAGGGTAGTCTGCCAGGTCCAAAACCAATTATAGTGCCTTTTAGGCAAGGGTGTATCTGACATGAGATCAGGGCCGGTTTTAGACAAAGTGGGGCCCTGGGCAAGTTTAAAAGTGGGGCCCTAACTTCCAAGGAGTAATCTAAAACACATAATCACTATAAAGTACTTTACTCTCCGCATGATTTGTGCGCACACCACGCAGAAAACACACGGATCCCATTATAGTCTATGGGCTTTGTGTGCTTTCATTGCTCACCACTTTTTAATGTGTGTAGGTTTCCGTTCGAGGGGTCCCCAAATGGACTCCCTGAATGGAATACCAAACGCAGATGTGAACCAGGCCTTAGGAATCAAAGGTTGAAGATGCCCGGTTAATATTTTATTTATAATAGTGCTCACTATGAGTTTGCCTTAAAGGGCTTCTCCAAGACTCAATAAGGATGGACTATTCTTCATCCTCATCAGACTGGTGGGGATCAGACACCTTGCACCACCACGGACCAGTGTAAGGCGCAGACAAGCCCCACTAATGCAATACTAATGAACAATCATAAGGATAGGCCATCAATATCAAGTCTTATTGGATTACCTTCATTCCATTAGAGAATAAGAGAGATACATATAACATATTTTCCACAAGATCACTTATTCTTAACTCATTAACATACTAAAATCTAAGTTAATAACTGTCTTGTAACATTATACATTTGTGTCATTCCAGGGATGAGGAAGTCCAACTTAAAAAACAGAACATGCTTGGTATGAAGGGAAGCAGAGAAGTTCCTCTAAGTAATGGTTCAAGTGACTCTCCAGGACTCAAGCAGCATCTAGCCTGGGGAAAATATGAGAAGGAAGATATGAAGATTAAGTTTCATTCGACCAAGGCGGAATTTTTTTTGCAGGAGGATAACTACTTACCAAAACATTTTTCTAGCATGCAGAATCACTGTAACACCAGCAGCGGATGGACAGTAAAGAATTCTGTTGGATCTAGGTTAGGACACCAGTTAATAGGCTCATTCTCAAGTAGATCAGGGAGACCCTTTTACAACATGGACCAAAGCCATCCTGGAGTGCACGTAACAGGTCGTCCCCATCGTGGAGGTGTCGAGAATTTCCAGGCATATCATGGTCTGCAGCAGCATTCTGTAGAGTCTTACCCCGCAGATAATATCAAAATGGAAACTCCTTTTGTAACTCCAGATGTCTTATATGACTCAGGTTTGCCTTTGAACACCCCCATTAAAACTGAAAATGACTCTGATTCTGAGGGCAGGTCTGAACCTTACCCAAAGCCCCATGGTCATGGTTGGGTGAGTGAGAGTAACATCCTCAAAAAAACTTTGATGGACTTTTCTGAAGGGCTTCATCTTAAGACTGAATCTGGCCTCGTTGAGCAAAATTCATGTCTGAAACCAAAGCATCATATGCATTCTACTCATAGAGGACAAAGTTTTGTTGCAGCTACACATATGAACCATATAAATACAAATCGACCTCTTAAAGGTCTGTATAATAAGGATCCAACTCAGTTTTATCCTCAGAAGTGCAACTACCTAGACAGCATAATAAGCCAACAGGGGGCAGATTGTTTAACTGGTTCACTTTATGCAACAGATGATAAGAATCAGGGCGACCAATCTTATAAACTGCAATGTGAGGTTAAATCTCGCAACATTGTTCAGAATATCAAGCGAGAGCCCCTGGACTCACCTCCATGGGTTGAGATCAATCAGGATTCGGTACCAGCACTCTACCAAAAAAACACACTGATGGGTTTTTTACCTGGCCAAATGCCACATAATGCACCTGAATTTGCGTACATTCAATAAGTTTTGCATTTCGTATTGGAATTTTAGATAAAATAATATATTGCACTATTTCAGAATAAGGTCTCTTTTTATACAGTATGCATAGTTTACACTGTGGTAAAAGTGCAGTCAGTGCTTAAGAAGCCGTATGTACTGGGCAGACGTTTGAAAACTGCTTTTTTTTTCTCAAGAAATGCAACTATTTTCCCATGTGTTACCACTATTGATAAAAAAAAAAAGGTTTTGCTCTTGTGGAAAATGATTTTATGAGATGTTTTATGAGATGTTAACACATTTTCTATGTTTTATAAGTCCTCTGACTGTGGCATTCCCTTAAAGGGTGTGTATTTTAATAAGTCCTTTCTATTGAATGAAGGATGACAGTATTAACCATATAACATACACTGATTATGCCTTGATGAATATTAGACTGAATGTATTTGATTGGCACCTTAACAATAAGAAAACTGACAGACATAGGTCACAGAAATATTTTTTGCTCTAGCAACCTATACACTGATAATTGCTTTAGCTTTTTTCCCTTTTTGTTTTTTATGGATGTTGTATGTATAGAAAAACTGTCAGGCATTTATTCGCCCATGTTAAACTTACAATCATTTCACTGATTTTGAGCTAAAAGCAGGAAATGTGGCCGTGAAGAGTACAACAATAAAATAAATGTTATGTTTGCTTTGTGATATGGATATTGGTTTCTGCATAAAGACGGTGGTGCATTAGAGATTGCATAAATACAGTCACCTTGTGACATGTACTGTATATTTAGCAAATCCTTGCATTTCCCATCAAATTACTCTACAACTTTGGAACTTTGCATTGTGCCTTTCCTTTATTATTCCTCATGGAAACGCATGAATAAATTTAGAACTGGGATTTACAATTCCTTTTGTCAATGGGGTGTGACCCTACACAATTTGGTACCATCCAATCAGAGCTGACAGTGTAAGAAGAGACGTCAATGTTCATTTTGTTAATTTTCAGATCTCTGACTAGTATACAATTTCTGGATAATTTTGGGCTTTCACCATTAACCCAAATAAGTCATTACCTGCTGGAGTATCCCTGCTCCTGGCCACAGCCGCCTTCTGCATCCATTTCAGCCCTCCAGAGGGCCCCAGCCTTCCCATAACACATCGCTGACGCTGAACAGTGACTTGCAGAAAAATACGGACCAATCTCCTCATAGGTTTCAGCCAAGTGAAAACAGCGCTCGCCCGAATATGATATTAATCGCTCTTTTATTGACACACTTTGTCCTGCAGTAGTGGAGTTGCACTTGTGTGTGTCTGCCCTGACCTTATGACTTGTCATGGGATACCCGGGGCCTCCTGGAAGGCAGAAGTGGAAACAAAGGCGGCCATGTTCATGCAGTGGGGTGGGGGGGGATCGGTAAAATCCAAAATTTTGTGGGGTTTTGGGATTCACCACCCAAAAACGATTATTATAATTGGGGGTCTTTTTAGACTGACACTAGGTTCACACTAGCGGCCGGAGTCTGTTCTCAGCTGTCAGAGCGGGTCCGGCCGTGAGCGCCGATGAGTGTTTTATGCTCTCCGACGCAAAACCGTTTTTTAAAAATTGGACACAGAGTACTGCAGAGTCGGACATGCAGTACTCTGTGTCCGATTTTAAAAAAACGGTTTCACAGCGGAGAGCATGAAACGCTCACCAGCACTCACGGCCGGACACCTTTCAAACCCATTCAAATGAAAGAGGCTTGCAGGTTTCCGTCTCCTGCTCAGTTTTGTGCAGGAAACAGAAACCCGCATGAATGGAGACTGGGCGCAGATGTGAATGAGCCCTGAGCAGGGAGGCAGTAAAGGTGAGTAACGCTTTTTTTTATGTTTGATCACTTCCCATGGGCCTCCGAGCATTATACTCTGGGGTCTATAAAGACCCCCAATATTATAATAATAGTTTTTGGTGGTGAACTCCAAACATTTTGGGTTCTGCCAAACCCAAATATTTGCAAGGAACATCATAGGTACATTATACTGTGTGAAGCACAAAAATGAAAAAAGACATACAGCCAAGTACGTAAGTCCTAAATTAATGTATGATCAAAAATACAAAATATATGAAAAGGAGAAAATGTGGTCACTCACATATAGTGTCCATATGCCCTGGATGCAGAGGTAGGATCTCTATGGGAATGGTGCCAGACAATTTCCATCGGCTGAGACGAGCAATGAACAAGGGAAAGCATAAAAAATCCAGGACTCAGAGATCCACCGTAGTTTAAAGATAAAACTTGACCTTTATTCCATGGGAGATATACTCCAAGTAAAATTAAGTAGCAAGTCTAAGTGCAGAGGTCGGTAGCGCTTTAGCCTGCGCGTTTCAAGGCGTTTAGCCCCTTAGCCATGACTATCCATGACTTGCTACTTAATTTTACTTGGAGTATATCTCCCATGGAATAAAGGTCAAGTTTTATCTTCAAACTACGGTAGATCTCTGAGTGCTGGATTTTCTATCCTTTCCCTTGTACATTATACTGTGTGCTCCTCAGACCCCAGAGTATAAGTAGAAGCCCAGGGGAGGCGATTAAAAATAACTAACACTTATACTCACCTTACCTCAACTCTCCTGGGCATTCTCGCTCCGTCCGGCTCTCTTCAGCAACTTCTTTGGTCTTTTTAAGCCTGTGACTGAGGTCATTCATCCCAGACTTCACTACTAGGGCCTGTGATTGGGTCCCAGCTGTCACATGTGGTACACCGGTGCAAAAAAGATACCCACATGACTATCTTAGGATGTGTGATGGGGCCTTCCTAATTAGCAGATGAAAAAAAAAGCCCCTTATGTGGCCCCAACATAGTATAACATCTCCTTCTATTTTTTTGCTCACACACACAATATACAACCCTCCTTTTTGACCAACAACATGATACATTAGGGCCATGTGGCAAACCACACAGTATATGAAACCCCTTTTACAGGTCCCTCACATGGTCTATAGCCCACTTCATCTGGCTCCCAACACAGTATATGACCACTTTTCTCTGGCTCCCCTCACAGTATATGAACAATTTTTTTGGCTCTCCACACAGTATATAACCCCCTTTTTTTGGCTCATCACATGGTATATGAACCCCTTCTTCTGGCCCATCACATGGTATATGAACCCCTTTTTCTGGCCCATCACATGGTATATGATCCCCTTTTTATGGCCCACACACAGTGTCTTTTTTAACTGTAATTTATTAATGTTTTAATAGTAAATAACAGAAAAGAAATATAAAATATCATGAGGTAAACACAATAATGCAATTTCAAGTAAGACATCAAGATGGGTAGTCAAGCAAAGGGCAAAGGGAGAAGGAAAGAGGGGTGGAATAAGTCAGAGATACTGAAGTGTGCAATAGGTATCCCAGGGTGACCCAGGTGATAAAATCAGAGGTGGAGGGAGTCTGACTGACTTCAAGGGTAAGGCTTTGGGGATTTATCCAGTATGCAGAGGTAAAGGAAGAGTTTGGCTGGCTTCTTGTCAATCTGCCGCAGCAGAAAATTGAGTATAAAAAGATTATTCATGATAGCCTTTCCCCCCCTCCAATAGCCTTGTATCAGGGAACAGTCCCAAAATATGTTGTACAGGAACCCCAGGGACAAGGAGCAACTCCAGGAAGTGGCAGGTATTGCAGGATTTAGTGAGTGAAGGAGGACAGGGATACATTACTAATAAGGATTTTGTATTGTACCTCCCAAAAGGTCACACAGGTTAAGCATTTGGATGCTCATGACCATATGGTTTGCCATTGAGCTAAGGTAATCGATCTAGTTAAATAGTCGAAGGGCCTGAGCTCCAGGGTCAGAGGATCAGTCATATGTGGCAACCTAAAAAGTCCAGCTCTGGACCAGGATGGGCCATAGGAGCCGAGAGTCCCTCTGTGAGTAACTGATAATACAGAAAAGAGATATTAGAAGATTTCTACAAGGCCAGAGGGAACAAAGCAGAGCAGATTGCCCTCGTGGAACGTATAGGACCTAGTGTGGGGGTCGGGAGGAGAGAGAGAACAGGTCAACAGCATTAGGGTGCATAGGAGAATGCCACAGGTTCTCAATCTCCACCTATATTGTGTAAGCCTGTGATGCGACCCAAAAATGAGTGCACCTCATGGCCCAATAATAATGAAGGAAGTGAAGAACCGACGCCCCCAACACACATTCCTGTCAAGATGACAGATCTGGGGATCTGATGCCTGGAGGATCTTAGCGAGGGACAACTACCAGGAGAATTTTGAAAAAATATAATAGTTTCAGAACAAGGGTCATTTTTACTGCAAAATCCTGCCCAGTAAACGGATATGCCAAGGACGCCACTTATCTAACAACTGTTTGAGTTCTCTAAATAGGTGAGGGTAATTAACAGCAAAAAATATGGCATAGGAGGAGAGCGCTGAATTCCCAAGTATTTGATAGACTGTTTGCGCCATTGAAAATCAAAATTACTTGCGCAGCAGCTGAACAGCTTGGACTGTGGAACCCTCTGGAGGTCTATTGTCTAAAGACAGCCTAACCACTCGTTCAGAAAAAATTAGGTTGAAGTCTCCACCAAGGAGACAGGCCGCATCAAAGAAGGTCTGCAGATGACTCAGAACCCAGTGCAAAAAAGGGATCTGAGACGCTGTTATGATGGCCAGATGAAATAAGCCAGGAGCAGATACATACCTCCCAACTTTCAAGGAACAGAAAGAGGGACACACGCCATGGCAAATTTAGCTCCGCCCACTTTTGTTGACTCCGTCCATTTGCATCAATTTTTCCACGTGCCCCCAAACAATATAATTCTCCTACAGTCATCCTAATATTATATGCCCCCATATTATAATGTTCCCCTTCGGTAAGAAGTCCCTCTCCTCATGCCCCAGTTTAAACTGGGGGGAAATGCGAAGGGGGGGTACATTAAACAATGGGGTAGTTGGATGGGGACAAATTAATGGCAGCTGGAGTGAACATTAAACTGGGGGCAACTAGAGAAGGAGATTAAACTGGGGTAGCTGGAGGGTGACATTAAACTGGGGACAAGTAGAGGAGGACATGTTGACCACAGTTTAATGTCCCTTTCCAATCATCCCCAGCTTAATGTATCCATCCACTGACCCTTATCCCCCTCCATTTGCCACCAGTTTAATAACCCCCTTCATCTGCTACCAGTTTAATGGTCCTCCTCCATCTGCCCACAGTTTCATGCCCCCCGTATGTCTGCCCCCAGTTTCATGCCCCCCCTTCATCTGCCCCAGTTTCATATCATATTTAGTACACCCTGCACCCCACATCTCTGCCCCTCTCACACAGTACACCCTGCACCTCACATCTCTGCCCCTCTCACACAGTACACCCTGCACCTCACATCTCTGCTCCCTCACAGTACACTCTGCCCCTCTCACACAGTACACCCTGCACCCCACATCTCTGCCCCCCTCACACAGTACACCCTGCACCCCACATCTCTGCCCCCCTCACACAGTACACCCTGCACCTCATATCTCTGCCCCTCTCACACAGTATACCCTGCACCCCAAATATCTGCCCCCCTCACAGTACACTCTGCACCTCACATCTCTGCCCTCTCACACACAGTACACCAGGCACTTGACGTTTCTCCATTTTCCTCCACTGATATGACTCTTCTTCATGTGAATGATCGTGTTACAAGCATAGGCACGCCCCCTCCCCCTGTCATGTTACGTCTGATGTCATCAGCAGGTCCTCGCAGGAACGTAGTATTAGCTTTTTCCTGGGTATAACAGCCGGATGGTGAACTAAATAAAGTTTATTTATGAAGGCACGCATCAGGGGAATAGCGGGACATGTAGTAATCTGTCCGGGACCGCGGGACAGCAGGATGATAGCATGACTGTCCCATGGAAATCGGGACACTTGGGAGGTATGCATATGAATAAAAACGGTCTCATTCAAAAACCACTGAGGCAATTTACATACAAAAGGTAGGTGTGGAATAGCCTTTCTAAAGACTATGCAAGTATGTGCTTAGTTGAAAATGACTTTTCCCAATGATAGAGCCCCTTTAAAGCCTCCTTGTGAATGAAGCACCATTGTGACTTTTTGGTTTGCAGACTGCATTCTCCTGCAGTGCCTACAGCCCCCTATAAGTGATGAGTAATGAGGCACTGGTCACGCAAGCACACTGGTGTTCCTGTGGATAGGGGATAAGTGTCAGTAAAAGCACCACCCCTTTAAGATTAAAAACAAAGTAGTGGAAAGTTACATATTGAAAGAATATTCACTGTTTTAAATACTGTATAAAATAAAAAAAATCTACATTGTAAGTCTTATTAACACAACCGTGTGCTGGCCATCAGCCGTGACTGAATAGTACAGACGCTCATGCATCGGCTCATATATTACTGTGTACTGGGGCCACTATGAGACATAATACTGTGTGTAGGGGCCACTATGGGATATAATACTGTGTACTGGGGCCACTATGGGGCATAATACTATGTGCAGGTGCTATTATGGGGCACAATACTGTGTGCAGGGGCCACTATGGGGCATAATAGAGTGCACAGGAATGCGGCGGGGGGTCGGTCGGTCGAGGTTTTCGGTGTCGGTCAGGAAGGGGGGGCACCATGTCAAAAGTTCGCCACGGGGCCCCGCCAATTCCTAGTTATGCCACTGAGTGGAAGTTTAACCTCTGATGCGCCTATGAACTCAGAATGACCCAGTGCTGTGTAGACCCCTGTTTTAGAATATAGGTACTCATACAAATCTCTGCCTGGAAGGGCTATATACACATCAAAATGTCAACATACATCTCTGTTAGGATGAGAAAAAAGACTGTGGAAAGGGAAACATAGTCACATAAAGCCAACATAAACACATAGTCTAGACCTAGCTATAGACACATAGACTAGACCTAGCTCTAGACACATACTGTAGACTAGATCCAGCTCTAGACACACAGACTAGATCCTAACTTAGTGAGCTGATACGTCTTATGTAGAGTTTTAAAAGATAAAGTGCATGAACTACATGTACTGCTGACTAAAGATATAATTTTGAGGTTCTTAGCGCACAGTTTGACAAATTGTGCGAGCCCATCTGCCACGTCAAGGCGACCTCATTCAGATGGGTCCCTACACTAAGACTTCATTTAATAAATGCTATACCCCACTACCCATAGATAAGACCCCGGAGATCAAGTTCTTAGAGACTACTCTTTAATAGTGAGTCTATAAGAATGTAATTTCCTGTCTTATATGTAAAGTGTTAGTGTAGGGACCCATCATAAAAAGGCCACATAGTGGTCGATGGGCTCAGACATATCATGCAAAATTTTTGTTATGACATCACTATAACTAAAACATAGTAAAATACTATAATATTCTAATAATAGTAGGTAACTATAACATATATAATATTGTATTTATTGAAATACAATATATTTAAAGACACACTTAGACAACTTATACTTATATATCCTACTTCCCCTAGGCCATTTTGAAATGGAGTGTGCTCTGGATCCTACTCACCCTGTGTTCAAGAGAGGTATTTTATTTAGTGTAGGTTCCCATCTAAATGAGGTCAGCTTGTCGTGACTGTTTGATCAAATATGTATAACAAAAAACCCTCTAAATTTATATCACATTAGATGGTTTTATTTACAACAGTATTGCCCCATAGGGCATTCATATGTCCTTGTGCTGTGTACCCTGCATATATATACATGCAGGGTATAATGTATAATGTACAGGTTATATATTTTACTATGTGTATATGTATATATACCATACAGACACCTGACAATTACAATAAATGTAGATATAGATCTATTACACTATTACATAAGTGGACAATAACAGATATACTTATATATTTACATAGATTGCTACATATTTTATAGTATGAAGTATAAAGCGGTTATGTCATTCTTATCTTCTCCACCCCTCCATGCTATTCACCTCTCTATTATACCACTTTGCACTTGTTGCCTCTCTCCTCTACCCCTCCACATCTCTCCAATCTCGTCTATTCCATCGCACCTCAGGCCTCTCGGCTCTACCCCTCCATGCCTCAAGCCTCTCCCATTTACCCATTCATACCCCTTACCTTTGTCCTATAACCTTGGAGAGGCCTCTCTCTGTTATCCACCCATGCCTCTCTCCACTCTAGACCTCTTATCTCAACCCCTCCGCACCTCTCTCCTCTTCTCCTCTGCGACTCTTGCCTCTCTCCTTTACCCCTCCACACATCATTCTTCTCTCTTCTACTACTCTACCGCTCAATACCTGTCTCCTCTACCCCTCCATGCCTCAAGCCTCTCCCAGTTACCCATTCATGCCCCTTACCTTTGTCCTATAACCTTGGATTCCTTGTTCCTCTCTACTCTATCCCTCCACTGCTCGCACCTCACTCCTTTACTTTTCCGTGCCTTGCAATTCTATCCTCCACTCCTCCATGTTCTGTGCCTCTCTCATCTATTCCATTGTACATCAGGCCTCTCTCCTCTATACTCTGCTCTTCCCACCTCAGGCCTCTCTCTTTTATCCAACCATGCCTCTCTCCACTCTAGACCTCTTATCTCTCCCCCTCCGCACCTCACTCCTCTTCTCCTCTGAGACTCTTGCCTCTCTTCTTTACCCCTCCACACATCATTCTTCTCTTCTCTACTACTCTACCACTCCATACCTCTTTTTTTCTACCCCTCCATGCCTCAAGCCTCTCCCATTTACCCATTCATGCCCCTTACCTTTGTCCTATAACCTTGGATTCCTTGTTCCCTCCACTGCACGCACCTCGCTCCTTTACTTTTCCGTGCCTTGCGATTCTATCCTCCACTCCTCCATGTTCTGTGCCTCTCTCATCTATTCCATTGTACACCAGGCCTCTCTCCTCTACACTCTGCTCTTCCCACCTCAGGCCACTCTCTGTTATCCACCTATGCCTCTCTCCACTCTAGACCTCTTATCTCAACCCCTCCGCACCTCTCTCCTCTGAGACCCATGCCTCTCTCCTTTACCCCTCCATGCATCATTCTTCTCTCTTCTACTACTTTACCACTCCACACCTGTCTCCTCTACCCCTCCATGCCTCAAGCCTCTCCCATTTACCCATTCATGCCCCTTACCTTTGTCCTGTATGTCTACATATATATATAGCACAAAACCTATATATATATATATATATATATATATACACTATTTACATAGATTGCTACATGTTTCATAGTATGAAGAATTAGAGGGGTTATGTCATTCTTATCTTCTCCACCCCTCCATGCTATTCACCTTTCTACTATACCAGTTTGCACTTGTTGCTTCTATCCTCTACCCCTCCACATCTCTCCAATCTTCTCTATTCCATCGCAACTCAGGCCTCTCTCTTTTATCCAACCATGCCTCTCTCCACTCTAGACCTCTTATCTCTCCCCCTCCGCACCTCTCTCCTCTTCTCCTCTGAGACTCTTGCCTCTCTTCTTTACCCCTCCACACATCATTCTTCTCTTCTCTACTACTCTACCACTCCATACCTCTTTTTTTCTACCCCTCCATGCCTCAAGCCTCTCCCATTTACCCATTCATGCCCCTTACCTTTGTCCTATAACCTTGGATTCCTTGTTCCCTCCACTGCTCGGACCTCGCTCCTTTAATTTTCGGTGCCTTGCGATTCTGTCCTCTACTCCTCCATGTTCTGTGCCTCTCTCCTCTATGCTTTTGTGCCTTGTGCCTCTCTTCTTTATGCCTCTGAACGTCTCCCTTTCCAAGTCTGTCACCTCTGTCCTCTCTCCTCTTGACTTCCGCTTGTCTAGCCCCTCTTACTTACCCTTTCATGCCATTTGCCTCTACCCCTCTACGGTACTTTACCTCACGAATCTCTCCTTTACCCTCTGGGCCTAGCACCTCTCTTCTCTACCCCTCTGGACCTCATGCCTCTGTCCTCTACTCCTCCACACCTTGTGCCTCTCTCCCTCCTTACTTTGCACCTTTCTTCTCTTTCCTCTACACCTCCTACTGTACCTCTTATACTTACACTTAAGATATCAACATATATAATTATCACAAACACCTATATATACTCGTATATATACATATATACACTATTTACATAGAATACTACATGTTTTATAGTATGAAGTATTAAAGGGGTTATGTCATTCTTATCTTCTCCACCCCTCCATGTTTTTTACCTCTCTATTATACCACTTTGCACTTGTTGCCTCTATCCTCTACCCCTCCACATCTCTCCAATCTCTTCTATTCCATCGCATCTCAGGCCTCCCGCCTCTACCCCTCCATGCCTCAAGCCTCTCCCATTTACCCATTCATGCCCCTTACCTTTGTCCTATAACCTTGGATTCCTTGTTCCCTCCACTGCTCGCACCTCACTCCTTTACTTTTCCATGCCTTGCGATTCTATCCTCCACTCCTCCATGATCTGTGCCTCTCTCATCTATTCCATTGTACATCAGGCCTCTCTCCTCTACACTCTGCTCTTCCCACCTCAGGCTTCTTTCTGTTACCCACCCATGCCTCTATCCACTCTAGACCTCTTATCTCAACCCATCCGCACCTCTCTCCTCTGCTCCTCTGAGACTCATGCCTCTCTCCTTTACCCCTCCACACATCATTCTTCTCTCTTCTACTACTCTACCACTCCATACCTGTCTCCTCTACCCCTCCATGCCTCAAGCCTCTCCCATTTACCCATTCATGCCCCTTACCTTTGTCCTATATGTCTACATATATAAATAGCACAAAAACCTATACATGTGTATATATATATATATATATATATATATATACACACACACTATTTACATAGATTGCTACATGTTTCATAGTGTGAAGAGTTAGAAGGGTTATGTAATTCTTCTCTTCTCCACCCCTCCATGCTTTTCACCTCTCTACTATACCAGTTTGCACTTGTTGCTTCTATCCTCTACCCCTCCACATCTCTCCAATCTTCTCTATTCCATTGCAACTCAGGCCTCTCTCTTTTATCCAACCATGCCTCTCTCCACTCTAGACCTCTTATCTCTCCCCCTCCGCAACTCTCTCCTCTTCTCCTTTGAGACTCTTGCTTCTCTTCTTTACCCCTCCACACATCATTCTTCTCTTCTCTACTACTCTACCACTCCATACCTCAAGCCTCTCCCGTTTATCCATTCATGCCCCTTACCTTTGTCCTATAACCTAGTCTCTCCACTCTAGACCTCTTATCTCAACCCCTCCGCACCTCTCTCCTTTACCCCTCCACGCATCATTCTTCTCTCTTCTACTACTCTACCACTCCATACCTGTCTCCTCTACCCCTCCACATCTCTCCAATCTCCTCTATTCCATCGCACCTCACACCTCTCTCCTCTATTCCTCCCACCTCAGGCCTCTCTCTGTTATCCACCCATGCCTCTCTCCACTCTAGACCACTTATCTCTCCCCCTCCGCACCTTTCTCCTCTGCTCATCTAAGACTCTTGTCTCTCTCCTCTTCCCCTCCACACATCATTCTTCTCTACTACTCTAACACTCCATACCTCATTCTTTCTACCCCTCCATGCCTCAAGCCTCTCCCATTTACCTATTCATGCCCCTTACCTGTGTCCTATAACCTTTCATTCCTTTTTTCCTTTCTACTCTATCCCTCCACTGCTCACATCTCGCTCCTTTAATTGTCTTCAAATCTTCTGTACCTTGCTACTCCTCTACACCTTTGATAGTCTTGCTTCTCTTCTCTAACTTTCTGCAGCTTTGCCTCTCTTCTCGTCTCTCTTTTATCACTCCACGTCCCATGCCTGTCTTCTTAACCTTATGTTATCGTTATCTTACACCTCTCTCCTCTACCCATCTGCTCCTTTCACCTGTCTCCTCTACTCTTTCAGAGTTTGTACCTCTCCTCCTCTACCCCTTTAGGCTTTGTGCCTCTCTCCTCTATTGCTACCAGTCTTCACCAGTCTGTGTTCTCTTCCTATACCTTCCTATTTTTTTTTTTTTTACACTTGTGCCTCTCTCCTCTCCACCTCTCTCCTTTACCCCTTCACACCTCGTACCTCTCTCCTCTAACCCTCAGTGCCTGGCACCTGTCTCCTCTGTCCCCCCATGCCTCTTACCTCTCTCTCTTCAAGCTTCTCCCCTCTACACTTCTGTGCCTTTCTCCTTTACTCCACAAGTCTTCTGCCAGTCTCTCCTCTGACCTTTTTCCTCTCTTCTCTCCCCCTTTGTGCCTTGTTCCTTCAATGCATTTTGTTTCTACCCTTCCTGCCTCTAACCTCTCTACTGTCTCCTCCACACCTCTCGACTCTCTACTGCCTCCTCTACCCCTCTGCACCTTTTATCTTTCTCCTGTACCCCTTACACATACTATGTATAGACATACTTACCACACTTGTGGTCACCCTTCACACTGACATTTACATTCATGGTACCTGGATATCTCTGACACATTCATGCAGTTCATCCTATATGGAAACAAAGATAAAACCATGTAAGTTAGCTAGTAGTAATGACAGGTAATAGCGACAAACATTAGCAACGGTAATGTGAACGGCCCATTGCAAGTATATGGCAGCTGTGCTCTTGGCATATGTCAACTGATGACAACTGATACCATTGGACATAGGAAGAAATCTTATTAACAATGACGAGAGACATTCATAGAAATATTTCGTATTGTTATATAAATGATGAGTCAGATTAGAGAGAAGCTCACGAGAACAGAGGCTAATACTGGTCATTTATTAACAGTCACCCCCTCGCTGTTATGTGTAATAAAGTCTGTGCAATGATTGGTCATATTTTAAGATTTTCGGTATTAGGATTAGATCCCCAAAGTCATCACCTCTGCAGAGCCCGAGCATCTTCATGTCCTTCTTCTCTCTTCACCGTCTACTAACTGACCATAGCCAACTAATTTTTTTCAAATTCCTATCCTGCAATCCTATTGGTTTTTGCTGGCTGTAGTTGCCATGGTGATAAATGCAGCTGAAGATTTAACCCTTTAAGCACCAATACTGTTTTAGCATCAAGGTCTATTTATTTCTCTACAGACATTGCTGTATGAGGGCTTGTTCATTGCAGCATAAGATACATATTACTAAATGACCATCTTTTATTAACTATTTTTCATTCAATGGATCCAAACATTTACATTAATTATATTAATAAATATGTATAAGTTTTTTTTTTTTTGTCTCAGGGCTAGTTCACACGGGGACATGGACGCTGATTTTGACAGCAGATTTTGCGGCCAAATCAGCGTCCATACAATGTCCACACTATGTGAACTGCTCCCGCCGCGACCATCGCGGTCGCGGCTTTCACCTCCGCTGTCAGCTCAAATGAATGAGCCGACATGGAGGGCGCTGCGGCTGGGCGGAAGCCGCGGCTCATCGCGAGCGGCTTCCGCCCGAAAGATAGGTCATGTCGCTTCTTTTTCTGCTAGCGAGCTAGCAGAAAAAAAAAGCGAGCAGTTCACATAGGGATACATTGTATGGACGCTGATTTGGCCGCGAAATCCGCTGTCAAAATCAGCGTCCATGTCCCCGTGTGAACTAGCCCTCACTGTTTTTGCAGCATTAGAGCACATTTTAAATTAAAAAATATTTTTTGATGTCACCAAATTCCAAGAGCAACACATTTTTATTTGCTTTTACCATTGATGTAGCCATATTGGCCTTGTTTTTGTGGGACAAGTGATATTATTAACTATTTTGTGGTAGATATACAGTATACCATTGTCTGCCTTTTATTTTGGGGGGTGTAGAGAGAGAGAAAAAAACTTTCACCATCTTTTTTTTACAAATGTATATATAATATTTAAATTTTCTTATATGAGTCCTGATGAGGGTGAACTCCAATCATAAGCTTTTAATAAGTTTTTAAATGTTTATTGACTGAGGCAGATGGCAGGGGCTCAGCTGATGGTGAGTCGACAGTATGGCAGAATAGTGGCCCCTAAATGGCCTACTAATGACCCTCTTTATGCCCAAAACATAGTATAATGGCTCCCATGTGCCGTAATCACCCCCAGACAATATATTGGCTTATGCTCTCACCATGGTATAATGGCCCACTTTTGTCCCTATGCAAAGTATAATGACCCTCTTTTTCCCCCATACACAATTTAATAGCCCCTATCACAATATGTATATGGTACCCTCCCCCTCCCAGTATATGGCATCCTTTTTTGCTGCCAACAGCTCATTTTATTCACCAGTGTATTCAACACATCTGCTTCCTCCGAATGCAGATCAGTTGAAACCAGGACATATCTCCCATCGACCGGGACCGCGGGACACAACCTGGAATCCGGGAATGTCCCGCAGAATCTGGGATGGTTGGGAGGTATGGATATATACCACTACAAGGACACCGTATGGTGATAATATTAGTATATCTCAGGCCTGGCTGACATCTACATTTGGGGAGTCCACTTTGGGACCCCCGAACAGAAACCTATATGCATTAAAAAGCGGTTACCTTCAGGAATCCAGAGGACCCCATAGACTATAATGGGGTCCATTAGGTGCTTCCAGGACTTTTTTTCTCTGCATGTTTTGTGCGGAAACCGAGCAGAAACCTCATGGACCCCAGAGTCTATGGGGTCTGCGGGTTTCCCAGATAACCACTTTTTAATGTGTATAGGTTTTCGACAGGAAGTCCCCAAGCTGACCGCCCCCCCTGAATGGATACCCGAACGCAGATGTGAATAGGGCCTAAATTGGGGGCCCACTTGGACATGTTCGCCCCACATGTGCTGAACCCCTAGCTACGTCTCTGGTCTAGTCACACTTGTTAGACTCCCCCACAGTCCTCTCACTGATGTAAATGTCAATAATGTCCAGGAAGCACATGTGGTAAAATGGCCCAAATTCTTTTTAATTCCACCCTGCCCTGGTTTTTTTCAGTATTCTAGTACATCATTGATTACATGGTATGCACTTCACATCTCTGCCCCTCTCACACAGTACACCCTGCACCTCACATCTCTGCCCCTCTCATAGTACACTCTGCCCCCCACACAGTACACCCTGCACCTCACATCTCTGCCTCCTCACACAGTACACCCTGCACCCCACATCTCTGCCCTCTCATACAGTACACCCTGCACCTCACATCTCTGCCCCCTCACACAGTACACCCTGCACCCCACATCTCTGCCCAGTGTGACCCAGTTCATGGCACCACCAACACCTGAGGTGGTATGAGACTCCATTTTGAGACCTGGATGTCACAGTCACAGTCCCTGCTGCCTCTCCTCCCTCTGAGCGTCCTCGTATCATAACCTTCCTCATCACCATGGTCTTACCCGTCTTGGGGGCAACAGGTCTGGGAGATGCCTGCTGAAGCTCCTCGCTGGTTCGGTACTGTTCCACCAAACACACCAGCCATTTTTTTACCAGATAAACCAGCTCATGCATCTAGGATCGGGGTGGGAGACTCTCAGAGAATATCCAGTGGCACACTTCTCCAGCACATACATACATGTTCACACCAAAATGTGCTAAGATCTCATCTCTGGACAATTTCTCGCGCTCGGTCACTTGCTTAAAAACCCGAAGATATACCTTCACATTGTCTGTGGACGTCATCTTTTGCTGCAAACTCTTCATGGCAGCTCGAGCAGCGGTCTGTACCCTCTGGGTCTCTTTTGTACCATCACACTCTCCTGCCATCCTCTGGTAGACCAGAGCCTTGCTGAGCTGCACCAGCGTCTCCATAAGCCACAAGTTCACCTCTGCTGCTATTCCTGTGCTTGCTGTCGTCATATCTCAGCTTCTAGCATGGCTTTTTGCCGCTGTGCCTGAGCTTGCTGCTGCTGTAGGATGACCTGTCCAAATTGTTTCACAAAGTTCTCCATGCTGGAGGTCTCCTTTTTAATCTCTCCTGCAGCTTTCACCCAGAATATAGGAGAGGGAAAAAAAAATTGGTGTATGACTCTTTAAGACTGTTTAAATTGAGTTTGCCCGCATCCGAAGCACCATATGTATGGGAGGTAGCTCTGTAGCAGCAAAGGTACGGACACAAGCAGTCAAAGACAGGAACACGAAATATGCAGCAAATGGGTTTATTTAGAAAAAAATGGAAAAATAAGCCTTAACTGCAGGCAAAAACAAAGCAAAGTCCTGCTCGTCTGATCGACTAACTAAACAGAAATTATAACCTAACTATACGTGTGGCTTACTACTAACCACATGAACAAAACAAGCACAATGTTGTCTCATTGGACTCAGGGTTACAGGACAGACCCAGCCACCTCCTCTCACTCCCTGGATCTGCACTAGAATGCAGGATCTACAGCCCTTTCTGGCTCAGTAATGAGCCAAGGACTCACACCTGAGGCTGAGGCCTACTCAAGTCCCGCACTGGACCACACATAAGTTAAAAACCTGGGGGAGATATAGTGAGATTCCAGCACTCTGCCTGTCTCTTCCATATATATATTATACATGCATCTCAATAAATTAGAATATCATCAAAAAGTTATTTTTTTTTTTTTAGTAATTGAGAAAGTAAAACACATACTGTATATTATATTGAGTCATTACAGACAGGGTGAACTTTTCAAGTGTTTATTTACATTAATGTTGATTGTGGCTTACAGCCAAGGAAAACCCAAGTGCAGGATCCAATGTTGCACATAGTACTGCATGTGTAGGGGCACTACGGCGCACAGTAGTGTGTGCAGGAATGCAGTTTGTGTGGGGGAAGGGGGGCTCAGGGAGCTGGGAAACCCCATGTCAAATGGTTGCCTTGGGGCCTTGCCATTCCTAGTTACGCCACTGCCTTTGACGCTCCCACTTCTCTGATCCCACTACCAGCACCCCAGTCCATATGAAGCTTGGCAACAGGTATTTATGGATGCCATCTGGCCATCCCTGTAACAAGCAAAGTCTTTCCAAGAATAATGTCCTCAGAGTCTATCATTTCTGGCTGGACCAGAGAACAATTGGCACCAGAGTCTCTTAATCCCTGAGTGGCTTTTGCTCCCACCCTCACAGTCTGCATGTGGTGCTGTAAGTTTTGTTCTCTACCAGAGACAAAAAAACTATTATTGGTTTGGCAGATACGAGCACGACTTTCCTCTCTGGGTAAGCCGACCTTACATGGCCCACTTTGTTACACCCAAAACATTTGTGCGAATTCCCCTGAGCTGGGGTTTTCCCCACAGGAAGTTTATCACCGGTTTGGAGATAGAACGCTGTGGTGACTTCCTTTCTTGCCTCTTCTTCCAGCTTGGAGACCTCTGTAGTGATGGCACTTGTGAGTACAATGCTATCAATACAGATGGCAATAAGTAAACTAATGGCACCAATCTACTGGTATCTACCATGACGGCACAGATGCCGCTGCTGCCTTCTATAATACCACCATTACCTCAGCCCTGGACTCTGTGGCCCCCTACACACACACCAGAGCCCGACCGATCAATAGGCAACCCTCGCACACCGACCTGACTAAAAAACTGAAACATGCCTCGCAGGTTGCAGAACGCCTCTGGAAGAAAAGCCACTCCCAGGAAGATTTCCTCAGTTACAAAGAGGCAGTTCTCACGTTTAAGAACGCACTCACCTCCGCAAAGCAGGTCTACTTCACCACACTCATATCTGCACTCTCTCGCAATCCCAAACAGCTATTCACCACCTTCAACTTCCACCTCTGTCCTCCTGCGCTCCCTCCGACGTCACTTATCTCAGCTGACGACTTTACCTCCTACTTCAAAACTAAAATTGACACCATCAGAGACAGTCTCACCCTACTCCCCCGACAACCCATCCACCCAACTGCTCACTGCTCATCATCCTTGACCTGTTTCTCCACCATCACTGATGAAAAACTCTCCTCCCTAATCTCCAAATCCCACCTCACCTCCTGTGCGCTTGACCCGATCCAGTCACATCTCATCCCCAAACTCACTGAAGTCATTACTCCGACCCTAACCCACCTCTTCAGCCTATCTCTGGCCAATGGATCCTTCCCCTCTACCTTCAAACATGCCACAGTCACACCTATACTTAAGAAGCCGTCCCTCGATCCATCCTCTCCAGCCAATTATCGTCCCATCTCACTGCTCCCGTACGCCTCAAAACTGCTTGAGCAACACGTCCACTCAGAACTATCCTCCTATCTCTCGTCCAACCTGCTCTTTGACAGACTATAGTCAGGCTTCAGACCCCATCACTCCACTGAAACTGCCCTAACAAAAGTCACTAATGACCTTCTAACTGCCAAAGTCAAACGCCATTACTCTGTCCTCCTCCTCCTTGACCTCTCCTTTGCCTTGGACACAGCTGACTACTCCCTCCTGTTGGAAATTCTCTCATCCCTTGGTATCTCAGACCTGTCCCTTTCCTGGATCTCCTCATACCTCACCTACCATACATTCAGCGTCTCCCACTCGTACACCACCTCCTCACCTTGCTCTCTCTCTGTAGGTGTCCCCAAGGGCTCCGTCCTAGGACCCCTCCTGTTCTCCATCTACACCCTTGGCCTGGGCCAACTCATAGAATCTCATGGTTTTCAATACCATTGCTATGCCGATGACACCCAAATATACATCTCTGGACCAGACATTACCTCCCTGCTGGCCAGAGTTCCAGACTGTTTAGCAGCTGTAGCCTCCTTCCTCTCCTTTCTCAAACTCAACATGGAGAAAACAGAGTTCATCATCTTCACCCCACCCCGTATGGCCCCTCCATCTGACCCATCTATCAAAGTTAACGGAACCACAATTACTATGCATCATACAGAGCTTGAAAAAGTGCTGAATAGCACGAAACAGCTGTCACTCTTCCTCTGAGCGTGCCTCCTCCCATTGTATGTTTTTACTTGGACTTCTTCAATAAAGCTTGGATTTTTTACGTATAGGGTGAGTGCCAAGTTTTTTCTATATTTTACATACTTTTTGGACTTTGCTTCACTTTGAGCACCACCCTAATACAGTAATTTTTCACCTCCATCCAGGCTATTGCTTTTTCTTGGTATTGCCACCTTGCTTCACATATACAGTCCTATGAAAAAGTTTGGGCACCCCTATTAATCTTAATCATTTTTAGTTCTAAATATTTTGGTGTTTGCAACAGCCATTTCAGTTTGATATATCTAATAACTAATGGACACAGTAATATTTCAGAATTGAAATGAGGTTTATTGTACTAACAGAAAATGCGCAATATGCATTAAACCAAAATTTGACCGCTGCAAAAATATGGGCACCTCAACAGAAAAGTGACATTAATATTTAGTACATCCTCCTTTTGCAAAGATAACAGCCTCTAGTTGCTTCCTGTAGCTTTTAATCAGTTCCTGGATCCTGGATGAAGGTATTTTGGACCATTTCTTTCTACAAAACAATTCAAGTTCAGTTAAGTTTGATGGTCGCCGAACATGGACAGCCCGCTCTCAAATGATCTGAAAACAAAGATTGTTCAACATAGTTGTTCAGCGGAAGGAGACAAAACGTTGTCTCAGAGATTTAACCTGTCAGTTTCCACTGTGAGGAACATAGTAAGGAAATGGAAGACCACAGGGACAGTTCTTGTTAAGCCCAGAAGTGGCAGGCCAAGAAAAATATCAGAAAGGCAGAGAAGAAGAATGGTGAGAACAGTCAAGGACAATCCACAGACCACCTCCAAAGAGCTGCAGCATCATCTTTCTGCAGATGGTGTCACTGTGCATCAGTCAGCAATACAGCGCACTTTGCACAAGGAGAAGCTGTATGGGAGAGTGATGAGAAAGAAGCCGTTTCTGCAAGCACGCCACAAACAGAGTCACCTGAGGTATGCAAAAGCACATTTGGAGAAGCCAACTTCATTTTGGAAACAAAGATTGAGTTGTTTGGTTATAAAAAAAAGGCGTTATGCATGGCGTCCAAAAAGAAACAGCATTCCAAGAAAAACACTTGCTACCCACTGTAAAATTTGGTGGAGGTTCCATCATGCTTTGGGGCTGTGTGGCCAATGCCGGCACCGGGAATCTTGTTAAAGTTGAGGGTCGCATGGATTCCACTCAGTATCAGCAGATTCTTGAGAATAATGTTCAAGAATCAGTGACGAAGTTGAAGTTACGCCGGGGATGGATATTTCAGCAAGACAATGATCCAAAACACTGCTCCAAATCAACTCAGGCATTCATGCAGAGGAACTATTACAATGTTCTGGAATGGCCATCCCAGTCCCCAGACCTGAATATCATTGAACATCTGTGGGATGATTTGAAGCGGGCTGTCCATGCTCGGCGACCATCTAACTTAACTGAACTTGAATTGTTTGTCCAAAATACCTTTATCCAGGATCCAGGAACTGATTAAAAGCTACAGGAAGCGACTAGAGGCTGTTATCTTTGCAAAAGGAGGATCTACTACATATTAATGTCAATTTTCTGTTGAGGTGCCCATACTTTTGCACCGGTCAAATTTTGGTTTAATGCATATTGCACATTTTCTGTTAGTACAATAAACCTCATTTCAATCCTGAAATAAAACTGTGTCCATCAGTTATTAGATATATCAAACTGAAATGGCTGTTGCAAATACCAAAATATTTAGAACTAAAAATTATTAAGATTAATAGGGGTGCCCAAACTTTTTCATAGGACTGTACTATATTGTCTTGGAACCACAATTACCCCTGTCCCATGGGCCCGATGCCTTGGGGTAACCCTGGACTCCAACCTATCCTTCAAGTTACATGTTCAAACCCTCAACACTTCCTGCCGCCTCCAACTCAAGAACATCCATCAAATCCGCTCCTTCCTCACCCCGGATGCTCGTCCAGGCCCTCATAATCTCCCGCTTAGACTTACTGCAACACTCTTCTCCATGGACTCATGGATCTTCATCGGCTGCTCCCCTCTGCTGGTCCTTCCACTGGTTACCTATAGCCCAGCGAATTGAATTAAATCTAGTAACATTAATATACAAAGCCATCCACAACCTGTCCCCTCCATATATCTCTGACCTCATCTCCCACTACCTGCCCACACGTAACCTCAGATCCTCCAATGATCTCCTACTCCGCTCTGCTCTCATCCGCTCCTCACACAACTGTCTCCAAGATTTCTCCCGTGCATCCCCCATACTCTGGAACTCCTTATCAAGACACATAAGACTAACCCCCACAATCACAGGCTTCAAGAAGGCCCTGAAGACTCACCAATTCAGGCCTACAACCTCCAATAACACTATCACCGCACTGCCATCTGAACAGCCTCCCCCTCTCCTTCTGTCTCTACCCCCCTTCCCTCATAGATTGTAAGCCCTTGTGGGCAAGGCCCTCTACTCCACTGTGCCACTTGGTCACTGTTAGTATTATATCTACCTGTATATTTTGTGTATTGTATGTAACCCCCAAATGTAAAGAACCATGGAATTAATGGTGCTATATATATAAACAACAATAATAATAATACCTACAAAACTAAAAGCGCTCTGAATTCAGCACACTGTCAGCTATGTTATGGTATATAACATTCCCAACCTTAGAGATTATGAAAGCATCCTGTTCCAACCCCACTTAAAGGGATTGTCCAGGATATACCATTTATTGCAAGGAAAGGTAATAAATAAACCCATACTGACTTGTCCATGGTGTTGTCCACCATGGTCCTACTGCTCCCGGGTCCTGTTTCGGCAGAAGTCCTCATTACATGTGACTACTGAGGCCCTACGGTGGCCTTAAGAAAGAACACAGGACGCCCCGGTTCCTTTACTTAGGCGATGACTAGCCACAATGGCCACATGAGGCGAGGACTTCTTCCGGAAGACGCACCAGGACTCCGTGGTACTGGAATGTCTCAGGGGACATTATAGCACCAACAACAGGTATTTTTTATTTCTCTGTCGCCTTGCTGGAGACTGGAGTCCAGGTGTGATTAAATATATGACTATTGCAAAATTAACTAATTTTAATGTCCTGCTCTTTGGTGTTAGATTATGCTACACGATAAAGAGAAGAAAACCTAAACTATGCTAAGCGTAAGTATTCCCATGCTACTCCCGGCCCCCTCCCTCAATAGCACAAGCAGAACAGCTGCTTAGCGAAATGCCTCTGACGTCACCCAGCTGCCAATCACAGGAGGCGTAACATGAAGCAGCACGGTGTGCGGCTCCAATGAGCGCGGTGATTGGTGAGGCTTCAGTTGTGTGGGCTGGCTCAGACATCAGGGAAGTGCACTGCTGTGATACGCTGCCAGCTTCCGGTAGTGGCCGTCACAAGACTTAGCTGCGGTACCGCTGGGTATGGTGCGTTTGTGTTTTTCTTGTGGTGGCTTCAGGTCTAGTTCAGAGCCCAATACACATGATAGGTTTCCCGGGTGCGCCAATAGTATATGCTGCCCAGTCATAGGTCACCGTACAAGTGCATGACGTGCCGGAGAATGTCACATTACAGCCTTCATTAGGTCCAGGCCTGCTATTCATGTCTACATTGCTGTTTGGATCAGAATTGCTTTGTGACATGTTATCAGTACAGAGGCAATGTTTGTTATGTAACTGTACTAGCTATGTGCAGCTCAATGTGTGTGTGTGTACAGTATATTATATGTGTATGTAATGTCAGCTTGTAGCTGCGGTAAGTCTTGTCACTGGACTCACTATATATTACATTACTGTATATTATCTGTGTATGTGATGTCAGCCTGGAGCTGCGGTAAGTCTTGTCACTGGACTTACTATATATTACAGTATATTATATGTGTATGTAATGTCAGCCTGTAGCTGCAGTAAGTCTGATCACTGGACTCACTATATATTACATTACTGTATATTATCTGTGTATGTGATGTCAGCCTGGAGCTGCGGTGAGTCTGATCACTGAACTCACTATATATTACATTACTGTATATTATATGTGTATATGATGTCAGCCTGGAGCTGCGGTAAGTCTTGTCACTGGACTTACTATATATTACAGTATATTATATGTGTATGTAATGTCAGCCTGTAGCTGCAGTAAGTCTGATCACTGGACTCACTATATATTACATTACTGTATATTATATGTGTATGTAATGTCAGCCTGGAGCTGCAGTAAGTCTTGGCACTGGACTCACTATATAGCTGTGAATATTTGTCTACAGATGTGTATGTACATAATGCCTCTCGCCTTCAGTATAAAGCATTATATCCCCCATCAAGAACTGGACATATGGCGTTATATTGAAGGATCAGAGATGGTTTATTATAAAGGAGAACTCTTACATAGCACGGTTAGGATGAAGCCTATTCTATTGGGTAAAGGATTTGGGAGGGTACGCCAAACAGTTTCTGTTTACACTCCAGCAGATCGCATAAAATATGTTGCATCAAGTATGTCCATCGGCATTACAGAAACATTTGGGAAATCCCTTCATCAGGCTGGAACAGTACAATGACAGCCCTAATGCACCAATGCCTCTGATATGTATGATCTACATGTCCCCTACATTCTTGCCTTAACTTGACATTCAGCATAATACTTTGTTTGTTTTCTCCCCATACATCGAGATCTTCCACCATTGTTTTGTATTTTTGACTATGTTTGTAATCGTGACAGTTATATGGTTGTTATTGTATTGTTCTAGCTTGATGAAGGCTCCTGTTCCCAAAACATTGCTGTAATATTGTTGGACATACCAAAGTGTCATATTTAATGTAACCTATTGAATTAAAAAAGGTATTTGCACACAGGAAATACTTGGAGTCCTGTCTCAAATCTTTTACTATACTGAAGCAATTTTGGGTTTGTGGTCAGTCCCCATGGTGATCATGCGCCCACCTTTGAAGTGCCATCCTATATATACTGTATATAGAAGTATATTTACAATCCTATTTCGTTGTGATGTTAAAGGGCTTATCTTCCAGCAAATATATGTAATGCACTAAACACCATTTTAAGTCTAATATTACTGATGACCTATCATAAGGATAGGACATCATTATCAGATCAGTGAGGGTCCAACACCCCCGTCGATCAGGTGTTCTCAGCAGCTGCTACACAGAGAAGGAAGCATAGCGATGTGCTCTGTATATTGGCTTAACTACCATCCAAGCAAACAGGAGCTGATCTGCAACAGACCTGTCTGCTTCCTGTTCTATTCTCTGTGTATCAACTGATCACTGGGGGACCCGAATTGATCTGATATTGATGACCTGGCCTTATGATAGATCTTCAGTATTCTTAGCTTATCATTAGGCCGGCAAAGGTGAAAAAAGCAAAACAAACTCATCTGTTCCCACTGCTCCGTTTTTTTAACCAGACGCAAAGTCGGGCATGCAGAACTGTGCAGCCACCTGTATTCAGTGGGTCAGTATGATTAAAGGGGTTGTCCCATCACAAGGATCCTATCTATACTGCTGTTAATGTGTCTGCCAATACAGACCTGGCATTCGCTGTAATAGAGAGGCGGATGCCGGGGAGGGTTAGACGCCGGCACAGGTGCCTGCAACATCGCTACGCTCCTGCCCTGCATGAAGCCAGCAGCGGCAGGAGCGATGTTGCTATTCCGGAGGGGGCGGAGGAGCGGAATAGCAGCATCGCTCCTGCCGCTGCTGGCTTCATGCAGGGCAGGAGCGTAGCGATGTTGCAGGCACCTGTGCTGGCGTCTAACCCTCCCCGGCATCCGCCTCTCTATTACAGCAGATGCCGGGTCTGTATTGCATTGTGAAGACTGTACGTCCGATGCCTAGCTGCATCGGGAGCGCACACGCAGGGCCAGCGGCATAGAAGCGACGTCTTCTCGCCGCTGGCTTTGCATATGTAACCCCGCCCACCAATGACGCAACAAAGCAGGAAGAAAGAAGAATTTACAGCAGCGAAGACTGGTGAGTATGCGACGTAAGAATACCCCTTTAAGGTATGCTCACACATAGGAATTTGTAGCGGATTTGGGGAGGATTCTGCCCTGAGTCTGCCTCCCATTGAAAGCAAAGAGATCGCAGCAGGACGCTGAAAAAAAAAATCAGTGTTTGGCTTTTTCCAGATAATTGTTTTTACCGCAAAGTGGGCATCCACATTGCTCTGACTATAAAAGGCTGCGGGCAAACGTGGCGTTTATGCCATGTTGGTCCCCGGCCTTAAAGGGGTTGTCCAGGCAAAATTTTTATATTTTAAATAGGCCCAGGGAGGTGGGGGGGAAAAAAAAAGTCATATTCTTCTATCCCTGGTGCCTCCCTGCATTGTTATCTTTCATCAGAAGTCCCCGCCACATGTGACTGCTGAGGCCAAACAGCAGCTTCAACAAAAGGGATCTGGGACGTCAGAGCCAGCAAACAGTTTCACTTTTTTCTTTTTTCCACCTTTCTCACCCTATTTAATATATAAAAATTTTACTTGAACAACCTCTTAAATTTTCCGCCACATGAACGTAGCCTTATGGAGATACCAAGTTTATAAATTTACAGCTTTTTTTAAAAAAAATTTTTTTTTAATTAATTAATTTATTTTTTAAAAATTTTATATAATGTTTTAACTTCTTAAAAACAATCCAGAACTTTGGGAAAAAAAAAAAATTTTTTACTCCATATTCTGACTTCCGTAACTTTTTAAAATTTCCATGTACAGAGTTGCATAAGATGTTTTGTTTTTGTATGTTTTATTTTGTGTAAGGTACTTTTTATTTATACCATTTTCGGAAATGTCAATTGTTTCACTTTTTCATTAAAATTTTTATGGGTGTCGAAACAGTGAAGAAGCGGTGGTTTAACTGTTTTTCTCTTTTACCTTGCTTTTGTTGTCATATGATCTGCAAGGAGTTTGTATGTTCTCCCTGTGTTTGTGTGAATTTCCTCCGGGTACTCCGGTTTCCTCCCACTATCTAAAGACATACTGATGGGGAAAAGTAGATTGTGAGCCCTATATGAGACAGTGTCTGTAAAAGTGATGTGGGATATGTTGGCGCTGTACAAGTAATCAAATTATAGAAAAAAAATTTTCTGTTTGAAAATGCAGCAGTTGCCAGTGTGGCCCTTTGTATAAGTATTCTAAATTGTAATATGAATGCACTGATATTGCGGTTTGGGGCCTCCGTCCTGGCCGCCCCTCTTGCCTGTTTATTTGCTTTTAGGACGCTGCACAGTTTACCTTCTGTTTGTGTTATAATTTTTGAAAAATCTTTAATAAAACCCGTTTATACATACATTTTAATATGAAAGTATTTTCAAATGAAATGGTACTTGTTTATTTGATAGACTCATTCCTTTCTGTGTGAATTTTCCCTATAAGCTCAATATGGAGGAGCCAGACAGAGAGGCAGTGGCCACTGCTGTGCAGCGCGTAGCTGGAATGCTACAAAGACCAGATCAGCTGGATAAAGTAGAGCAGTATCGAAGAAGAGAGGCTCGAAAAAAAGCGTCTGTAGAGGCCAGGCTAAAGGTAAGCCTTTACCTACAAGTCCTTTGTAAACTGACTTCTTTTATGGAGTTATAGAAGCCTCTTATTACCAATGTCTACTTATATCTGTTCACAGTATAATCTTATGGAGGTTAATTTTTAATATGCATATTGAGTAATAGTTGGATCTAGATATCAGGGTCCACTTTCATATTTTCTTAAAGTTAAAGATATTGTCCAAAAGAAAAAAAAACACAGCTGAGTTGATCCTCTCATGGTCCCCACATGTCTGTGTTTATCTGCCATAGCAATGAGGTATCATATCAGTATGAGATTGCTGCAACAAATATCTGTTATCTTTGATCGTGTGCAATACTTGTCGGTTTCACCGATGTAGCCAAACTTCTGGACAACAAGATTCTTATGAAAATACTATATCATGTTATATTTTACAGGCAGCTATACAGTCACAGCTTGACGGTGTGAGAACAGGCTTAAACCAGCTTCACAATGCCCTGAATGATGTAAAGGACATCCAGCAATCTTTGGGAAATCTCAGCAAAGACTGGAGGCAGAGTATAAATACTATTGAAAGTCTGAAAGATGTGAAGGATGCCGTTGTCCAGCACAGCCAACTTGCTGCAGCAGTTGAAAACCTTAAAAACATTTTCTCTGGTGAGTCATTTGAAAAAATTTCTGTGCATGGGCATTATTTATCAACATCTTTTTTGTCCCATTTTACACAATTAAATTTGCAACTCAGCAAGAAAGGGGAAAACATACTCTCAAAAAAAAAAAAATACAAATTATACACAAAAACACAAAACACAGCAACAGCAACCATGGGCTCACAGCATAGAACCCCTCCCAACCCCAGGAAGCAAAATGTATGTAAGATGAAGACATACTAGCTGCAAGGTAGGGACACAGCCATTCTGATGTCCCAGTGCTATGAGGGCACTCATGAGATCCGAAAATAAGGTTATGGGGTACTAGCCATCATAATATTGGTTAGGCTCCTTTAGAAGGGCTCTACTGGGTAAGGTCGGTACACTGAACCGTCACCCTAAATGCCCTCAAATTCGGTGGCACATTTTCTTGCTGATGTTCAGAAAAGATCGATAAGTAATGGTGTATTTTCATTTGAGGTATATATGTATATCGCCTGTTGGTAGGATAAGAGTATCTTTTTGCATTCCTGAAGCCTGAAGTGTATCTGTTATTTCACAGTGCCAGAAATTGTAAAAGAAACACAAGATCTCATTGAACAAGGAGAACTACTGGAGGCACATCGCAAACTGATGGACCTGGAATGTTCTCGTGATGACCTGATGTATGAACAATATCGGATGGACAGCAAAAATACCCATGACATGAATCTAATTCAGAATTATTTCGGGGAAGTTCAGCATCTATCTGATGAGCTGGCTAAACAGTTGTGGATGGTTATCCAGAGATCCATAACAACTGTTCGTAAAGATCCCACCTTGCTTGTCTCAGTAGTTCGCATCATAGAGCGGGAGGAGAAAATAGACCGCCGCATGATGGATAGGAAGAAACAGACTGGTTTCATTCCCCCTGGAAGACCTAAGAAGTGGAAGGAAAAGATGTTTGTGGTTCTGGAAAAAACTATTGGAACTAGAATTGAGGGTACTCAAGCAGAAACGAGAGAGTCCGATAAAATGTGGCTAGTTCGCCATTTGGAAATTATCCGCCGTTATGTGCTGGATGATCTCATAGTAGTTAAAAACCTTATGGTGCAATGTTTTCCTCCTACTTACAATATATTCAATAAGATGTTAGCATTGTATCACCAAGCTTTGTCTTCTCGGATCCAAGAGTTGGCATCAGAAGATCTTGAAGCTAATGAGATTGTCAGTCTCCTCACTTGGGTTTTGAACACCTATCACAGGTAATGCCACCGGTTAGACATTATTGACCAATTTAATGCAGAATGTGTATTGTGATGAGCTTATTTGAGCTTTAAGAAGGTTTTGAAAACTAGACTTGGTAAAGTAATCCCTTACTCATATTTGAGTTGTTTAGTCATTTAGTTTAGTTTTAGTCATTTTTTAAGAGCAGAAGGGAACTGCATGCATTAATGTTTATTCTGCCGTATACTGTGTGTGTGGGGCCACTAATGTGGCATTAAACCACGAATGGGCCTTAGTACTCCCGTACAGTATAATTCCTTATTAGTTCCTGGATACAGAGTAATGGCCCTGATTGTCCCCCACAAAGTATAATGCTAAATAAATGCTCTGACAGCAGCCAGGAGAAACTCTTGCAACCCAACCACTGTCATTTACATTAATACTATAGTATAGTACCATTGGGGATCAGTAAACGTCCCTGCTGCCTGTACAACTACTAATCCCTGCTGCTGCTATAGTAATGTAATAATGCTAAAGACCAGCAGTCGGGCGGTGACTAGTTTCTCCGCAGACATCAGTCTCGAAAACTGGCAGCTTCAGTCCCCCAGCTGAATTATCTACTCCATGTCCTGCACTGATGTGTTAGAACAATGTAGGGCAGGTAAGGAGAGAGCGCACACAGCTCTAATCAGCAAAAGCATTTTATCAGTGCTTCTTCCCAATCATTAAGCAACTGGTCACTGGGGGTCTGGCACTGCTGGACCCCATTCAATTTGAACTGTAAGACACAGGGATGACTTAGCAAGGTGTGGTGTTTTGTAATTTATTTATTTTTTAAGAAAGACTTTTTAAAAGCTGAAAGAAACAGTTTATTTCATAAAATGTTTGCTCTTTCTTTCCTATAAAGTGAAGGAGGTTGTCCTATCAGTGATTGATAGTCTCCCCTATGTAACCGTGTATACAAAGATAGCGGTCAATCTCTGATGGGGCTTCTTCCTAGTCTTTATAACAAGCAAAGAGCAAATATTTGAATGAATAAATAATAGTGGCTATTCTTGATAATCCTTGACAATGTTTATCAGTTTCAAGTAATGACGCTCCCCTCAGAGAGTGTGACGTCCCTTTAGTAAAATCTGTATATTGTAGAAATACAGTAGGTAAGTCACAGTTGCTGACAAACTCATCCTGTAGGTTTCTGATTTTTCCAAATCATTTGACTTACCAGGAGTTAGGCCACTTTTAGACTTTGGGGTCTTTTGAACTGAGATGGCAGCAGTGTAGAAGATAACTGCATATTTTCAAGCCCAGCAATTGTGTCTTTGGTGTCAGTACTTTTGTGCTAGAATCACACTTCTTTTTTCTGGAGGGAGTTTTTGAGCCAAATAGGAGAGGAGTATCAGTCTTCCATACATTCCCTGGTTTTTTTGGATTGATTCCTTGCTTTTGGCACAGCTGCCCTTTCTCTGTTTTGCCCGCATAGTGTGCACTGTCCACCCACTTTTCTTGTAAGTGCAGCACAACCCCATTCAGGTATAGAGGATGCAGTGCTTTATCACAGTATTTTCAGGGAGGTCCTACCTCTTGGATCACCATTTGTTATAAAATGATAGCATACACCATTGATGTGCCTTTACTTTATAATATGTAGAATATTCTTTTTTGCTGTCTTTCTGCTTGAGCCAAACTGTTGATTCTGATTTGACTTGGCTCTAATGTCACACAACCCTCTAATGGTGGGATCCAAGGGTCTGTTTTCTGATCCGTGATTGTCAAGGCTGAAGAAAATATTGATTCAAAGGATGTTTTCCAATGAGCATAATCTCATTTAAATTTGTAGACCGAAAAGTTAGACATTTTTGCCATAATAATTAATTAAAAGTTTTTCAGAGTTTTAAAGGTTTTCTCCAATCGTCTTAGTGGTGACAGTCTGATTGCTTGCCTATGGCTACAGCCATGATTACAGGAACTTTGTATGGTCTGAGACTTATTAGAAGCTCAGTATTTGTGGCAAGGTTAGCTTCTCATGCATGAAGTGTCCCTTCTTGGGAACATCTGGGTTTCTGACAAGTTTCTGACTATAGTAAGTTCCTACATTCATGGTTGTAATCATTGGCGACTGATCAGCACAACGGCTGTCACCATTAAGCTCTTACCATATCATGTTACTTTAAGTGTTCTTTTAGGGTAAGTTTGTACACAAAATAGTTTGAAGAAATTGGAAAAATTCTAATTCTATTCACATGAATTGTATTAATCCTGGGATGGGACAGCTGAGGACTTGGTTACACTACAGTGCAACTGGACTGTTTCATCTGTTTTTAATGGTACATTTGCATGACCGATATGTGAATAAATCTATGAACACAGATCAAGGTTTAAAGGGGTTGCTAGGCAGGTTTGTGGAGTTGGAGCTGGGGCCAGTTTTAGGTGTTGTTTGAGGCAGATAAAAATTAAAGACTGATTCTTGTTTTAAAAGTTATATACCTATCAATAAATAATCAGAAGCATAGTTTATGGCATATTTCCTATCATAGGAATTCAGTCACTTTCAAAGTTGGAGTCAGTTCTGTTTCAATGATTAAAATATGGATGATTGTCCTTAGGGTAGTCCATCAGTATCTGATCGTTGTCGAGCCGATATCACAACTGCTGTGGCTGCAGGAAGCAAATGGCTCCATACACAGTGTGGTGACCGTGTCTGGATACTGCAGCTCTGCCACCGTTCATATGAATGGGAGCTGATATCGGCAGATTAGTGGGGGTCCTGGGTATTAGATTCCCACTGATCTGATATTAATGACCTGTCTTAAGAATAGGTCATAGTGTCTAAATCCTGAAAACCCCCCAATTTCAGACCTGTTTTACGAAGTGTGACTATTAATGTCCTTAATACTTATTACATTTTTGCTCTTCTATAAGGGATAAAGGTTATTCTTTTCTCTCTCTTAGTTCAGAAATGATGGGAAATGTCGATCTGATCCCAGAAGTAGATGTAAAGACAATAAAGCCTCTTCTTTCCCAAGATGTTGTGGATCAGCTTCTCCATAAGTACATGGCAACTCTCCAAGTAAGATGTCATTTTTTCAAAAAAGTTGGTCTTGGGGCAGCCCCATGGGGTGGAGGCTTTTCAGGGTCTGCGTGGGCACATTTCAGAGCAAACGCCATAGAGAAAGGTGCTCCTGGAGAAGTCTGCTTCAGCCAAGTCTCTACAAATTCACCCAGCCTATGACCTCCCAGCTATTTGCAGGTTATTTCACTTGGATCTGTTATCCAGATCTTTGGACTTTTGTTGCCACAACTCCCGCTTTGGTTATTCCTGCAATTCTGGAAGTTAAGTTGTTTGGTTGACAAGAAAAGAAATACAATATTCAGCATTTGTCACCTTCTGGAAGTCTTGGCGCAAAAGTCCCATATCAACTTGGACCTTATAAATTATGCTTGTAATTGAGGTTCTAGAATGGCCGCCAATAGCTGCTCAGAGACCTATTTCAGTGCATTCTGATTCAATATTTTCAGCAGTTGCGGTAGAAGTTGAGTTTCCTATTGCAACACGAGCAATCTCTTTAATCTTCTCTGTGGCGTTGTTAGGGTCCTTGCCCATTGTGGAGGGTTCCCTACAACTTTTCTGTAATTTATAAGGATTGATGCCAGGTGGGGAGTACAAAAGTGCGTGTAACTATAGGACGAGTTTTGGTGCCCTTTCCGGTAGAGCCTGGTAGTAACAGGTAATTGGCTAGCTGATAAATTGCAGTATCTTAGACAAGCAGGATATCTGTATAGCCAGAGGTAAGTTCTTGATCCACATAGTCTGTGCTAGTCATGTCCTCTGAGCTCTCTAGTCAGCTCCCTCTAGTATAACAGAAGCAGACAAACACAAGGATGACTGATCTGAAGCAGCTGATAGCAGCGCTGGGACTTGCTTCAAAGGCTGTACTTCAAAGTTTGGTTGCTCAGGTGCACATTACACTGCAGGTTTTGTAAAGTGTTTGCAAGTTCAATTTGTCAGTGTTCCCTTACTGTCCTCCACAAACTCCCTCTCCCCTGGCAAGAAGAGTCACAGGATCACCTTGCAAAATAGCTAAGGGGAAGAGGGGGCTTCAAATACACACACTCAGGATGTTACACAGGGAGGTTAACTGCTTCTCCATACGGAAGTTCTGATCCATGTAGTTTATGTAGAGAAGTCAGGTAATCTTAGATGGCCCACAGATATAAACCGCACTTCAGGAACCTTCAGATGTATTATATTACACAGACCATGGTGTCTGACAAATATGCTTTACTTTTTCTTTGTCATACTCTTTGAGGTTGAAATATGCAGAATGTGTAATGATTTTTTATTTTATTTCTGTAGTCAAACATCATTGCATGGCTGAGGAAAGCATTAGAGACCGATAAAAAGGATTGGGATAAAAATACAGAGCCTGAAGCAGATCAAGATGGGTACTACCAGACCACTCTTCCAGCTATCGTTTTCCAGGTAAATGATTATAGCAGTATGTGTCGTATCAGCAGCAGCGTCTACTTAATGAAGCCAAGTGAAAAGACCATTTTTTATTGATTATAATTAATGTGTGCACAAAGGAAATAGTTTAATTAGGTGAACTGTGTAAGGGGGCGTTCACACTTATGCCGCTGTCCGCCCTGTGGGTTTCTTTCCTAATCCCCAGAAAAACTGCATAGGGGATGGCTTGCTGGCGGTGTGTTTTAAAACCCATTCATGTAAGTGAGTTCTTTCGCAGCACTGGGGGCAGGCCCCAGCGGTCAGACAGCACTGGGAGCGGCTCCCAATTTTGTGAGAGAACTCTTTCCAGCGCCGCTGCCTCTTCTTCTGCAGCAAGGTCTTTACCGCGTCTTTTTCTGGTGGCGGCTGCTTAGAATACTATGTAAGTGACCGTTTTTCTTGTGACTGGGAGCATGTGCAGTCGGCTTGCCCTAGGCCCGAGGCCTAGAAGTTACAAACCGTCACCGGAAGAAGACACGATGAAGACCTCACTACAGAAGAGGAGGAGGCGGCGCTGGAGAGAGTTCTCTCGCAGCACTGGGGGACACCCCAAGTGCTGTTTGAGCGCTGGGGCCCGCCCCCAGTGCTGCGAAAGAAGTCTTTTACATACTGAGAAAAAAACGAGATTTTAGGCAAATGGCGGCGCGGAGAAGGCAACGAAAGGAAGAAGACGAATAGCTTTTCTTAAGGCTATTTCGACATGTTAGCAAAAAAAGTGATTGACTGATAGGATCCCTTTAAAGCAAACCGTTGGTGTCCATACGCAGCCTCTCCACGGTGAAACCGTTTTTGGTTGGGTTTTTTTTTGGGGGGGGGGAAGGGGTATGTTTGTTTGTTTTTTTGCACAGACACAAAGTCAGACATGCAGGACTTTGTGTCCATGCACAAAAAAATCGGTTTCACCGTGGAGAGGCTGCACTGAGCCACTCTGGGGAGATCTCAAGCGCGCAGTACATGCAAGACAGCCCAGGAACTTACAGGAACAAGAAGAATGGGCAGCTTTACCATCTGAGGAAATAGAGACTCATCTATAACTACCACAAAAGACTTCAAGGTGTCATTGATGTTAGAGTGGTCAATACACGGTATTAATAACTGGGAGATGTGAACTTTTGAACAGGGTCATTTTGATGTTTTTGGTTGTCATTATGATTTAAAAAGAGAAAACACAGACGTTTGACAGTAAATGGCTTCACCCAACCACTAACCATGAGTGGAGAAAAAGTTTTCGTGTTAATGATAATATTCTCTAAAAAAAAAAAAAAAAAAAAAAAAAATCTGCCGGGGTATGTAAACTTTTTTAGCACAACTATATATATATATATATATATATATATATATATATATATATATATATATATATATATATATATATATCATGCATATACACCCCCTCCCCCCAAAATAAATTTGGAAAATGAAAAATACCATTTAATTATATCTTGCCCTCAATGTGCTTGAAGGGACGAGGAAGCTACAAGACCTGTAACTTATACCATTCTTCTTTAACCCTGTTTTTTAGATATTCCCCGTTATATGACAATTAATCTGGAATGTGAGATGTATGGCAGCATTATTTGTATGTGTTGTTTTCATCACACATCACTGAATGAGATTAGGAGGTTATTGTAAGAATTTATTATGCTGTTCACCAGTCACTTTTGTTTTCCAAGATTAATGTGTGTATATTTCTTTTTAGATGTTTGAACAAAATTTACAAGTAGCTGCTCAGATTAGCGAAGAGCTGAAGAAGAAGGTTTTACACTTATGCCTGCAACAAATGAATGCATTCCTCAACAGGTATCAGTACCGATCACTCATAGAATACCAATGGTACAGTATTGTGTAAATGTTTTGGGAAGGTACTGCAGAGTAAAAAATGCTTTCAAATATAGAAGTGATAAAAACTGCCGGGCTTCTCATCAAAAGTTTGAAGTATCTTCAAGGGCTTGCTGGGCAGTCTGCTCTCTGGCTCTATAACACTTCTATTTTTAAAATAATTCTTGTTTTTCAGTATTTTTTTACTGCATCTGCCTAAAACCCTTGCACAGTACTTCACATTTACTTAATTATGTAATTAACTGAAGTCTTCTGAAACTGGGGCGAGGCACAATATACAAATAATCTTTGGGTCCTAGAGGCTGGACCCATAATGTGTGAAGGCACCCTATAAGTTAAAGCAGTTGCCCAGGACCTGAACATAATTCATGCCGATGACCTATCTACAAGATAGTACAGTGTAGTGGTGGTGCCTGAAGCTGCAGTCTTGTTTCTGTTTCCTTGAATAGAAGAACTGCTTCTGACTGTATACTTCCCATACAGCTTCAGGTGGACGAAACATGTCATCCAGGTGGGCTATGATCAGATACTGATATGATCTGATGTCTTATCCTGTTAGGTTATCAGTATCAAATGTCTTCAGGTCCTGGACAACCCCTTTAAAGCTGATTGACTGAAATGTTGAATAGAATGTAAAGTTTTAAGAGACTGTTGACCAATGTTTGTTTTTCAAAACAAGCTGAGATTGCTCAGGCCCTTCAGAGTTCTTAGACTGGGTTTACACTTAAAGAGGACCTTTCACCATTTTGCCCACAGGCAGTTCTATATACTGCCGGAAAGCCGACAGTGCGCTGAGTTCAGCGCACTGTCAGCTTTACCGATGTGGGCCCAGTGTGAAGAGCTTATGGTCTGGTACCGGACCGTAAGCTCTTCACACTGGGCCCAGATCGGGAAAGCCGACAGTGCGCTGAACTCAGCGCACTGTCGGCTTTCCGGCAGTATATAGAACTGCCTGTGGGCAAAATGGTGAAAGGTCCTCTTTCAGAGCTAACAACTGCAATTCAAAACAACATTCAGTTCTTTTAAGAGGTTCAATATAAAAAAAGGTTTTAAAATTAGGCCAGGGAAGGTGGGAAAAAACAAAACAAAAACTTTCTCACCTGGCCACCTCAGTGGTCCAATGTGGAAAACAGTGGAGCTGCTGGAGTGAACTGTGCACAGGGAACAGGTATGTGTTTTTTTGTTTTGTTTTTTAATACCTTCCCTGATCTTAAATGATCTTGGACAACCCATTTAACTAAAAAAAAAGTGCTGTGTAACCCAATCTTATACTTCCCAAGTTCCCAGCTGATCTCTACTTCATGTTACCTTTATACACACAGGGAATGGTAGCCAGCCGGTGGCTGCAGCAGTAACTAGCCTCAGCCACCGAACTGACTAAGAGATTGTGATAAGAGGGACCGGAATCAGAGACCGGGAGGTAAACTAGGTAAATACTGAGAATCAGTAAGATATTACTTTAAATTTAAAAAAATATGACAGCGTCTGAGCCTGTTGTAGAACGAAAATATGGACATAACCTTTCAAATGTTGAATCCATTTAGGAGTGCTTTACTAACCCATTTACAAAGTTAACATGAGTAAATTTGTCTCTGTTTACAGATACAGCGAGGAAGCACAGCTCTATAAAGAAGAACACTTAAGGAATCGGCAGCTTCCCGCATGCTATGTCCAGTATATGATAGCCATCATTAACAACTGCCAGACATTTAAGTAAGTGTGTTTCACTTCTTATTTAAACAGGAACCTGTCCGGAGGTTTTGGGAAACTAAACCACAATCATACCTTATAGAAAGTTGGTGCAATGTCCCAATTCTGCCTACGGAAGATCTATCTGCAACAGAGCTTTATTTATTAATTTTTTTAAAATATGATGTGCTCCCCTTGTATATATTTCTTTTAAACACAGGGCAGTGCACCTCTGCTTTGCTGTACATGCACTCAATGTGCGACACATGCACAGTGAAACTGAGGTCCAGTTTTGTTAGAGAAATGGGCCAGGAGCATGAGAGATGACAAAACAAAGTATGGATTTTAAACATTTTCATCTTCCCTGACTAGATAGATAGATAGATAGATAGATAGATAGATAGATAGATAGATAGATAGATAGATAGATAGATAGAGATATGTTTATTCTGGACAACGAAACAAAAAAGCGAACCAAGGATATATATACAAAATTGAAATTTTTTTTATTAAACAACAACAAAGACACAGATAAATAGTTAAAAAAGGGGGGTAACTAGTCACCAAATGCCATCAGAAGACAGTGAGCACACAGGTAACTCAATGGGCAAAATCGCCTAAGTAAATATGCCAGAAGTTGTGCCACACAAGAGAATGCACATATACAACAAATATTTGGTTATTAGGGAGGAATAAACTAGTACATAAGTATGATGTATACTGATGTAGAAGACAGAAGTACTAAATGTAGATTTACATAGAAAAAAGCTCAATGATTGAGACTGTAAATACTGACAAGCAGTGATGTCAATGATATACAAAGAAGCATGTAAAGAAATACAACAGCTCCCCCTAATGGAGTACTATGCACAGTGGCACCAGAATCATCCAAAATACACAATGCCATGTATAGTTGAAGTATATAAAGCGAAGAAACAGCTAGAATATAGCTATTTATAGCTAATATACCAAGTGTATTAAAAGACAGACTATTGTACAGGGGAACACAACAACACTGCAGTATCTTAAGTGTTAACACAGTATACATCAAATAGTTAAGCACAATGGTCCCAGCAACTCCTGAACTAAAGTAACAGTCATAGACTGGAAGTGAGTGATATAAGCCCCAGCTGTATGTTCACATCTCACTACAAGTCATAGTGCCATAGCTGGAGTTGTAAACCGGCGAACTTACCCATAGTATCACAACATGTAGTAACCCAAAGGAGTGTGCCCACACGTCCCCTATTTATCTGTGTCTTTGTTGTTGTTTAGTAAAAAAAATTTCAATTTTGTATATATATCCTTGGTTCGCTTTTTTGTTTCTTTGTCTATAGCTGAACTCAGGATTCTATGCTTGGAACCTACCATTGGGAATATATGATGTACTTACATTTTTGTTTCCCCTGTTTACCATGCTTGTGTGTATATTTATTCTGGAAAACCCCTTTTAAGGACATACCAGTGGTCTTGATCATTTCTCTTTGGGTCCGTTAAATTGTGTTGATGGCAGGATGTTAAAAATAACCTTAAACAAAAATTCACTATATGGACAAAGGACACCTACACATTACAAGTTATGGAGTGTGTTTGTGGGAAATTTTGCCCAGCCATCCAATAGCATTTATAAGGTCAGACCCTGATGGTGGACAAGAGGTCCTGGCTGCTTCTCTGATCTATTTCATCCCAAAGATGTTTGATGGTGTTGACCTCAAGGCTCTTTGTGGTCCAGTTAAGTTGTTCCATAGGCTACATATCCGTCTATAATATACACAATACAGCAGCTTTTAAGGGGCTGGATTTTTAGTAGGAAATGTATTGCAAAGCTTATTTTCTACACAATGATTTGTGTAAATATACCCCTCTCTTTAAAGACTAATGACACCTTTTGGCTGTGAGATGATATTTACTTATGGCCAGTGGTTACATTTTATTTGAATGTCACAATATTGCCCTGTTTTTGTTTGTTTAGGGAATCAATTGTGAGCCTAAAAAGAAAATATTTAAGGATTGAAGAGGATTTCATGGCGTCTGGCTCCTCAAATATGGATTCCATATTAGATAACATCGCCAATGATGGATGCAGGAGTCTTTTAGATGAAGTATTCATGGATTTAGAGGTGAGTACACCTGTTTATCATATTTCACCGCTGGAATTCCTTGCCCTAGAATTGATGGAATTAAAGCGTATCTCCACTTATAAAAGGGGATGTCCCATCTCAACGATCCTATCTATACTGCTAGCTTATGTAAATTGAAGAGTAAATACATTGCTTTAGCAATACTACTTTGTTTTCCTGCTATGTGAAATTATTCTTCTCATTGTTTAAACAGCGTTTCCACAGCACCGAACCTGTGTGATAAGACAGGACAAGTGACATCACTCACTGCCCTCACTGTTATTTACAGCTCTGCCATTCAGCTAATTGCAGTTTGTCTGTCTGTAAACCCACAGATAACACTGAGCCATTGTCTAGAAGCCTCTGCATATTATTTGATCTGCATTTATATTAGATTTATTTATAGTAATTATACCATAATAAGTATTGTTATACTTCATAGTTTTCTCTTCAGCAAGCTGGGGGAGATGAGGTGGCCTTGCCTGTTTGATAAGTAATATAGCCAATAAAAAATATCCCACAACTTAAACTGTTGCGTGTATGGATGGCAATACTACAGTTATGAGAAATGCATTGATATACATACTGAATGCTGTAAATATGTATATATCTAGAACCTTTTCTCTCTTGTTCTGTTAAAGAGGACCTTTCACCGATTTGGGCACAGGCAGTTCTATATACTGCTGGAAAGCTGACAGTGCGCTGAATTCAGCGCACTATCGGCTTTCCCGATCTGTGCCCTGGGTAAAGCGCTATTGGTCCCGGTACCGTAGCGCTTTACAGTCAGAAGGGCGTTTCTGACACTTAGCCAGGGACGCCCTTCTGCCCAGCAGGAATGCCCCCTCCTGATAATACTCGTCTATGGACGAGCTGTGTGAGCAGAGGGAGCGGGCGTTCCTCTCCGCTCACACAGCACAGCGCGATAGGCGCTGCTGGGCAGAAGGACGTACCTGGCTAACTGTCAGAAACGCCCTTCTGACACTAAAGCGCTACGGTACCGGGACCGATAGCGCTTTACCCAGGGCACAGATCGGGAAAGCCACGGTCAGCTTTCCAGCAGTATATAGAACTGCCTGTGCCCAATCTGATGAAAGGTCCTCTTTAAGTTTCAATACTCTAATGAAAAGTTAGAGCCACGTACAGAATAGAGTTACTGAGCAACGGTGGCTTCAATCAGTCAGAACTCATTTTGCCGTTTATGATTTATGCTAAAGACTATGACATCTGCTTATCATGTACACTTACTGATTTCTCAAGTTTATTTTTTTTTCTTTAGCCGCATCTAAATGACCTGATGACCAGGAAATGGCTTGCTGGCTCTAATTCTGTAGATACTATATGTGTCACCATAGAAGACTATTTTAATGACTTTGCAAGAATTAAAACTCATTACAAGCAGGTATGTGTAACTCAGATCAGACTCCTCCTCCTTTTGGCATGATCTCGTGGTAAGGGATTATGCCACAAAAGCTGTTTTGACCTCTATCCATAGAATAGACCACCTCTAGTGGGGGGGCTGGAGTTGGGGGGGGGGGGAGCAGGATGTGGTCTTTATTTAGCCTGCCTTGAATGTAAATTTGAATGGTAGTGGACAGCGCTCCCATTCACTTTAATGACAGCACTGGAGATAGCCAAAGTAAAGCACTTGGCTAATTCCAGCACTCCGATTGAAGTGAATAGGAGCATTGTCCATCAAATGTGCAGTAAGGAAAAGGGCCTTCCTGTTCTTGCCTCATTCAAGTGAAAATTTCATTAGTAACATTTTTTTTTTTTGTAGAAAATGACCATTAAAGCCCACAGGAAAGTAGTGACAGAATATATCAAGGCAATAATGCAAAGACGAATTTGCTTCAGAAATGCAGAAGAACGCAAGGAGGGGGCAGAGCGTATGATAAAAGAAGCGGAGCAGTTTAAATTTCTATTCAAGCGTCTTACATCTGTAAGTGTCTATTAGTGTGAATATATAAACCGCTATTGTATTGTTTTAGAAAAGAAAAGCTCCTTTCCCCAGTTAGTGGGCTGTTTTCACATCTATTTCTTCTGAATTGACGTTTTCTCTGCAATCTCTCCTGGCTCTGTCTTGTTAGAGCAAGATGGACTGCAGCTCACTGGTATAACATAGAAGCGTGTGGAGAGGGGGAGGGGTGAGCAAGGGCTGAGTGAGAGTGGAGAGACTCAGAGACTACTGGAGCTAAATAGGAAATGTATATCTCCCCAAGGTGCTTTATTCACATTAATCCAGGTTAGAATTTCTCTGTATTGTTAAATATGATCCTTCTGCAACTTTCTGAGCGAGTTAGAGAACAGACAACACTTTCTGACCAAAGGATAGTTCTGAATTACATAGTCCATCCAATTTATAGTGTCTGTAAAAGGTGGTTGGATTCACCCAGATAGCAGTGGATTTACTAGCACTACTACCCTTGAAATTGCTCCTTGTGGTGTCCTTCCAATATGCCACTTATCACAGGGACAGATGATAAGATAAGAAATGTTGGTACTTTTGCAATTTAAATACTGTTTTATATCGAGAACTTAACCATTTTTTTCCAATCACTTTTTCTTACGATGAATAATGTTGGTGCAGCATTTACAGCATGTTTGCACATTTATAAGCCCCTACAACTTTATCTGTGTTTCCCGTGGGTTTTCTTATTGTTTTTGATTTTGGCAGGATGGAGCTACAATACTTTCCAAGGAATTTGCTCTTCTATATATTACTGGTTTTCTTATTGGGAGGCATTCCCTAAAGTATGGAACCCTTAAAGTTGTTTTCCGGGATAAACTATGAATTAATCCCTAAACTAACAAAATCGAAGAAGCAAGTAGGGGAGCACTCACCCAGGGCGTCTTGTTTTTGTTAAAAACGGTTTTTTATTCCAACATCCGTAAAAACATTATACAGGGAGAGAATAGATGCATAGATAAGACAGGCATGTACAAAGGGCAGGGACTTGATGAACACAAACTTATGACCCGCACTTACTGGGTATTCCTCATTCATGGGAAATAATTGCAATCCCTGATCCCTATCACGAACGGGTTTCAGCAGGTTACCCGCACCTGTCGGCAAAGGGTAGACACACGCTTGTTTCTACCCTTTGTACACGCCTGTCTTATCTATGCATCTAGTGATGCATTGGCCGACGACCACTTGATATTCGGTTAAGTATAAATGTCCAAACTTCAGTGTGTGCCTATATTTACAAAAACTTACTAAACCTTATTCTTTAGGGATTTGGTGAAGAGACGGATGGACTGTGTGATACAATTATTGACATAGCAGAGGTTATAAAGCTTACCGACCCTTCACTTCTTTACTTGGAAGTCTCCACTTTGGTGACTAGATATCCAGATCTCAGGTAATTTACCAAAATTGGTTTTCTCGCTTCTTTTACCTTTCATGTTATTATCTAGGAATTAGTATAGTTATAACCAAGTAGAAGTTGAACGTTTCATTATTATTATTTTTTTTTGTTTGTTTAACAGGGATGATCACATTGCTGCTTTGCTCGTAATGAGGGGAGATGCCAGCAGGGAGATGAAACAGACAATAATAGAAACTGTGGATCAAAATCAGAGTCAGAGGCAACAAGGTCAAAACTACACCCCAATATTTAAAGACATAATCGTGCCAAGCCTGCCAACATTGAGCGTGCCAAAACTTTTGAAATAGTTTAGTAGTTGTGTGTGCGACCTGGTTTGGTGCTTAAACTTTATAAACCTGTAGTCTAAGTGCTTCAGTATTTTTTGTTGGTTACCAACCACTGGCAAATTTTAGCGGTGGAATCTTGCATGGTTTTCTGTCACTCTACTTAAAAACATAAAATTTGTCTTCTAAATCATGTCATAGATAATGAAAACGTTAAGACCTAACTGGTGGATCTAGTGCCTGTACTAGTTTACACGTGTCTATAGACAGCGGTCCCTATATGCACATAGCTTGCCACGGGAAAAAATGGTCTTCAGCTTCTGCTTATCTCGCTTATAAATCCTTGGGATCCTTCCTGATTTGGTTCAGTCAGTTGTGTTTTTTTTATTTTGGATAGAACAATAGAATAAATAGTGTTAGGTGGCATGTAACTGCTGGTGCTTTTACCCAAAAGCAAATGTATATTTCCCATCTACAGATCTCTTCCGTATAGAAACAAAACATGCAGTTTACCTTATTTTACACTGAATCAATCCATTAACTAAAACCTCGAAAATGCCAGATATAATATACCAGCTGAGCTGAGAAGGCCTAGTGCTCTGACCTTTATAAATGACAGACCTAGTCAGGAGCAGTATACTATACTGTATAATAGTTAAAGGGGTTGTCCAGTTTCATAAAGGTAATGAGTGACAAATGTTAGCGTTTGTATGGTGAAAAGTTGTACAATTTTCCAATATACTTTCTGTATCAATTCCTCATGATTTTCTAGATCTTTGTTTACTGTCATTCATTCTGTTTGCTCCCAGTGGGAAAAAAAATCAGTCCGTGGTCATGTGATGTACACGTAGGTGCGCAGCTTGTTATAGTCACAGCACAGTAGTCAGACATCTTGATATAAGCCGTGCACCTATGCAATAGGAATGGCTGCAGCTGGAGGGAGCTCTGCCAATGCCTGTCACTCTACTACCATTAAATGTCCGTAGCTCTCTTCCTGTGACCGATGAGAGCAACAGACGTGTGTAACAGTTCCCTGAACTCTGATTAAACAAACAATAATATCTATCTAATAATATCTGTCTATCTAATATATGTCTGAAACTGAACAACCTCTTTTAATTTATTTTATTTGGATGCCAGAGTGTGTTGTTTTAGATTTGAAATAGTGAATCAGCCATTTGCTACTTGTAAGTGAATGAGAAACCATAAATGTCTTTTTAGACAGTACAGCAGAGTAGCAGGGCTGACACGGACTTCTGCTTCAAATTCTTCTCTGCTTTCTATCTAGGCTTAGGTTAATGGGCCTTGTCAGCAGAGTATCTCATTTCTCATTGCAGAATCACTGCCTTTCGTTGAATACAGAATACAAAATCAGCACCATCTTCCACTGTGTGAATATACTTTTATAGTTCAACACGAACCTATTTATAATCATTTTTGTAGGGTTACAAATGGTGAAAATCTACTGTATTGTGCAGGGCTGTGGTTGAGGGTGTTACATAGTATGGTTGAAAAAAAGACCACCGAAACTCTTGGCACTTTTCATCACTAAGAAATTGAAATACTGCGTTTTGCCACATGTGCTGGGATCTCAATATCTGTAATTTTTTTTATTTTTATTGTAATTAAAATTTCTACATCGATTTTGACTGCACAAAGCTTGTTGGTGGAATTGCTTCTTAGGGCCCGTTCACACGGAGTAAACGCATGTGTTTTGGCAAAATACACGTGTAAAAATAAGACTCCCATTGACTTCAATCACATTTTTTTTTTTTACATGTGTAAAAACAAAACAAAAAAAAAACAACGTCAAAATACACGTGTAAAATGTCATTGAAGTCAATGGGAATCTTATTTTTACATGTGTATTTTATACACGTGTATTTTGCCAAAATACACATGCGTTTACTCCGTGTGAACAGGCCCTTAGAGGTCAACTTCTCTAAAATATAAAAAAACATGTTTAAAGAGTGCTGAATAAAGAACATTTAGGTTGACTCTAGGTGACCAGATGTGAAGGCCAGTTTCATTCTGTATATATTTATATGTGCTACTGCAATAGTTTATTGATGGGATGATTGTTTTGTGCATTTGTAGATTTTTTTTTTTTTTTAATGTAAAAAAGAGTCAGCAATTTTTTTTCTTTTTGTCTGTACATGTAATGCATTCAGACTGCCTGAGCTTTTCTTTGTATTCCTACATTAAAATTAAGTGTGTTTCTAAAAGTATATACGGTATATAACAAACTTGGAGAAAGTTACCTGACACTAATGGAATTGGTACAGCATTACCAATGCTTACAGCATTAATACTTGCGTTGCTGCTTTCCTTCTATTGGAGAAACATGCTGAAATACCGTAAGGCATCATCCAAACAGTAGATCTATTTACATGACCATTAATAGAAAATGAAAGCACTCCACAAGCCCAGCTCTTTGAGAAGACCAGTCTCCTATACAGAGCAGATTTCCTGTAATAACTGTTTTCATTGTACCATATTCTGTGCATCTTAAGCATCTGCAGAGGGAAACCTTTCTGCACCCCAAGAGTACTTTTTTCAGTACAGGTTTGGGTAGTCATCTCCATAGAACTTTCACTGTGTTTCTGTTTATTAGTTTCACTCCCAAGACAAAAGTGCTCTTAAATGGTATAACAATAAAAACTTTGATAGAAAATCATGATGTTTTTCATAAACCTATATATATCTATGCACACATACACATTCTACAGTCACCACGAGGTATTGTTTTTTGTCAGGTAGCTTTGTGCATACCATATGAAACAAGCAATCCAATGTCTATCATCGTATAGAAAACCCCTCACGATGAATAGTGTATTCCCTCCAAACAAAATGGAAGCAAAGGGAGTCAATCTTGGAGATTCGATATTTGTCTAACTCCTGTTCTTCCTGCTGAGGAAGCCACTGAATTCAGGCAAAGTCTATAGCACCTTCCCAAAATATTTCAAAGTTTCACAAGTGTACATTTTTTTTTTTTTATTGGAATGTTAATGTGTACATTTATTTATACACATGTATACAGTAATTGCAAACATTAAGCCCTCATGGAAAAATAAAAATTTGGTCACTATACAGGAAATCCTTTTCTGGTGGTAAGTCATCAATCATAGATCAGCAAGGGTGCAGAGCCCAGATCACCTGTTCGCAGCAGAAGCAGGCTGGTGAGCCCTTGTCATGTCCATGGGCTACATGGCCTGTTTGTGTTAAAGTGAAAATCGATGACGTGGAGTGTGAAGAACATCCTTTGCATAATATATGACATTGTACTTAGCAAGTAAAGAAGAGGCTGCAGCGCTTGTCTGAAGATTGCAGATGATCAATGGCGGTCTGATGTTTATGACATATTCTAACGTTACAGCTTGATCCCTTGCACTTTAAAGAGTTCTCATTGAGCATTAGACAAGTCCTGTCATCTAAACGAAAGCCTTTTCTGGTAACAGGGCCTGTTTAATATGTACTACTCTGAAATGAGGAAAACAAACTATACTGACAAAGAGGCTTAAGCTTTGGTTACATTTGACTTTTAGGCTAGGTTCACATTTGCGCAGAGCTCTCCATCGTTTAGGTTACAATTGTGATGGGATCTTCCTTGTTCGGGTCCACTGGTTACCTGTAGACTCCATAGACTGTAATGGGGTCCATCAGGTGTCAGCCAGGGTAGAGAAAAGTCTGCTGATTTCTGGCAGATTCTGCGGTGGAGACTGACGCAGATGTAAACCTAGCCTCATGGTGGTTTGTCCTACAGCTTTATTCTTCCTGTCCTATCAGATGACATTTGCAAAGCAGATGTGAAAGACAAGAGTCTGCATCTTGAATAATCAGATTGGAGGTTTGACACCTAGGATCCCAACAGCGGTGGGCTGGTGAGTGCAACTTTTGCTTTAGACACAAGGTAATGTCACATCCATTGTTTACAACTGCAATATTCCTAAAGAAGTAATAAGGTTTGAAGGTCACTCCTGATTTTCTTACTAGTGAGATAGTAGTCCTATTGGAATTGTCAAAGTTCATGAGTAAAACAATCACTTATTAACCAAAGTCCTTAAGGAAAATGCCCCAATAAATCAAACATGGTATGTGTGGCCTCAACATGAATGTTAATGTTCTTTATGTTTTCTAATGTGTTGGCGTCCAAGGTTGTAGCTGAGAATAATTTGGGCAAGCACATAGCTATTTACAATGAGGAAGGCAAGACCAGCCAGCCAAACAAATATGAATGTGTTGAGTCCTTCAAATTCCAAAAAGTAGGCTGGAGCCAGCCACAATGCCTGCAAGATAAAGAAAAGCTGAGTGGTAAGTTCCATTAGGCAAAATCTAGTAAAGCAATCGTATCTTCAGAAATGGATCTAGTTTTTACTAAGTGAATCAATTAGGCAACTAGGATATGACATAACACTAATTCAGGGAGTAGCAACCTATGTCTGTAGGGAGCTCACAGAAGAGTATGCATGAGAGTTGTAGTTCCTCAACAGCTGAAGTCTTCAAGGTTGTCTACCACTGATTTAACCAGTAGTTTTCCAAGCCCTGAAGAATGGAGGGGGAGAGGACCCTTTGGCATTAATCCTATAAAGTAGTGCTCCTAGCCAGCAGTATGCAGAGAGCTGAGCCACTGAGTTGAGTTGTTTTGTGGTTCCAAACACAGAAAAGTGCATTAGGAGCATAGCCAAGCGGGTACAATCAGGACTCATGAATGGTAGGGCCTTAAATGTCCTAGCAATATGCTATTGCTTTCTATATTGGGAAAACGTAAAAGAAATTTAAAGAGCGCAGTACTGTTATGTATATAACACAATTTCAAAGTATAAAGGGCTAAAGTGTTAGAATATCAGACAAATAATGTTTTTTAAAACTGCACATCCCATTTAGATTAAGACACTATAACTATAAGGGAAAACATGCTTATTTATTAATAATTAATGAAAATTGTTACCTGTCCACTGAACCATAAAATAAGAATAAAGATGCTCTTCTGCCATGATATCTTGAGGCCAGGCATAACCAGTGGCAAAAGGCAAAGGTACCACAAGAAATACTAAGGTAAAAACACAAACATTCTTAATGTTATTAAAGATTCTATTTTCTAGTTTATAAAAGACTTTAATGGGTTATCTGTTTTCTGTTATTGATGGACCCCTGCACACAAGATATCAGCGCTGTTAGTCATGGCTAGCAATATCACTGGGGCTCAGCATCATCGATGGGTGGTGGGGAACACCGCCTTCACAGTAAAGTATAAGACTATGGAAGTGTGTCATCTGTAAGGCCAGCCCCGACAGTACAGTGATATCATAGTCTCAAGTAATGGCACCCAGATTTCTGGAACAGGGGAAGATACAAAGCTAAAAATGCACTGAATTCAGCACTCTGTCCGCTTTGTAATGGTTTATATTATAGCCTATCTTAGAGGACATGAAGGGCCCTCTTTAATACTAGGGTCTCATGGTATCTTTGGCCACGACTACTGTTGAGCGATCAAAAGTTGCCATGTCGTCCTGCAACTACTTCACTACTGTTAGTGAATGGAGTCACATTGTGCCCCCGACTTCTACTCACAAAAAGATTGAGCAGTGTTTGATATTAGGAATAGGTAAGGGAAGTGCCATGGGAAGACACGACCATCTTTGGCCTAAAGCTGGAACATTATAGAGATGGTAAATGCTAAGACACTGTAGCGGTATGTACTCTGTACTCTTCTTTTTGACCCACATTACATTAGAATTAGGTTCATCCATGATTTCAGCTTACCTGAGATGTGCACACTTTATTGAAGCTCACAAAGATAGCGGTGTGCAGGAAGCAGGAGAAGTTCAGGTCTTTATAATAGTATATGGACACAATAAAGAGCAGCAATATCTGAGGTAGAAAGGCAACAAGGCCAAGGGCAGCACTCCAGTCACTCTCTGCAGTTAGGTAGAGCATATAGAAGTAGGGGGAAAAATTATGTCGAATATCTCTCCTGGTCAGGTGATAAAGGTAAGTCTGCTCTAGGAAATCCCAGCCATAGCTGTAGAAAAAAACCCAAAAACACATATAGGAAAGTTAAGCTAGTCTACAACAATGGCATATGTATAGCAGGTCACTTCTGTAGGGGCAAGTTCAGCGCCACTCCTGCTAGTTTCTTTTGTGAAATACAGGAAATGGCAAACACAACTACAATGCAAGTAGACAGATGGTCCAGTATGGCAAAGTGCAAGCCCTACAACATCTCAATGTTCACTTACTAGGCCTGAGGAGACTAGTAACATAGGTGCTTTATAGGGCACTGTCGCTGTACTTAAATATATACGGAAATGTATAAAGTACAGGTATAAGCTCACCTAGTCGAGTTATGCAAATAGTAAATGCTTGGTCTACAAAAGGTAATGCAGCCTGTTGTACAGGAACTTCAAAGATGGAGAAATCAAACATGGTATGATCCATTTGAGGCCTTTCCATTCTTTGTTGGGAGGGACATAAAATCCAGATTGAATGTAAAGCTTTTACCCACTTAAAACCTCAAATATTGGATTAAGGTGAGGGATAATTGACAAAGTGCCGATTAACCACAGTTGTTGCAAAGTGAAGGGGACCTTGGTATATCACTTTGGCAAACTACTAAACGCCTAAGGCCTGGTTCACATCTGCGTTCAGTATTCCATTTGGGGAGTCCGCTTAGGGACTCCCACAAACAAAGACCTATACGCATTAAAAAGCAGTTAGCTAAGAAACCACACGGACCCCATACACTATAATGGAATCTGTGTGGATTCTGTTGGGTTTCCGCACAAATCATGTGGAGAAAAAAAAAAAAGTGCTGTTTGCAGGACTTTTCTCGTTGCATGATTCGTGTGGTCACCGAGTAGAAACCACATGGACCCCATTATAGTCTATAGTAGCTAGAACCTTCCAGACTTCATTTCAGGTACACTAACAGAGCTACAGTTCTCCAAAGGAGTCACTTTTTGACAGGCTGCTTGAAGAGTGTATTTCTCATTCCTGCTTAATCCATCCCTGGTTTCGGCAAAATAAATAAATCTGCATGAAAAACGGTCGTAAAAATGTCAGCGTTTTTCTAAAAAACACTGGCCCACATTTACTAATGCAGTAAAGCTTAGATAGGTATTCTGAAATTGTGCTAGTTTTATCACAGTAGCTGGTGTTGGTTGCTGTGTAGTCTAAGCTTATATCACTTGCTAGTTGCCTTACTTTGACGCAATTTTAGCACAATTTGATGCATTTTTGGTGTATTTAACCCACATCCCTCTCCTATGACATATACCATACCACCACACCCAATGATCTACTGAGTCAGAATGTGTTCTATACCTAGATGCCCCACAATTCAGAACATTTATGCTCATTTTATACCAAGGTTAACTTGTAACCACAAATCTTTCTTGCTATGAAACCATTTCAACATAAAGTGAAAACAAATCTTACCTAAAGTAGAAGACAAAAGTAAGTGTAAATAAAGTAAAACTGAATACAAATCCAAAGGTTAGAGTGTCCCAATTGAGGAGCCTCAGCAATAGCTCCCAAGAATTTTTAAAGAATTTCAGAACTGATCCCCTCACTACATGTGTCTTATTTCCTTTAGTTCTTGGTGTCTGTAGTGACAGTACAATGGGCAACAGATAAGTCACAGGATAGATCTTCATATGCACTGAGATGCCATAAGCAACTGCAGCCTTTACAAGGTGACGCTTCTTCACATAATACAGCGCTGATAATACGAGAACAGCCAAGACCGATTCTGCATTCCCCCTGCTAGACACGGCTATAGGCAAAGGGTTAAACAGCCAGAAAGCACTGAACTTGCAAGCAGTGCGGCTATCCAGGCCTTGGAGAGTGAGGAGTCTGTGGATTAGGAATGCAGCAATTAAGTCACAGCACACAAACAATAACTTTCCATACACTTCTGTGAGGTAGATATTTGGTGTTAAAATCCAGGCAAGTAATGGTGTGTAGCGGTATGTTGCTCTCTCATAAGGAGAAGATCCCTGAAATAAGAAAGAGGGAACTGTTAATAAGTACAAATATCCAAAAACAGTCATCTTTCTTGTCCTAAAGAAAAGGAAAATTTAGTTAATGAGAACCTATCACATGGTACTATCCAATTATAGTTCTGAAAAAGTCCAGTAGACTGATATCTAAAAGGAAATCTGAAAAAGAGATTCTGGAAAGCCTCCATTTTATTGAAGTGACTCTGCTAACTCGCAGCTTAAGGCCAGGGCCTCACGTGGTGTAAACACCGCAGAAAAATACACGGCGCTTTACAGTTACAGAAAAGTGAAGGGATTCTAGTAAATGTCAATTATACAAACGGAAACGCCTCCGGTTTCCCTATAGGTATAATGGAAGCGCAGTAGGGAAAACAACCATGCTTTGGGGCCTTAGCCTAAGAGTCCAGTGGCCAAGCAGCAGCCAAAGGAAAGGACTGAGTAATGTCATTAGCATTATCGCTGTTACCTCTTCTGACATAATTTTTAAAAAAAATTTCATCCTGGACAACACCTTTAAACTGGACCTTTCATGTCTTCTATGATGTGCCATGTTATATACCATGTTGGTACTCTTCTATAGATTTGTAGAGGGAACAAAGGGAAGTTAATGGCCTCTCTCTAACATCATTTCCAGACTCTGACACTGAGTATTTCTAAGTGTTTCTACCATTCACTAACCTAAACCTGACATTTCTATGTTAATGTGTGGTTCTGCCATTGGGGTTCTATCTGCAGCAGATTATTCCTGCACTTCCTGGATTTAATTATTTGCATGATCAAGTCACCTACACCTCAAAAATATCTTAGAATCTGGCCTTTTATAACTTGCTTGATTTTCATCTTGACTATAGATACCTCATTCTACTGGCCGCTGTGGCACCTACAGTTTAATTGCCACCCTGACCCCACTGTCTGTAACTTTACATAGAAAGCAGGCAGCCCTATGTGTTTCAGTTGCACATGGTAACTTACATGGGACTGTTGCCTCTTCCTCCATGTAAAGCAGTCTTGTGCAAAATTACTTCACACAGGACTGCTTTACGTGGAGGAGCTACTTGTGATGGCCCTGCCTACTTGTATTGACTCTGTCTACTTGCACTGAGCCCACCTATAAAATGGGGCCACTTTCTAGGTCCCAGGCCAAATTTTTTGCAGGGCCACTTTCGCGTCCCAATCTGCCCCTTCTCAAGCTGCACCAGTTGTCTGGGCTTCAGGATTATTTTCAATATCCAAAGTTTCTTGTATGTCCAAAAGACATGTTTTTAGGCAAACTTTTATATTCCTTAATCTTTTCTCAGTTTAACCCCTTTCTTCATTATTCCTCAGAACCTGATTTCTATTTCCAACACTATCCTTTACGCTCCTCACCGTCATAGGCACTTTATATCTGTGCACACACAAATACTGCCTGAAGCCATAAATTTTGCCTTTTGTGTCACCCCATTTTATATTTTGTCCATACCTGTATCCTATGAGTTGTAAACTGCTATGAAATAAGTTGGTGCGATATCAATGCATATTATAACATCTGCTGACTTGTTCTGCACTAACCTTGTACCGGTCATCCATATTCCACGGTAGAGGCTTCACATGTAATTCATACATAACTCAAAATGGGGAAGTCATATTAAAATAAATGGTGACTCCATTATACAATTATCTGGTGGCAGTGCTCATTTATTGCTCTATTATTGTGAAACATGGACACTTTCTAGAACTTTAAATGATTTTTTTGGTATGAAGAAGACACCAGTTTCAATAAGACACCCTGAAGGTGGCCATTACCTGAGTGACGTAGCGAGCGGCATCTGTGAAGACGTGGTAGTCAATATCTGTGAATTTCACCAACATTGTGCGGTCTTGATAAACACCATAAGTTATAAGAACCACTCTTGCAAGAAATGCAACTAAATACATTAATGGAACACTTGACAAGAGGTTCTGAAGTCTATTCCACAACGCTGGCTTCCTTTCCATTGCTATATCCTTATTAGCCAAGTCAAGAAAGTAGAAATTGCGCAGGGCACATATTCGCAGCGATCATACTGTATGAGAAGGCTGCCGGTCTGACCATTGTTCAAGATGACATTGCTTGAAGACAAAAAGTCTGGAGTCTAGAAGAAAAGAAAATCCAATATTTTACCTGACAGAAATAATAATATAAATTGCTATCAATTCATCAGACTATGTTCACATGCAGCAAATAACTTGCTGTAATTTCTGCAATGATTTAATTAATCAGAGCTTGCAGAAATTCATGCGCATGCTACGAAAATAACCCCATCTAGATGCAGGAATTTCTGCAACAAATCTTTCCACATGTGAACTGTCCCTTAGTAGAGATGAGCGAGTACTATTCGAAACGGCCATTTCGAATAGCACGCACCCATAGAAGTGAAAGGAAGCGGCTGGCCGCTTAACCCCCTGCCTGCCGTCTGCATCCATTCATTCCTATGGGTGCGTACTATTCAAAATGGCCATTTCGAATAGTACTCACTCATCTCTAACCCTTAGTAAAGTACAACATAGTTCAGCTTTAAGGCCCTCTCCTGCAACCTACAGGATTTTCTTATCTTCTGCGGTGCATCCTGGAGAATTAAAAACTGACTGAGGACCTTCAGCCACGTGCAGCTGATATTTCTGAGACAGTCCTATTCATCTGAATGGAACCTGCATGAATCCATGTGCTTGTCGCCTATACAACCCCATTCAGATTACTGGAATTGATTTGCAGCCATGGAAATTTCAGAAGCGAAGTCTGCCTTGTGTGAGTATACTCTAAGGCTGGGGCAAAAACACTGCAGAAAAAAAATGTGGTGTTTTACAGTCAGAAAAATTTATTTTAGCAAATCCCATCCCTACTCTGTGGGAAAATACACGCAGCGGACACGCCCGGCACAGATTTGGAAATCGCAGCATGTCAAATTATACCTTATTAGAGATGAGCGAACAGTGTTCTATCGAACTCATGTTCGATTGGATATTAGGCTGTTCGGCATGTTCGAATCGAATCGAACACCGCGTGGTAAAGTGCGCCATTACTCGATTCCCCTCCCACCTTCCCTGGCGCCTTTTTTGCTCCAATAACAGCGCAGGGTAGGTGGGACAGGAACTACGACACCGGTGACGTTGAGAAAAGTAGGCAAAACCCATTGGCTGCCGAAAACATGTGACCTCTAATTTAAAAGAACAGCGCCGCCCAGGTTCGCGTCATTCTGAGCTTGCAATTCACCGAGGACGGAGGTTTCCGTCCAGCTAGCTAGGGCTTAGATTCTGGGTAGGCAGGGACAGGCTAGGATAGGAAGGAGAAGACAACCAACAGCTCTTGTAAGAGCTAAATTCCAGGGAGAAGCTTGTCAGTGTAACGTGGCACTGACGGGCTCAATCGCCGCAACCCAGCTTTCCCAGGATCCTGAATGGAATACACTGTCAGTGTATTCCCGTATACCCGATATATACCCCGATACCCGTTCCAACGGTGTGCCCCCCCACCTTCACCCCAGAAATACCCTGCAAGTCCCCTAGCAATAGAATTGGGGCTATATACACCCACAATTTTTACTACTGGTATACAGTGCCATTGTCTGACTGGGAATTCAAAGAATATATTGGGAATACAAATACCCTCATTTCTTGCTACTGCCATATAGTGCCAGTGTCTGACTGGTAATTCAAAGAATATATTGGGGTTACGTGCACCCACAATTTTTACTACTGGTATACAGTGCCATTGTCTGACTGGGAATTCAAAGAATATATTGGGAATACAAATACCCTCATTTCTTGCTACTGCCATATAGTGCCAGTGTCTGACTGGGAATTCAAAGAATATATTGGGGTTACGTGCACCCACAATTTTTACTACTGGTATACAGTGCCATTGTCTGACTGGGAATTCAAAGAATATATTGGGGTTATAAATACCCTCATTTCTTGCTACTGCCATATAGTGCCAGTTTCTGACTGGTAATTCAAAGAATATATTGGGGTTACGTGCACCCACAATTTTTACTACTGGTATACAGTGCCATTGTCTGACTGGGAATTCAAAGAATATATTGGGAATACAAATACCCTCATTTCTTGCTACTGCCATATAGTGCCAGTGTCTGACTGGGAATTCAAAGAATATATTGGGAATACAAATACCCTCATTTCTTGCTACTGCCATATAGTGCCAGTTTCTGACTGGTAATTCAAAGAATATATTGGGGTTACGTGCACCCACAATTTTTACTACTGGTATACAGTGCCATTGTCTGACTGGGAATTCAAAGAATATATTGGGGTTATAAATACCCTCATTTCTTGCTACTGCCATATAGTGCCAGTGTCTGACTGGTAATTCAAAGAATATATTGGGGTTACGTGCACCCACAATTTTTACTACTGGTATACAGTGCCATTGTCTGACTGGGAATTCAAAGAGTATATTGGGAATACAAATACCCTCATTTCTTGCTACTGCCATATAGTGCCAGTGTCTGACTGGGAATTCAAAGAATATATTGGGGTTACGTGCACCCACAATTTTTACTACTGGTATACAGTGCCATTGTCTGACTGGGAATTCAAAGAATATATTGGGGTTATAAATACCCTCATTTCTTGCTACTGCCATATAGTGCCAGTTTCTGACTGGTAATTCAAAGAATATATTGGGGTTACGTGCACCCACAATTTTTACTACTGGTATACAGTGCCATTGTCTGACTGGGAATTCAAAGAATATATTGGGGTTATAAATACCCTCATTTCTTGCTACTGCCATATAGTGCCAGTTTCTGACTGGTAATTCAAAGAATATATTGGGGTTACGTGCACCCACAATTTTTACTACTGGTATACAGTGCCATTGTCTGACTGGGAATTCAAAGAATATATTGGGAATACAAATACCCTCATTTCTTGCTACTGCCATATAGTGCCAGTTTCTGACTGGTAATTCAAAGAATATATTGGGGTTACGTGCACTCACAATTTTTACTACTGGTATACAGTGCCATTGTCTGACTGGGAATTCAAAGAATATATTGGGAATACAAATACCCTCATTTCTTGCTACTGCCATATAGTGCCAGTGTCTGACTGGTAATTCAAAGAATATATTGGGGTTACGTGCACCCACAATTTTTACTACTGGTATACAGTGCCATTGTCTGACTGGGAATTCAAAGAATATATTGGGGTTATAAATACCCTCATTTCTTGCTACTGCCATATAGTGCCAGTTTCTGACTGGTAATTCAAAGAATATATTGGGGTTACGTGCACCCACAATTTTTACTACTGGTATACAGTGCCATTGTCTGACTGGGAATTCAAAGAGTATATTGGAAATACAAATACCCTCATTTCTTGCTACTGCCATATAGTGCCAGTGTCTGACTGGGAATTCAAAGAATATATTGGGGTTACGTGGACCCACAATTTTTACTACTGGTATACAGTGCCATTGTCTGACTGGGAATTCAAAGAATATATTGGGGTTATAAATACCCTCATTTCTTGCTACTGCCATATAGTGCCAGTTTCTGACTGGTAATTCAAAGAATATATTGGGGTTACGTGCACCCACAATTTTTACTACTGGTATACAGTGCCATTGTCTGACTGGGAATTCAAAGAATATATTGGGAATACAAATACCCTCATTTCTTGCTACTGCCATATAGTGCCAGTGTCTGACTGGGAATTCAAAGAATATATTGGGGTTACGTGCACCCACAATTTTTACTACTGGTATACAGTGCCAATTTCTAACTAGGAATTCAAAATGCGCAAGGCTCCCGGAAAGGGACGTGGACGAGGCCGTGGGCGAGGTCGGGGGAATGGTTCTGGGGAGCAAGGTAGCAGTGAAGCCACAGGGCGTCCCGTGCCTACTCCTGTGGGGCAGCAAGCATTGCGCCACTCCACAGTGCCAGGGTTGCTTGTCACATTAACTAAACTGCAGGGTACAAACCTTAGTAGGCCCGAGAACCAGGAACAGGTCTTGCAATGGCTGTCAGAGAACGCTTACAGCACATTGTCCAGCAGCCAGTCAGACTCTGCCTCCTCTCCTCCTATTACCCAACAGTCTTGTCTTCCTTCCTCCCAAAATTCCGAAGCTTTACAGAACAATAACCCAAACTGTCCCTGCTCCCCAGAGCTGTTCTCCGCTCCTTTCATTGTCCCTCAACCTGCCTCTCCACGTCACGATTCCACGAACCTAACAGAGGAGCATCTGTGTCCAGATGCTCAAACACTAGAGTCTCCTCCATCTCCGTTCGATTTGGTGGTGGATGACCAGCAACCCACCCTCATCGACGATGATGTGACGCAGTTGCCGTCAGGGCATCCAGTTGACCGGCGCATTGTGCGGGAGGAGGAGATGAGACAGGAGTTGGAAGAGGAAGTGGTGGATGATGAGGACACTGACCCGACCTGGACAGGGGGGATGTCAAGCGGGGAAAGTAGTGTGGATGTTGAGGCAGGTGCAGCACCAAAAAGGGTAGCTAGAGGCAGAGGCAGAGGTCAGCAGCTTAGGCGAAGCCAGGCCACACCCGGAATCTCCCAAGATGTTCCAGTTCGTACCCAGCCCCGAAAAACTCCCACCTCGAGGGCACGTTTCTCGAAGGTGTGGAGTTTTTTCAAGGAATGCGCCGAGGACAGATATAGTGTTGTCTGCACAATTTGCCTCTCGAAATTGATTAGGGGCTCTGAGAAGAGCAACCTGTCCACCACTTCAATGCGCCGTCATTTGGAATCCAAGCACTGGAATCAGTGGCAGGCAGCAACGGCAGGACAAAGGCCGCCTGCCGTTCACGCCACTGCCACTGCCTCTGCCACTGCTGACTGTGCTGGCGATGCACTCCAGAGGACGAGCCAGGACACCACTTCATCTGCCTCCGCCACTTTGTTGACTTCTACCTCATCCTCCCCTGGTCCTGTCTTATCTCCTTCTCCTGCACCATCAAAGGCACCATCAGGCGTTTCTTTACAACAACCCACCATCTCTCAGACATTGGAGCGGCGGCAGAAATACACTGCTAACCACCCACACGCGCAAGCCTTGAACGCCAACATCGCTAAACTGCTGACCCAGGAGATGTTGGCGTTCCGGCTTGTTGAAACTCCCGCCTTCCTGGACCTGATGGCAACTGCGGCACCTCGCTATGCCGTCCCTAGCCGTCACTACTTCTCCCGGTGTGCCGTCCCCGCCTTGCACCAGCACGTGTCACTCAACATCAGGCGGGCCCTTAGTTCCGCGCTTTGCACAAAGGTCCACTTGACCACCGACGCGTGGACAAGTGCATGCGGACAGGGACGCTACATTTCACTGATGGCACACTGGGTGAATGTAGTTGAGGCTGGGACTGCTTCCCAAACTGGCCCGGTGTACCTCGTCTCCCCGCCTAACATTCCTGGCAGGGACACGAGAAGAACACCCCCCTCCTCCTCTACCGCCTCCTCCTCCGCCACCGCCTCCTCCTCCGCTGTTAGATTGACCCCAGCTACGAGTTGGAAACGTTGCAGCACTGGCGTTGGTAGACGTCAGCAGGCTGTGCTGAAGCTGATCAGCTTGGGGGACAGACAGCACACTGCCTCCGAGGTGAGGGATGCCCTCCTCGATGAGACGGCAATATGGTTTGAGCCGCTGCACCTGGGCCCAGGCATGGTCGTTTGTGATAACGGCCGGAACCTGGTAGCAGCTCTGGAGCTTGCCGGACTCCAACATGTTCCATGCCTGGCCCACGTCTTCAACCTAGTGGTGCAACGTTTCCTAAAGAGCTACCCCAATGTTCCAGAGCTACTGGTGAAAGTGCGGCGCATGTGCGCCCACTTTCGCAAGTCGACAGTAGCCGCTGCTAGCTTAAAATCTCTCCAGCAACGCCTGCATGTGCCACAACACCGGCTTTTGTGCGACGTCCCCACACGCTGGAACTCAACGTTTCAGATGTTGAATAGAGTGGTTGAGCAGCAGAGACCTTTGATGGAATACCAGCTACAAAACCCTAGGGTGCCACAAAGTCAGCTGCCTCAGTTTCACATCCATGAGTGGCCATGGATGAGAGACCTTTGTGACATCCTACGGGTCTTTGAGGAGTCCACAAGGAGGGTGAGCTCTGAGGATGCGATGGTGAGCCTTACAATCCCGCTCTTGTGTGTTCTGAGAGAATCCCTGATTGACATCAGGGATAACTCAGATCACACAGAGGAGTTAGGGATAGCATCCGATCCGTCACAGCTGGAGAGTAGGTCCACACATCTGTCCGCTTCACTGCGTTTAATGGAGGAGGAGGAGGAGGAGGAGGAGGAGGAAGAAGAGTTGTCCGATGATGTGATGGTGATACAGGAGGCTTCCGGGCAACTTCGAATCGTCCCATTGTTGCAGCGCGGATGGGTAGACATGGAGGATGAGGAGGAAATGGAGATTGAACTTTCCGGTGGGGCCAGAGGAGTCATGCCAACTAACACTGTGGCAGACATGGCTGAGTTCATGTTGGGGTGCTTTACAACCGACAAGCGTATTGTCAAAATCATGGAGGACAACCAGTACTGGATCTTTGCTATCCTTGACCCCCGGTATAAAAACAACATCTCGTCTTTTATTCCGGTAGAGGGGAGGGCCAATCGCATCAATGCTTGCCACAGGCAATTGGTGCAGAATATGATGGAGATGTTTCCAGCATGTGACAGTGGCGGCAGGGAGGGCAGTTCCTCCAGTAGGCAACCAAGTTCTCACCGGTCCACACAAACGAGGGGCACACTGTCTAAGGTCTGGGACACCTTGATGGCACCCCCTCGCCAAAGTGCCGCCACGGAGGGTCCTAGTGTCACCAGGCGTGAGAAGTATAGGCGCATGTTGCGGGAATACCTTTCCGACCACAGCCCTGTCCTCTCCGACCCCTCTGCGCCCTACACGTATTGGGTGTCGAAGTTGGACCTGTGGCTTGAACTTGCCCTATATGCCTTGGAGGTGCTGTCCTGTCCTGCCGCCAGCGTCCTATCTGAGAGGGTGTTCAGTGCAGCCGGTGGCATCATCACTGACAAGCGCACCCGTCTGTCAGCTGAGAGTGCCGACCGGCTCACTTTGATAAAAATGAACCACCACTGGATAGAGCCTTCATTTTTGTGCCCACCTGTGTAAAGCACCCCAACATGAAACTCCATGTCTGTACTCAACCTCTCCAATTCCTCCGCATCCTCATACTCATCCACCATAAGCGTTGCACAATTCTGCTAATACTAGGCTCCCTCCAACATGATTTCCCCCAACTCTGCTGGTTAGAGGCTCCCTCCACCCTGATTTCCACCAACTCTGCTGGTTAGAGGCTCCCTCCACCCTGCTTTCCCACAACTCTGCTGGTTAGAGGCTCCCTCCACCATGAATTTGCCCAAACTGGGCTGTTTAGAGGATCCCTCCACCATGAATTGGTCCAAACTGGGTTTTTTAGAGGCTCCCTCCACCATGAATTGGTCCAAACTGGGCTGTTTAGAGGCTCCCTCCACCATGAATTTGCCCAAACTGGGCTGTTTAGCGGCTCCCTCCACCATTAATTGGTCCAAACTGGGCTGGTTAGAGGCTCCCTCCACCATGAATTTGCCCAAACTGGGCTGTTTAGAGGCTCCCTCCACCATGAATTTGCCCAAACTGGGCTGGTTAGAGGCTCCCTCCACCATGAATTGGTCCAAACTGGGCTGTTTAGCGGCTCCCTCCACCATTAATTGGTCCAAACTGGGCTGGTTAGAGGCTCCCTCCACCATGAATTTGCCCAAACTGGGCTGTTTAGAGGCTCCCTCCACCATGAATTTGCCCAAACTGGGCTGGTTAGAGGCTCCCTCCACCATGAATTGGTCCAAACTGGGGTTTTTAGAGGCTCCCTCCACCATGAATTGGTCCAAACTTGGCTGTTTAGAGGCTCCCTCCACCATTAATTGGTCCAAACTGGGCTGGTTAGAGGCTCCCTCCACCATGAATTGGTCCAAACTGGGTTTTTTAGAGGCTCCCTCCACCATGAATTTGCCCAAACTGGGCTGGTTAGAGGCTCCCTCCACCATGAATTTCCCAAAACTTGGCTGTTTAGAGGCTCCCTCCACCATTAATTGGTCCAAACTGGGCTGGTTAGAGGCTCCCTCCACCATGAATTTGCCCAAACTGGGCTGTTTAGAGGCTCCCTCCACCATGAATTTGCCCAAACTGGGCTGTTTAGAGGCTCCCTCCACCATGAATTGGTCCAAACTGGGTTTTTTAGAGGCTCCCTCCACCATGAATTGGTCCAAACTGGGCTGTTTAGAGGCTCCCTCCACCATGAATTTGCCCAAACTGGGCTGTTTAGCGGCTCCCTCCACCATTAATTGGTCCAAACTGGGCTGGTTAGAGGCTCCCTCCACCATGAATTTGCCCAAACTGGGCTGTTTAGAGGCTCCCTCCACCATGAATTTGCCCAAACTGGGCTGGTTAGAGGCTCCCTCCACCATGAATTGGTCCAAACTGGGGTTTTTAGAGGCTCCCTCCACCATGAATTGGTCCAAACTTGGCTGTTTAGAGGCTCCCTCCACCATGAATTGGTCCAAACTGGGGTGGTTAGAGGCTCCCTCCACCATTAATTGGTCCAAACTGGGCTGGTTAGAGGCTCCCTCCACCATTAATTGGTCCAAACTGGGCTGGTTAGAGGCTCCCTCCACCATTAATTGGTCCAAACTGGGCTGGTTAGAGGCTCCCTCCACCATTAATTGGTCCAAACTGGGCTGGTTAGAGGCTCCCTCCACGATGAATTGGTCCAAACTGGGGTTTTTAGAGGCTCCCTCCACCATGAATTTGCCCAAACTGGGGTGTTTAGAGGCTCCCTCCACCATGAATTTGCCCAAACTCTGCTGGTTAGAGGCTCAATCCACCCTGATTTTCAAAACAAATGTTGGTGCCAACCTCAACTTACTACAAGGGCCAAATTCACTGCTGGTGACAAGCTCTCCTCACTGCAAGTGCCAAATACACATGTTTCAAGGTGTTTTCCTACTGTCAGAGAGGTGGTATTGAGTGTGTAAAGTGTGTAGTTGTTAGGCTGTGATGTTGGGGTAATAGAGGGTCTTTGGTGTGTTAGATGCCCCCAGGCATGCTTCCCCTGCTGTCCCAGTGTCATTCCAGAGGTGTTGGCATCATTTCCTGGGGTGTCATAGTGGACTTGGTGACCCTCCAGACACGGATTTGGGTTTCCCCCTTAACGAGTATCTGTTCCCCATAGACTATAATGGGGTTCGAAACCCATTCGAACACACGAACATTGAGCGGCTGTTCGAATCGAATTTCGAACCTCGAACATTTTAGTGTTCGCTCATCTCTATACCTTATGCATTTACTTTCCCATAGGTGTAATTGAAGCAGAAAGTCTATAGAGGGAACTTCTGCAAACTTTCTGTGAAAAGCGCTGAAGGAAGAACCACAATGTGTTACCGCCGCGTTTTTTCCCAAAGCGTTTTTTTTTTTACTGTGGGACGCTATGTGAAGCCTTAACCTAAGGCTGGGTTCGGTTTGTAAGGTATGAGTTGGATACCAGAAGTTCCTGCATCTACTGTTCCGTGCAGTGATCATATTTTATGTAAGGAGTCAGTAAAGCCGCAAGAATCCATAAATGACTATGATGCAGGAAGTCCAGGTTCCGACTCAGGGTTCTCTTTGGTCCGGTTCTGATGGACTGAACCTGTGCGTGTAAATCCGGCCTAAGGCCTTATTCACATGTCAGTATATGTATCAGTGTTTGTATGCCAAAATCAGCAGAGGATACAACACACTGCTTTTTGTTTACAAATACTGCAGTGTGAATAAGGACCAGTTCACTGGTTTTTACACTTTTAATACAAAAATACAGGTTTATAATTGGTTTGCCTCAGTGTTGCTACCAAACACTCAAAAACTGATCTAGTCCCTATTTCTAAGAACAGATAACTCAGTAAAACCTTGGCATTCACGAATATGTATAGTGCCTAACACTGGCCTTATATTTCACAATATTCACATTATAATATTGATAGAGACATAATATGTATTAGTACTTAATAGAGATGAGCAAACAATGAAATATTCGATATTCGTTTCGAATAGTCACTCGATTTTTGACTATTCGAACGAATATCGAACCCCATTATAGTCTGAGGAAAAAAAGCTTTGTTTCAGGGGAAGCCACTCTTCAACTCAGGAGAGTCGCCAAGTCCACTATGACACCTCAGCAAATGATGACAACGCCTCTGGAATGCAACTGGAACAGCAGGGGAAGCATGTCTGGGGGGTATCTAACATTCCCAAGTCCCTGTATTACGTCGGGATCCCTGTCAGCTTGCGATATGCGGGAGCTGACTTTTTCCCATAGGAATGCATTGACCAACGTTGATTGGCCGAATGCCATACAGAGTACAGCATTCGGCCAATCAACGCTGGTTCTGCTGGGGCTCGGCTGTGAGGAGGCAGAGTCTAAAATCGGTCCACAGAAGTCTCCATTGAGGTCCGATCTCAGGTATAGAAGAGTTGACACAGCCCTGCTACATCTCAGGTATGCACCTGAGATGCAGCAGAGCTGGCCGTGCGCTGAACTCTGCTACACCAGAGATGCAGCAGAGCTGGCCGTGTGCTGAGTTCTGCTACACCTGAGATGCAGCAGAGCTGGCCATGCGCTGAACTTGGCTACAACTGAGATGAAGCAGAGATGGCCGTGCGCTGAGCTCTGCTACACCTGAGATGCAGCAGAGCTGGCTGTGCGCTGAACTCTGCTGCACCTGAGATGTAGCCGTGCTATGTGCTCAGTGCTGCTACATCTGAGATGTAGCAGCGCTGTGTCAACTCTGCTATACCTGAGATGCAGCAGTGCTGTGCACTCAACGCTGCTACATCGGACCACAGTGGAGACTGCTGTGGACCAATCTTAGACTCTGCCTCCTCCGGCAGAACCAGGGTTGATTGGCCGAATGCAGTACACTGTATGGCATTCGGCCAATCAACGCTGGTCAATGCATTCCTATGAGAAAAAGTCAGCTCCCGCATAACGCAAGCTGACGGGGATCCCGACTAGCATATAATGGGCTGCCACGAGATAGAGCCCTAAAGAGCTGTGTGAGTGACATCCCCCCCTAAATAAAGGTAATCCCTAGCTAACCCTGCCTGTACATCTATCCCTGTCTCACAGTCTCATATGAACCGAATCTGAAATCCGCCATTCTTATAAAGTGGAGCTCACCTGATTTAACCAGCCAATTACTTTTTCCGATTTGTTTTTCAATGCCTACGTTGTTGTAGTTCCTGTCCCACCTCCGCTGCGCAATTATTGGTGCAAAAAAAGCGCCAGGGAAGGTGGGAGGGGATGCAAATTTTTTGTGCGTTTTCCACATGGTATTCGATTGGAATCGAACATCTTGAGCAGCCTGATATTCGATCAAATACCAATCTGATCAAATGCTGTTCGCTCATCTCTAGTGCCTAACATTGACCATATATTTCACAATATTCACATAATAATAGTGATAGAGACATAATATGTATAGTGCCTAACATTGGCCATATATTATACAATATTCACATGGTAATAGTGATAGAAACATAATACGTATAGTGCCTAACATTGGCCATATATTATACAATATTCACATGGTAATAGTGATAGAGACATGATCTAAGGGTAAGTTCAGAGGGAGGAACATGAAGAAGATTTGTTTGCAGGCATTGCCACAGATTCCTCTTCACTCATGGCCTCACAAGTGCAGAGTCTGTACACAGACATATACATATTCCTGCCGCATTCTCTGTATACCGCCCTGTTTGGGAGGCCAAAACTAGAAGTAAGCTCGTGTTCAGATTGTGTGATTACAACAGCACCAAATACCGCCTAGTATATGCATGTGTGTACTATGGATGCAGGTGCGGGTTTTAGCAACCACGTCCCCTGTAACAGAGAAGGCCTCCATAGCTGGCAGTCAGATCTCAGCTCTTATTTCAGCCACTCCTTGTATAATACCAGCAGACCCCCTCAGATGCCCCCACCACACTGGCACAGCAGGAGGACTCACCCCATCAGCGCACTGCTCGGGATTGATGCCGGTGGGCGGGCACAGGCGCTGACACCTTCCGGGTCGGGGCCGCCACTGACTTGTACGTACTAGAGTAGGAAGAGCCCTGACACAGACACGGAGCTGCGGCCATGGCTTACCAGTACCAGCATCGCGGGCCGGACCAGAACTTCCTCCTCAATGTCTTCCGCAGGTGAGTGGCACCGCCATGCTGCCAGCTGTGTCTCAGGGTGCCGGGCACAGTCCGCTCGTTTACCGGCAGACAGTATATGGGAGCTGGCATATATGTGGAGACTGTCAGTATGGAGGCAGCTGCACTGCTCTGTACATTGCACTCCACAAAGGCCCTGGTGACCTGGTTGTCAACACACAAGGGTGGAGCCGCTTCAGGGTGCTGTCAGGTTTACATAGGGAGACATGACTGATCTGCTTTACCCAAACCTGGCAGTCCCTTGTGCCCTCTGGGTAATTGATCTGCCCATATTACATCCATTGTATATAAGGCATTCCAGTCTCTGCCACCTCTAAAACTACATTCGCACGGGATGGTTTTGGCAAATCTGCTGTGGATTTGGCAGAAATCAGAGGCAGAGATCTGAAGCTGCCATTCTGATTCCTGCCATGGGTGGAGGGGCGCGCTGCACCCACTTGTCACTTCAGGAGGACAAGCTGTAGTTTTTCCTGGGGAGTCTGATGCAACATCTTCATTATTTCAGGATGATTTTGATCAGTTTTTCTGGAGTGTGTGAACAGAGCTCAAGACACCACAGTTTCTTGAATTGTCAGTAAAATGTAGATTTTGGCATGGAATACTTATCTAAATGCAGCTAGGATCCTGAACACATGACATGGCACAAGGCTGGCTATAGGCACAAGCTTACTGACTATAGATCCTGCCATCATACCAGCAGGATGACCTATCAGTAGCGGCTTATTATCTCATGTATGACCATAAAATGGAGAAACATTTCAAGCAAACCCAAAGTAGAGTCAGGGGAAAACTGCTAAAGGATTGCGGCTCTCTCTAATATATTATTCATTAGGTAATGGTCACTTCTAGGGGTTTCCCTACATTAATATATTAATCATTAAGGTCATCGGTATGAGGTCGAGGGGGGGGGGAGCAATAGTGGCTGTAAATGATATTGCAGCTCAATCTGATTGTATGGAACTGAGCTGTAACGTCATGTCACTCATGGATGTAACGTCACTGTCCTGTGTGTCAGCAGCATGATCACATGAGTTGGTCAGGATGGGTCATCAATATTAAACCGTCAAACTTTACACAACCCCTTGTGTGTCATCAGACTCCCTGGACTGTCCTACTTGGCAGCTGCCCAGCTCTATTACAGCATTGTGATGAAGTCTTACCTGGCACCTTTTGTAGTAATACAAAATTGGGGGTATTTTGCACTGTCCAAGGATCAGAAGCCTGTACCGCATCCTGCTATGAGCAGACTTAGAGTAACACCAAAAATTGTGCCATTTTCTAGCTTTCAACTTATTAAGACTAGGTTCACACCTACCCCTGGGTATTCTGTGCCACATTAAAAATGCGGAATGAAAAGTCTTTTTGGTGAAAACGGGCAGAAACCCAGCAGAGCCCATTATAGTCTACAGGATCTGCGGGTGTCCAAAGGTATCAGGTTAAGGTTTCCGTTGGGGGGGTGGGGGTCCCCAAGTGGACCCCCGAATGGAAACCCGAAAGCAGGTGTGAACCTAGCCTAAATATGTCTTAAAAAAATAGAAAAAACTTGCTCTTTCCAGAAAACCAAATTTTAGTCAACTTGAAACAGAAAGTGTCCATTCTATGCTGTATACAGCAAGTATAATTTGTGACTCTTTGAGGCTCTGTAATACCAAGTGCTGGTTAACCAACCGTCCATTGACTATATATGTCTGTTAGGTGGCCCATTTAGCATCACAAGTACATACTTGTATCCCAGTGAGCAATATATATACAGATATGGAAGCCGTCATAATGTCTTTCCCCTGGCTCTGCAGTCACCTAGTAGGTGCTGGGTACTAGAGGATTCAAATCTGCTCTTTCACCACCTTCATCTCTTTGCATCTGTTAATAGGCACCACTTCACTAATTCCAGTGCAGGGGGTCTGCTTGATTCTGAGCTTCAATCAGAGGGGTGTTCAAAAGGAGTAATGCAGCGCTGATTCTGCCGCGATAATAATGGTTATATTACAGGGTGTTCTTGGGATTTCACAATACATTGCAAAGCATTAGTATTGCAGTGTATTGTATAAGTTATCAGACCTCCTGAAGTTCAAGACCCTCTAGGAGGACCCTCCCCCCCAAAAAAAAAATAAAAATAAATAAAAATAAATAAATAAATATATATATATATATATATATATATATATTTATATTTATTAAGAGTTAATATTTTGAGGCACTTTTTTTTTAATCTAATGGGTACATATCATGTGCTTATTATATTAGGTTCCTGTTTGCAGCAACCTGTAATTGGGTTACACTGAGGACTGCTTTAACTATAGGGCACTTGCTCTAAACCCTATGGTAGCAGTGCCCCGCTTGCGACAGTGGGACAGTGCTGCACTTAGAGTTCTGGGTACTATTCCGTTATCGGGCCAGCAGAGCTTACCAGCACCAGCATTGGGACAGCAGCAGTCAGCATTTCAGCATCGGGAATGACATCTGAGGACTGACTGCTGGACCGATGCTTGTGCCCAGCTCTCCTTCCATCTGCCCTGTACCCCTCTCTGGCCCGCCCCAAGGACTGACTGCTGGCCCGATGCTGGCGCCCTGTCTCTAGTAACCAGTACATCAATGCCCCCATCCATCCTCCCAGTGCTGCCCCCCAGCTCTTCTTACATCTGCCCCGTACCCCCTCTCCCTGCCACTCGACTAGGCCTCACCTCGGCGCTCTCATTCTGGCCATTAGCGTTCAGGAGGAAAGAAAGACGCTCGCACTGGAAGCCATGGCCGGCACAGAGAACGGAGACCGGAAGGAAAAAAATAGCACACACCGGGGCTCAATAAAGGGTCCTGAAAGTGGCGGCGGAGATTCAGGGATGCGCTGACCATAGTAACGGCGGGGAGCTATGGTGACCCAGAGGGACAAACTTCCTGCAGCGTCCCGGCGACTAGTAATGTCGGTCAAGCCTAGTCACGTGGCGGGGAGAGGGGCAGATGGAAGGAGAGCTGGGCCAGAGAGGGGTACGGGCAGATGGAAGGAGAGCTGGGCACAAGCATCGGGCCAGCAGTCAGTCCTCAGATGTCATTCCCAATGCTGAAATGCTGACTGCTGCTGTCCCGATGCTGGTGCTGATAAGCTCTGCTGGCCCGATAACGGAATAGTACCGAGTTCTTCTGTTCCTGACAGTTGGTCTGGGGCACCCTGGGATGTCCCAGCTTCAACTCTTCTTACAATGGCCCCTGTCTCTGCTCCTGGTCTCTTTGAAGTAGTAGGTGCGATATAGCGAAGTCACTTATATTTTACCTTTTGCTCCATGAAGATCCCCCCGGATAGAAACTGAAGGGAAATCTATGTTTGAACCTTTGTATCGCGGGTACCAGGAGGGGGACAGGAAGCTTTTGGCTAGGAACAGGACATGAATCTGTGGATGCACTAGGAGAGGGACTTTATACTGAGGGGAACATTATAGTGTGAAGGGCAACTGGAGGGGGACATTATATATAATGCTGAGGGGCATTATATTGTATGGGGCCACTATTGAGGCATTATACTGTGTGAGGGCACCAAGCGAATTATACTGGGGAGGGGACATTATGCTGAGGGGAATTATATTGTATGGGGCCACTATTGCGGCATTATACTGTGTGAGGGCACTGTGCGAATTATACTGGGGAGGGGAGGACATTAAAATTTGTGTGGGCCAGGTAATTGGCGGAGATGGGGGGGGCACTTATGAAACCTTTGCACTGGGCCTAGTTAAAACAGCACTGGCTACATGTAGAGTAGAGGTGTGACCAGGGCTGGGTATGCCACTGCCTAATATATCCACCAGACCACAGTGTATAGTCTTCTCTGTGTGGAATCAAGCATCCATAGTTGTGGAACGAATCCTGTTGTTTCCTGGTTCATGTCATTTTGATGGCACGTATAGCAATGTATGGATGGAGTAGAATTGTGCTGTAAATTCTGACACAACTGTTTGTTCGAGTTCAAATACAGATGTGAACAGTGCTTAACTAGGATTTCCTTTTTTAGGTGTGTAAAAAATGTAAACCTCAGCAAATACATTCAACTTATCTTATCTGTAAGACACTCGTCATGATCATGGAGTAGTGTCACATGACAGGAGCAATGTCATATTATTTATATATAACACAAGAGGTCGGCTACATTTCTTCATTGTTTTCCGGTTACGTTGCTGTTTTTAATGACAACATTGCTGCATTCTCCCAGTAAGAAGTAGTAGATTAGTTTCATGCTGTTCTTGCTAGCTTACACTCATTATATCCACATATACACTACACTGACTCATCCTGACTAATGCTCGGCCTTGGTCACTTATTTGTGACTCATCCACAAGGTATAAAGAGCACTTTCAGGGAGTCTAAAGACTTAGTAGTGATTTCACTCTTTCCAGGTGTGTACTGTAAAGAAGCTAGTTGTCACGGGCTGGGGCTGAGGACGTCAGTGGTGCAGCCCTGTGGATGGAGCTCGCTGCAGGACCCTCCAGCTCTTGTCATAGATAAAACACTGGGGACTTTCTCCAGAATACTATGTTACATTCCTGAATACTGTAGATTATATAGGGTATATTATATAGGGTTACTTCTGTTTGTGTGTTTCTTATTGGTAGCCTGTATACTGCTATCCACATGATGATCTCTTCCTTTTCCAACCACATAATATACGACCCTGATGTCCGCAGAGATTTGCTTTTTATTTTATAGAAGGATAATACTGTATTATATTATAGATTTTTTTATATACATCATTTATGATTTCCCTTTGATATTTGTACAGTATTACAAACATATTCCAGTATAGTATTATGGCTCCATTTTGTTGGGAGCTGTAATAGGGCTTCCGAAAGAGTGCATGAAGCCCCCCCTTGTACTTCCCTCTGATCTCATATAGAGGTATTCAGAGGTTTTTCCTTAGGGGGCGTTCACACTACCATTGGTGACCGTCAGCAGTGTCTGTAGCTATTGTCCATTACAAGATAACAGACACTAGCTGAACTATCAGTAATCCGTTAAAATTCCCATTCATTTTACTTTGTGCCCGTTTACACTCAATCCATCAGAAGTCCGTTTTTCTCCAGCGTACAAAAAATCCTACACGCAGGACTTTTGTGTCCGTTTAACATTGAAGTCTATGGGCAACGTACTTTAACGGGCAGTAACTGATGGACACCAAATAACGGACAGTAATTGATGGCTGTTTTTTTTTTCTGCACATTCTCAGAAAACTGAAACAAGACCAAAAAATAAATAAAAAATGGACAGTATAAAAAAATAGACACTAAGGGAGCGTTCACACTACCGTCAGTGTCCGACAGCTAGTGTCCGCTGCTAATGTCCGTTCAAAATCTTGCGCAGACATCAGCAGCGGACACTAGCTTCCATTGATTTAAATGGAGATAGGGTGCGTTCTTTTACTGTTCGTGGGTGTCCTTAACTGTCCGTTCCCAAAGATGTCCAACTTTTCAAGCAGACAGCAAAAACCTACATGTCGGATTTTTCTGTCCGCTTGAAAAGTTGGACATCTTTGGGAACGGACACTTAAGGACAGGCACATAGTGTAAAAGAACACACCCAATATCCATTTAAATCAGTGCAAAATGTCACGGACACAGCTAGTGTCCACTCCTAATGTCCGCACAAGATTTTGAACGGACATTAGCAGCGGACACTACCTGTTGCTAATGTGTCCGTTTTTTTTCTCTTCTTTTTAATTGTTCCATTAAATAGATCATTAAAGAAAACGGACACATTAACATCAGTTAGTGTCAGTTATGATAGGTGTCCGTTTTTGGGGTTTTTTTTATCGAACACCTTCATATTGGAATCCAACGGTAGATTGTGTACAGAAGACATTTGTAGACAGTTTAGCTTTTCGTTTAGAATATCTCTGTGCATACAGCTAGGGAGTCGTATGGTATCCATGTAATGCTTCAGGTGGAATTACCACAAATACTACACGGCAAATCCGAGGACGTTTATACTCCCTTAGGGGGGTTGTAACCAGTTAGGGCAGTGGTTCTCAACCTTTCTAATGCCGTGACCCCGCAATAAAGTTCCTCATGTTGCGGTGACCCCAAACCAAAAAATAATTTTGGTGGCTACTTCATAACTGTAAGGGCTAGTTCACACAGGGGGCGGTATAGCGGATTTAGGCACTGAGAGGGACGCGGGGAGCCGCGTCTCTCTCGGGTCAAAACATGACTATCCCCCCCCGGAGTTGGCTCAAATTAATGGGCCGAGTCTGGAGGTTGCTGCCGCCAGGCGGACGCCACGGCTCACCGAGCCACGGAATCTGCCTGAAGGAAGGGCAGCCCGCTTCTTTTTTCCGTGAGCGGCAGCATGCTGCTCACGCAAAAAACAAGCCCGGCGGTCTAAATAGACCTCCATTGTGAGGGGGCAGATTATGATGTGGATTTTGCGCCATAATCTGCCTCCTCTGTGCCCGTGTGAACGGGCCTTAATTTTGCTACAGTTATGATTCGGAATGTAAATACCTGATATGCATTATGTATTCTCATTGCTACAAATCAAACATAATTTAAACATAGTGATTAATCACAAAAGCTCTCTTCCACAAAATCTGCTGACCCCCCCCCCCCCCCTTGCTCACACACAGCCTGAACACCCTATCACGCTCACACACAGCCTGAATCCCCATCAGCCTGAACCCTCCTATCATACTCGCACACAGCCTGCACCCCCTCCCCCCTGCTTACACATGCTGTCTCTTCTCTCCATCTTACCTTCCAGCCTCCATTCACTACAGCCTTCTCTTCCTGTGTAACTTGGCACTGTCCTCAAATGCTCCGCCCACACCAGAGCCTGATCACATGGTCACGACGTCATCAAAGGTCCTTCAGCCCACTAGGATTTAGCATCTACCCTGCTGCAAAAGGTAGCGCGGCTTCTCAGCGGCTAAAGCTATCGGAAATATGTATTTTCCGATGGCTTTAGGCGACCCCTGTGTTTTGGTCATTCGACCCTCGCTGGGGTTGCGACCCACAGGTTGAGAACCGCTGAGTTAGGGGGTTTCATAACCTCACCCACGCATTGCAGAAGAAAATCAGCTGGAAATATGGGTATGCCATGGATTTTCGTATGCAATGAAGAAGGTGAAATTTGTAGATAAATCCGCAGGTAACAAACTTATGCCATTGTATCGCCATGTACTAACAACAAACCTGAAGGCTAGTATTATCAGAAATGACTGCTCCTAGGAAGTTGTAACAGTAATACCCCATATGTGGCCTGTGTAATTGTGCAAGTGACTGGATTGTTAGGTGATCGTATATTATGCAGCATAGCAGAAGTTAGATTATTGCACAAATCGGGCAAAGTGCTATTGTCAAATCCAAACTGTATGGGAATGAATGACATCCCCCATACAAGTAACAATAGTCTACTCAATGTAGCTGCAGAACAGGCGTAGGCCATGATCAGGAAGAACAGTTCTTTGAAGCAGAATTGCCTCAATCATTGCTTGCTTTAAGACATATGACGGCTTTGCTAGGAAACCCTTTAATTTTTTTCAAGACTTGCCTATCCTGTCTTTCACTGAATAGAAATCTGTTCTTCCTCATTCTTGAAATTTGACTTCATGTTGATATTACGCAAGTCTTTAGACCGCGCCAAAGATTGTGTATATCTTGCTGTACCCTAAGGCTGGTCTTACACGACCATAGTTTAAGTCCGCAAATGGTCCGCAATTGAGGGTTTTCAATTGCGGACCATTTGCGGACACATTATAGTCAATGCGGCCTCGTACACCACCGGATATTTTATCCGTGGTGTGCCGGGCCGCAACCGAGGTCCGCACTTTTTGGAACATGTCCGCAATGGCCGCAATTCACGGCACTGCATGGACTCACCCATAGAACTCTATCGGCGAGTGCGGCAGCTCACGGACATCTGCGGAGTGTAAGTTGCTGATCAGCAACTTGCGAACCGCAAATGCATTACGGTCGTGTAAGACCAGCCTAACATCCCCTCCGTATGTTTGACGCTGTGTTCACTGAAATATACGTACTAAAAAAAAGTCAACTTCTTTCTGATCTATCTGAGCTTTCCCCCATTAGCCCTCTGCCTGGGGTCACAGTAGCCATGGGATTGCAGAGGTGGTCCCCCATTCCTCTCCATGGGCAGATGACGTGAAGTCCTAAAATAAATGTAGAATGTACACAAAACTGTAACCGTTATAGGAATCTGTAGTCAGACTGAGAACGCCAATGCATATTGTCATCTACATGCTAATAACATTCATACAAAGGCGCATCTTGAAGCTATTGGGCCTCAGTGCAATCTAATATTGTATGTGACAAAGGGACTTTTGGGGCCTCCCTCAGGATCCAGGGCCTGGTAGCAACTGTACCCCTGAAAGCAATACCCTGCATTCGTAAGAGTATTATACAATACAGTAGGCTGGGAAAAGTTTTTTCTAAGGTGAGATTCTGCAAAACCAGATATTAATTGCCTATGATGGGACGTGATCGCTGGAAGCCAGGAGACCAGTAAGGGTCTGGGAAGTGTCACAGTGAGAGCGGTTGGGATCAGTAAGGACGTAGGGGGGTTTGCACATTAATGCTCGGTGGCTTTTTTTTTTTTTTTTTTCTTCATATTTTCCTTCTCCGCTTCTGCCAAAATTTATATTTATTTTTCTGTTGACATAGATAAGTAAGGTCTTCTTTGTGTGATGAGTTGTACTTTCATTTTACCCTATTTTGGGTATATATAATGTTTTAATTGGGTTTTATTAACTTTTTCGGGGGAATGTGTGGGAAAAAAAAATTCCACAATCTGAAGCATCTGGATGCCGTGATCGCTATTGATCCCAGTGCCTGGGGCATCAAGCTGACAGGCTGAGCATTTTACCCTCTTTAGTATTTTGATATATCTTAGGTGAAGGCATCATGGACGTAAGACTTCATCTAGTTTTTTGCATTTGGTGAAGTTTTTTGCATTTGGTGAGGTCCCAAAATACATGCTAAACCTAAAACCCCTTCAGATGATCACCTCTCTGAGAAGACTACCCTCCCCAACATAGATGTTTCTATGATACTGTAGTGTTTTGTTTTTTACTTGTGGGATGATGTAACAAGAAGCAGATTAGAAAGGTAGCGTGCTATTCCCATGCTCCTGATTTTACCCTAGCAACAGTGATGACCTCGCTGACATACACTGCTTCAGCCCATATCTCAAAGTAATGTAAAGTTTCTACATTTTAATGTGATTTCTGACGCCATTCCAACCTTTTCAGACCGACTACAGATGCAGTTATACAGGTGCCAGAAACCCCCAGAGTGATGCCAGTTGTGCTGGGGAGAAGATATGGTGTGATGCTGCCTGGGATGCACAGAGCGGATCTGTTTATTACTACTGCCCCCCCCCCCCCCCCAAAAAAAATAAAAATAAAAATAAATAAATAATAATAATAAAAAAAATTGTGATCTGAGAGAGATGTAGATCAGCGAGGAGCAGTATGTCATGGCTGCATTAGGTCTAAAAAAAATAGTCCTTTGCTTTATTCTGTGAATGCAGTTTCTATAAGCGATGTTGTAAGGGAGTCCCTAGGAAGACCAGAGGTTGCTGTAGGTTCTTTCTTAGAGCTTGGCCTGAAGAGTGGTATGTTCCATATATTACACCTCTAACTCTACAACCTGCTACAGCTTTATAGAACTATTACACTGTTTTATATGCAGTTTTTACATCCCTTAATACACAGTAAGCTGTTTTTAAGGTGTGATGTTGGGAAGTCTTGCTCCATTAGTCCATGTTTACACACAGCAGCAAAAAAATTCCAGTGCAGTAGTGGTCTAAATGTAAGATCTGAGATACAGAGAGCAGACTTGTGAATGTGGCTACATCCAAGTGACATTACCCAATTAAAGGAGATGATAACCTGTCCTCTGCCATTGGCAGGTAGTTGTTTAAAGTCTTTAGCAGCGGCGTGCAGCAGCTCTGGTTCCTGGTCAGACATTGATGGTCCACAATGGGGACAGAGCTGCTGTACACCAGTGTTAAGCGACTTTACCAAAGATTTCTGGGTCACGCTACGACTGTTTCATCAGACAGCCTCAGGGGACGCTGGAGCGCCGGGGCAGATAATCATGACTTTTTTTTTTTATGTTTCATCTTCTCTAGTGTCCTGGCCAACCCCTTTAATGCTATAATATCTTGGGTTGTGTCCAGTATTTATCATAGCAGATTTTTTTTCACATTACTTTGTAGTACTTGGGGTCAGTGCTTGTGTGGTAACATCCCAGCAGTCATATATACCATATACACTGCAAAGCCATAAAGGGTATGTCATGGTTGAAAGTACATGAGGCAGGTAATCTATATTGCTTGTGAGTTGGCTTAGTTGTCACATACACAAAGCAGCACATTGCACATCCTGCACAATGAATTTTTCCATTCCCCATGTACCAAAATATTACACGTATAAGCAGTGTATTGTATACAATAGACTCTGAGCTTTGGTACTGGATTGTAGAAAAGGTTACAGCAGGGCTTAGGCTTTCTCTTGTATTCATGGTGTATGAAGTGGTTTGCCTTCTTACTGACATCTTGTCTTTATTATCACCCACAGAGTTGACACAGATAACAGTGGCATCATATCGGACAATGAACTGCAGCAAGCCTTATCGAATGGTGAGGAAACCTCTTATCTTCATTCACTAACATTTTGCATAAATCAGTAGTTTTGATGAACCTAAGAAACATTGAAATGCATCTTACCAGAGAAAATACTTTATTCTCCACTTAAAGGGGTTGTCCAGGATAACTGGAAATCCCTACACTAATCTAAACCCCCTTTGCTCTCCTACTTTCTAAATATTATAATTAATCAAACATGTATATTTTCTAATTATCCGCTTACTTTTTCACCGATTCCATAAACTGATCGTCGCTACAACTCCCCTTTCCCATCCACCCCATTATACTTCTACTTACCTTCCAAGCTTCTTCCTGGGAGACGGCTCCTCCTTCTTTACTTCTTCAAGCGCTACTCTGTGCACTGCTACCGATAATCCACCTCTACTGTGCAGCTTCCACATGCGGAGTAGGTGGATCATCATTGCAGAGAACAGAGCATCGATGGAGAAGAGCGCGTGCCTGCTGAATCAGTAAGGAAGAAGGAGCCGTCTCCCAGGAAGCTAAGTATAAATGGGGTCAGTGGTTGGGCTGAGTAGGTTGGGAAGGGAGAGATAGTTAGAGAGACTGGGAGGGGGGAGTGAGGAAGGAGGAGGTAAGGTTAGAGGAGTTAGTGAGAAAGTTTCATAGCAGGAAGCTGAAGCAAGTAAACAAATGCAGGAGATGTAAGGAGCTCCCAGAGACACCCAGAAATCGCTGAAAATACGGCTGTATGGGTGCATTTATTAACCCACTAATTGCTCTGACATTTTTTTTTTTTCTCCTCCTCCTAGACCAGGGATCAGCAACCTTCGACACCCCAGCTGCTGTAAACCTACAACTCCCAGCATGCTCCATTCTCTTCCATGGGTGTTCCATAAACAGCAGAGCAGTATGCATGCTGGGAGTTGTATGAACAGGTGTGATGGATGTGGCTTTGAGGTAGGATAGGGTCCCAACCCGTATCATATAATGCAAAGGATCCCACCGGGAAACAAGATGCTGTTCGTGATTCCTTTTTATTTTTCAAATTTTTGACAATGTATGGTGATAAATAAATAAACGTTTTCGGCCTATCTGGCCTTCGTCAGACTCCTCAAAATGATGTTAGTGGTAGTAGGCTGTCAGTGGTTCCGTGTGGTCCCCCAAGTAGTTTCATGGCACAAGAACCATTATGACGAGTATAGGAATGTTCTGTAAGGTCTATGACCAGTCAGCTGGCGTATCAAGAGTTTGATATATAGAGGTGGCCTTCATAAAGGGTTAATGGCATTGGTGGTGCAGGGTTCCCTTGATCTGAGGTCCGGGGTGCGTCCTCTCTCATTGGTGGTGTGCTTGCCATAAATAAACAGTGAGTACTCCACCATAACACATTGTGTACCCTATACAAGTTACTAACAAATGGCTGTACAACATATACATATATATACACGTATATCCGAGCATCACAGGTCTTATTGAAGTTTACAGAAGTAGAGGTGGACATCCCATGGAGAAATCCTGGAATATGCAAACTTATGTCGCAAAAATAATAATCAATTCGCTTATAGTAGTCGCCAAGGTCCTTGGTCACACCAAAATTAGATGAATGTAGTGGAACGGATTAAGAGATAGTGTCCCTTAGATACCAAAGAAGATGAGGGAGAAGAAGTCTTCAGACTATTGCCATAAATAAACAGTGAGTACTCCACCATAACACATTGTGTACCCTATACAAGTTACTAACAAATGGCTGTACAACATATACATATATATACACGTATATCCGAGCATCACAGGTCTTATTGAAGTTTACAGAAGTAGAGGTGGACATCCCATGGAGAAATCCTGGAATATGCAAACTTATGTCGCAAAAATAATAATCAATTCGCTTATAGTAGTCGCCAAGGTCCTTGGTCACACCAAAATTAGATGAATGTAGTGGAACGGATTAAGAGATAGTGTCCCTTAGATACCAAAGAAGATGAGGAAGAAGAAGTCTTCAGACTTCCACACCACCAATGAGAGAGGACGCACCCCGGACCTCAGATCAAGGGAACCCTGCACCACCAATGCCATTAACCCTTTATGAAGGCCACCTCTATATATCAAACTCTTGATACGCCAGCTGACTGGTCATAGACCTTACAGAACATTCCTATACTCGTCATAATGGTTCTTGTGCCATGAAACTACTTGGGGGACCACACGGAACCACTGACAGCCTACTACCACTAACATCATTTTGAGGAGTCTGACGAAGGCCAGATAGGCCGAAAACGTTTATTTATTTATCACCATACATTGTCAAAAATTTGAAAAATAAAAAGGAATCACGAACAGCATCTTGTTTCCCGGTGGGATCCTTTGCATTGCTGGGAGTTGTAGTTTTACAATAGCTGGAGTGCTGAAGATTGCTTACCCCTGTCCTAGACTGAAATTCACTTTGAAATCTCTGCCGAATTCTGTCTTTCTCCAAAGATGGACTGAAAGGGTATGTTCACACGGCGGAATAGGTGGCAAAAACTTTTTCCACCTTGAGAACTTTCCCTGCGGCTAGTCGTGACGGGATGCCGATGTAGCATCGGCATCCCGCTCCTGATTTGGCCCAAATGAATGGGCCTAAACAGGAGCAAGTCTCGAGCTGCGGAATCCGCAGGCAAGTTAAGTCATGTCGCTTGTTTTTTCCGCTACTAGCTTAAAAAGCTTAGGGTCACCATAACTTGCATAACCTACTTTAAAAAGTAATATGAGTAAAAATTGCAATAATATTATTTATTAAAGCATCCTTTTCTCAAAACTGTACAGAAACGTCAACTTGTGTAATAAAAATAAACTGTACAAGGGTGTTTTTGTATGCAGTATGAGGTCAGCAGCTCCGTTCTGGGCCTGTACAGCAGGACTGAGATGTACAGTGTTTGTGCTGGGTTTGATGTCCTAGTTTATACAGTGGAGCACTATGTCTGGGGGGAAAAAAAAACTTAAAATAGCTGTGCTGGTTTCCAAGTAAGATGGGAGGTTTGTGTTTTCTATTACACAGACCCTTTATGTTCAGTTATAGAAGGAAATCTTCCATAGTTTAGAAACGTTGACACACACGACAGAGTAGAGTAATGCTGGTTAAAACCCGTCATTTTTCTAGTAAATCTAGTTATTTGCTAATTGTGGATAAATATAATTTATATATTTCAGTGCTCATTTTTGGACCATGACACACACAACCATATTACGACTTGTTGCAGGAATACTATGTGTAATGCAAGAAACTGAAGAAGTAATGCAAATGAATGAACAAACAAAAGTAGAGAGGCCACCGAGAGTCCATTGATACCAAAAAAGACAAAAATGTCGTAGTGCGGAGATTTCATTTATTCATTGCATTACCAGAAGAGAGTTTCTCTTAACTTATGTGAATGTCAGCTGTAAAGTATCAAACCACTATTTGCTGATAAATTGGCAGATAAAGAAAACAGTCAAGACCAAGGGAAAATAAAATGGAATAAAATTATGCATATTTGCATAAATAATAAACGTAAGGACGTCATGCAAATATCTGGATAGAATGTGAATTTTCATCAAATTGCTACATTGACTATAAAGTAATAAATGTTACTTTCCACTAGTTCCAAAATATGACTGAATGTTAATAAGCGACCACCCTAAATACTGACCTCAAATATCTGTGAAAAAAGAAACAAATGGTTGGCTAGTCATTCAGTAAAAAGCCACAAGACCCTGACACACATCTGGCTACAGAGGTCTTTGGTACAGGCTACATCATGTTAAAGAAAATGAATATCTCAGGCTCTGGTCACAGAGATGTATTGTACGGCTGTGATTCTGGATCAGCTGATCTCTCCACATTATACACGAATGGCTGTAGGGTTATTCTGTGTAGTCCCTGTATAGTGAACAGATCTGCTACAAGCCCCATAACCACTCTCCTAGTAACTCTTCCCCATAATATAGATACTGTTGTAGGTCCATTTAACCGGTTGGTGCTGAGAGCTTTCTTGCCGCATTTGTTAAATGGCCGTCCGAAATGGAGATAACTTATACCAAATATTTATTTTATGGGACAATCCCTTTTTGTAGATATGTAATAGGTATTATTATTCATATGATTATACATATATACAATATTAATATTAAAATCTTCCTTTTCGTTTCAGGTACATGGACACCATTTAATCCCGTCACTGTCAGATCTATTGTCTGTAAGTTCATAGTCACAATATTTTTCTTATTATTTTAGCCGTCCTCTTTTGTGCAGCAGTCGTGGGGAGCAGCCTGATCAATGGATAACTATACATTTCCATGGTCGCTGCAACAGTCAGGTTTTCCAAGATGTCCTTTAAAGTGTAGCTCCCACTTGTTTGGTGACCCCAAAACATGGAATAATATAGTATAACCCTATCTAAATTCCTTTTTATTATAACACAGGCTGTAATATTCTCCTTAGCAACCCTCTTACTGAGCTGTTGTTAGAGAAAGTCTGCACAGTTATATTGTGAATATGCAGAGCTGAAACATTTACAAAATGGGGCATAGTCACTTCAAATGGCGGTATCATCAGTTTTATACCACCTAGAAAAATCTTTCTGGTTTCCTAAGAAAGCGGAGATTCATATGATGCCAAGCTTTAAGAGACTACAGCTAGCTATAACAGAATCTGATTCCTTCTGTATAACTCCGAGAAATAATCTGTGTATCAATCCTATAGGGCAGTCAGGGAGGTGATTATCTCCTTCTTAATTTTTCCCTGAGGAATCTCAACAGCTTCTGAAAAAATGTGTTGGAAAGTACATGTAGTCATGGGGATAATTATAATGGTTAGTTCACATGGGGCAGAATGGTCAGGATTTTGAATAAAGAAGCGAGCTGCCCTTTCTTCAGGTGGATTCCGCGGCTGATTCAGCCGTGGCATCCGCATCGCGACAGTACCCTCCAGGCTAGGCTCATTCATTTAGGCCTAATCCGAAGCAGAAAGCCGCGACGGGATGCCAGTGCACTGCATCGGCATCCCAATACGGCAGCTGCGATAGAATGTGTTCACGCGGAACCCCGTGTGAACTAGTGCTTCGGGACATTTTTTAAGTACTGCCCTTGTTAGGGCAGGAGTTGTTGAAGGGAGAGTGAAAAGTGAATTGATGGACATCTGAACATGCATTCCACTTGGAATTATTGCACCTGAAAACCAAGTGATTATGTGGAAGTCCAATAAGATCTACAGTATTTCAGATGCAAGACAAATACACATGGAGAGTTAATTAATCCGAGGATACAAATGTAATATATAGTTTATATGATGGAAGACGATATATAGCTTATCTGATATTTTTATGGTGCTGGATTGTTTAATGTTAATTTTCTATCTGCCAAACATTTTTTAATTTTAATTGAAGCTTAAAGGAGTTATCCGTTTCTCACATTGATGGTCTATCCTCAGGATAGGCTATTAATATTAATTGTGTGGAGGTCTGACATCCAGGACCCCCGCAGAACACTGGTAACAAGACAGTGCAGCTCTCTGTACTGTAATGTTTACATATTGTGAGCCGCACTGCTCTTTCGCTGTACAGACTATAGTGGTGAGTGTAGGAATTGAGGTGCTATCCCATAGATTTAAATGAGGCAGTGCTGTAATACCTACACTCGCTGCACAAACTGTAGTGATTCTGCGTTTCTCCAAAATAAGCCCTAGCATGATTTTTTTTAGCATCTTTGGAGTATGCTTGGAATATAACCCTACTCCAAAAATAGTCCTAGCTCCAGTTCATTAAAACAAGTGTCCACTCAGCTGTACATGTGAAAAAGCAGTCAGACTGCTGTAGAATAGATATAGCAGACTCTTCATCAAGGAAACCAGACACTTCCAAAAGAATTGTACCCCCCAAATGTAACAGACATTGATCTTAAAGGGGTTTTCCCAACTCACCTGTTCACCAACTTGCATACTGTGTGCTCTGTTCACTTCCTAGTTTTCTCGGTGAATTGGTGGGCGGAGTTTCACTTGCTCTGCTAGCTCTCTTCATAGCAGTACATGTTTGCATTAGTGATGAGAGATGGTTGTAAATACATTAGCACAGTATCACTGGAAGATTCACAATATGAAGCTGCTGAATCAGAGCTGGATTTGATAGGTGATGAGAATCCCAAACTTACATACTGTGCTTACATACAGAGGTAACAGACTCCTTATCTCAGCCCTTTATCAGCAAAATTAGCTGACCTGATAACTGGAAGAGCAGCAGATAAACAGCTCAGAAATAAAAGCTGCACCCGAGTCCCTAGCACTCGGCTCCCCCTCCCCTCCCTGAGAGCAGGGAGCCATGTCGCTTGTCTTGAGCGGAGATATAAGACCATCCCCAGGTCCGTGGTTATGGAAACGCAGTGTAAACAATGAAGTGAATAATCTCCGATAGTAGCCAAACAAAGCAGTTTTACTGAAGCAATGCATTTAGGAAAAGTCTTAAATCCATATAAGCTAGCAGTATAGATAGGATCCTTGAGATGGGACAACCCCTTCAAGGGAGATATCTTTACAAGACAGCGCTAGTGAGAGCAATAGGGTTGCCTATCGGTAGTGCCAGCTCTCACAAGCACATTTGGTAGCCCTGCTGGCATCACTTCACTCAGAGCCCGAGGGTTGTGGCTGCTTCTGTTCATCAGGGAGAACCCACTGCTAAACTTGTCTAACAATCAAACATTATTGTGACATCAAGGGATCTGGCAGTGATACACTTTTAACAGGACTGACTTAGATCTGTGTGTGAGAGCCTGTCCACCATTGGCACTTGCCAGTTTGGGGTCTAAAGGGTCTGGTGAGTGTGATTCTTTTGGGGGTGCCTGCGGTACAGTACCACATGTACCAGTAAACAGATGAACAAGCAATATACTGTACTGGTACATGTAGATCTCCAGAATGTGATGACATGATAATATTTGAATAAATGTTGGATAGGCCATCAACATTAGAAACCAGATAACCCCTTCTATGTTTGTTTTATTTGTATTCATTCCACATTTATTGCTGAGTTATTGACTGTGGCAACATTAGAGGGTCAAATGTGACCTTTACAAAGATTCCTTAATTTTGATTTGAAAGAGAATAAACCCAAAAAGTAGCATTTTAGAGCTTTTTTATGGGGGAGGAAGCATTTAACGCCCTATTGTGTCAAGACCCATTGTTGAACTAGACCACATTATAATCATTTACATGCCTGCCTGCTTTCCAACACTTCTATCTAGATGCCCTTTTATTTTTATTGGTCAATGAGTGCATATTTAATATATTTATGAGCAAAGATTTGGTATAACCTGTCATTTTATTTGTTTAAATCTTGCTTATTCTGTGCTGAGTGGTCATGTAGTTGGTGCCATCAGTGACTGACTGCTATCTTTCTATGGCTATACTTAAAGACACGGTGTCAAGTAGGGCTGCCCACTGGGCGGAATGAGTTGTATTAACCTGCTTAGCTCCCTGTGCGCTATACCAGGCGGCCAGTATTGTTACATAAAACAGCACTAAATTACATTCGAGAAAGTGATGAAGGGAATACTTTGGAGGCATTTTGACCAGGGCAGGAGCCAGTTTTTTTTTTGTGACCACTAGCAACGTCAACATAAGAACAGAGTAGAGAGCTGCTGCAAAGAGCACACATACAGTTCAGTGGGTGTCATTAAAATAGCACATTTTTATTGTCCTCCTTTTTTTTTTTTTAATTATTTGTATTATGAAGAATTGGGAAACTTTCTAATATACAAGGTGTAAACCCTTACAGGGCTAGTCCTGTTCATGTCTGTAACTTTGCTCTGAGCTAAACAAGCCACATTCCATGATCATACAGTGCACTGCTATAGTGTCAGACTATGGTGGCTCCTGATGTATGTAGTTAGGATTGCTTAGATTACATACATTTCTCATTCTCTGTAGATATAGTGAGTTCACAACACTATTTTCAGCCTCTGGATATAAGCAAGCTGTTAATGTTTTATTATTAAACTGGACCTTTCAACACCTCCTCCTGCTCCAATTCTTAGCTTCTGTTAGTTAGGTTCCGCTCTACAGATTTCAGCACAGTTGGAACTTTTTCTCTAGCCTCCACAAGTTCCTGAGCAGTAAGCACAGTTAGTTTTGTTGCCTGATATGTTGTTTAGAGGTGGTTGTCACACTGTCCACCTCTGACACCAACTACCTAACTGCACTTATTGCTCAGGAACGGTGGGGGCTACAGAAAAATTTCCAACTGTACAAGAATCAGTGGAGCAGCGCTTACTAAATTATGTAAAGAGTGCGATTTCAAGGAGGGGGAGAAAGTTCTTCTTTAAATGAACAAAGGGGTTGTCTCCTCTTTTCCAAAGACACCTACCCATTATTATATATGGAAAATGCACACGAAACTTGCATTTCTACAGCTCCAAGTTTTTTCTTTCTAATTGGCACTTTTGCAAAACACAGTTTAGGGAACACTGTCCTATTGAAAGCTACCTTACCTAGGCTGTCCCTGCTCACTACTGTGTATCAATCCATTCTTAATTTTATATATATATATATATATATATAATCTTACTACGCATGTGGCTTACTTTCAGCCACAAGAACAGAACAAATTTAAAAAGTATGACTTGGTCTCACCAGACTCAATATGTCAGGGCAGTCACCACCCTCTTTCACTCCCAGGTTCTGCCTTGGTTTGCAGGATCAACCTTTTATGGGTCACTAATGGGCCCAGGATCTATATCTGGCTGAGGTCTATTCCTGATCCGCCCTGGACCATACATACATCAGGAACCTGGGGCTAATATACCTTGACTCTGGCACACTGCCTGTCACCTTCTCACAACACACACGTGGACAAAATTGTTCGTTCCCCTCGTTTAATGAAAGACAAACCCACAATGGTCACAGAATTAACTTGAATCTGACAAAAGTGATGAAATGAAAGTCAGTCATTGCTTTTCACTCCAAAAGAATTAAAAAAAAAAACAAAAAAAAAACTCATGAAACAGGCGTAGACTTAATATTTTGTTGCACAACCTTTTGAGGCAATCGCTGCAATCCAACGATTCCTGTCAATGACACTTCTGCAACTCTTAACAGGTATTTTGGCCCACTCCTCACGAGCAAACTGCTCCAGTTGTCTCGGGTTTGTAGGGTGCCTTTTCCAGATGGCATGTTTCAGCTGCTTCCAAAGATGCTCATTAGGATTTAGGTCAGGGCTCATAGAAGGCCACTTCAGAATAGTCCAATGTTTTACTCTTAGCCATTCTTGGGTGTTTTTAGTCATTATCCTTTTGCAAGACCCATGACCTGCGGCTGAGACCAAGCTTTCTGACACTGGGCAGCACATTTCTCTCTAGAATCCCTTGATAGTCTTAAGATTTCATTGTACCCTGCACAGATTCAAGACATCCTGTGCCAGATGCAACAAAGCAGCCCCAGAACATAACAGAGCCTCCTCCATGTGTCACAGAAGGGACAGTGTTCTTTTCAAATTATGCTTAATTTTTCCTTCTGTGAACAGAGAGCCCAAGTGCGTTGCCAAAAAGTTCAATTTTTTTCTCATCTGTCCATAGGACATTCTCCCAGAAGCTTTGTGACTTGTCAACATGTAGTTTGGTTATTACTTTTGTCAGATTCAAGTTATTTCTGTGACCATTGTCGGTTTTACTTTCATTAAACGAGGGGTACCAACAATTTTCTCCGTGTGTGTATATAGTTTTATCTTCTCCCCCCCCCTCTAGACAGACTAGTGGCCATATACATGTGCATGTTTAACACACATGAATATCTCATTGAGGCTAATGACCCATGTTGTGGAAGAGCTGTGTTTTTGCCTGCTGCAAAAATCACGTGGGAAAAAATGCTGAGTGAGGCTAAGGTCACACGTAGAGTATGCAACAAAAGAGCATTGCAGGAAAAACCGCAGCGATAATACATTGCAGTTTTTCCAGCAACGATTTTAACTGAGAGTCTGCATAGGTTTCCTCTGAGGACTTTCTGCTTCCATCATACCTATAGGGAATCCGCCAATGTTTCCGTAGGTATTATTGACATGCAGTGCATTTTTTCTGCATTTACATTGTTGTGTTTTGTTGTTGTTTAGCTGCGTTTCACTACATGGGGTCTTAACTTGATGGTTACAGTGATCAGTCCTTAGCACATAGTCGCTGACCACTATCACATAGCCAAGCAGTGGGAATAAATGCTCACCCTGTGGGATCGTTGTGGAATAGGGGAGTTAGTGGCTGCTGAAAAGGTGCTCACCCCAAACAACCAAAAGGGTCCATTGATTTTTTTTATTTTTTATTAAATCTAATTATTTTTTAAATGTGGTACTTTGGGGCATGAATAACACTTGGGAATAGCCCTTTAAGCATCATTTACATAAAACTGAATTCCCTTTGCATACTGGTTGTAATTGGTAAGTGTATTGAGATTATCCACCATGTGCCATTGTTCAGTCTGTTAATGTTCTTTCATTATGTTTCCTAGCCATGTTTGACCGAGATTGCAAAGGTGGTGTGAACTTCGCTGAGTTTACCGGGGTTTGGAAGTATATCACCGATTGGCAGAATATATTCCGGACCTATGACAGAGATAATTCTGGGCTCATTGACAAGAATGAATTGAAGCAAGCTTTAGCAGGTTTTGGTAATTGTATTTTAAGCTTTCCAGATTCTCTCTCTCTCTCACGCACGCGCACACGCACAGTAAAACTATGAGAACACAAAGACTGACTCCTATTTTTCACAGTCCATCTCTGACTCCTTCATAGTTAGTCGGAAGCAGTAAAGTTGCTATGAAAGTAAATATGTCACAAACTATGTATCTAATGAATTTTATAATAATAATTATATACTATATGTAATCCTATATCATTGTGTTTTGAAGCTGGATTCAGTAACTTTTTTTTCCAGATCATCAAAAAAAGCCACAAAGTTTTGCGTAGCTGATTTGCGCTGGTTTGTTTGCTTAAATGACAGAAATACAACAGTCCCTTTTGTGGGGTCTTCAGGTGATGTTGGAGGACAAAGTGTTCTGGGTCCAGCACTGGCATTATTAGTTTTTCTGTTCCAATAATCCTACTATCATAAATATGAATGTTTGGATGTTTGTTACTCGATCAAGCAAGAACGGCTTTGGATGAAATTTGGCACATAGATAGTTGGGGGGGGGGGGGAATATTTCTAAAACAATGAGAGATATGAAGGTAGCCAGAAGTCAACAGAGTTCTCCTCAAGTGGAGGTCAGGGGAATCATCATGTTCAACACACTGACTAAAAGGCTTCCTAGTGTGCTGCTGAGATGACGGAACAATCACAGGCACGGTGCAAGGAACAAGTTCAGCGGCAGGACAGCTTGGGAGCTGCTGAAACGCCAGAGCAGGTGGATCATCAACACCAACAACACGCTAATTATATGGCATCCCAGCCAGCTGCTGAGATGCCGAAACAATCACAGGCATGGTGTGAGCAACAAGTTCAGCAGCAGGACAGCTTGAGAGCTGCCGAAATGCCAGAGCATGCACACCATCAACGGCAGCAATTTGCTGAATATAGGCAGATCATTTATGCCAACAACACGCAGCCGAAGTTACGGGCAGTTATAGTGCTGCTATGAACAGGGCCTAACCTTCAAGTAGCTCTCCAGTTTTGGGGCATTACATAAAGCAGTCCACTATTTTTCTTCAGTAAAGGATATGAATATGATTTAAAGAGGACCTTTCACCTCCTGGGGCACATGTGTTGTAATACACCGCTAGAAAGCTGACAGCACAGTGAATTCAGCTCTCTATCGGCTTTCCCGTTCTGTGCCCCTGGTGAAGAGCTATCTATGCCGGTACCGTAGCTCTTCACTGTTAGAAGGCCGTTTCTGACAGTCAATCAGGAACGCCCTTCCTCACAGTAGCATCTATTGCGTTGTACTGTGAGAGCGGTGAGCGCCTCCCTCCCCCAGTACAGTACTATAGACGCTACTGTGAGGAAGGGCGTTCCTGATTGACTGTCAGAGACGCCCTTCTAACAGTGAAGAGCTACGGTACTGGCACTGATAGCTCTTCACTGGGGGCACAGAACGGGAAAGCCGATAGAGAGCTGAATTCAGTGCGCTGTCTACTTTCTAGCAGTGTATTACACCGTGTGTGCCCCAGGAGGTGAAAGGTCCTCTTTAAGGGGAGAATAAGGGTATGCTTACCTGTAGTCTAACCTAGACGTTCCTCATTGAATCTGTGCTGTGAGCAAGAAGAGAATTTCTCATCCATTTTTATGTAAGGAATGTAAAAGCTTGCCTGGAGGTTCATTCCACATCATATGTTTCCACTCTTTTATTGGAAGAACTCCTCTTAATGTATACTGTATATGCATTTCTCACAGGGTCTCTTTCTGCTATGGTAGTCTGTCTTCTATCCTCCTCCAATCATTTACTACAGCTATAATAGTTTCCTTCTTCATGCTTTATACGGCAGCGGTCTTTGACATCCTCTCATCCTTTTATTGCAGGTTATCGCTTGACTGATCAGTTTTATGATATCCTCATTAGAAAATTTGACAGACAGAGAAGAGGACAAGTTGCATTTGATGATTTCATTCAGTGCTGTATTGTTTTGCAGGTAGGTTTAATAACCTGTATGTTATATTATACATGTTATGATGCCTTTATGTATTATACATTTTATGTCACTTGTGCCAGACCTGGAGAGTATCTTCACTAGAAAGGCCAATAAAAGCTACACTATGTTACCTACAGGTTTTCCTGGGCAACATTGCTTGTGTCAATTGGAGCCCATTGTAATGAAAATGTCTAAAATGATCAGTGTCCTAACTTCATGCTTCTAGCTGTAGCGGTGAACCAGTGCGTACTACATGTAGGTCTGCAGCAATTCCAGCAATGGTGTTTCTTCCAGAATAGCAGTCTATTTCATTCTATGAAAGGACTTGAAGAGGGTAGCATAGGGTATGAAAAACCGAAACCATGCCAGGCCTGTCCACAGGTTGTTCCTAGTAATGCGGCACAGTCTATGGGGGTAACTAATAGGGTTAGTTTGTGTACATTACTGATCTAAAGAACCAGCCTGCCTTGTAGCCCAGAATTGCATTTACTATTGTGCTGCTTTGGAGCTGGACTGTCCAAGCTAATTTTTTAACATTCTAGGAAGTGTATTCTCTACACCAGGCACTGGACTGTAATCTCAGTTAGAACAAACTTACAATGTACCCGATAACAAGTTTATTGACTGTTTCCAGCAACAGCCAGAAGAATTGTAAATGGAGCTTTGGCTTTATAATGCAGGCTGTAACTTGAGATAAATAGAAAGTAAGTTTACAAAGTTACAGAGGGAGGGGTGATGGAGACGGCATAGAGTAAATTTTATGGGAAGGGTTCACACATTCCGGAGATTGTTTGCATGCCACCATTGTTGTCATGATGAGAACTGTGATTTATTTGAAGTATTTGTATCCATGAACTAGCATCTTCTTTTTCCTTTCCCCAGAAATTGACTGATGTTTTCCGACGCCAAGACACAGACCAGGACGGCTGGATACAAGTTTCATATGAACAGTATCTTTGCATGGTCTTTAATGTTATTTGATGCCAAAAGGAACACTGGTCCAGCTCCATACAGAGACTGAATTGCCAAATCTACAGTTTCTTAATTTACTGGAATGTGACATAACTAAGGTGCCGTGTGCTCCACTTTCTCTATATTTTCTTACATCTCCAGCACATTCTAAGTTGTATATACAAAGAGCTTATTTTTACATTTGTTAGTAATAATAATGCAGCCATGTTTTTATTTGCACCACATGGAATACAGAAGATAATGTCTTAAAATAATACAATTGTTTTATATAATTTACGCTGGGTTCACAGTAGCGTTCGGTAAGCCATTCTTCGGGTCTGCTTGGGGCCCTGAAAACGGAATCCTAATCCGCTTAAAAAGCGGTTACATGCAGAAACCCACAGACCCCATAGACTATAATGGGGTCCGCCAGATAGCAAAGTCCTGCTTGCATTTTTCAAGCGGATTTGAAGATGGAAACCCTGAATGGAGTGCAAACGCTGTTGTGAATCCAGCCTTAGCTTGTAGCTTTATGTTTAACAATCTGTGCCATTAAAGACTTTCATTTAGCCAAATGTATATAAGCTTGAATCTGTAGTAAGCATCGCACTCCATATGAATGCATGGTTACTGCCTGCAGTATGTAAATGCATCATTTCATATATTAATGTATGGCTTCCAATAAACACATAAAATATAGCTCTTATCCAGCATTCAGCCCTATATGACATGTAATAAAGGCAAAGATTTTAGTAGGAGCCTGAACAGTAAGTACATGCTGTTTTCTCCTCCATTCTTGTCTAAAGCTAAATTACGTGTGCTTTGTGATATTCTAGAGCATTGCGTTGTGGGCGCTCCCATAACAATAAGGCTGTGATCACATCTGCGCTTGTTGCCTCATTCCGTCCCCCATTCCACTTGGAAAATGCAGAGAGTAAAGTCCTGAAAAACGGGACTTTTCTCTTCACACTTTTTGGGTGGAAACCCAGCGGACTCCATTATAGACTATGGGGACTGCGGGTTTCCACGGGTAACCACTTTTTAATTGGACTGGGTTTCTGTTTTTTGTGGACCCAAAGAATAGAAACCCCAGTAAAGGTGTGAACCTAGCATCAGTTATAATAGTTGTCCTGTTAGGGAGCCTTCACACGATGTAACGCTGCGCTCATTCTGATTGTAAAAACACGTTCAGAATGGGTGCGTAAAAAGCAGCTCCCATTGACTTGAAGCCGGCATACGTGCGCTCCCATTGAAATCAATGGGAGCTGCTTTTTACGCACCCATTCTGAACGTGTTTTTACAATCAGAATGAGCGCAGCGTTACATCGTGTGAAGGCTCCCTTACATGACAGACAGTGACGTAAAGCAGATTCCATCAGGATATGAATGGAGAAAAAGACACATGACCAAGATGCCATGGATATTCAGTGCGGAATCTGCATTACAAATCTACAACAAGTTATAATACAATACAAGTGAATGGATCCACATGTAGTTGAAAAAAATTGCCTGGAAATTCTGTGAAAAAAAAGTTTGGTTCAGATTCTCATTCCTTCACTGTAACAGATTTTGCTGAATTATTGCCACAGGTTCACCACTGCTTTGGATCAGTCTAAGGTAACGCAAATAGATGTAAAAGGAACCTGCAGACGACCATATGATTGGTCAGTGTGCTATTCGGGTTTTCCCTTTTATGGGCCTGTACACTTGACTGTGAATTTCACTGTAACGTGTGCGGGCCGACAGTCTGGGCTGCAAAATATGGAACAGGTCCTATTCCTATCTGATTTTGCAGCTCTGCTTCTGCGGCTCCTATTCATTGAATGAAAGGGGCTGCAGAAGTACAGGCGGTATCTGTGTGTCGTCTGTGCCATTCGTTCGCAGCCGGCACTATACAGTCTTGTGCAACTGGCTTTAGTGTGAATATTCACTAAACTGAAGCTGCCAATAAATGAATGTTTTATGTTAACTGTAAATGAAGTGAGAACTGTAAAAGCAATGGCAGTGAATATGGTGATTGCCAGTACTTGTCACTAATGATTGATCTGCAGGGGGTCCTCAGTGGTTAGATCTCCGCATATTGGATATGGGTAGCATGGCTTACAAATCTGTCATCAATAACATTCGACAATCTTTGTTGGAAAAAGTAATTGTTAGTCATTGGCTATACCAAAGAACAGTCGAGCTGTGGACTGTAACAATTCTAGATGTGTATATCGAGAGGTATATTAATATTAATTACATGTTTTGTTTAAAGGAGATTTCCAGGACTTACATATTCAGGACCTATTCATAATATATCTCTTCAAGATGTCATCTGTGGGGTTGGTCAACTGGTACTTCCACAGATCAGCTGTTTCAAGAGGCCTTGCTGCAAAATGGCCACTTCCCTTTGCCAATAATGTCATCAGTAAAGGCAGGTTCACACCAGCACATAGTCTCCGCTTTATGGGTTTCCGTATTCTGCCCGAGAAACTGGATAGGAGACGGAAACCCGGCAGTCATTGTCCGCCTGTGAGCGTCTTCTGGTCTCCGCTGCAAACATGTTTTTGTTTTTTTTTTTAACCGTACAAAAAGTCCTGCATGTCTGACTTTGTGTCCAGTTTAAAAAAATAAATGGTTTTGCCATGGAGAGGCAGAAGACACTCACGGGCAGACACTGACTGCTGGCTTTCCGTCTCCTGTCCAGTTTCTCGGGCAAAAGCCGGAAACCTGCAAAGCGAAGACTGGGGATGCAGATGTGAACCCGCCCTTCCATGTAACTGCTGCAGTTCCATCTAATTCTAATAAATGGGGCTGCGCTGTGATACTTGGTACAGCCGCTAAACAAAGTACAGCACTGTGCTTTGCATTCAGTGAAGCGGTCACAACACTCACCCGAACACTGCAACCTCTTCAGCAATCTGATCTATGGCGTCCTGACTGTCAGACCCACACCGGTTATATATTGCTGACCTAACTTATGTCAGTCTTGGCAATCTCTTTTCAGGCTGAGCTCACATGGTGTGTTTTTATTGCACTTTATATGTGCTTTTGAAATGCAGAGGAAAGTGCATTTTAATAATCCTGCAGGTTTTTGACTCTGCTTCTTGTACAGCTAAAGGGCATCCAAACCATGTTCTTAAGCTGTGTGGCAGAAAAATTGCGGCAATTCACAGTGAAAAGCGGGCTATTTTTAAAGGGAACTGGCCACATGAAAGATACAGTGAGCTTCACAGATTCACATCCCCTGTATGAATGGATGGACAGAAAATGAGAAAAGATAGATATGAAAGTTATATTGAATGTTTTCCAACAAACGTGTATCGATTTGTTCAGCTCTTCCTGCTCTATAACATACGGCCTGCAGATAATGCTGCACATTCCCCTGCTTTGCAAAAATCCAGAAAAACTGAAGTGAAAAGAAAAAAAAACACTGAAAAAAATTGCAAAAGAGTACTATGTAAATCCAGCCTAAGGCCCCACGTTGTGGAAATGCAGCGTATTTTGTTTCAGTATTGAATAGCTCCCTTTATCTTTTCTATTCCTTTTCAAGCCACTCCTGACTTTGGTTCAAAAAACACAGCAAAACCTGCAACAAATAACACTGTGTTTCCGCAACGCAGGGGCCTTAGCCTAAAAGCTGCAAACTTATGTATTCAGTAGGTTTACAAATGCAAGCGCTCCTCTTTTCTACAAACAATGTATGTATTTAATTAGTTTTTGTTCTTAAGAAGCATATTGATTGAGCCAAGAAGTCTATGTACATCTCTGTCTGCCTCCATTGGCCAGAAATGTTGTGTAAGGCACCTACCAGCAAGAATAAACACAAGCACAATGGTACTATGGTTTCCTGGCATGGTTATATTTATACCCTATATATGGCTAGTGTAATGGCAATCTGGCATCTAAATATAGGGGTTTTTTATATTTATTTACATTGCACAGCCTTGGTGGCTTTCTGCATGTCAGCCCATTAACTTGAAAGTCATTCAGCACCTGGCTGAAGGGGGTCTAACGTGTTTTTAGAGACAGATCAGCCCCTGCTTTAAGGAGTTGTTCCACAATGGACCGTTATCGTCTGTCCAAATGATGGGAGATAAGTAGGGATCTCAGTGATCTGACACTTATTACTAGAGAGGATTTCAAGTCCCTTGTTGCTCCTTACTGAATGACTACAATAAGAAGTGTGAATGGAGTAGAGGTCATGCAGATGTCTAATGGAGTCAACAGATACAACCAAAGTCAACAGCTTGTAAAAAGATGATTAAATGTCCATTGTAGCACAACCCCATTAATAACTTCCAAATGGCTGGTAAAATCAATGGGAATTGCCATTTGAGACTAGTGACTTGTTGTTTGCTCCACCACTGTATGATGTACAGAGCTGCATGTCAGATTCTTAACATCGTTCTTAAGCAAACTGTGGTCTTTTTAAACCGAATAGCCTGAATCTTGCAAGTAATAAAACATTTTAATAAAGAATTAAACAAGAATTTTGCTTCAGTCTCTTTTCTGATGAGTTTCCTGTGTGTTCTATTATGGTATCCCATGCGTCAGTCCCTTTTTCTTCCTCCTATCTTTATTAGACTGGGATCATAGTGTAGAAATAATATGAAACAGGCTCTAGTGACGTGTTTTGTTTTTTTTCCCACTTGAGTCTATGGTGATTCACATGTCACTTGTACAGGCACCAAATCTTTCAGTGTGGTGACATTGCATGGTCTGTTCCAAGGAAGTTCTCCATGTGGGGAGGTGAGCACAAACTCCTATCACAGTTACTGATACTATGAATAAATTGACAACTTGGTGATGTGTTCCTACATTCTGTGGCTGTCTAGTGTTAGTAGTGCCCTGTTGTCAGTTTATTCATCAGTTTCTAGGAGGAATAACAGTGCAGCCATGAGAAGATCTCTTACCTTGTCCAGTGATTGGCTTAGAATGGATTTCCTGTGTTTTTCTTCCCCTATTAAATGTATAGGGAAAACATTTTTTTTTTTTTTTTTTTTTAAAGCTGCTTTTCCCCAGTGCCCCCTCCATATGTGGTTCAGATTAAAAGGAATCTATCATTGTTGGGGTTTTTTCCCGATTTTTAACTAATCCCACCATTATATAGACTATTCTAGGCATAGCTTTGCTGAAGAAATCAATTCTGCCATTTCACCAAATAAACCTTTTTTGGCATATGCAAACCAATCCACAGAGCATTACCCTAGTGCTCTGAGCACATCAGTGCTCTATGTCTGTTCCTCACGGCTCCTATTTACACTCTGGCCGCCTCCTCCTCTTCACTACTGTCATCAGCAGCCGGAGATTTCATTTGTACCGACAAAAAAGGCTGTGAAAGGAGCAGTGAGGAATGGACGTTGGTGGTGATGTGGGTGTTACCCCTGTGCTCCAAAAGATTGATTTGCATATACCAAAAAAATGTTTTTCTTTTGGGGCGCATTTCTTCTGGACAGGTATGCCTTAAATAATCAAAAAAACAAAAAATTACTCCAGCTTGATGCAAGCTATGAATAAGGGACCCCATCCTTGTTCCCGAAACACGTAAACTTATCTGTTTTTTGTACGTGCCTCGATCCATGTCTGTACTATGTTTTTAAATTTTTGAAGTAAAAGTTATATTTTATACATAATTGGGCATGCTGGAGTAATTTTTTGTTTTTTTTGACTTGTCTACCCCATAAAACAAGTAAGAAAATTCAATGGTACCACACACTCTGGTAATATGTGGTGCTAACAATAGGATCCTTCGACCCATGTAAACCATTTGCAAATAAATTTTGTTGCACACACTAATTTAAGGTGAAAAGGATAGGTGATTTATTTTACAATACAATCAACGCCATTGACACAAAGCAAAATATAGATATTGGACAATAAGGTAGGCTAGATCAATTGAGATTTGACGTTTCGGTCATCTGACCTTCCTCAGAAGTGATGTAGTGTGGATACAGAGGCAGTAGGGTGTCAAGGCGTCAATTGTATTGTAAAATAAATCACCTATCCTTTTCACCTTAAATTGGTGTGGGCAACAAAATTTATTTGCAAATACCCCGTGAAACAGTCCGGGGGTTTCTCTGTGCAGCCCATTTGCTCGTTCAATAGATCCAGTGAAAACATATACAGGTCATTCCACAAGTGGTCAGAGCTGCATATATTCTGCTTTATACAAATGCCTTAAATAACCGTTATAAACTCCATATAGTGGTGGGATTATCATTTTTTTTAAGACTCCCATTACTGCAATCTTCTTCATTTTACTTTTTTTTTTTTTTTTTTTTCCCCACAAGGTGGGGCCTTAGTCTAAGGCCCAGTTCCCACGGAGTAACGCGGCTCTCATTCTCACATCCAAGTGAGCACTTCAAAACAGAATCCCATTGACTTCAATGGGTTCCGACTTACGCGCGCTACACATTGAAATCAATGGGTTAAAAAGCCTCCCATTGATTTCAATGTGTAGCGCGCATAAGACGGAACCCATTGAAGTCAGTGGGGATTCTGTTTTGAAGCGCTCACTCTGACACGTGTTTACGTGTCAGAATGAGCGCTGTGTTACTCTGTGGGAACAGGGCCTGTGTTGTTTTTCTTTATTTAGGATCAGACAATTTGTATACTGGTGCATACGGCAGGGCTGTGGAATTGGTAGGCCAAACCTCCATTTTATAAATGGCTGGCAGCCGGGGTTAGTCAGAATCTGTAAAAGCTCATTTAATTCATTAAAACATTTGTTCCATATTTAACGTTTATAGATTCAGTTGTATTCTGCCTACACACAGTGCATGTACATGGTAGGGGTGGATTTTCCTCACAGTATGTTTGCCAGCTGACTGTGCTCATAGATTGCTCTTTTCCCGTGTCATGCCTGCATATAGTTTCCACATATTTACAGCTCAGTGTTCCTGACTCTCCTCACTCAGCTATTTGTTAGTTGGCAGTTTTCCTGCCAGAGTTTCATGTAATAGGGCGCAGAATGCTGCTTATTTTAGACTCCCCATGCCTCAGAGACAAATTGAAAATGTGTTATAGCCATAATGTGATTATTAGCAGCATACACGCTGATAGGACACCATGTGTGAAGGCTTATACAGTTATAGAACAGACCACCCAGCAAGACCATGCCCATAGTTAAACTTTTTATTAAAACTGAGGTTCCCTTTAAATTGAAATTTCAAATATACAAGTCAGTCAAGATGTGGATTTAGAATAAATATATTTGGATTTGATCAGAAATTCTCATCATCATGTAAGTTCCTTCTTCAGTAAAGCTTTGTGTGCTAGAAGTAACTCCTCCTCTGTTCTTCACCAAATTATTCCATAAGCTTCTCTTTACATTGAGGAGTAGAAGTGTACTTCATTGTCTGTGCACCATCTGCGACAAGATGCTGCTGTCTTCTGGCAGGTTAGAAACCAATTTTCGGTTCAGTTGGACTACAAGTCTGTGTGCTGTCCAGGATAATACAACACTACCTTTTGTTCGACACAGAGGCTTTTGGAGCTATAAAAAGAGGAAATATAAATTAAATAGAAAACCTATAACCTTTTCCTGTCTGATGCTAGAGTCACACCTGTGTTTGGGTTTCTGTTGGGGGGGGGGGGGGGGACCTACTGAATGGAAACAATCTAATTAAAAAAAAAAAAATAAAATGGTTGACAGCTAAAACCTGCGGACCCCATATACCATAATGAGGTAGGCCGGGTTCCACTGAAAACAGCGGCTTGTAGGACTTTTCTCTCCACATTTTTAAAGAGGAATGTGGAACGGAATCCTCCAGGGGAAAGCCAGCACGGGTCTGAACCTAGTCTTACCACAACTATGTGAAGAGTCTTGAGTTTCATTATTTGTAAAATGTGTGATGAGCCTAATAAGTAGTGGAGCCCCTCCATGGCCTAGGAATCTATAGTTCTGCTATTCCAGTAAAGCAGCTCTATAGGTTGGGGTAATAATAGAAGATGATATATGCTATTACATCTGCATTTTTTCTTAAAACCATTGTGTTTTGCAGTTTTGATCAGTGTCTGTCATTTTCATTGGTGTAGGACAGCACATGTAATCGCAAAACGCTAACTAGCGAAAAATGTTGATGCTCGGGTCAGGCTCTGTTCACACCAGCATTGGCTCTCCATACGGGAATTCTGTCCCCCTCTCCACATGAAAAACGCTGCAAGCACAATGGAAACCACGCAGCCCCCAATATAGTCCATGATGTATGCAGGTTTCCTAAAGTAATCTCTTCTATATGCAGATTAGGTTTGCGTTTGGGAAGTCCCCAAGCAGACAAACCCCCCCCCCCCCCCCCCGAACGAAAACCTGAGCGCAGGTGTGAACATAAACTTATATACAATATACTTTCTGTATCAATTCCTCAGAGATTGTTAGATCTGCACTTGCTATTGTTCATTCTGCTTAACCCTAAGTCCTATCATGGTGTCTATCATACACCACTATCGTACACATATCATTCTGACAGACACCATGATGGTACTTAAGGATTAACTCTAGTGGATGAAATTCTGACCATGGTCATGTGATGAGCACACAGGTGCCGCTCATTATAGCCACAGCCCAGTAATCAGACATCTGCCTGGTAACGAGCTGCGCACCTGTGTGTTCATCACATGACCACTGACCTTATCACATGACCACTGACCTTATATCACATGACCGTGATAGAACATCAAATTTAAATTAAGAGATTGTATGAAGGTGCCTTACCAAAATTTTCAAGCTTTGGAATTTTAAGGCATCAATTGTGAAGTAAGTAAATATTATAATCATTCGTTTCTGTCAATTTCTGCACTGAAATCTACGGGACTTCTTTTCTATTTGTATTGCTAGTTGAAATCGTATACTGCTTCTTACTGGTGAATGGGCTCATGTATTGTATAATAATAGTAATAATAATAAATAATTTATTATAATAAATAATTTATTATTATTACTATTATTATACAATACATGAGCCCATTCACCAGTAAGAAGCAGTATACGATTTCAGCTAGCAATACAAATAGAAAAGAAGTCCCGTAGATTTCAGTACATACAATTATTGTATAATGCTATATTCAAACAGACATATCCAGCCATTTTATAATGTTGAACAATGATTCCTATATCCTATGAAAGAAGGTTCCCAGCACACAGCAGTAATGGGCAATTATGACCCAAATCAAAATCAGGATTATTTGAACATTTTACCTCTATTATGATTACACCCTGTTTGTATGGCATGCCACTGATTTTTGGTTATTCACATGTCAGCAATTCTGATTATATAGTTTACAATTAGTGACATATACTTTAGCCAATGGCAGTGTGAGACAGAATGACATGGATGAAGAACAACTGAAATAATTGATGGGAACAAGATCATATCAATTATTGAGCCGACTTTCAATTTTGGGTATTATTTCTATTATTTGTCCAGCCCTAGCTCACAGCAGATTGCAATTCTATTTATTTTATTTATAAAGATATCACCAGTTGCAACGACAGTCGAGATTGGCATATTTATATGCAGCTGCTCCAAGTACCAACTGTGCTTTCAACTGTTGATACAGGTAGAACCTTCAACTTTGGTGTCTCCTGAAAGGTAAGAAGTTTGCCTTTTATGACACCCGAATGACTGTTCTACATTATAAAATGGCCCGAATATTTGTTTGAAAATACCCCCCTCCAGCCATACCATCAGTACATTCGTACAAAATTTAGTTGGCAATAGAGAAATGGTAGGAAAGTTGATTTCAGTGCATGACTTCACAGAAAGGAGCTTATATTTATTCATGTCACAATTGTTGCCAGAAAATCAAAAATTGCTTGAGATTTTGGTTACACTTTAATAAAATATATTCTGCACATACATGTGTACTTTGACAGAAAATTATATTTCTAAGTGCAGGATGTTTAAAAGTCTCATTATATGTATATAGTGTAATTTTAATTAAGTACTTACACTGGTAAGCTCCTGCTGGCTGTGTATTGCTGGCACTGCTCTCAAATGAAGAATGAAAATTGTGAATGGTTTCCTGTAGAATCTGTCTCTCTCGGCCCTTAAGCAGAAAAAAAAATAAATAAATAATCGAGTGGATAGCTAAACGTACTCATACAGTTTTCACTCACTAACTGACCCCTTACCTATCTGAGTCCTTTAGAAGACTCAGAAGTGCCAACAAAGCTCATAGGTACCCATCCAGAGATTTGTTTGGGACAGAAGCTACTTTTTGATGAGTCCAGTATCACATGACTTAGATCAGTTCTTCTGACTCAATGAAAATTCTTGGCATGTACATATGCACACATTAGTATAACGGGGTATCCAAAAGTTCAGATACATCCAAAACCTTAATGCGGTGATTCCCAACCTTAGGATGACAATGTAGTTGCACATAATGGTGAAGCAGGAAGCTATTCTTGCTCTATTACTCAGGCATCTGCTAGTGATGCCTGCTGAATAGCCCAAAGCATTGAACTGCGGAAAGAACAGCAGGCTTCCTGGGGAACAAGGATGAGTAAGTATTCCTTGATTTGTTTTTTAATTCATGTCACAACTACAGTGTGGGGACCACTGGAGACAGTGTCGGACTGAAGGGCCCATTTCCAGCAGGGTAACCTGTTCTGGGGGCCTATGCAACTGCTTTCTTGTAATAGCCTACTTCAGGTCTCCGCCTGTTATTGGACCTCAAAGGTCAGGGGGGGCATGCTGACGTTATGACACCAGCCCACATAACCACTGAGGCCGATTCACAGGCCTCAGTGGTGACGTCTGAGATGCGTGAAGTAAACCATTGGTGAAAAATGGCTAAAGACGACGTTCGATGCCCAGGAGAGGCAAGTATAAATGTATGTTATTTTACTCACTTTCCCTGAACAGGCCTCTATTAGAAAGGGAAAACGCACAAAAACATGGTATACAATGTGAATCTTGAAATCTTGCCTAATTGTGGCATGGCGCTATCATCCAACCATAATGCACCGTAATCTAGTGTCCCACACTAAATAAATGCATAAACACATGCATGTAAACAGAGAAATGGTTCAGGTGGTACTCAAAATCACAAAAACATTTTGATTTTATTCATATGCTAATTAGTAGAGATGAGCGAATACCGTTCGATCAAATACAGGGATCGGTGTACACGGCAGTATTTAGGCCCAATATATCAACAGTTTGTGAACTCACTCACTTATTCCTGTATATTGTCATACTAGTATATACGACAGTATATAGGCCCAATATATCTACCCTCTGTATACAAAAATAAATACATTTGTATACAATCCATCAGTTTGTGAACTCAATCACACAAAAAAAATTAACATTTGTATACACCTCAAAATGCGCAAGGCTAGCGAAAAGGGAAGGGGACTTGGAAATGCAGCTGGGGAGAAAGGTTGCGGTCAATCCAATGGCTACTGGTGAGGGGCAGCCAGCATCGCGCTTCTCCACAATCCCTGGATTGATGGCTACATTAAGCAGGGTGCAGGGTACAACATTGACCAGGCCTGAGCACCAGGAACAGGTGTTGCAGTGGCTAGCAGATAACGCTTCCAGCAGCTTTTCCACCAGCCAGTCAGCCACTACCTCCAGTCATCTTCCTAGCCAACAGTCTGCCCTTCCTTCCTCCCAACATGCCCAATCTTCCCAGCAATCATCCCACCTTTGCCCCCTCCCAGGAGCTGTTTTCGGGTCCTTTAACTGTCCCTCACTCTGTCCCACCACTTCACGAATCCCTGGAGCATCCGCCATCTCCTGGCGATTTTGTGGTTGTGGCCCCGCAACCCGTCATCAGTGATAATGACGAGACACAGTTGTCATCAGTGTGCGGTGTGCAGGAGGAGCAGATTGAGGAGTTGGAAGAGGAGGTGGTGGACGACGAGGCAACCGACCCGACCTGGGCAGGGGTGAAGTCTAGCGGGGAAAGCAGCGTAGATCTGGAGGCAAGCGTAGAACCAAAAAAGGTGACTACAGGCAGAGGCATGTCCAGAGGCAGAGGACAGCTGCTTCACAGAAGCCAGGGCAGACCCAGCAAGGCCCAAGATGTTCCCTGTCCTAGCCACTCAAGAAAAACTCCCCCATCCAGGCCACATTCCTACATGGTGTGGAGATTTTTCAATGTATGCACGGAGGACAAATTTAGTGCGGTTTGCACACTGTGCAACTCCAAACTGAGTAGGGGCTCTGAAAAGAGCAACCTTACCACCTCAGGCATGTGCCGTCATTTGGAAGGCAAGCACTGGGCTCAGTGGGAGAGAGCAAACGCAGGACAATCCTCGTCCGGCGTTGCCGCCACTGCCTCTTCCACTGTGTCCAGTGCTGTCACTGCAGTCCAGACCACCAGCCTGGACACCTCCACATCTGCCTCTATCACTTTGGGGACTTCACCCTCGTGCTCCCCTTTTCCTGCCTCCGCTCCTCCTTCTACACCATCATGTGCCTCTTCCCAGCAACCCACCATCTCCCAGGCATTTGAGCACAAAAATATAGAGCAACCCACCCATATGCCCAAGCCTTAAACGGGCACATCTCCAAACTGCTGGCCCTGGAGATGTTGCCGTTCAGGCTTGTGGAGACTCAGGCCTTCCGTGACCTGATGGCAGCTGCGGCACCTTGCTATGCCGTTCCTACTTTTCCCAGTGTGCCATCCCCGGCTTGCACCAGCACGTGTCGCGGAACATCAGGCGTGCCCTTAGTTCCGCACTTTGCACTAAGGTCCACTTGACCACCGACCGTGGACAAGTGCATGCGGACAGGGACGCTATATATCACTCACGGCACACTGGGTGAATGTAGTGGAGGCTGGGACCGGGTCGCAAATTGGGGCAGCCTACCTCCTCTCCCTGCCCAAGATTCCTGGCAGGGGTTCAGAACCACCCTCCCCCTCCTCCTCGGCCGTAACATCAGCTCCAGCTGTGAGCTGGAAATGCTGAAGCACTGGCGTGGGGAGACGTCAGCAGGCCGTCCTAAAGCTCATCAGCTTAGGGGGACAGACAGCACACTGCCTCTGAGGTGAGGGATGCCATCCTCGATGAGACGGCAATATGGTTTGTGCCGCTGCACCTGGGCCCAGGCATGGTTGTGTGCGATAACGGCCGGAACCTGGTAGTTGCTCTAGAGCTTGCCAGCGTCCAACACGTTCCATTCCTGGCCCACGTTTTCAACTTAGTGGTGCAACAGTTTTTAAAAACGTACCCAAACGTTCATGAGCTACTGGTGAAAGTGCGGCGCTTGTGCGCCCACTTTCGTAAGTCGACAGTAGCCGCTGCTAGCCTCCAAACCCTCCAGCAACGCCTACATCTGCCCAAACACCGGCTGTTGTGTGACATCCCCACTGTTGAGCAGAGTGTGTGAGCAGCAGAGATCCTTGATGGAGTACCATCTCCAAAACCCAAGGGTTCCTCAAAGTCAACTCCTGCAATTTCTGCACCATGAGTGGCCATGAATGGCAGACTTATACGAGATACTACGTGTCTTTGAGGAGTCCACCAAGAGGGTCAGCTGTGGCGACATACTAGTGAGTGTAACCATCCCGCTCCTGTGTGCGATGCGAGAATCCCTCAGGGATAACACATTACACGCTGAGTAGTCAGGGATAGGAGCAGACCCATCCCAGCAGGATAGTCAGTGCACACTCCTGTCAGCTTCTTAGCCTGTAATGACGGAGGAAGAGGATGAAGTGGCAGATGAGATTATTGTCACACACGAGGCTAGCGGGAAAGTTCAGTGCGTCCCATTGCTTCAGCAGGGATGGGCGAAGAGGAGGAAATGGACAGTGACCCTTCTGGTGGGGGCAGTGAAGTCATGCCAACTAAAACTCTGGCACACATGTCTGACTTCATGTTGGGCTGCTTTTGCAGTGATAAACACATTGTCAAAATCCTGGAGAGCAACCAATACTGGATTTTTGCAATCCTCGACTCCCGGGATAAAAATAATATATCGTCTTTCATTCAGGTAGAGGGGAGGGCCAATCGCATTCATGATTGCCACAAGCAACTTGTGCAAAATATGATGGAACTGTTTCCATCAACTCTCGTTGGAGGCAGAGAGGACAGTTCCTCCAAGAGGCTAACAACTGCCATCTGGTCCAACACCAGGGACACACTCTCCAAGATGTGGGACACCTTAATGGCACCCCCTCGCCAAACTACCTCCACTGAGGGGCCTAGTGTCACCAGGAGGGACAAGTGTAGGCGCATGTTGCGGGAATACCTGGCTTACCACAGCCCTGTCCTCTCCAATCCCTCTGCGCCCTACACTTATTGGGTATCAAAATTGGACATGTGGCTGGAACTTGCGCTTTACGCCTTGGAGGTGCTGTCCTGCCGCCAGCGTTCTATCAGAAAGGGTCTTCAGCACAGCTGGTGGCACCATCACTGGTAAGCGCAGCCGTCTGTCAGCTGACCGGCTGACACTGATCAAAATGAACTGCCACTGGATTGACCCATCATTTGCATGTCCACCAGTGTCAAGCACCCCAACATGAAGTTGCATGTGTGTGCTCCAGCTCTTCAGTTCCTCCTCCTCCACCATCACAGTTGAAATACAAAATTTAAAATCACCCCATTAAGGCTCACCTCAAGGGCCTAATATTATGCTCCGACAAGGCTCTATTCATCCATAGAGCATAATATTAGGCTCCTACAAGGCTCAATTCATCCCAAGAGCCAAAAACTAAAGCTCTACTGGTGCAAGGCTCAATTCACCTCAAGGGCCAAAAACTCTGCTGCTACAAGGCTCAGTTCACCCAAAGGGCCAAAAACTAAAACTGGGCTGGTAAAAGGCTCAACTCACCTCAAGGGCCAAAAACACTGCTGTTAAAAGGCTCAACTCACTCAAAGGGCCAAAAACTCTGCTGGTGCAAGGCTCAACTCACCCCAAGGGCCAAAAGCATTGCTGATGCAAGGCTCAACTCACCCCAAGGGCGAGAAACACTGCTGGTGCAAGGCTCTACTCACCCCAAGAGCCAAAAACACTGCTGATACAAGGCTCAACTCACCTCAAGGGCCAAAAACAAATCTCTGCTGGTAAAAGGCTCAACTCACCCAAAGGGCCAAAAACTATGCTGGTTAGAGGCTCAATCCACCCAAAGGGCCGAAAACTAAGCTTGTTAGAGGCTCGACTCACCCAAAGGGCCTAACATTCTGCTAGTTAAAGGCTCAACTCACTCAAAAGGGCCTAACATTCTGCTGGTGCAAGGCTCAACTCACCCAAAGGGACTAACATTCTGCTGGTTAAAGGCTCAACTCACCCAAAGGGCCTAACATACTGCTGGTGCAAGGCTCAACTCAACCCTTTTGGTAATATCTGATGGCTGTTTCCAGCCCTGATTATCCTGGTTGATCTTGTTCAGTAATGAGGCCAGCTCAACATGAGGATCTTCTACGTTAGGTTGTCCATGCCCACTACTGTGCATGAAGACTCGATCACAGTAAATGATTTTATTTTTCTCCAATTGAATCTCTGAATGAACTGCTCTGAAAGATGGCCTAGGTACTGCTGCAATGGCAATCACAGGATTTTCCTTTTCTGGTTCCAAAGAATCTTGTGTCTTACTTGAAGAAGAGACAATCTTAGTCTGACTGCTGGTTGCTTGTGCTGCAGCATTTGGAGTTGGGTCTGTCAGCCTTGTGATGAACTCCTCATTCTGCATCCCATTACCTTCAACAGTCTCTAGATTTGGCTCAAAGTGTCAAAAGACTTTAAACACAGAGTTGTTTAGAACTGAACAAAATTCAGTCGCAGCTCCAGAACATGCCTTTGAAGGCAAGGTTTCCTTTAGTGGTTCCATTCCAGCAGGATGATGATGATGAACGTTGGTTAAATCTGGTGTCGGAAGGGAAAGTGGTTTCTGCTCTACAGCTAAAGTACTGGAGCATGTTATTTGGACTATTAACACCTGATCAGAACCCTGTAGAGGTAATGTAGAGTCCGATATTAGAGGACCATTACCGGTAGTAGTGGTTGCAGCCAATTCTCCACCTTTGCGGTCCTCTAACTAAAAGTTACCCCCAGGACTTGATGCCAAAATGTTATCAATTTCACAATCAAAATCAAGGTCAATGTCTGGGTCCTCACTCCAATCCACTGCATCAATTCAACACAATGAGAGTGATAGTTTTGGAACCACCGTTTTAGGGGCTAACAATTTTAAAGGGGCTAACACTCTGCTGGTGCAAGGCTCAACTCACCTATAGTTCCAACAAATTTCTGCTGGTTAAAGGCTCAACTCACCCAAAGGGCAAAAAACTCTGGTGGTGCAAGGCGCAACTCACTTAAAGGGCCTAAAACTCTGCTGGTAAAAGGCTCAAGTCACCTTAAGGGCCTCAATCTCTGCTGGTAGCTCAGCTTAAGGGCAGGGGTGAAGGACCAGAAAAGTAATTTTTGGAGGTCTCACCACATCACACACACATAAACAATGACAGTTAAGGGTGGGGGCTGTTGGATTTCCCATTGCCTATGCCATCTGTGGTTGTCATGGGCAACGTGATATAAAGGGGTGCATGCTAATGTTTCTTTAGCTTTAAATTTGTGTTTCTGTGCTGGGGTCTCATTGTGGACTTGGTGACTCTCACTAGTCTAATAGTGGTTTCCCCAGAAACAAGCATTTTTCCTCATAGACTATAATGGGATTCGATATTCGGTCGAAAAGTCAAATATTGAGGGTCTACTCGAAACGAATAACGAATATTTCACTACTCGCTCATCTCTACTAATTAGCCTCTTGGTGCACCCCGGAAGTCTCATCGTGCACCCTCTGCCTACTCTTTCCTATGTATGTATGTATACAGCAAAGGCTACCGCTGCTGCTGATGACTTCCTGCTTCCTGTTTGCACACACAGATAGAAGAGAATAGTAGAGAGCAGTGCTGCTGGGAACTTCCTGTGCTGGATAGAAGCTAATTAGCATATGAATAAAAATTGTCTCATTCAAAAGCCACTGAGGCAATTTACATACAGAAGGTAAGTGTGAAATAGCATTTCTAAAGACTATGCATGTATCTGCCTAGTTAAAAATGACTTTTCCCAATGATAGAGCCCATTTAAAGTTAATAATAAAAATTACAGATAACACAACACAATACAGACAAATGGTGTCAGACAGATAGTCACAGGATAATATATATATATATATATATATATATATATATATATATATATATATATATATATATATATAGTAACTTTCAACATCATACAAATCAGTCACCAAAGGGTTAAAGACTCTCATATAACTCTGTTACTGCAGCCTGGTCATATATAAAAATAAATCATATATAAATCTCACATGATGGGTGATTAACTACACAGTGGCATATAGCCTATAAGTGGTAGCATCACAGAAAATGCTGTAAATACTATAACATACCTGTACATAAGTCCATTATAGTAATGAGGAGGTAAACATGGCCAATATGGAAGACAGTCAGTCACAGGGCCATGCACCCATATGGCAGTGTAGTATGGCCATTATGGTGCAATGTTCTGCCGTCTGCTGAACAGGTGGCGTCAGGGGCTCTGAGTGGGAGTGACAGTGGTGAGCACAATACTCTATATACGTGTATCTGGAGAGTTTGAGTATACCTTTATGTATGCAGGCATATTTAATTGTGGCTAGTGTTTCATTTGCTATTTGCACATGCTAATCTTGCACTCTATCTATTGATTCATTCATGAAGCTAGATACAGCTTAAGTAAAATGCTCCACTTTGTGGATAATGTATTCTGACCTATGTATTTATATTTTTAACATTGCATTATTGCAGCTTACATTTTGGATCCACAATCTTTAAATTATTGTGCATACTTAGATATCTGGTGAATTATAACAGCACACACTTCAGCTCCTCTGACCCATCTATGGTATATGTGTGTATCAGGATTACTCTTTGTACTTTTTGTGTTTTTCTCACTGTAACTCCCACTTATGTATTGTTTTCTATGTTTTTAATTGATTTTAAACAAATTCTTTTTCTGCTCAAGTAGCTAATAAAGCATATTTTTGTACAGTTTATATTTTTGTGGACATTATTCATTATTTTACTAGCCTTGATACTAGATAGGTATATCAATTTGTTTTGAAGTATCTATTGGCCATTAACACTAGTGTTGAGTATTTGTAGGTTTATTTCTATTGGAAAGGGGCTTGGTAGCAGGGCCCCTTTCCATTAATGATGTGGCCATGCTAAAAAGAAAAAAAAAAGAAAAAAGAAAAAACACACACACACACACACACAGGGGTGCCCTGAGACTCTATTTTACCCCCAGAGGTGCTCAGTGTTTGAATAGGTTTAGAAATGCTGCCTTAAGATATTGTGGTATTATACAGCAATTCCTTTTCTCCAAGCTTCATTGTAGTCATGTTCAACAGAATACTCACCTTTCCTGCATTGAGTTCAGAAATGGCTGCTAAAATCTGTTGTCTGGAACCATCCGTTTTTATTCCCAGTTCCTTCAAGTCACCATCAGTCAGTGTAAGAAAAGCTTCCATGTCCACCTATGGGAAATCAAGAGACTCATTAAATATTGCCATGTTTTCGTGCCTTCCTATGTCAAGAGGAAAGTAACCAGATAGAATTATACATGTCTTCCAAAGATATTAAACCTTGGGGTTTTTTTTTGTAGATTGTGAGCCCCACATAGATCTCACAATGTACTTTTATTTTCCCTATCAGTATGTTTTTTTTTTGAATATGGGATGGAAATCCATGCAAACACGGGGAGAACATACAAACTCCTTGCAGATAGTTTTTTGCCCTTGGCAGGATTTGAACACCAGGACTCCAGTGCTGCAAGGCTGCAGTGCTAACCACTGAGCCACCGTGTGGTCCCTTCTAAAAAAAAGTTTGGATTTTTAAGATCTGATTCTACAGTTTATCGGTAAGTAGAACCAAAGCTTCCTTGTGGTCACACACTCCTCCATTTAATACACATGCACAAATACTGAACCAAACATGTCTAGGAGAGTACACTGTTCTTAATTGTTGTTCAACATCCTTCGTCCTTTTCATCACTGATCAGTTCATACATTTACAGAATACAGCACCTTACCAGGTTCTCTCAGCAGACAGGTAGACTAGACAGTGATTTGTGTAGACAAAAACCCAGTGGAAAGAAAATAAAAGAGAGTGAACTCTGCATACAAGTCATTGGTCTAAAATAGTCATCCACCATAATATAGTAAAATAATATTTTCATCATATCTTCTCAACTATTTTTAGCTATTTTGCAACAACATATTCCACATTTCTATACACTCACCGGCCACTTTATTAGGTACACCTGTCCAACTGCTCGTTAACACTTAATTTCTAATCAGCCAATCACATGGCGGCAACTCAGTGTATTTAGGCATGTAGACATGGTCAAGACAATCTCCTGCAGTTCAAACCGAGCACCAGTATGGGGAAGAAAGGTGATTTGAGTGCCTTTGAACGTGGCATGGTTGTTGGTGCCAGAAGGGCTGGTCTGAGTATTTCAGAAACTGCTGATCTACTGGGATTTTCACGCACAACCATCTCTAGGGTTTACAGAGAATGGTCCGAAAAAGAAAAAACATCCAGTGAGCGGCAGTTCTGTGGGCGGAAATGCGTTGTTGATGCCAGAGGTCAGAGGAGAATGGCCAGACTGGTTCGAGCTGATAGAAAGGCAACAGTGACTCAAATACCAAGGTAGCCAGAAGAGCATCTCTGAACGCACAGTACGTCGAACTTTGAGGCAGATGGGCTACAGCAGCAGAAGACCACACCGGGTGCCACTCCTTTCAGCTAAGAACAGGAAACTGAGGCTACAATTTGCACAAGCTCATCGAAATTGGACAATTGAAGATTGGAAAAACGTTGCCTGGTCTGATGAGTCTCGATTTCTGCTGCGACATTCGGATGGTAGGGTCAGAATTTGGCGTCAACAACATGAAAGCATGGATCCATCCTGCCTTGTATCAACGGTTCAGGCTGGTGGTGGTGGTGTCATGGTGTGGGGAATATTTTCTTGGCACTCTTTGGGCCCCTTGGTACCAATTGAGCATCGTTGCAACGCCAAAGCCTACCTGAGTATTGTTGCTGACCATGTCCATCCCTTTATGACCACAATGTACCCAACATCTGATGGCTACTTTCAGCAGGATAATGCGCCATGTCATAAAGCTGGAATCATCTCAGACTGGTTTCTTGAACATGACAATGAGTTCACTGTACTCCAATGGCCTCCACAGTCACCAGATCTCAATCCAATAGAGCATCTTTGGGATGTGGTGGAACGGGAGATTCGCATCATGGATGTGCAGCCGACAAATCTGCGGCAACTGTGTGATGCCATCATGTCAATATGGACCAAAATCTCTGAGGAATGCTTCCAGCACCTTGTTGAATCTATGCCACGAAGAATTGAGGCAGTTCTGAAGGCAAAAGGGGGTCCAACCCGTTACTAGCATGGTGTACCTAATAAAGTGGCCAGTGAGTGTAGATTGACACCATTCACATCTCCCTCATCCCCAGTTTAGCTCATAGTCTAAATTCCCTACCTGTCCAATACACACTATGGCACATTTCACAGAAGGGTTAATTCACCATGTATCCAATATGGTAGAGCAAAAAATGACAGTACCCAGTGGAAACTAATGAAAAAAGTGAGAACATACAAATATGGTCACAGTGTATAACTGTCTGATGTTTTACCATTGTAAGTGAACATATGATAATCTTCCCATATAACTCTACCACTGGAATGCCCCTGCTTTTACTTTCTATTATAGTATCGGGGGTGGGTGGGAGCATTTATGAAGACTGGCTTCATAAAGCAAGTACAGCCTCTGGCAGATCTCTAGACCTACAATTCAGGCTTTAATCATCATATATGTGAAGGGGCTTGTCACTCCCCTTTCAGGAAAATGGAGAGGTCGATGTAAAAGTGAAAAAAAAATAGTTGGTTTTGCGCAAAACCCAACTTGCGCATAAAAAAATAAAAATAAAAAAAAAATGACATTATCATATGCCACAGAACTGGTGTATAAAGCATGATCCATTTCCCCCGTCTTTTTTTTTTTTCTTTCATTTTGAGTTACTTAGTTTTGGGTCACAAGGATAGACATTGATGAGGGGTGGCTTTCTCTGTCTGATCCTTAGAATGATCAGTGATCAACAGAACAAAACCACACAGTTCACAGTAATCACACTAGTTCATGGCATACTGATCACCCATACAAATGTGGCTATGACTGCTGGTACTACAGCAAAGTATCCAAAAAACAGGCCAAAAGATTACCTCCACATATAACTTAACAGTGTCTCCATGTGTAACATAATGGCTCCCACAGTACCCCCACATGTAACATAATGGCTCCCACAGTACACACGCATGTAACATAATGGCTCCCACAGTACCCCTGCATGTAACATAATGGTCCCCACTATGCCCCCACATGTAACATAATGGCTCCCACAGTACCCTACATGTAACAGTAAGTGGGGAGCAGAGTGGTGAGTGATTAATGCAGCTCACCACTTGCTCAGAGGATGTCACTAACTGCAGTGACTGCCTCCATCAGTACTAATGGAAGTGTTCACTGTGCTTCTAAACTAAATATAGAGCATATACCCATAGGTAATAGTTAGAGATGAGCGAACACTAAAATGTTCGAGGTTCGAAATTTGATTCGAACAGCCGCTCATTGTTCGAGTGTTCGAACGGGTTTCGAACCCCATTATAGTCTATGGGGAACATAGCCCGTTGTAGTTGAGCAGAACTGGCTCAGCACTGCTAAGTCTCTGCATTCCCATAGGAATGCATTGGCCAGCCTTCGGCCAATCAGCGCTGGCTCTGCCGGAGGAGGCGGAGTCTAAGGTCGGACCTGAATGGAGACTGGTGTGGAGCGATCTTAGACTCCGCCTCCTCCAGCAGAGCCAGCGCTGATTGGTCGAATTCCGTACTCTGGCCAATCAGCGCTGGCCAATGCATTCCTATGGGGAAAAGTTTATGTCACAAAAATCACAATTACACACCCGATAGAGCCCCAAAAAGTTATTTTTAATAACATTCCCCCCTAAATAAAGGTTATCCCTAGCTATCCCTGCCTGTAGAGCTATCCCTGTCTCTTAGTCACAAAGTTCACATTCTCATATGACCCGGATTTGAAATCCACTATTCGTCTAAAATGGAGGTCACCTGATTTCGGCAGCCAATGACTTTTTCCGATTTTTTTCAATGCCTCCGGTGTCGTAGTTCCTGTCCCACCTCCCCTGCGCTGTTATTGGTGCAAAAAAAGCGCCAGGGAAGGTGGGAGGGGAATCAAATTATTTTGGAGTTTGCCACGTGATGTTCGATTCGAATCGAACACATCGAACAGCCTGATATCCGATAGAACACTGTTCGCTCATCTCTAGTAATAGTCCATCCTGGGTAGGGGGGGACTTGCATGCAGTGCAGCATATGATATAGACAAATGGATCCTAGCTCTGGGGCATAGCCCCTAGGATATCCATACCACAGGTGAGAACCACTGTACTAAAACACAAGATTGACACCTAGTGAAGTTTGTTGAAATATTAATACAAATACTTCTTAAAATGTACCCCTTATAAAGGAGTTATCTGGACTAATTAATATCTCAGATAATTGTACATATTAAATTCTGTAACAGTCTTTCATTTGAGGGAATCATTCCTGCAAACTGAAAATGTGTAAACACCTTAAACACTTCTGGATAACAATATACTATTTCACATGTATTTTCTTTTGCATGAATATTGACTAAATGAGCAAAATATCAATGAATTTACATCAGTTTCCACATTATAGTTCAAAATATACCATGCAACAATAATAAATAAATCATAAATTGACTATTTTTTTCAAATGAGAATGTGCATATGCCAGTTAAATAATAAACACAGAAATATTAAGTCTTTTCAAGTCTATTCAATAATCTGTGTAAAGCATTAAAAAAATACTATATACAGAGGAGATACACTGTAAATATCAGTCTAACATATTATAGTGCTTAGAGAAAACCAGTGCTATAATCAAATTGGTTCAATCTCACCAGTTTCCAGTTGGTCTCCTTAGGGAGTCGCTAACAAAGGGCAGTAGGTCCAGTTGATACAATCCTTCCCCTGCCCTCAATACTGTTAATCTGGACTGCAATAAGACTCTCCCCCCCCCCCCTTACAAGGGCATTACTACAGAGCTGTTCCTTTAACAATGTCCCTTTCTGTCCCTAAGTTTCATTGCTGAATAGGCCAATCTTCAGGGGACTTTTGCCTAATGGGACTGTCTAGTATCTACAACTAGTACCGTATTTTTCGGACTATAAGACGCACTTTTTTCCCCCCAAATTTGGGGGGAAAAGAAGGGTGCGTCTTATAGGCCGAATGTGGCGCCTGGCACCCGCCGTAATAGAGAGGCGGAAGCCGGCAAGTGATAGACGCCATTACAGGTGCCGGGGCCTGAGACATCGCTGCCCTGCCCTTCATGAAGCCAGCGGCGGGAGGAGTGATGCTATTCCGCTCCTCCGTGCCCCCGCCGCTGGCTTCATACAGGGCAGGGCAGCGATGTCTCAGGCCCCGGCATCTATCCCTCCCCGGCATCCGCCTCTCTAGTACAGCGGATGCCGGGTCACTATCAGCGGCCCCTTCTCCCCCGAACCTGTGCCTCCCCCGTACGCGGCGATATCGCAGGAGCCGACCTGTTCGGGTGACAGCCGGGAGCCTAATGAGGCTCCCAGGCCTGTCACTGCTGTATTAGTATTGCGGCTGGTCTCTATGACCAGCTGTAATACTAATAGACAGAATGTCCCATAGACGGCAATACAGTTGTATTGCCGTCTATGGGACTTGCGATCAAGTGACCGCAGGTTCAAGCCCCGGGGGGGGAATAAAATAGTAAAAAAAAAAAAAAAAAAGCTTTAAAAATATATAATAAAAATATGAAATAAATAAAAGTTCTAAATCACCTCCTGTCCCTAGAATATATATATAAAAGTAGAAAATCATATATCATAAACCACCGGGTTTTTTTTCAATAAAAGGTGATCTAAGCAATAGATATTCCCCAAAATGGTATAACTAAAAAGTACTTCTGAACCCGCAAAAAAAAAACACCCTATGCATCCCCGTACAGCTGCAGGGTCACCTGTCAATGTGGCCTTGCAGCTGTTGCAAAACTACAACTCCCATATATTAAATATTTTACCAGTTTTTGCTTCAAAATTTTTTTTCCCTATTTTCCTCCTCTAAAACCTAGGTGCGTCTTATAGTCCAGTGCGTCTTATAGTCCGAAAAATACGGTAGTTCCCTTCAACAGCGGTAAGTGAACATGACTCTTCTCTGCTAAGTACCATAGCAGTATACAAAGATTTCTGCCTTAGTTAGTACAGGGGTTAACTGATATGGCCAGCCATGGTATACGTCAGGGGTAGGAAACCTTTATTGTTTGGCATGCAGGTTTTTTGACTTTCCCTGGATCAACACTGTGGAGGATTGTAGGGTTATACGTTGGACTTGATGTCTTCATCCAACCTCATCTACTATGTAACTATGTAAATAAAATGTGGCAATTTTTTTTTTTCTAAAAGTCGCCATATTCTGACAGCCGTAACTTTTTTTTTTGTGTACCGGAATGCCCCTGGGCGGCCACCATCTTCAACCGGTTAAGGACCGGGCCCCAAAGTATGTTAAAGACCAGGCCTTTTTTTTTCAAAACTGACATGTGTCACTTTAAATGGCAATAACTTTGAGGCGCTTTAACTTACACAATCGATTCTGAGACTGTTTTTTCGTAACACATTATACTTCATGTCAGTAGCAAATTTTGGTCGATATGCTTTGTCTTTGATTATGAAAAAATATGAAATTTGGCGAAAATTTTGAAAAAAATGCAGTTTTCAAACTTTGAAATTGCAAGCCTTTTAAATAAAAAGTCATACTACCCAATTTTTTTTCATAAATATAATTAACCATGTCTCTGATTTATGTAGCAATCAAATTTTAATCACCCTTTCATTTTTTTCAGATATTATAAGGCTTTCAAGTCAAGCAGTAATTTTCCAAATTTTCAAGAATATTTCCAACACACATTTTTCAAGGGACCAGTTTAATTCTGAAGGCAACTTGAATGGTCTCTCTAATAAAACCCCCATAAGTCACCCCATTCTAAAAACTGCACTCCTGAAAGAATCCAAAACAGCCATTGAGACGTGAAAATGAAAAATTACTTTTTTCGTAACAAAATGTTACTTTAGCCCCAAATTTTTCATCCTTACAAGGGGTTAAAGGAGAAACTGCACCCCACATTTTGTTACACAATTTCTCCTGAACACGACAATACCCCATATGTGCTGGTACCCTAATGTACGGGCACACGGTCGCTCTCAGAATCGATGGAGTGCTAATTGGATTTTGTAGGCCAGATTTTGATAAAATAGTTTGCAGGCACCATGTCCCTTTTGCAGAGCCCCCAAGGTGCCAAAACAGTGAAAACCCCAAAAATGTGACCCCATTTTGGAAACTAGACCCCTCAAGGAATTTATCAAGGGGTATTGTGAGCCCTTTGACCCTACAGGAGTGTAACAGAATTGACCCAACAAAAGGAAAAGTGACATTTTTTGCTATAAAATGTTGCTTTAACCCCAAATTTTGCATTTCCATATGGGGTTAAAGGAGGAAATGCACCCCACAAATTGTTACGCATTTTGTCCCAACTACAGAAATGCCCTACATGTGGCTGTAAAGTGATCTATGGGCACGCTGTAAGGTCCAGAGTGGAAGGAGCGCTATTGGGATTTTGGAGGGCAAATTTAGCTGGAATATCTGTCAGGCACCATGTTGCATTTGGAGAGCCCCTGAAGTGCCAGAACAGTGGAAACCACCCAAAATGACCCCATTTTGGAAACAAGACCCCTCAAGGAATTTATCAAGGGGAATAGTGAGGACTTTGACCCTACAGGAGTTTCACAGAATTGGCCCAGCAAATGGGAAAATGAAATTTTTTGTTATAAAATGTTGCTTTAACCCCAAATTTAGCATTTCCACAAGGGGTTAAAGGAGAAAATGCAACCCAAATTTTGTTACCCAATTTCTCCCGAACGTGACAATACCCCATATGTGCTGGTACCCTAATGTACGAACGGATGGAGCGCTAATTGGATTTTGTAGGCCAGATTTTGCTAGAATAGTTTGCAGGCATTCAATAAGTGCTTTAGCATCTTCTTAGAGTATCCAGATTTTTTGTGAAATGTTGAAAAAGATGCAAAAAATGTAATTAGTATTTTTGTTCCCCAATGTATTCATCTAGGGGTATAATTTAGGGAATTTAGAGTTTATAGCAATAGGAATTTGCAGGTTCATGCAAAAGATGGGGCTTGGTGGCAACCACAAAATTAGAAGTGGAATATAGAAGAAGAGCTCTAATAATGAAGAACAGTGTGGTATCTCTCAAAACAAGGAACAATACACAGGCCTGGTTGTGAGGGGCATGAGGGACAAAAGTAACGGGTATCTCTACGTCGCCCATTTTTGGAGCAGGCACAGCATTTTTTTTGCGTGTTAGCTTGTGTTGTTGTTGAGGGAATTAGACTGATAAAATGCCTTTCAGTTAGTCATTTGACATTTTCAGACTGGGGGTTCTCTATGGAGTCCTGAGGGTCAAAAATGAGGCTGTGAATTATTTCCTCCTGGAAATCCAGGTATTTGTCTGTGCCTCCCTTCTTTTTATAAAGTAAAAAGGCATTGTGAATTCCAATTTAAATTAGGTAAATGGCCACTTTTTTGTACCAGGTTTTTGTTTTTCTTTTTATCAAGTAGGGCTGTAAGATCTGATCACTTAAATCCAACCCCCCCATGTGTTTGTTGTACTCGGACACACTTATCGGCTTATGTTTGTCTGCTGTTGCCCCTCTTTCCCTCACTGCCACTGTTCCTGTGGGGTGTATTGTGCTCGACACATAGACATCTCTCCAATCTCTGTATTTCACCCCCATCAACTCTTCACAAGCATAAGAACAGGACTCCCCCTCTTGTATGCCCTTCCCCACTAGCTGCTGCGGAAAACCAATTCGGTTTTTGTGCATGGTTCCACATGCTCCTGTGTTTGCACAATGCAAGTGTATAAATAGGGCCACACTTGAATAAAAGTTGTCACAATACAAGTGATACCCTTTGTGTAGCAGAGGCTGCATTATCTCCAACACTAATTTACTGCTGATGGGAAAATTAGGGGGGAATCCTGGGGAATCAATTTTTTTTATCTCGTCCCTCATAGATTCTGAAGGCAGCGGTGTATCCGGAACTGCTTTTGCAAAGCTTATATAGCTTTATGCCATATCTTGCCCGTTTGGAAGGGAGATATTGGCGAAAGCTTAGTCTGCCGTGAAAACTAAGGAGGGATTCGTCCACACTGACATTTTGCTCTGGGGTGTAATATTGCAAAAAGGAGTGGTTCAAATAATTTATGAGGGGTCTTAGTTTGAATAACCGATCACGGTTTGGATCATCACTTGGGGGGGCCTGTGAATTGTCACTGAAGTGAAGGAACCTCATTATTCATTCGTAACGATGCCTGGACATGACTGCAGAATATATTGGGGTTGACTATGCGGGACTTTTTGACCAATATGACCTGATTGAGAGCTTTTTTTTTACAATACCCAAATTTAGGGTGAGGCCCCAAAATTTTTTCATTTCAGCCAGATCTGTGGGTGTCCAATCTTTGGCATGGGCAGATGAAGGTTTCTGTGTTATATACTGGGTAGCATATAAATTAGTTTGAAGGACAATTTCATTGAGGAGGTCGTTGCTTATAAATAAACTAAAATTATCCCCTCTAAAATGGAGTCTAAAGACCGGCCGTATTTTTACAATGGGCCGGTCTTTAGGTACCACGATCACTGGCCATATATATACGGCCAGCGGTCGTTAACCGGTTAAACACCCAGCATCCGCCGTACTAATACGGTGGATATCGGGAAGGCATTCTTCTGTTATGCTAATGAGCCTTACCAAGCACCGGGGGTGTTCACCCAGCGCTCTGAGCACCCCCCGCGTCATCCCTGTACGCCGCCCCTTGGATACTTGTGTTCAGTCTTCTCCTCCTCTTTTCTGGAACTTGGGCTGAGCACAGGCCTCTGACACTGTGCTATACTAGCCAAAGTCTCATGCATGTTGGACTGATATTTACAGCGTATCTCCTCTGTGTATAGTATTTTTTTCCTGCTTTACACAGATTATTGAATAGACTTGAAAATACTTAATATTTCTGTGTTTATTGCTTAACTGGCAAATGGCCAATATTAATCTTATTAATATTATGTATTAAAAATTCTGTATTAGATCATTTTACATCATTGCTGCATGAATAATTACTGACAAATCAAGAAAGTAGTTTAGCTTCTTACTTCCTGCTCCTCAAAAATGGGCTGATATTTCTCCAGCGATAACTTCTTGAGGATAGCTGATAGCTCATCTGTAAATTACAAAAAAACAAAACAACTTATTATCCTATTTCTACCACAGACCTACATTAGATAAATAATTTGTAGTACTGCCACTTAGGAAAGTCAAGGTCTAATCACGGTTGGTTGGATTTGTAACAGCAATGTATGATCTCCAGCAGTAAGAGATCATTGACTGAAAAAGTCTGTCTATGGGGTTACTGCTGTGTGCTATTGGGCAAAAGGTTTGCCTAATAATCCCCATAAACCTGATATGTAAACAGTGATGAGGAAAGGTCATATTAAATGAGTTTTCTAAGGATAGGTTGTTAGGGGTCAGTCACCCAGCAGCCCCCACAGAACAGCTGCTTAGAGAGACTTTAGTGCAGTGACTTGCAGTGTTTGGGTGAATGTTGCAGCCTCCTCACTAAATACCAATCATAGTGTTGTATGTAGGGCAGTGGTTCTTAACCGGGGTTCGATCGAACCCTAGGCCCTATGCACGGTTCATTTTGTGTACCAGTAAAAAACATATACCTATGTCTTGAATTTGGAAAAAAATCATATTTGATTTATCATTAAAGAAGGGTTCGGTGAATGTGCATATGAATCTGGTGGGTTCGGTACCTCAAACAAGGTTGAGAACCACTGATGCAGGGGCTGCAGCCAGCGGCTGGCAAAGTCTGCAAGCCGGCCGTTTTCATTCATTCCTATGGGTGCGTGCTATTCGAAACGGCCGTTTGGAATAGTACTTGCTAAATATTACGGTATGTAACTGGCCTTTGAAGCAGAAGCCACTTTGAGCAGCCGACATATGAGGGTCTCAGGTATCATCAATAGTAAACTCTTTTAACCCCTCCCCATCACAGTTATTTTTCGATTGTAATTTTTGATTCCCTGCCTTGTAAACCCCATAACTTATTTATTTTTCTGTTTATGACACATATGATGACAATGTTTGTGGGACAAATTATTCTTCATAATGGTACCATTTAAAATTCTGTAAAATGTACTGGGAAACTGGAAAAAAAAAATCAGAATGTCACCTGTATTCTATGGGCCTGCACGATATATAGCTTTATTTATGTTTTAACCCCTGAAAAAAATCCAAAACTTTGCAATAAAAAAAATTAAATTTTTATACTCCCCTTAAAATCCTTTTCTCATTGTATTCATTGGGGGACTACAACATGGATATAGACCTGGCTACTAGGAGGCTGACAATAGGAATAGAAGTCTGCTCCACTTCTGGCCTATACCCTATCCACAGACACTATGCTAACCAGTTCATAACGCAGAAGTAGGAGAGACACACAAATACCCACCACCATGTTCTGAACCCGAAAACGAAGTAAAACAGCCTGGGGCAGGAACAACAGGAAACAGGGATTTGTGTCCCCAATGAATACAACGAGAAAAGAATTTTACTTGAGAACTAAAAATCAATTTTTACTCACTTATTTCATTGGGGGGGGGGGGGGGGGGAGACACAGCACCATGGGATTTTCTTAAGCAGTCCGAGAGGGACTGGGAATTACACGGCTATGAGAGCAACCTAGTACACAGACGTTTGCAGAACCTTATGACCCAAGCTAGCATTGACAGATTTGCAGACCTGGGCAGCAGAATCCTGATATACAACACAGGAGGAACAGCTCTCTAGGAATAATCAGTCATAAGGAGACATGGCGGCCTACCTTGAGCCAAAAGGCCTCCAGGATAGCAGACAAAATACATCTAGAGATGAAGGCCTTGGAAGCAGCCTGAACAACAGAAAGGGTAAGAGAGACACAAATAGACCCGGATTGCCCAGTCGACATTCAGGAAGTGAAAAGAGCACTCATGCCGATGCTTGGGATTTGGGCAGAAAGACTTTAAGACAATGTCCTTGTTGAATGGATGGAAGAAACCACCTTAGGTAAAAGAAGGTGGTGGACAAAGGACAACCTTGTCTTTGTGGAAAACAAGAAAGGGAAGCTGCCAGGACAGGGCAGCCAGTTCAGACCTGCAGATGGAAGTATGTCCACTAGGAAAGCAACCCTCCAGGACAGAAGGTGAAGAGAGATCTCACGTAACGGTTCAAAAAGAGGAGCCTGGAGCACCTCAAGGGCAAGATTAAGGTTCCAAGGAAGGACACACAACACAGTAGCAGCACAGTGCGCTACTCCTTGTAGAAACCTGCCCCTTAAGCGAGGAAAGGCAAAGTGCTTAGTCCAGACTGAACTGGAGAAGTCAGGATCCTGGAAAGAGAAAAGGAGAGCAGATGGAAGCTGGCATGGTAACGGATAACTGTTGAAGGTTAAACTTATAGATGAGTAAAATTATAAAAATAAATTTCACTTCAATAAAATATTTACTTGTGAGACTAAGGATATTTTCACATGGCTAATCTTCCTTACAGATTCTGATGTGTTTTCCGCAACAGAAACAGCATACAAAACACTGTCTCCCATTCCAAAGGCAATTTGCAATGTAGTTCCTAAGTTGTAAACTTCCTGAGCGTCAATTAACAAAACTGCCCCAGTGCTATTGCAGAATTTTTTCAAAATTCCTTTTCAAGATTACAATTTAGCCATGTTCCTAGAATGTTTGCATCTTGGTTCGGGAATAGAAGTTGCCTGTACCTTCATCAGTGATGGTCCCACTGCTGGAGCCTCCGCTACTCTTTGACTGCTTATGAGACGAAGAAGATGATACAGATGACTCTGCTAGACGACCTTTGGGAGTAGGTGACGGTGAAGGTGTCAGAGTAGGTGATGTGCTCTTAGAGGTAGAGGAAGTTCCAGAAGGAGGTCTCTTAATTTCAATTTTCTGTATAGAAGAGTGAAAAGATAATGGTTTAGGGAATCACGACACATAAAGGAACGTCAGTAACATGCCTGAGTATACAAGCTCTGTCACCTTTGGTAAATGTCCATTGCTAGTGGGTAGGGCAGCTGGCTGCTCGGCGACACTGGGTCCACAAGTTGTGCTGACCACACTCTGTGGCATAGTTTCTTTCTGCTTTGATAGAGAGGCTGCTTTTCGTCTTTGGGCAGCTATTTGAGACAAGACGTTGTCTGCGCTTCCTCCTCCAAGGAAGAGAATGACATTTATTGGTACAACATTAAAACCTTTGCAATTTTAACCATTCAAAATGTGTTTTTCCAATTATTCTGAGCATTTCATTTACTGTAGTAAAAAGTAAGAGAAAATAATAAGTCATTCTGTTGATTCTGTCCGTGTCCATCCTGCTTTTTTGAAGGATGTGTGGGAATATTCACCAGTAACTCATTTTCCTAAGCAGTAAAACACCCTGTCACTAGCAGGTGTAGGATTTTTTATTAGGTTTGAAAGCTTTAGGCTGGGGCCCCCAGCAAAGCCCACCCACACATTGCAAGAAAATACGTGCAGCGGATACTCTGCAATTTCCAAAACTGTTGTGGTTTTGGAAATCGTAGCATGTCCATTGTACCTACAGAAACACCGGCAGAATCCCTATAAGTATAATTGAAGGAGAAAGTCTGAATTGAAGCAAAATTTTACGCCATTCTCAAATTAATATTTTATTTTATGTAATCAGGGGAAATTAAAATAAAATTGATATCAGGGCAGAGCAACTGCTGTGGTTTGGGATAGCAGTGTCACTCTTCTTGTCCTTACTTTTACATTTTTATATAAATATATAATAAATATAAATAAAAAACCAAAAATTTATTTTAAAAGAAAGTGCACATCTCACAAAAACATTCCATTGGCCCAGAGTGTAATTTAAAGTCCATTAAAGGGGTTTTCCAGGAAGGTCTTTTTTTTTTTTTCCAGAAAGGTCTGTTAGTACTCATAATGGGTTATTAAATACACCCATATACCTTTAGCAGTGTTTAGAGTGATTTCTGGGTATCTCTGGTTGCTTCTGCATCCTCCTACATGCTGTTAGCTTCATGCTATGCAGCTTCCTGTTTAGCTCCCTCTCACTCGGCACCCCCCTCCGTCTCACTAGCCTGACCAATCCCACCCTGCCTGTCTCACTAAGCCTAGACCCTTCCACTCTCACTGTCCAGTGATCCCGCCCATTACTAGTCCCTTCAACCCTCCCTGGCAAACTAAGACTAGAGATCCCGCCCATTACTAGCCCATCCCACTCTCCCCGGCTAAGCTATTTCACCCACTACTAAAAGACCGGAAGAGGGGGAGGAGCTGTTCCCCTGACACAGGAAGACTTGGAGAGTATCAATGGCGCTAGGGGAGGGGGAAGAGTGATGGTGACGTTCTGTTTCGGAAGTGGTGAAACAGAACATCACCAGATTATCAGAAAGTGTCAGGGATATGGGTAATTAAAGTTACGTGAGGGGAGGGAGTTTAGTTTAGGGTTAATTACCAGTAGATCCTGGACAACCTCTTTAACACAAACTACTACTGCCCCTAAAAACAAAAAATATCTATCGCCATACTGCAAATACATCATCTGCTTACCTGTAATGCTGTTGGCGCCACCAGAAGAATGTGGTGAATGGTTAAAATTGCCAGAATTTGAAGGTGAAGCAGGGCTTCTTGGCAAGGAAGGAAACTTGACTGTTCTTGGAGCTCTGCTTACTGAAGTCTTAACATAAAACAAAAACAGGCACTTATTATAAAATCAAAGTGGTTTTCTGAGCAGATTTTTTTTTTAATTTTTATAAAGGTGCGTTAGTGATAGTAATGATGGGTTAATAAGTACACCTATATACCTTTAGCAGTGTTTGGAGTGATTTCTGAGTGTCTCTGGTTACTCTTGGTATGCTCTGCATTTGTTTACAATGTGTTACCTTCCTTCCTTCAGGAACGCCCTTCTGACTGTAAAGAGCTACGGTACTGGCACCAATAGCTCTTTACCCGGGTCACAGATCGGCAGCAGACAGTGCACTGAATTCAGCGCACTGTTGGCTTTCCAGCAGTATATAGAACTGCCTGTGCCCAAACCCATGAAAGGTCCTCTTTAACAGTGGGTGAACCCTTCAGAATTTTCTAAATTTGACCTAAAAGTTTATCAGAATTGAAGTTCTGAAAGTAAATAAAGAGAACCAGATTAAAAAAAAGGAGTCAAATGCATAAGATGTTGGCAATTATTTATAGAAGAAATAAGACATGTCTTTGAGTGGCAGATACTTAAATAGTAGTATCCCTATGACAGGTCTGGGAACTGGCTGTCAAAGGAATAGGTCGGCTCCCACGATCTCACCATGTGGGAGCCAGCCTGCAATGAGAAAGCTATAGATGAGAGAGGGGGTGGTGGTGGTACATGGGGCAAAGTTGTAATACTTTGGGGGAACACACTCAGCAATGCCCACCATCAGAGTGGACTCTGATGGCAGGCATTAGCTCCGGGTCTCTGCTCTAGATTACAGTGAAGATCTAGTATGGTAGCTATTATGGTGGGCAGTTGTAATACTTTGATGGCGGGCATTGCTGAGTGTGACCCTCCTCAGAGTGGACTCTGATCTCAAGGCATTCATTTTTGGTATGGTAGCCCACCTGGAGAACTGGTTACATTTTGTAATGTCAAATACTGCCTGCTTATGTCCTCTCTGATTTGTAAAGTGCTGCGGAGTATGTTGTGATACAGAAATGCAAGTTACAAAATGCAAATTAGAAATGCAAATACAAGTTAATATACAGAACTGTAAGGATTATTTATAAACTTGATACAAACAAGGCTGTGCTGGGACAGCAGTGGTTTTGCACTGTTGCTTTGTTCAATTTATTTATGTGTCTTAAACTTACAATATCAGAATTTCCACTACTGTTGAAGCTGGGCTTTGAGAGTCTTGCCATTGAAGCTCGAGTCTGCTCTAGTTTCCCATCCTTACTGATCCTGGACCGATCGGAATTCCACAGCTCAAAGTTTGATGGAGGCAAGAATGGAGGTATGACAGCCTTCAACTTGTCATTGGGAAGTTTAGCAAAAGGAGCGCCGTTCTTTAGCTATAAGACACAAAAAAAGATTTCCAGAATTTTACTTTATTGTGTTCATTAGAAAAAAATGCATTTAAAATTAAAGGGGTTCTCCTACTGTATACATTAATGCCCTCTTCAAAGGATAGGAGATAAGAGCCTGATTTCTAGGGATGCAAGCGATGGAACCCCAGCAATCAGGACTTCTCCTAAGTGCTTTATGTGAATGGTGCAGCAGTGTGCAGGGATTCCAGGGGCTGCCAGAGATCACCGTTCCAACAGTTCCATAGAAGTGAATGGAGCAATGGCCACAGTGAATGGATCACCGCCGGTGATCAGAAACTTTTTCTCTATCCTGTGTATAAGAGTATCTAGTGGAACAACCAAATTAACAGGGATTAAATATACAGAAGGATGATTGTTCCAATCAAATATTAATCAAATTTAAGACTTAAAGAACAATTTAAAACGATTATTTATTTATTTCTATTAAAACAAGCACTAAGTACTCCCAACTGCCAATAAAGCAAACATATAGATACTACAGACACATTTGGTGGGGTCTGCTAGTATTTCACAGCCAGGAATACTCCTATTCATAATATCCATGCTAAATATACAGCACATATGTTTGCCACTTATTGTATGCTGTCTGAGCTATATACACACAGATGCCTACATATTTTTTGGCAGTGTAAATGCTGCACCAGGAGGGTCAATTTACTAATATGAACGAGAGTCGCAGATCTTTTCATAGACTTCTACTTCAACCGACTTCCTTTACCCTCCAAGTCACTGTGACGTCTCTGCTCCAAGTACAAGCAGTAAAGTGAGGTCGCTTACATTACAAAGAGTCAACGCATTAGAAGAGCATGCTGAAATAAGACTATTGATCTCCCAGCAGTGAATGTTCAATATTGGAACAATGGGAGACCAGCATGGCTGTCTCAGTTCAGTGATTTCTGTGGGATGCCATGAACTCATGTTAAAGATTCATCCTACAGAAATCACTGAACTGAGACAGCCATAAAAGACAACTGATAAGAACATTGCGAACTGATGAATTGTCTACTTGTATGTACCAATAACCTTCTTCCACCCTCCCTCCCTCCTAGAATTCTATTCCTATGTGTCCCTTTGTACATAAATATGCATCCTTCAGAAATTGTTTTTAAATTTACCTGAGGAAAACACCGAGAGCTTCAAAAGCTTGTAATCTGTCATCATCATTATTAGTTAGCCATTAAAAAAGGTATCAACTACTGAAAAAGGCTATTCTACTCCTACCTTTCCACCTTGGATTCTCCCCGCCGTTTCTTCTAAAACTGCTTTTTTCTATTATGCAAATGAGTATCAAGCTCTCCGTGCACCCCCTGCATCATCCATGTACTCCACCTCTTGGATGCTTGTGCTCAGTCCCTTCTCCTCTTTTCCTGAACTTGAGCCGAGCACTGCCCTCCAACGCTGCACTGTTCTAGCAATTGGCTCTCTCAATCCAGGTCCGGGCAGAGCCGACTGTGCGTGTCCGAACAGCCATTTTTGTGTATTTGACCACACCAAAATGGCTGCTACCTTTGGACTTTATGATCGGATGATTAATTCTGATAATATTGTGGGTCAGAAAGACCCACAAGGTCAGGACACCCTAATAAATGGAGGGAGGTTATTCGGTTTTTGAATCCAAGGCAGCCATTAATTCAATGCATCCAGGAAACCTGCAGGTACACCTCATACACAGATTTCATGGGTAATTACAACATTTCCACACTATGCATACAGCTTACTCTAAAGCAGTGTTCTTTCCCCCTTTACATTCCCTTTGGATGCCTAATCTCACCTGTACAGCCATTATATCTATTCTTGTGGTGTTGTAAGTCTCTAGTCCTTATTCTGGGGAGGTATTACAGTAGGTGATCCAGCTTACTAGGCATGTTCCATAGGTTCCATGGAGTCTACTGGGAGATTATATATACTCAATACTTTCTAAGATAACCTTCAATGGGGCAAGATGGGATAAGAGGGGGTTTTACTCCATTTTGTTTAAGGTTAGGCACCTTACCATGCCGCAAAACTCTTGTTATTCCATTTCACATGGTGCTATGCTGTGCACTGACCAGCTATTGGGCAACACTAGATCCTTACAAATCACTACTGATGTTCTATGTGTGTACGTGGATCTGATCACTCTTCTGTATGGGTTGTTTCACATGGAGGAATCTGATGCTAAATGTCTCAGGCAGAAAACTTCTACTTAAGGAATTTGAAGCCGATTTTGAAGCACACTGAAAATCTGCAACAAAATCTGCCTCCTAGTCAGTCCAATGGGAGCTTCAGGTAGAACCTACCAGAAAAAAATCTGCCCCTGCTTCCGACTGAAATGAATGGTAAACAGATTTCAAATGGAATTTGTAGCCAATTTTATGCTTCATACCCTAATAGGTAGGATGGCCTTCTCTCCATAATTACACAGATTACCTGTGGTATGCCAATTCCACCACAATTGGCTACAAACTTACCCCCCCCCCCCCCCCCAACTACATTTGTCGCTTAACTTTTAAGGGTTTCTTTCAGGTACAATGAAGGCTCTGCCTCATCTCTTACTGCATAGGAATCCATGGAGGCGTTTTTGTGAGGCCTCTTGATTAAGGCAGTTAATAGAGTTGAGGCTACCTCCAGGTAACACCTGTCAGGTTTAGTAATTATGTGATAGAAAGAGTTTCTCTCCTCTTAGTGGGCCTGTAACCACCAAAGGTCCGGTCAGCAGTGGGACAAACTCAAATAGTAGCAACATCCAAATACCTGGATATATATGTTAATGCTACCTGATTTTCAAGCTCCTCACTATTCAACCACTGATGCATAAACTAGTGGTGTGGTGAAAACGTTCCCTTAGGCCCCTTGCACACGATCATGTATGGGCCATGACTGAACAGCTCGGCTGATGCACATACACCACACAAAAGTCATCAGTGTGCCACCCATGCATTGCGGCACCATTAATTCAATAAATAGAAACCTAGGAAGCACAGCTGCAAAACCAGACAGGAATAGGACCTGTCCTGAGTTTTGCGGCACAGACTGTCAGCCCGAATACTGATCCAAGTGATGCATGGTAATGTGCAGGGGTTAACAGAAATGAATGGGTCAGTGTGCTATCCGGGAAACAACCCAGATAACACAGTGACCTAGCACACGGTCTTGTGCAATGGGCCTTATGGTAATTGAATGTGCTATAATCTTGTCAAAATGATATTTTTACACAAATCCTGCACATATTACACAATGCTACAACTTTACATATTCCATACATTTAATGGTATCTTTTGGGACTTGACCTAGAAGCAGGGTGCCCTATATATTAGTTGGAAACCCATCAAAGGCCTAAAGAGGATGGTGGTCTGGTTGTCTCACCTCTCTTCACAGTTTCAGCACCTTAGATGTAGGGGAGAGGCGACACTTGATATGGCAGCAGGGCATTTGATAAGACATGTCCTGATTTTGCAACACCTACTGGAAGTGCTGGAGGCAAGCTAACTGGGAAAGCTAGGCGTTCACTACCCCACCTTCCATCTCATACATAAAGTGTGGGGCAGAGCTAAGATAGTGCTGGAGGCACAGGGCTGTACTAAATATACCTTTGGCAGAATCCCAACTATGCACATTTCTCTAAGTTCTGGGGGTTTGAGCACTGGAAGACCATAAGACTATTCCTCAGTTGTTCCTTCAGCAAACTAGACCTACCTAACCATAGATTCTATCAATACCTACAAGCTGAGACGAGACATGCACTTGAGGCTCAGCAGCATCTGGGACCACTGGTGCACGCCTCAAAAACATCCTTTTTAGATCTTTTAGCCCAGCAAAATGGTAATGCTGGAGATTACCTTGAGAGCCTGGCCACTTACAATGCATATTCGATAAGCATAAAATATTCCAAGTATTTCTTTTATATACAGTGCATAAACACCTCACTTGCTTTACAAATAGCCGTTAAAGCAGATTCCAAAAATTATAGATGTTTGATGAATGAGGCAGATTTTACTGCGGAACTTTTTACATGCTGTAACTCACTTTGTAGGGAATGTATACAGTGTGCTAGATCCGACTGCACGTGTACTGGGTTATGTAGCCACCATTTCTGTAATACAGAATCAGCAGCTAATGATTCAATGCCTTCTATACCAGGCTCAAAAGCTAATGACCTCCCACTGGAAGGACCCGTATCCTCCAGGTTTGAGTTTAAACATAGAGCAAATACTATACTAGAGTAATATGTGTACTAGCAACGATGCACCCTAAAGAAATTTGAGTATCTCTGGGCCGCAGGGCTAAATACTCTGGGACATGCCCGTAGAACACAACGGATAGCCAGGATCATGTGGATATCACTCTTGGGCGGAAGACTCTCTTTCACATGAATATGTAACAGAAAGATGTTTTTGTTTTGATATGTTACCTCTACAGTTTTCACCTATGGTCAGCAATATGTTAAAGAGGTAGAAGCTTATGATAGGATTGGGGTCATGTAATTTCTTTGTGTGTTCTTGAATACACAAAACTTAAGACAGATGCAAACTATGCAACTCATTATGTGGACTCATTGGGTGAAACACGTTAGGGGGAGGACATGTTGTTTTTTTTGTGTTTGTTAAAGAGGACCTTTCATGGATTTGGGCACATGTGGTGTTATATACCGCTGGAAAGCTGACAGTGCTCTTGCCTTAATGCCATCTTTCTGTACTGCTGGATTTCTTCTACTTGTAAACGATTTTAATTTACAAGGGAATTAAAGTTTAAATTACAGTTTATGCATGTACTAAGTACGGTATATAAGTAAACCTTCACCAGTGATTTTTTTATAGATCTATAATTGTGTTGTAATAATTTGTAACTCACCATAGTAGCCAGTAGTACATCATCGTCAGTTTTCATGCTTCCCAGTCCTGGAATCAAAGAGAGATAATAGAGGAAATTTATCGAGCCCTGCACAGAAACAACATTGCATCTGAAGGCAGCAAAATAGACGTAGTCACTGCCATGTTTGTCTTAGTCAGATTAAAGGATGCTGTCTATTTGAGAAGAGGGACATATCCACTTGATGTATCCCTAGATACCTTTTAAAATATAGGTATCTGTTGAGCTGGTGCACCACTGTGTCTGGCTAATGCCTGGTGAGGCTGGAATTGCTCCCAGACTTTATTTGGTTTACTATACCTATTAAATTAGAACTAGGTCCCCTGATGATGGGCACAGTAATGTGCTCTGAAACGTGTAGTGACTGATAGGGCTATATTGTTGTTTCCTGAGGTACAGTTTGATACTGCCCTTGTTCGGGCGGAAGCAATATGGGGTCATAAGGTAAGCTCTTTAGGGACAATTAGGGATTTCTAGGCACCCTGGAACCGTGTGAAGACTTCTGAGTGGTAAGACCGTTACATATCATTATATCCTATGACAGCGTGTTTTACCAACTGGTACCTCAGTTTCATATATATTTTTACATAATAAAGTATCCTCTACACCGCTATTTATCTGATTTATGTGTGTGTTTTTTAGGGGTATTATTTATTAAAAGTTATATTTTAGTGTATGTGGTATTCCATAACGGAGGAGGTTTTTGCATTGAATTCAATGGATTTTTCCCGCATGGTATTCGACCGATACCAGTATTCGATCGAATAGTCGTATTCGATCGAATACTACTCGCTCATCTCTATTTACCACAAAAAAATCAGCTTAGTAATTCCATGGGGATCATAGTAATGGCAGTTAACCCCATCATGTCCCTCACATTAACCCCGTGTGCCTCACATAAGAGTTACTGATATGTGGGACATATGGAGGTAATAATTAGGTATCTTCATAATTAAGGTCCTTCATTAGTACCCTCATGTGTCTCACATATTAGTAACCCTTATATGGGGCACACAGGGGTTAATATGAGGAACATGATGGGGTTAACTGCTATTAATGTGAGGGACATGGAGTTACTGAAACTAAATGAATAACCCCAAATGCCTGACAGTAATAGGCAGAGTAACTAAAGGAAGGTCCCTGTGTGTGTCACTTTACTGTAGCTTCCTCTCCTCCATACAACAGACATCTTCCATAAGACACAATGAGACCTGGCCACTCATCTGCAGGGTAGATGCTAAATCGTAGTGTGCTAAAGGACCTCTGATGACGTCATGACCATGTGATCGGACTCTGGTGTGGGCGGAGATACTAGGATTTAGACTCAACCTTATCTGCAGATGTTACATACCAGTGGCTACAGGATCTTTGATGACATCACAGTCACTTGACCTCATGACAAGCCAATCACAGAGCAGCAGCACTAAAGGACCTCCCCCTTCCAGTTTTCTGTGCTCCGTGGACCCTGACTCGTGTATAAGCCGAGGAGAGCATGAAAAATGTGCTGAAAAAGTCAGCTTATACTCGAGTATATACAGTACTTGGTGAATTGAAATATGTTAGGAGTGCTATGAATTTATTCTACATTGACTAGTAACTGTGACAAGTCCTTTACTAGTACCTAACCCTATTAATAATAGTGTGCAGGATATTGAAGGAGGTTGCAGGAGGTTGAAAAGCGTATGCTATCTGGTTGAGTGTGACTATTACTTACTGTATAAAAATGCTACAATACTATTGCCTAGTTTTAGATTTCTCTTAATATGTGTATCCTCACCACTATCTTTGGAGGAAGTTGTCCAGGCTGCAGTAGACTCTGGTCTTCGTGGGTTCCTTAAGTCTGTCTGAGAAGGAGTCCTCATTATAGAGTCAAGTGATGCACTAGCGTTTTCAGTCAAAGGCACAAGACGATTGGAGGTGAAGCCATATCTTAGGGTTTGGGTCAACTTCAGCTTACGGAAACGGTTAGACATCCTGTTCCACCATGACTAAAATGGTTAACATATATAGTAAATAGCAAAAAAGCAGAAAAAGCACCATCCTATAAACCCAGCCTGGAATTCCTAGGAATTACTCACCAGATTACAACACTTCCTTGGCCTACCCAGCCCCCAGATTTATTGACAATCAAGTATTTAAGGGACCACCTAAGACACCAGCTTCAGCAAACATTTGTGGGCAAATGTGTCACACAGAACCTGTATGCCCAACTGTATCCCATGTTGTATCCAAACTAGCGGTGGCTCAAGGGTACTAGAGCCTCCTTTCAGTTCAGTTTTCCCCAATAAACTTTATCAATTCGCTAAAATCTAATATTTGTAATAACTTGCATAAATCATCATTACATTTACATAGAAACATTCAGTCTACAACTCAGTTTTTTTTGTCTGTAAGAGTCACATTGAAATGCATCTGCTATGTACTTGCTCATGTTGCCAGTTTACGAAGGCATTTCTGAAATATTTTATAATCAAATGCATTTTATTTAATGGAACTATTTAACTTTTGCCATTTCAAACTAAGGACACTGCGCAGCCACTTACATTACAGTGATGTTCCCTTTAAAGGGATTCTATCATTAAAATTGTATTTTTTCTGCCTACCACGTCGGAATAGCCTTAAGAAAGGCTATTCTTCTCCTACCTTTAGATGTCTTCTCTGGGCCGCCGTTCGGTAGAAATCCTGGTTTTCGCCGGTATGCAAATGAGTTCTCTCGCAGCACTGGGGCGTTCCCCATTGCTGCGAGAGAACTCTCCTGCGCCGCCTCCGAGGCCTAGAAGTTTGAACCCAGCTCCGGAAGAAGACACGAAGAGAGGCTGTTCCAGACGAAGATGAAGGCGATGCTGGAGATTTCTCTCGCAGCATTGGGGAAGCCCCCAGTGCTGCGAGAGAACTCATTTGCATACCGACGAAAACTGGGATTTCTACCGAACGGCGGTGCGGAGAAGACTTCTAAAGGTAAGAGAAGAATAGCCTTTCTTAAGGCTATTCCGACGTGGTAGCCAGAAAAAATACAATTTTAATGATAGTGTGAGAGTCAAATCCTCTAATCTTGTATTTTGGCAGCCATCTCGTACTCTTTCACATATAAACTGTATAAGTATGTATTTTTCTGCTTAAGTCAAGGAGGCCCCTTGATAGACTTTAAGGAATGTGATAATGAACGTTAATGCATAGGTTGCTAATCCTTATCTCTCAAGGGCCTCATTTTGAGAAGATGCAGCTGACTTTGTATATCTCTTATCTCCTTTACATGATGTATGGACACATAACCAACAAAAGTATTAATCTTATGGTATCTGGGCACTTTGTCATATTTTATGGTATATGAAGGTCACTTAGAGTGTGTATAGACACAGAGTTTATGTAGCTTATTGTTAATTAGGTTGGAGCATGTCATCTTATCTCTTTTGCCATGCTATATACAAATAGACATAGTCTGGGATGTTAGCTCACACAAGTATTTTGAATCCTTCTTTGTTTCATGGGAAAGTCCATCCCAGTTTGGAAAGTTATAATGAGCCTCAGCCAATAGTCATGTGCCAGGCTTATCTTATATCTCTATAACCAATCATGTTATACTAATTAAAATAGCCAAGCCAGCTCTTTGTCTGTAATGTATTTAAACTACCTTTTTCTTACAATAAAATTAGAATTCACTTGGTACACCATCAGCTGTGCGTGTGACTTCTCCAGGACTGCGATCTAATCTCTAATTAGGACCTCTACAACATACGGAGGGATCCATTGATGTCCCTATCAATAGAATCCCTTTAAAACAGAACATGTGTGCCACCTATAAAGGGAACTCAATAACTGAAGTAAGGCAGAAATCAAGCTTACAAACTGCTCACTAAAAGTAGAACAATGCAGTAATTCAAACTATTCACAAAAACAATGTGTGCTGAACCTTTAATCCAGCTTTGTCATCTGGTGGCAGTGGTGTGGTATATGGCTGCTTGCTCTTGGAGAATAGTGTTTTGCTCTTCTGCTTTGCTCTCTCCTTGTCCACTTGCAGACAGACAGTTGCTAGGAGTCGCACAAGCTCCGTGTCTACAAGAAAAAGAAAGAGAAAATATCCCATTACCCTCAAATAAAATATCATCCAAACCTAGTACTCTCCTCTAGTTAAACACTAGCAAGTAAACCAGTCCAGATGTACTAATAGATGGACAATGTAAGTAGTCTGAAAACACGCCAAAATTATCTTTAGACTGTGTGATCTAACTTTATATTACTTTTCAGTGAGTTTTAAGAACCAGAATTTTACAATACAATTTTGGTGCATCATGTCGAATTTAAGCCATGTCCCTTTTCTTAGAATCCACATGTCTAACAAGTTAAAAAAAATTTAGATCAAAATAGTTGCACCATGTATACGCCATTGTCTATTTGTAACCACAATAGTAAATCTGGGCCAATGTTGCTTTTAGTGAATATGTAGGCTAAACTAATTGTGTAGAATCAGACACTTAATATTGCGTATAAAAAGATATCTAAAATATAGGACGAGCATTCCAAAAAAAGTGTTATACTGCCCTCAAGTGTTGTGTTACAATAATTACAGTTTATTTGATATGCATAGTATTAAAAAAATAAGTTTCTTACATAAAACTGGCCACCAAAATGTGTGTGATCAGATTTACAACATAAAATCCACAGAGCAAAATAGTTCTATAACCTATGACATATGTTGCTCACCAAATATTGATTTTACCAATAATCGACCTGCACTTATGATGACACATTGCTGCAAAAGCTGCAAATGAACACCATGGGTAGGCAGGGTTTCAGGCACATGTTGTCACAGCATGTGGCCATACCCCTAAATATTTTGTAGAACGGAGGCTAGGTTCACTATGCCTGTTCTCTGTTTGGGGATTCCTTTCCCCATTGCGCTTGAAAAATGCAGAATGCTTTCAACGCTTTTCTCTCAGCATTTTTTGCCCTTTTCGGGCAGAAACCTGTTGGATCCCATTATAGTCTATGGGGTCCAGGGGTTTCCAAAGGGAACAGCTTTTTTAAGCTGATTAGGTTTCCATTCACGGGGTCCAAAAGCGGACCCCCTAAATGGAAACCCGAACTCAAATGTGCACCTAGCCTAATATTGGATTTTATCATTAAGTGACTAACAGTGCACAAGACTGCTTGACAGCTAAAACCAATTCTTCAACAAGAAGTGCTACAGAAAGGCTAGGCATAAAGCCGGGTTTACATGGCTCTTCTGGCAGTCAAGAACGGCATGATTTTTTTTAAAAACTGCAGTAATGGGAAGAACATTTTACTATGTATTTCAACCCTATGGCTAGTAAATTGAAAAACAGCTTACAAATGAAAAGTAGTAAAGAGTTTTTGCATTATTGGAATTAAAAAAGCATGGAGGTCTTAATTTGCAAAAAAACAACACACCAAAGCATAACCTTGACCTACGTGTGCCAACAATGGTATAACTTGCAATTTATGGGCCCGATGCAAAATCTGTAATTGGGCCCCTATCTTGTGCTAAAAATAAAATAGTGGTCTGTGACACAGTATCACAGCTATCGCTGCACTCTCTGTAGTTACGCCCCTGGGTGCTAATACATGAATGTTTGCATCTGCCACTAATGTCTAATATATTACAGATAATCCCATTACTGTACCTGAACTTGCAGCTTTGAAAAACGGCAAGTTCAGATGTGGCCAAATAATAATGGTACATCACATTCTCATTAAAACTTGTGTAATAGCACCTTCATAGTGATGCCAGATGTGGACGATACGTTTTTTTCAATCTAAGGGGGCGTTCACACTACCACTGCTAAAGTCCGTTGTTGTCTACCGTCATAGGATAACATTAAACGGTCACAGACTGATCCTGTGTCCGTTTCCATTAACACTGATGTAAACAACAGGAAGCTTCTATCAGGTTTCTTTACTGTCAGGACTTTCTCTTCCATTATAAAAGTAAATAAACATGATGGATGCTAGTTTCTGTCATGTTGTTTACATTAGTGTCAATGAGAACAGACACAGAATAAGTGATTGTTCTCTGTGACAGTTTAATGTTCATTGCTGTCATCCTATGATGGCAGACACAACAGCCATTAGCAACTGCAGTGTGAACTAACAGTAAAACGCACTTGCATGCAGAGCCATGTCACAGCTACCAGGTCTGAGCATAAGTTAACACGGATTCCTCTGATCACAAATGTGCATGCTTCTGGCAGACATGCCTAAAACCAGGGGTGATGGGCACAAGGACAGCAGAGTAAAGAGTCAGTTTTTAGCAATGTAGACTTTAAAATAAAATCATTAATTTAAATTATATTTTACAATTATTGACATCGTCCACCTCATAATTTTACTATTTAATACAGGTACCAGGGGAAACTTAAACATAACAAACCAGTACTCACCTCTCCATGGACCTCCATCTCCAGAGGCAGCAGCTCCATTCATCTGTATACAGGTTCTCTGGCTCTCATCACCACTGATGTCCCATTTGTGCATCCTCTTCACAAACGACACACAACTGTTATAATGTGCTGTTTGTGAAGAGGAACACTGAAGCCTGCGATTGGAGGACCTGTATACAGGTGAGCTGTAGTGGTGCTGCTGATGGAGGTGGAGGACTGAGGAGAGGGTAGTAACAGTTTATGTTTAAGGGCCCCTCAGCAGCAGTATTAAAGCGGTTAACTGGTTTCTGACATTGATGGCCTATCATTAGATCTGTGAAGTCTGACATACGGGAACCTTGAAGACAACTGGTACCCAGATAGAGCAGCTCTCATTATTGTTTACATACTGAGAGTCGCGCTGCTGACTTGCCATACAAACTTTAGGGGTGAGTGTAGGTATTGCAGGGAGAGCCATGCTGTTTGGGTACTGGGGATCTATGGGGGTCCCAGGTGTCAGACCCCCACAGATCTAATATTGAAGGCCTATCCCAGACCATATAGAATGTTAGAAACAGGATAACCCTTTTAATTAAATTTATTAGCAGGACAACTCCGTTAATTAGATGTATAAATTGTTGTATATTTACTTTTACAGAAAGTCATTTTTACTGCGCCTGGATGACAATCAGCCATTTATGAAGTAGTTGGGCTGCCCCACAATCGCAGATATTTGGTGTGTGACTTAAAATGTGCCCCATAATCTAAAGCCACAAATAGGTGGTGTAATATACGCCAGATTCAGAATAATCCAGTGTAATATCGCACATTTAAAAACTGTCTAGTTTAACTTTACACTATAGGACATGATTACTAATACAGCCTCATTCTTTTAACTTTTTTGTGTCTACTTTTTGTTTTGTTTATGCTAGGTTCACTTTAGCACTGGCTATCCAGTGTTTGGGTCCGTTGGGAAACCTGAACAATGAAGAGGTGGACAGCTAAAAATAGCAGTTCAATATGGAGCCCGGCAAAACTCATTGACTATAATGGTGTAAGTCACACCCTCTTCATGCAGGTGGGTTTTCCTCTCCTCTTTACTGCATCAGCAATAGCCACTGTATTTGCTGGCGGGGTATGCCCTGTATGTTCGAATCTGGGCCCAACCACACAAAGCATGCTCCGCCGGCCATCTATTCTGTTCCTCAATGAATGTACTGTGCTCACCTGAACGCACAGCGCATGAGTGGGATTGTAACAAAGAGGAGAGGAGAACTCATCTCCAAGAAGAGGGCGTGAAGGAAAAGGCCAGGAGGCAGCATTCGGGACATGACGCTACTGTACTTAGAGCACAGGGGAAACACTCCCTGAGCTTCAAACTAAATATTTAAAGAGGACCTTTCATGGGTTTGGGCACAGGCAGTTCTATATACTACTGGAAAGCCGATGGTGCGCTGAATTCAGCACACTGTCGCCTTACCCGATCTGTGCCCTGGGTAAAGAGCTCCCGGTATCGTAGCTCTTTACAGTCAGAAGGGCGTTCCTGACAGTTTGTCAGGAACGTCCTTCTTCACAGCAGAGCCTATCGCGCTGTACTGTGTGAGTGGGGAGGAACGCCCTCCTCTCCTAATAGTGCTCATAAATAAGAAACATATAGAACTGCCTGTGCCCAAACCCATGAAAGGTCCTCTTTAAAAAACGTCTGGGAGCAGGTAGGACTAGAATAGTATTTCTAAAGGCTATTCTAATATGTATTTAGTTAAACAATGATATTTCAAATGGAGACTCCCTTTAACGTGATTCCAGGCTAGCTTCAAGTCCTTAAAGGAGTATTCCCATGTACATAATCATATCTATATTTGTAGATAATTAAAAGTTAAACATTTTTGCAAATATAAGTAATTAAAAATTCTGCAGAGTTTTAAAGATTTTCTCTAACTTTCTTAGTGGTGACAGTCTGTTATCTTGATCAGTTGCCATGGATACGACCACTAATGCAGAAACTTTCTATGGTCTGGGACTTATCAGGAACCCAGCTATGATTGTCTTATTGCAGATGGGTTATCAGACAGGGACACTACATGTGTCAGAAGATATCCCGGCCACAATAAGGAAATCATGGCTGATTTTCTGACCTTAGAAATTTTCTGCATTGGTGGTCGTATCCATGGCAACCGATCAAGACAACAGACTGTCACCACTAAGAAAGTTAGAGAAAATCTTTAAAACTCTGCAGAATTTTTAATTACTTATATTTGCAAAAATGTTTAACTTTTAATTATCTAAAAATTTAAAAATAATTATGTAGATGGGAATACCCCTTTAACAACAGTTATAAAAGGTGCCAGGCTACACTCGCCCTACAAGAAACAGTAAAAGAAAGACTTGTATGCAGAGTAGTTAAGAAGTAATATCATCCACTATTAAGAGGATAAAACTCCAAACCTGGATCATTTAGGAGCATCACCAAGTCAAATGCAGTGTAGCCATTTTTTGCACGCAGGTTCACATCAGCTCCTTGATTTAACAGGTAGATTACAGTTTCCTTGTTTCTAAGATGATATAAAGAAAAAGAAAAGTTAAAAATTAAAGCTCTTAAGTTGATGCTATAGCTGGTGTTTTCTACAAAAAGCAAGTTAATTAACATGTATCCCATAAAGGTTGTCCCAAATGTAATTTTCAGGCACAAAGATGTAGTAAAATAACACCAAGTCTGTCACCTAGTAGGGAGATGGCACTAATGCAATGGAAGCGATCCAAATATGAAACACAGAAGGTAACTGTACTTCCCAACTACTCCTTTATGTTATCCATACATGTCACAATGGATTACAAAATTTGAACTACATAAAAAACAAAAATGGACTATATATACAAATAGAAGCACAATATTTGGAAGATGTGAATTTCTGAGCTCCACAGACTTCCATTTCTGTTAGGGTAACGTTATTTTTTGAAAAAGGGCAAAAGCAAATAAACAAAACTAACTAGATGACTGAACTGGGACAGTGGAAAAAAACTGAATTTTTGTACTCACCATAAAATCCCTTTCTTGTTGTATTCACTGGGGGACACAGAACTATGGGTATAGACCCAGCCATTAGAAGGTTGACACTAGGAGAATGATAAGCTGTTGGCTCTGCCTCTGGGCTGTAATCTCTCACAGACACTGTGCCTAGTCAGTTTGTACCGCAGCAGTAGGAGAGAAAAAAAAAAAAAAACACGGAACCAACAACCACCCACATGTCCAAAACCCGAAAAAAATCAAAACAGCTTGGGCAGGAACAAAGGGTGGAACCTGTGTTCCCCAGTGAATATAACGAGAAAAGTATTTTACTGTGAGTACCAAAAAATCCAGTTCTCTCGCTTATTGCACTAGAGGACACAGCACCATGGGATGTCCTAAAGCAGTCTCAGAAAGTGGAAATTATACGGCCATGTCAACAACCTAGCGCACAGCTGCTTGCAGAACTTTATGACCCAAACTTTCATCGGCAGAGACAGAATGGATCTGGTAAAACTTAGTGTGAATGGAGGCCCAGGTCGCAGTCTTGTAGACCTGGGTGTTAAAAGTCTGATGCCCTACCCTTAAGCTGATGTGACTTGATGAACACATGATGTGACTTTCACTGTATAGAAATCTCCTCTTAGCGATTGTTATAAAATAAATAAACAAACATCATCAGTAAGAGGAATTTGTTCATGATCATATAAACCAAGACCAACAAATCCTTGTGTTATTTTTCAATCCTTTATACAAACAGATTCTTCAGATCACTAGAATTGTTTAATCAGTCCAGGTTGGAGGCAATGACCTGACAATTGGATGGCTTCTGAAAAGATAAAGGGGTTGTCCAAGACCATAAGTGTATTGGACAATGATGGTTATCAGTATCTTATACATGAAAGGGTCAGACACATAGACTCGCACCTATCAGCTGGAAGCAGTTCTGCTCCTATGCAAGTGAAAGGGAGCAGAGCTGCAGTTCCCTGTTGTCACGGATACACTCTGTACAGGTCCGGGTGTCAAACCCAAAGTGAGCAGCATGCAATACACATAAGGTCTTGGAAACTTTCTAACATAACTATAATTCCCTGCTGAATCAGATTCATAAGCTAAATTAGATTAAAGGGGTTTTCCTATGATCATAACCATTTTAATTTGTGGACATTTAGACAATAAGTTAGGCCTGGTTCACATCTGTGTTCAGTATTTCATTCGGGGTGTCCGCTTGGGTACCCTCCGAACAGAATACTGAACACATTGACAAGCGGTGAGCTTATGAAAGCACACAGACCCCATAGACTAGGATCCCCAAGTGGACTCCCCAAACGAAATACCGAACGCAGATGTGAAAGATGCCTTAAACATTTTAGATTTTAATTTATCCAATACTTCGTCCATGAAAATAGAGATCAGGGTGACAGTTGTTGATTTGGTAGCTATAGAAAAAATGTTTTTCAAAAAAAGGTCTGTTAGTGCTATTAATGGGTTAATAAATGCACCTATATACCTTTAGCCTGTTTTCAATGATTTCTGGGTGTCTCTGGGAGCTCTGGAAACTTCTGTATTTGTTTAAATGTTTCAGCTTCCTGCTTTGTAACTTCCAAACTAACTACCTCTCACTTCACTCCACCCTCTCTCTACCTCCCATTCACCCCCTCCCTGTATCTCTAGCTATCTTACCCACTTCTAGCAATTCCCTACCTACTCAGCCCAACCCCCGACCCCATTAAATACTTATCTCTCTTCCTTCCAGTCGTCTTCCTGTGGGAAAGCCCATTCTTTTCTGATTCTGTTGGTGTGCGCTATTGTTCCAGCACTGCTCTGTTCTCTGCAGCTGACAATCCAGCTCTACTGAACAGTAGAGGTGGATTATCAGCTTCAGAGTAGTGCTGGGTATATAGCGTGTGCCAGCAGTCAGAAAAAAGGGAGGAGCCATCCTGCAGGAATAAGCCTGGAAGAAGGAGAGGATACCATGATGGAGTGGATGGGGGGGGAGGGGTAGTAGTGACATTCTGTGTCAGAAAAATGGATGGTTGCCAGATAACCAGCAAATGTCCCAGGGGCGATCACATGATGTGGGAAATGGATAAATATACATTTTTGATAAAGTATGTTATTTAGAAAGTAGGCGGGGGGAGGGTGTTTAGATTAGTGTAGGGATTAGTTTTTATCCAGGACAACCCCTTTAAGGATTTTCCATACTTTGAAAAAAAAAAAAAAAAATGGTAGTTGCATATGAGCTAAAGCAAACTAAAAATAAATAAATAAATAAATAATAAAGCCTCATCTTTTAAGTTCCCCCCTAGTCTGTGTTCGCCTTCCTAAAACGATAACCACCTGTGACCAATTGTCTTTGCTATAGCAAGGTAAAAACAGTGCATCTCTGATTACAACACCGCTCTCTGTTTATACTATTGATCTATAAAGATCAGTGGCAATTATGCTGTGCGGTACTGCACTACAGTACAGACTCCAGAATACAATATGAAGCCAAAAGGAGGGGGGGGGATCTCACAAATATTCATCAAAAGGAATCATATGTGGTTTGCCAATCTCCACTAATGAAGGCATCTGAGGCATCCAACTACTGGGGAGCATTACACTGTGAGGGGTCATGAGGAGCAGATTATACTATGTGGGGCCACTGTGGAGCATGACACTGTGGTGTCACTTGGGAACATTTTTTACTATGGAGGGGGGGCAATTTGGAGCATTATACTGTGTGAGGAGAACTGGGAAACATTACATATAAAACTGTGGGGGCCAAAGGGCAGGAAATTGCCAGACATATCGGGGAGGATGGGAGACCACAAATTTTAACGTTATGGGGCCCCAAAATTCCAGATGATATGAATAAAAGGCAAAATATGGTGCTAAAAGATTACTGCAGAATAAAAGGTAGACTACAGGTAGGGGCATTTGTTTTTCAGATGTGGCCAGGTACAATACAGGAGAGTCCCCAGCAAAATTCTTAACCAAAAATTGGTCCCGCCTTAAGAAACTTTGGAAAATGCTCGTTTCAGGGGAAACCACTAGTCGACTAAAGAAGAGTCACCAAGTCCACGAATAGCAGGAGGAGAGTGTTTAGGAGGAGTGCTGTGCAGTTAACACACACGGACCCCATTATAGTCTATGGGGTCCGTGCACTTTAACTGCACAGCGCTTGCAGTTGCACTGATAAAAAAGTAAGCTCCCTTGTAACAGCAAGCTGCCAGCTCTCCTGACTAGCAAAGACGAGCCTGCGGCAAATCAACGCTGGTTCTGCAGCAGGCTCGTCCTTGCTAGTCAGGAGAGCTGGCAGTTTGCTGTTACGAGGGAGCTTACTTTTTCTCAAAGGAATGAATTGACCAGCGTTGATTAGCACTCGGCCAATCAACGCTGATTCTGCTGGAGGCTCGTCGGACCACACTGGAGACTGCTGTGGTCCGATCTTAGTCTCCGCCTCCTCACAGACGAGCCTCCGTCAGAACCAGCGTTGATTGGCCGAATGCTGTACACTGGCCAATCAATGCTGGTCAATTCATTCCTATGAGGAAAAAGTCAGTTCCCTCGACTAGCAAGGACGAGCCTTCTGCAGAACCAGCGTTGATTTGCCGAATGCTATACACTGTATAGCATTCGGCCAATCAACGCTGGTTCTGAATCGAATATTTACTTCGAATAGCTAGTTGTATTCCATCGAGTACGAATATTTTGAATACCATAGTATTCAATCAAATACCTACTCAATCGAATACTACTCGCTCATCTCTAGTCACTAACTGTATATTATCCAACCAGGATTGTTGATATACGAATAACAAAACCTAAAACCAGTGGCATGGCACCACATATAAATAGGGGGCATAGCATGTAAAATAAGGAGGGTCCTAAAATAATCATTAATAGAAATCAAGGTAAAATGTTCAATTAATCTTGATTTAGGTCATAATCTCTGAGCCATAGTACTGCCTCAAGATGCCTATGTAATAATGTGGAAATCTGGATAAAGTTTTGACCAAAGTGGACAGGATCTTAGGCTGGGAAATAAGTGCAGTATACTTGCAAGAAGTGCAAGACAATCAAATGTAATGACGGAAATAAGGGTTTTCACTGGACTCGTCTTTAACCCCTTAAGGACACAGCCCAAAAGTGCGTTAAGGACCAGGCCTCTTTTTTCAAAACTGACATGTTTCACTTTATATGGCAATAACTGTTAGACACTTTAACTTACACAAGTGATTTTGAGATTGTTTTTTTCGTAACACATTATACTTCATGTTAGTGGTAAACATTGATCAATATTTTTGAATTAACTTATAAAAAAAATAGGAAATTTGATGGAAATTTTGAAAAAATTGCAATTTTCAAAATGTGAAATTCTCTGCTTTTCAGGCAGATAGTCATATCATCCAAATACATGAATAAATATTATCTACCATATATCTGCTTTATATCGGCATCATCTTTTGATTGTCTTTTAACTTATTTTGGACTTTACAAGGCTTACAAGTGGAACAGCGATTTTCCAAATTTACAAGAAAATTAACTATTTTTTCTTTGTTTTTCACTAATACAGTCACTTTTATTGTACAGGTTGTTACGGACTCGGCAATACCAAACGTAAAAATGTATTGTTTTTATTAGTATTTTGGGGTTTTTATGTAATTCATTTTGTATAGAAAAAGGGAGTTTGTTCGGCTTTATAAATATGTTAAATTTTAATTTATTTATTTTTTTTACACACTTATTTTTTTTTTTTTACTTTTTTTTTCTTTATTTGTCCTATAAGGACACTAGAACCAGCGATCAAAGAGGATCGCTGGTTCTATAATAACTATAGACTTGCAATACATGTGTATTGCAGTCTATAGAGGAAATTAGTCTATGCAGACTCATAGGCTAACTTCTTCTCATCCCGGCAGGATAAACCAGGTAACAGAGGGCCTTAGCAGCCTGGGGGTCACTGGCCAGATCCCAGGCTGCAATTTATAGATACCGGCACCCGGCAACCTCGCCACGGGGGGTGCCAGCAGTAACATAACGGAACCCTTTGGAAGCCGGCATCCAAGGGGTTAACCCAGCTAACACCGGCTCCTGATGCCGCCGGCGGCATTCTGTATAGCCGACAAACCCTTAGGATGCCGTGATCGCTATTGATCATGGCACTTTAAGGTTTAAACAGCGGGGATTGGTGCAATCACCGCCCCTGCTGTTACAGCGGGAGCCTGGCTGGCAGATATAGTCGGGCTCCCATGATGATCGCACGGGCTCTGCTTCTGAGCCCCTGCGATCACCATCACGTACAGGCATGTGGGAACTTACCATATTCCCTGACGTGCCTGTACGTGAAATAGCGTAAAGCGGTTAAGTAATATATAACAGACTGTCTAAAGTGATGCTAGCTTCTGAGTGATTTTTGTGAACAAAGACTAAAACACAATTACATTTGCACCTATCTATTGTTCAATCTGCTGAATGCTGGTAACCATCAATAAACTTACCCATGGTAGGTGGCTTGCATGAGGGCTGTCCAGGCATGGACACTGTCCTGCTTGTTTATATCTGCATTCTTATCAACCAGGAGTTGTACCAGTTCCAGTTTGCCAGTTACTGCAGCTATCATTAGTGGAGATGCCCCATCTGCATTAACAGCATTGACCTGACTGGCATCTTCATCCACAATCTCTTTAACCAGTGACAGATTCCCTAGAAAATAAAGTTTGAAGTGTAAATATATTTTATTTATTAAAGTGATCCTACCAGTTCCCAATTAACCACACAAGTGAAAGATTTGTGTTGAGAAGTACCCAAGCTTTCCAGACATATTTGGAGTTTTTTTGGCTTACCAAAGGCCTAACTTTTTAGAGATGTTTAAATGTAAACACCTGTTGGTGCACCAGTTCTCTTTCCTCTACACCACCTAGCAGTAACAACTGTGTAGGCAATAGCTGACATGGGAATGACTGTGGATGTCAATCATGGTCTACAACTATGGTGGGATATGGCAGAGAGAACAAAATAAGTGCATTAGCAGTAGTGGCCCAACAAGCTCATTTACATAAATGTGTGGCGATTTGGGTGCCAACAGACTACCTTTCCATAAAGTAATGACAATGACAATGAGATGCAATGATGGAAACACTGTCTTCAAAGACATGCAATATAATAATTGTAAAGATTTTTAAAGAAGCACTCCCGCAAAAACCCTATAATTCTATCACTGCACCCCTCACCTAATTATCTGTTACTCTCCGGACTTCTTTTATCTATACTACTCTCATATCCTTAAACTTGATAGTCTTCAGTAGTTGATACCTTTTTAATGGCTAACTAATAATGATGACAGATTACAACGTTTCGGAACTCTCGGCTCCTTTCTCAAGTAAATTTATAAACCATTTCTGAAGGATGCATATTTATGTACAAAAGGACACATAGGGATAGAATTCTAGGAGGAAGAGGGAGAAAGAGGGTTATTAGTTATTGTTAGAAACAATGTAAACAATTCCAGGTTCTCAGGTTCTTATCAGTTCACAGGGTCTCATGTCAGTGATTTCTGTAGGATGCCATAAACCCGTGTGACAGATTTAACCCCTTCTCCAGTGTTTGAAGCAGGGTCATAAGTTTATACTCATAAATCCCTCGCTCTTTCCTTGATTTAAAATTCCCTCTTAAAACCAATAACTAATAACCCTCTTCCCCCCCCTTCCTCCTAGAGTGGAGACCCACTGCAGCCGAGTCAATACGGTCGAGTCAATTACCGTATTGACTCGAGTGGTAATTGGTCCGCAGTAGAGATGAGCGAACAGTAAAATGTTCGAGGTTCGATATTCGTTTCGAGTAGCCCCTCAATATTCGACTACTCGAATCGAATATTGAACCCTATTATAGTCTATGGGGGGAAAATGCTCGTTTCAGGGGTAGGCAACGGTCAATCAAATTATACTTACCAAGTCCACGAGTGAGGGTCGGGCTGAATCCTCCGAGCAGTTTTCTCCTTGCAGCGTCCCCGCGGCATCTTCCGGCTCTTCATTCACTCTGCCAGGCATCGGGCCTGGGCAGAGCCGACTGCACATGCCCGCACTACAAGCGGACATGTGCAGTCGGCTCTGCCCAGGCCCGATGCCTGGCAGAGTGAATGAAGAGCCAGAAGACGCCGCGGGGAAGCTGCACAGAGAAGACTTCTAAAGGTAGGAGAAGAACCAGCGTTGATTGGCCGACTCTATAGCATTCGGCCAATCAATGCTGGTCCTGCATCAAACTTTTACATTCGAATAGCGAGTGGTAGTCGATCGAGTACGAGTATTTTGAATACCGTAGTATTCGATCGAATAACTACTCAATCGAGTACTACTCGCTCATCTCTAGTCCGCAGTGAAAGACATCTGTGGGAGGCCACTGGAGCAGCACTGCTGCTGATAGGTGGGTGGTGAGGCAGCGCTGTCTCCAGGGCCGCCTTAAGATGTTTCCAAAGCAGAGAAGATGCTCTGGAAACATCTTGGGGCGGTCCTGGAGACAACGCTGCCTCACCACTCACCTATCGGCAGCAGCGCTGCTCCAGCGTCCTCCCACAGATGTCTTTCACTGAGGACTAGTCATGTGACATTTTCAATTACCGTATTGGCGCGAGTATAAGCTGAGGCGCACTTTATCAACACAAAAACTGGGCTGAAAAACTCGGCTTATACGGTAAATCAAATATGTTGTCCACTGGGACACTCAAAAGATCTCGAATATTGGGAAAGGCCAACCATTAGTGAAGAAAAGTCAGTTCATAAATTACACTCACAAAACCCAAAGCTAGCTCTCTTCCAAGCACACTGGGTAATTTGGCAACCCTGTTTTTTAGTGTGAATGTAACTGCTCACAAGATCAAATTTCCCACTGGTAACTCCAGTTATAACATGTGCACATACAAATAATACACATACCCATTTTTACAGCATGGAAAATGTCTGGTCGTCTCTTTTCTTCATCTGTAAAAAATAAAAAAAATAAAAAAATTAGTAAAGAAGAGTTCAGCTTTTTTGAGTTCTGTCACATTTCCATTGCTTTTTGTCACGTATAAGAAGTGGTAGAACATTTTGAACATTCATCCCATACAGCAGACCATCAACTAAAGTTGTTCACAACCAAAACTGGCTGTGTTGGATTTTCTTTTGTCTACCTGTCACATGGAATTGTTTGTGTATAGGCTTAACCAACAAGCCTGTGGGTGCATCTGTGTATTTTGGGAATGTATTTTTCAAAATACTGGCTGATCAGAAATCCCTTGGTAGAGACTCAAGTTCATATAGATTTCAAAAACTTCATGATAGTTTTCTGACAGGAGTTATTGTAGATTTGATGCACCCAGATGTCCCTGCCTGACAAGCTTTGATCTCCACCCACTGTCTTAAAAAGTGGCAAAGTAGCTCATTTTGGTACAAATCCTGCCTTCTCCGCCCCTCCCTCAGTTTTCTTTCGTAGTAAATTGAAAAACAACAAAAAGAACAGTTGCCTCGTACCGGTCTTGGGTCTAATCGTAGTTATAGAATCCAGATAATCCTTCATATCTTTGTGTTTGAAGTTCATGGCAATTTCAAAAGGCGTTTTATCCAAACTGTTAACTTGATCCGGATCAGCACCCCTATCTATCAGCAGCTGGGCGACACTTACACGTCCATGCAGAGCTGCCAACATCAACGGACTCCATCCTGTCTTTACACGATAATTCACATCGGCGCCCCAATCCAATAATAAGCGTACCACAGCCTCATGAGCGTGCTGGGCAGATGTCATTAGAGCAGTAATCTCTGGCATATCCTCTCTGTGGCATTTGCTACTCACTATGTTCACCTCAAAATGGTCATAATTGTCCACAAAAGCCCCACTCTCGAGAAGCAGCTTCACCACACTTGCATGGCCTCCTCTTGAGGCCACTGTCAAGACACTTGCTCCTAGACGATTCTGGGCATTGACATCGGCACCATTTTCAAGTAGTATAAGCGCAACATTCAGATGTCCAGATCTAAAGTGTAAAACAAGTGAAAACATAAATCAAATACAATTAAAGATATTAATAGGTGATTCGATAGTGAGTAACCAGTACAGCAATATGAATTACCAAAATTCTTATGTAACATATCAAATGAAAGTTGCAAATTATCCTCGAATTCTGGTAACTTTGACAACTTACTATGGTCTTCAGCATCTAACTGCAACACCACTGTCCTATCACGCGGCAAGAGTCAGCAGAACGCTTCTTTTTTCCCACATCCTGTTGCGATCTGCATCTTCCATTGAAAACAAATGGGAGGCGGAATCCTGGCGAAACTTTTCCAGCATTCAGGGGTGAAATCCATCCCCAAATCAGCGACAAATTCTGCCGTGTGAACATACCCAAACTCTCCCATTCATTTCAGATGGAGTCAGGCAGAGGAAAACAGAAGCTTCAAGATTAATCTTCAGGCAGTTTCTGCCTTCCACATCCCACTGAAATGAATGGGAGGCAGAAAAAAAAATGGCTAACTTTTTTTGAGGCAGTTTTGCCAGTTTTTTCCCTGTGACTCTTTCATTTCAATGGGAAGTTGCTTTTTAGTTGCAGATTTCACAGCATTTTGTTTAACCAAAACCAAGAGTGGCTTGAGAAAGAATGGGAAACGTGAAGGAAGTTCACGCTCCCTTCTCCTAAAATAACTCCTGTTCTGGCGGAAGTTCTTTCTGCATGTGACCATGGAGGCCAATCAGCAGCCTCAGAAAAGGACCCAGAACGTTCCAGTTCCTTTCCTTAGGCTGATAATTGACCTCAGCAGCCATGTATGGTATGGAGGACTTCCACTGCAATGACCTCTGGGGCGCCAGGGACAGGAGAGTATGTTGGGGGGGGGGGGGGGAAGGTTTCACCTTCCCCAGCTAACGTAGAGAAACCTAATATTCTTGGACAACCCTTTTAATATTGTCTATGTTCTGTCCCTCAATAAACTACTAGTCACCTGTGCGATATCAGCACAGTGATAACTGAATACCAGGAATCAGGTTACTAACACCAATTTTAGACCATTCCATGGTACAGATTTATAGGGACTAAAGTCACGTTCACATTTGTGCTAAAGTCTCCTATGCCTGAAAGTCCTACACACACCTATGACTTTAAGAGGCTATTTAATCTCATGCGCGCTTTTTTTCCTGTCCCTAATAGTGGGTGGAGATACAAGCTCCTGTGTTGCTGTCATAGGGGGGGGGGGGATATTTGAGAAAAGTAACATTGTGGCTGTACATGAAGACTATAACTAACATCCATGATGTGCTATAGATATACAGTATCAGTAACAGTTAATTAACGTGAGGAGCAGAAATATCCAATCAACTAATATGTACATACTTTGTGTACCCTGTAAAGCTAGGTTCATATGTACATTTAACAAATGTGCAAATTTATGTAATCTGCACAGCTACATTCACATGTGTAGTCAACTAATATGTGAACATTTATGTATTCTGTAAGGCTATGTTCAGATTTGCATTTATCTAATATGTGCATGTCATGTACCTTGTAAGGCTATGCTCAAGTCTGCATAGGAGCATCTGTCCAGAAATTCATGTGTAGAGTCTGTAAAATTTCCTGTACAAATAAAAGACCTCCAATCCAAGCTCCACCTTTTGCCAAGGATAATGACTGACACCAAAATGAAAACCCAGTGGATCAAATTATAGTGAATGGGAACTGTTAGGCTCCATTGGAGTCTGTCGTTTAAATAGGGCTGTTCGAAAAATAACTGAAAACGAATATCAGCCAGGATAACCGACGTGATTTTGTTCACATCTGTTATTTCAGATCAGTTATTGCAATATTTGCGAGATTCTACTGCAGTATCATTTGAACTGAACGTCTGATCAGAACTGCTAGACATCCCTAGATTTAAAGAGGACCTTTCATGGTTTGGGCACAGGCAGTTCTATATACTGCTGGAAAGTGAACAGTGTGCTGAATTCAGCGCACTGTCGGCTTTCCCGATCTGTGCCTCGGGTGAAGAGCTATCGGTCCCGGCACCGTAGCTCTTCACAGTCAGAAGGGCGTTTCTGACACTCTGTCAGGAACAGTGAAGGATGTTCCTGACAGACTGTCAGAAATTCTCTTCTGACTGTGAAGAGCTACAGTACCGGGACCGATTGGGACACAGATCGGGAAAGCCGACAGTGCGCTGAATTCGGCTTTCCAGTAGTATATAGAATTGCCTGTGCCCCAAACCATGAAGGGTCCTCGTTAAAATAAAGACAAATAAACAAAAACAATATACATATATATAAAAAGAATTTTCCCATACAGTGAAAGTGGTATCAGGAAAAAAGCTCAAAAGAGCCAAACCACCATTTTTTTTCGTAATTTCACCTCCCCAAAAAATGAATAAAAAGCGATCAGCACAACTCCTGAAGAGGCCTGCTGGAGCAGATGGACCAGGAGTCAGGGAAGGTCACCAGAGCATCGGGGACAGGTGAGTATGCACTTTTATTTTTTGCACTTCCCCCAGCTTATTTAAGCGTTAAAAGGGTTGTTTCAGCTCTTCACTGTCACAAGGGTGTTTCTGACAGTCAGTCAGGAATGCCCTTCCTCACAGCAGCATCTATTACGCTGTACTGTGAGAAGGGGCATTCCTTACTGCCCAGTGATGAACGCGCCCCCTCCCGTACTTTTCTATGGACGAGTACTATCAGGAGGGGAGGGGGTTCTTCACCGCTCTCACAGTACAACGCAATAGACGCTGCTGTGAGGAAGGGCGTTCCTGACTGACTGTCAGAAACGCCTTTCTGATGGTGAAGAGCTACGGTACTGACACGATAACTCTTCAGCGGGGGCACAGAACGCGAAAGACGATTGAATTGCGTTTAATTCAGCGCACCGTCGGCTTTCTAGCGGTGTATAAAACCGCATGTGCCCCAGGAGGTGAAAGGTCCTCTTTAAAAAGGACATTTCATCAGATTGGGCACAGGCAGTTCTATATACTGCTGGAAAGCTGACAGTGCGCTGAATTCAGCGCACTGTCGGCTTTCCCGATCTGTGCCCCGGGTAAAGCGCTATTGGTCCCGGTACCGTAGCGCTTTACAGTCAGAAGGGCGTTTCTGACACCAGGAACGCCCTTCTGCCCAGCAGCGCATATCGCGCTGTACAGTGTGAGCAGGGAGGAACGCCCCCTCCCCTCCTGATAATACTCGTCTATGGACGAGCACTGTGAGCAGAGGGAGGGGGGAGTTCCTCCCCGCTCACATAGTACAGTGCGATAGGCGCTGCTGGGCAGAAGGGCGTCCCTGGCTAAGCGTAAGAAACGCCCTTCTGACTGTAAGCGCTACGGTACCGGGACCGATAGTGCTTTACACCGGGCACAGATCGGGAAAGCCGACAGTGCACTGAATTCAGCGCACTGTCAGCTTTCCAGCAGTACATAAAACTGCATGTGCCCAATCTGATGAAAGGTCCTCTTTAAACCATATGGCTCTTGCAGGCAGAAAGAGTGGAATAATTACAAAAAAAAAGAGAAAAGTCATTCCCCAGAAATGACTGGGGCACAAATCACACCCGTGTGAAGATCTTTGGGATGTACTGCCATGTTTTCCACCTCAGGTAAGTGTCTTACACTGACATATACGGGACCATTCGACAACAAATCGTGAGGACATGTTAGTAACAGTATGTGTACTAGTACCTGGCAGCCTGCATGAGCGGTGTCCAGCCATAGTGGTTCCTGCTGTCCACAGAGGCCCCTTTCCTCAGCAGAAACCTGACGAGCGGCTCATGTCCGCCCCCGGCCGCCAGCTGCAGCCCGGTATTCCCATCCTCGTCTGTGGAGTCTACGGGCACCAGAGTGGAGCTCTCCACTGCAGTGTCAGGCACCGACCCATCCCCAACACGGCTCCCGATGCTGGACGAGCCGCTAGAAGTGTCCGGTTCCAGCAGCCTGCGGGCACTTTCAAGGTCTCCATCTTCACAAGCTCGGAAGAGCAGCTGACACTGGGCTGGTATCGTGCACTCCATGTAGGAAGGAGTCATTCTCCAAGTCCGGAGCCGGCCCGGCGCCTGCCACGCACTGCACCCCCTGCAATGGAGAAAGTAACGGATCAGCAGGCACAGGGAGGGACTGGGGTCAGGGCCTGTGGACGAGGCTCCGCTACACTGCCGGGTATACCGCCGCCTCCGCTCTGTACACTCAGCTCGGTGACATTCCTCGGAAGACTCCGTACTACACAGACATTCCCAGTCAGTCCAAGTTTACTGGCGCACTGCGCATGCGCTGCTACAGTCGTCCTGCACTGTCCCGTTTTGAGATTACAGCGGCTCCTCTAGGTAGTAACAGTCTGCCGGAAGGGATCATGGCTGATGTGGTTACAGGCTCACGTATTGCTGGGGGAGGACACCACAGGACACCACTCTGCTGGTCAATGAGGAATTATCAGTGAACGAGACAAAAATCATACATTCAGATGTCATAAGAGAGATTTATTTATTCTTTATCTCCACTTAAAGGGAGTCAGCAGGAAAAAGGGTGTTAAACCAATGACAGTACTTTAAAGGGATTCTACCATTAAAAACTTTTTTTTCTCCCTAACACATAGGAATAGCCTTAAAGAGGACCTTTCACCATTTTTCACACAGGCAGTTCTATATACTGCCAGAAAGCTGACAGTGCGCTGAGTTCAGCACACTGTCGGCTTTCCCGATGTGTGCCCGATGTGAAGAGCTTACGGTCCGGTACCGTAGCTCTTCTATGGTCAGAAGGGTGTTTCTGACCATTAGCCAGGGACGTCCTTCTGCCTCGCGGCGCCTATCGCGCTATGCTGTGGAGCGGGGAGGAACGCCCCCTCCCTCTGCTTACACAGCTCGTCCATAGATGAGCATTATCAGGGAGGGAGGGGGGAGTTCCTCCCCGCTCCACAGCACAGCGTGATAGGCGCCGCGAGGCAGAAGGACGTTCCTGGCTAACAGTCAGAAACACCCTTCTGACCATAGAGCACTACAGTACCGGACCGTAAGCTCTTCACATCGGGCACACATCGGGAAAGCCGACAGTGTGCTGAACTCAGCGCACTGTCAGCTTTCCGGCAGTATATAGAACTGCCTGTGTGAAAAATGGTGAAAGGTCCTCTTTAAGAAAGGCTATTTGTCTCCTACCTTTTGATGTCTTCTCTGCGCCGCCATTCAGTTAAAATCCCGTTTTCCGCCGGTATGCAAATGAGTTCACTCGCAGCACTGAGGGCGGGCCCCAGCGCTCAAACAGCACTGGGGACGTCCCCAATGCTGCAATAGAACTCTCCAGCAACGCCTCCATCTTCTTCAGGAACAGGGTCTTGACGTGTCTTCTTCTGGAGGTTGGCTTCAAACTTCTAGGCCTAGGACCAAGCCGACTGCGCATGCCCGTGGCCACAAGAAAAATGGCTGCTTACACAGTATTGTAAGCGGCCATTTTCTTGTGGCCAGTGGGCATGCGCAGTCGGCTTTGCCCGAGGCCTAGCAATTTGAGCTATAAATATCCCTGAATAGCCTTTAAAAAGCCTCTAATCTTTAAATAAAAGACCCCCCATTGTAAACTAAGACCCTAAAAAACGAATATGCAAATCATATTTACCATGCACGGTGGGCGGTTTGTGCACTGCTCAACGTCATCCTTCGCTCACGCCCTCCTCTCGTGTCTTCTCTCTAAGACGTCCTCCTTGGCCTGTTGATTCCCCGCCCCCATCTTTCTTCCCTCCGGAGCGCTACTGCGCACGCTTAAGCGCCTTTTTTTTTTTTTTTTTTTTTATGTAGATTGTGAGCCCACATAGAGCTCACAATGTACATTTTTCCCTATCAGTATGTCTTTGGAGTATGGGATGGAAATCCATGCAAACACGGGGAGAACATACAAACTCCTTGCAGATGGTTTTTTGCCCTTGGCGGGATTCGAACCAAGGACTCCAGCGCTGCAAGGCTGCAGTGCTAACCACTGAGCCACCGTGTGGCCCCCTTCTTACACGCCATTTTTGTGAATTGAAATGCGCAGTACGGTTGCACATTTCAATTCACAAAAATGGCACAGGTGCAGTGGCGTAACTAGGAATGGTGGGGACCCGTGGCAAACTTTTGACATGGGATCCCCCCCCCGACCGACGCCGAAGACCTCGACCGACCCCTCCTACGCATTCCTGCCCGCTATATTATGCCCCATAGTGGTCCCTGCACACAGTATTATACCCCATAGTGGCCCCTGCACACAGTATTATCCCCCATAGTGGCCCCTGCACACAGTATTATGTCCCTTAGTGGCCCCTGTACACAGTATTATCCCCCAGAGTGGCCCCTGCACACAGTATTATCCCCCATAGTGGCCCCTGCACACAGTATTATCCCCCATAGTGGCCCCTGCACACAGTATTATCCCCCATAGTGGCCCCTGCACACAGTATTATCCCCCATAGTGGCCTCTCCACACAGTATTATCCCCCATAGTGGCCCCTGCACACAGTATTATCCCCCATAGTGGCCCCTCCACACAGTATTATCCCCCATAGTGGCCCCTGCACAAGTATTGTACCCCATAGTGGCCCCTGCACACAGTATTATGTCCCACTGTGGACACCCATAAACAATTATTATACTCTGGGGTCTTTTTAGACCTCAGAGTATAATAATCGGAGACCCAGGGGGAAAAAAACATAAAAAAAACCTCTGTTATTCACCTATCTCCCGGCTCCTACGATGACGGCCAACAAAGTAGTCCATCTTCAATGACGTCAGACGTCACATGACCCGGGACGCAGGCCGGGGTCATGAGACGTCAGACGACTAGGCTGAAGCCTGCCCGGATCGTGGAGAGGTAAGTAACAGTGTTTTTTATGTTTCTTACCTCTCCCTCTCGCCGCCGTTCATTATACTCGGGGGTCCGAAAAGACCTCTGAGTATAATGATAGCAGCGGTAGCGGCTGTCACTGGGCCCCTAATGTCCCAGGCCCTGTGGCAGCTGCCTCTGCTGCTACGGCGGTAGTTACGCCACTGTGTGCAGCGTGTGCAGTAGCGCTCCAGAGAGACGAAAGATGGAGGCAGGGTGGAGGACGCAGGCAGAGACTGTTGCTAGGGGCAACCGTGTGTTGAATTTAAAGGGGTATTCCCATCTACATAATTATTTTTTAATTCGTAGATGATTAAAAGTTAAACATTTTTGCAAATGTAAGTAATTAAAAATTCTGCAGAGTTTTAAAGATTTTCTCTAACTTTCTTAGTGGTGACAGTCTGTTATCTTCATTGGTTGCCATGGATACGACCACGAACGCAGAAACTTTCTAAGGTCAGAAAATCAGCCATGATTTCCTTATTGTGGCCGGGATATCTTCTGATACATGTAGTGTCCCTGCCTGATAACCCGGATACAATAAGAGAATCATAGCTGGGTTCCTGACAAGTCCCAGACCATAGAAAGTGTCTGCATTAGTGGTCGTATCCAAGGCAACCGATCAAGACAACAGACTGTCACCACTAAGATAGTTAGAGAAAATCTTTAAAACTCTGCAGAATTTTTAATTACTTATATTTGCAAAAATGTTTAACTTTTAATTATCTACAAATATAGATATGATTATGTACATGGGAATACCCCTTTAAAGTTTCCAAGCTGTGAATGTCCTTGGGTAAAGGCAGCTACCGCAGTAAAGCCAGACACTGAGACCATGGAGGAGTTGGTAAAACAGTGGGTGCTGGCCAATGCGCAACAGCAGCATACGATGTAGGCGGCCGAGAGACGACAGCAGGAGACAAATCGCTTGCTAGTGGAGCAATTGGCAGCTCTCACAAAAATAGTGACTGCACAGCAAGTGGTGTCTGCAACTACTGCAAGTCCTGTGAGTGATGTCCGAAAAAAAATACAGACTACACTACAGAAAATGACTGCTGAGGATGATGTGGAGGCGTATCTGTCTTTGAATGGGTTGCAGACAGAGAGAAATTGCCTGTGGAAGAGTGGGCTGAAATACTGGCTCCATACCTGACAGGTGAGCCACACAAGGTATATTATGATCTCTCTCTGCAGGACTCCAAAGATTATAGCAAACTAAAAGTTGAAATATTAGCTCCCTTGGGGGTCATTGTAGCAGTCCAGGCCCAGCGAGTACATCACTGGACTTTTTGCCAAGAAAAGCCCCCACGCTCACAAGTGTATGAGCTCTTCCACCTGATTCATAAATGGTTACAACCAGAGACTCTTACACGTGAGCAGATGGTGGAAAGGGTGGCGATGGATCGCTATATATGTGCTCTTCCTGTGCCAGTGCAGCTCTGGGTTGTCCAGGGAAACCCACAAGGTGCAGACAGTCTGGTGGACCTGGTGAAGAGATATTTCACTTCTTTGTCTTGTGACCAACTAAAGAGAAATCTCCTCTGGCTAACCCCAAAGTTCATGCTGAACCACTAAAAGGGGGTATAAACCAGGGGGAGAGCGGGGACAGATGCCTCTGGACAAGAAAATGGAGGAGCTGGAAAACACTTCTAAAATGCAGCCACACCAAATAGTCTGCTGGAGGTGTCATACACCAGGGCACATAGCAGCACATTGCTCTATGAAGACAGAGCATATGGACTGTAGTGTGGCTCACCGCGGTTCCCTGTTTGCACACCCTGTCTGCAGTGCCATGCTATTTCATCCTGGCAGACCACAGATGTTCAAACATTCACAAAAAAAGTATGTCCAGCAACCATTGAATAAAATATAACTTTTACTTTATCAAAAAATAAAAAGGAAACATCTTACATGCTCCAGGAACAAGACAGAGGAAAAAATATCAGCTTACGCGTTTCGGAACATGCTGCGTCCCTTAGTCATAGCACAAGGGACGCAACAACATGTCCCGAAACGCGGGATGTAACATTTATCTTTTGTATTTTTAGACCACAGATGTGCCAGGTGTCTGTCAATGGCAACATTGTGACTGCGCTTCTGGACTCAGGAAGTCTGGTAACTCTTGTTAGAGAAGAACTTCCCCATGTATTGTGTGTCCCTGGAAAAGGGACAGGAGTAAAGTGTGTACATGGGGACATTAAAGACTATCCTGTGGCACAAGTGAATATAGAGACTGTGTGTAGTAATGGTGGTAATGTCTCCCACAGTGGGACTTGTAAAAAACCTATTGTATGAAGTCATTATAGGACAGGACTTTCCTCTATTTTGGGAACTCTGGGAGACAGTGACATCTTCCTTTGTTATTATAGAGGACCTTTCACTATATCTGGGCACATGCAGTGTTATATACTGCCGGGAAGCTGACAGTGCGCTGAGTTCAGCGCACTGTCGGCTTTCCGGATCCGTGCCCGGTGTAAAGAGCCTACGGTGCCGGTACCGTAGTGCTCTATGGTCAGAAGGGCGTTTCTGACCATTAGCCAGGAACGTCCTTCTGCCTCGCGGCACCAATCGCGCTGTGCTGTGGAGCGGGGAGGAACGCCCCCTCCCTCTGCTCACACAGCTCGTCCATAGACGAGTATTATCAGGGAGGGGAGGGGGCGTTCCTCCTCGCTCCAAAGCACAGCGCGATTGGCGCCGCGAGGCAGAAGGACGTTCCTGGCTAATGGTCAGAAATGCCCTTCTGACCATAGAGCACTACGGTACCGGCACCGTAAGCTCTTTACACCGGGAACGGATCGGGAAAGCCGACAGTGCGCTGAACTCAGCGCACTGTCAGCTTCCCGGCAGTATATAACACTGCATGTGCCCAAAAGTGGTGAAAGGTCCTCTTTAAGCCTACCAAGGATGAAAGTGTGTCTCCAGGGACGGAACCTGGGGAAGACATTTGCACTCGAAATTGTTGGAGGAAAACACCCATGTACCTGATAATTTTCCTCTAGCAGTTATGGTAGGAGCAGCATCGCACCTCTAATGAGGCGAGGTGGGGCAATAGCCTTGCCAGACCTTGAGGTGTCAAGGGTTAACTTTGGGACTGCACAGTTACAAGATCCCACCTTAAAAACGGCAGGTGAAAATGTGACTGTTCTAGATGGTGTTCCTCAGGACCCAGGGGCCAATCAGCGGTATCCTTTCTTTGAGGTACATAACAATCTGTTGTATCGGGTTACTAAAGCTAATAATGAGATTGTGGAACATTTACTGGTTCGCAAGCCATACAGGAAAATGGCGTTAGACCTGGCTTATTCTCATATGTTAGGGGGACACCTAGCTTTAAATGAGACCAGGGAATAGGTCTTTCAAAGGTTCTATTGGCCAGGATGTTAAAAAGACATTGTAAATTACTGTCGGTCTTGTCCCACTTGCCAACTGAATGCTCATGTGTCTCATTTCAGGAGCCCTTTAGTGCCTTTACCCATCATTGAAGTCCCATTTGAGCGGATTGCCATGGATATAGTCAAACCATTGGTAAAGTCTGCCAGAGGCCACCAGTACATCTTAGTAGTGCTAGACTATGCTACCAGATATCCACAGGCCATCCCTTTGAGAAACCCCACAGCTAAGTGCATTGCAAAAGAGTTGTTCAACATAAGCACTAGGGTGTGAATTCCCAAAGAAACCTTAACTGATCAAGGTACACCATTCATGTCTAAAGTCATGAAAGAATTGTGTAAGATATTGAAGATCAGGCAGCTGAGAACGTCTGTATACCATCCACAAACTGATGGCCTTGTAGAAAGGTTCAATAAAACCTTGAAAGCAATGTTAAAAAAAAGGCAGTGGAAAAGGTTGGGGAAGATTGGGATTGTTTGTTGCCATATGTGTTGTTCTCAATTAGGGAAGTACCACAGGCCTCTACAGGTTTCTCCCCATTTTAGCTGCTATATTGTAGACATCCCCGTGGTCTACTGGACGTGCCTAAAGAAACATGGGAGTCTGAAGCCACCCCATATAAAAGTGTAATTGACCATATTGTGCAAATGCAGGAGAGAATCTCCAAGGTAATGCCCATAGTGAGGGAACATTTGCAAAGGGCACAAGAAGCTCAAAGAAATGTGTATAATCGTTCTGCACAAATTAGAGAATTCAGTCCGGGTGATCGGGTTTTGATACTAGTGCCCACTGTGGAGAGCAAATTTTTGGCTAAGTGGCAGGGACCCTTTGAGATCTTGGAAAAAGTTGGAAGTAAATTATAAATTGCAGCAACCAGGCAAAAGAAAGCCGGTGCAACTTTATCATGTAAATTTGATTAAGCCCTAGAGAGAAAGAGAGTAACTGGCCTCACTAGTCTGCCCTGCTGTGGCTACTGAGCCAGAATGCCATAAGGTGACGGTGGCTGATACCTTATCTTGTTCACAAAAACAGGAGACCAAAGAGGTTTTGCAAAGTAAGAAAGAGATGTTTTCTAGCCTGCCAGGTTGTACTAATGTGATTGAACATGATATTGTTACAGAGCCAAAGGTAAAAGTGAAGCTGAAACCTAAGGGGGAGTTCACACGGAGTAACGTGCCGCGTGATGTGGCACATATACGCCGTGTGAGACTTTGCGGGCCGTATACGCTCCCATTGATTTCAATGGGAGCCGGGATCATATACGCGGCGCTATTTTGCGGCCGTGATTTTGCAGCCGCCAAGTTTATACGTTTCGAATCAGCCAGAGTATCCTCCGTGTGAAGGGGCCCTAAAAGAGTTGAGGCTGCTCAAGGAAGGGCGTGTGGTCGTCTCTTGTGTGAGAAACCTGTGTACACACTGCCCTGTGTGTCTGGAGGAGAAAGGTAAAAAATCACCTTGTGCATTGGTGAGAAACCCCTGGAGATTTACTTTCTTGTATCCTGAAATAAGGACTGCTTATGTTATTTGACTTATCTTTGTGCTGAAGAAAGCTATATTGAGTTATCCTTATGCTGAAGAAAGCCATTTTGTTTTATGTACTGCTGGACTGTCTGAACTGCTTCCAATAAAACTACAAGTCTGAGCTGACATCCTTGCCTCCGTCTAATTGACCTAGCAACTTACCTTCTCTGAAGGTCCTGCATTTATACCCCATTACAATACCCAAGGCGTTCTTCACCTAGCTTCAGAAAACACTTACCAAGTTTATCTGGGCTCAAAGCTCCCACGTATAGTAAAGCACTCTTATCACACTCAAGCAAAGAGGAGGCTTGGCTGTCCCAGATTGCCTTAGCTACTCCCTATCCGCGATTATGGTCCGTGTCCTTAACTGGCATCACATCACCCATTCTAAACTCTGGGTTGTCCTGCAGGGGTCGCTGAGCACGCTCCCTCTCTCTGCCCTATCTTGTCTTCACAAACACCACTGGTTGGATAGCGCTATTTAATCCCTACCATATGTTGCTGGACATGTGCTTAGGACCTGTCGTCTCTACAGCACCGTCGGATGCCTGTTCAAGAATGATGGCCCTATGACTCCCATCTCGGGCAATCCAGACTTCCCTGCTGCACAACATTCCGCGTTTCTCTCCTACATCCTGGGCTCGCCACCACTCTGCTTCCATCAGGTACTCTCAACATCCTCTCCCGTTCCTTTATCTGACCTGCTCCCTCCAGCTGCTGTCACCACCGCTTCCCATTGGCAATATACTCAACTGGCCTACTTCTATACCTCTATTAGGCACACACATGACCTATATAGGGATCTGTTGCCATTCGAACATCTCTGATTCTCCTCTGTGTCTCCGTCACATGCCATCTCCTTGGTCTATGCTACGTTATTGGAGCAACCCGCCGATCAACTGCCAGCCTACACTGAGGGTTGGGAGCGGGAGTTGGGGGTTTTGTTCCCACCAGACGTGTGGTCATCTGCTTTCCGGGCATGCCACAGGTTCTCTATCTCCTGTAAGGCACAGGAAACACTTTAACCCCTTAGAGACACAGCCCAAAAGTGACTTAAGGACCAGGCCTCTTTTTTCAAATCTGACATGTGTCACTTTAAATGGCGATAACTTTGAGACGCTTTAACTTACACAAGTGATTCTGAGATTGTTTTTTCGTAACACATTGTACTTCATGTCAGTAGTAAATTTTCGTTGATATGTTTTGTCTTTAATTATGAAAAAATAGGAAATTTGGTGAAAATTTTGAAAAAAATGCAGTTTTCAAACTTTGAAATTGCAAGCCTTTCAAATAGAAAGTCATACTACCCGAATTTTTTCATAAATATAATTAACAATGTCTCTGATTTATGTAGCAATCAAATTTTAAGCACTCTTTCATTTTTTTCAGATATTATAAGGCTTACAAGTCAAGCAGTAATTTTCCAAATTTTCAAGAAAATTTCCAAAACACATTTTTCAAGGGACCAGTTCAGTTCTGAAGGGAACTTGAAAGGCCTCTCTAATAAAACCCCCCAAAAGTCACCCCATTCTAAAAACTGCACTCCTGAAAGAATCTAAAACAGCAGTTAGAAAGTTTCTTAACCCTTTCAGCATTTCACAACAATTAAAACAAAATGGAGGTCAAATTTACATTTTTCAATTTCTGTCACTAATATATTCATTTAGCCCTAGAATTTACACATTTACTAAGGTTTAAAGGAGAAACTGCACCCCACATTTTGTTACACAATTTCTCCCGAACACGACAATACCCCATATGTGCTGGTACCCTAATGTACGGGCACACGGTCGCTCTCAGAGCGGATGGAGCACTAATTGGATTTTGTAGGCCAGATTTTGCTAGAATATTTTTCAGGCGCCATGCCCCGATTGCAAAGCCCCCAAGGTGCCAAAACAGTGGAAAACCCCAAAATGTCACCCCATTTTGGAAACTAGACCCCTCAAGGAATTTATCAAGGGGTATAGTGAGCACTTGGACCCTACAGGTGTTTCACAGATTTTTTTACCATTGAGATGTGAAAATGAAAAATTACTTTTTTTTATAATAAAATGTCACTGTAGCCCCAAATTTTTCATCTTCACAAAGGGTTAAAGGAGAAACTGCACCCCACATTTTGTTACACAATTTCTCCTGAACACGACAATACCCGTATGTGCTGGTACCCTAATGTACGGGCACACGGTCGCTCTCAGAACGGATGGAGCGCTAATTGGATTTTGTAGGCCAGATTTTACTAGAATACTTTTCAGGCACCATGTCCCTTTTGCAGAGCCCCCAGTGTGCCAAAACAGTGGAAACCCCCAAAATGTCACCCCATTTTGGAAACTATACCCCTCAAGGAATTTACCAAGGGGTTTAGTGAGCCCTTTGACCCTACAGGAGTGTAACAGAATTGGCCCAACGAAAGGAAAAGTGACATTTTTTGCTATAAAATGTAGCTTTAACCCCAAATTATGCATTTCCACAAGGGGTTAAAAAAGAAAATGCACCCCACAAATTGTCAAGCACTTTGCCCCAACTACAGAAATGCCCCACATGTGGATGTAAAGTGATGTATGGGCACACTGTAAAGTCCAGAGCTGAAGGATCGCTATTGGGATTTTGGAGGGCAAATTTAGCTGAAATCTGTTTCAGGCACCATGTTGCATTTGGAGAGCCCCTGAAGTGCTAGAACAGTGGAAACCCCCCCCCCCCCAAAACGACCCCATTTTGAAAACTAGACCCCTCAAGGAATTTATCAAGGGGTTTAGTGAGCACTTGGACCCTACAGGTGTTTCACAGATTTTTTTACCATTGAGATGTGAAAATGAAAAATTACTTTTTTTCCAATAAATCGTCCATTTAGCGCCATATTTTTAATTTTTGCAAGTAGTTAGAGAATTAAGAGCCCCCCACAGTTTGTTACACAATTTCCCCTGAACACGGCAATACCCCATATGGGATCATAATCTGCTGTATGGGTACATGTTGGGGCTCAGAATGGAAAGAGCGCTATTTGGATTTTGGAGGGCATATATTGCTGGAATAGTTTTGAGGTGCCATGTCGCATTTGCTGAGCCCCTAAAGTATCAATACAATAGAAACCCCTCAAAAGTGACCCCATTTTAGAAACTACACCCGTCAAGGAATGTATCAAGTGGTATTATGATTTTGAGACTAAAAATGCTTCCCAAAAATTGAAATTTTTAAAGAAATATGCCATTTTGGTATCCAATGCATTGCACCCACTTTGTGTTGTCAGAGACCTGCACTCCTAAAACTATTAAGTGGGCCTTCCCGAGGGGCAAAAAAATTATATATGTGGGTATAAACTGCTGCTTGGGCGCACAGCAGGGCTCAGAAGGGAAGGAGCACTGCGCTTTTTAGCTTTTGGGGTACAGATTTAGAGGGACTTCCTGGGCGCCATGTTGTTTTTGCAGAGCCCTGGAGGTGCCAGTAAACTGGAATTCCCCAAGAAGTGACCCCATTTTGTAGGGGAAATTTTAGAGTCTCTGCAAAAGTGCCATGGCATCCAAAAACCAAACCGTCTAAGTCTGTGCTCCAAAAACCAAATAACCTTCTTCCCTTCTGTGTCTGGCTGGGCCCTAATATCAGTTTATACCCACATATGACATTACGTACGTTATCCGGGGTACACCAGTGTCATATATGTGCCCTAATATCAGTTTATACTCACATATGACATTACCCCGGTTACACCAGTGTCATACATGTGGCATACACTGCAGTTTGGGCGCACAGCAGGGGGCAGAAGGGAAGGAGCGCGATGCGGCTTTTGGAACACAGATTCAGATGTTTGGTATCTAGACGCCATGTCATGTTTGTAGAGCCTGTAAGGTACCAGAAAAGTGGATTCCCCAAAGGAGTGACCGCAGTTTGAAAACTGCACCCCTAAAAGAATTTATCAGGGGGTGTAGTGTAGTATTAGTATCCCGGACGTGACTGCACAGCGGATGGCGAAGAGGGAATGTATAAGCTGTGCGGAGGACATTGCAGACACTAAATTCCCTACTGTACCCCCAGTAGCTCCTATGATTGGGGAAGTCACACTGGGGTCACTTTGGGGGTCACTTCTGGTATATTTTCCCTCATAAGCTGTAAATCTGGGGTGTCCCCTGATATTCGCTCGCACAGCTTATACATTCCCTGCCTGCCGCACCCAGTTGTGTTCTAATGATTTGGCGATTTGGCGTGATTTTGTCTTCACATTGGTAGAGGCTATATTTTCTTTATTTTTCTGCTGACGTGGCCATATAAGGGCTTGTTGTTTGCGGGATGCGATGTATTTTGTAATGACACCATCTTGGGGTGCCTAAAACTTACTGATTACATTTTATTAACTCTTTTTTTGCTGGATTTAAAAGAGAAAAAATCAATTCTGGTATTGAGTTTTACCTTTTACATTTTTCGCCATGCAGCGTACAGTATAAGTAACATGTGACCTTTATTCTGCGGGTTGGTACGGTTACGGCGATACCTCATTTATGTTATTTTTTTATGCGATACTAAGTCTGCAGAACAAAAACACATTTGGGGACATAAATCAGTGATTTTTGCATCCCCATCTTCTGAGAGGCGTAACATTTTTATTTTTCGCTTGACAGTGTTGGTTGAGGGCTTATTTTTTGCGGGACAACCTGTGCATTTTATTGGTACTATTTTGGGGTGCATATGACTTTTTGATCACCTTTTATAGCACATTTTGTAAGGTGAGATGGCGAAAAATCACTACTTCCGGCGGGTTTTTTCCGTTATTTTTTACCGCCGTTCACTGTGTACATTAAATATTGTTTCAGTTTTGTTGTACAGGTTGTTACGGACGCGACAATACCAAATATGTATTGTTTTTATTAATTTTTTGTGTTTTTTTTACATAATTCATTTTTTATAGAAAAAAGGGATTTTTGGGACTTTATAACTTTATTAATTGTTTTCAAATACTTTATTTTTTTTTTAAAGTGGATGGTCTCCATCTTGATAAGGATATGTATTTTGTGGTATGTGATGTGGAATCCTTATATACATCAATACGACACAAAGATGGAATTGAAGCAGTACAGGCGTTTTTTCAGATGTCTGGTGTAGATAATGCCCTAGGTAGGTTCATTTTGACATTACTCGAATTTGCACTCACCCACAATTTTTTTCTTTTTGATGGGTCTGTCTTCCTACAGCTCCAGGGGACAGCGATGGGGGCCGCCTGTGCCCCCTCCTATGCCAACCTGTTCCTGGGGCTGTGGGAGAGACAGACCTTTTTAACTGATCCCATCTTTTTAGTTGACCATGTTCAATATTGGTGGCGCTACATTGACGATGTTCTGTTTATCTGGCAGGGTACCATCTCAGATTTAGAGCTCTTCATGGAGTGCCTCAACCAAAATAATCGAAACATCAAACTTACATGGTCTTACAGTAATACTTCAGTTAAATTTTTGGATATATTATTGACAGTGGATGCAGAGGGTTATATTCAAACAGAATTGTATCGAAAACCCACTTCTACGAACTCTCTTTTACATTATAAGTCTGCACATCCTAGGCACCTGATTCACAACATCCCTACAGGACAGTTTCTCAGAGCCAGAAGGGTTTGTTCCACGGAGGTAAGTTTTGAAAAAACAGCACTGGATCTTAAATCCAGATTTTCACAAAGGGGTTACAGTAATCAATCTGTTCAACAGGGTTATCTGCGGGCGCGCCTTTCCAATCGTACCGACTTAATTAGAAAGAAAAAGAATAAAAAGACGACTGTCCAGGATAAGGTACGGTACATAACAACATACAGTACACAATGGACACGACAACGTGCCATCCTTAGAAAATACTGGGACATTTTGACATGTGACCCTATACTTGCAAAATCGCTTGGTTCCTCCCCGTCTATCACATATAGAAGAGCTCAAAACCTCAGGGACTCCCTAGTACACAGTCACTTTGCTGAGGAAAGAAAGGAGAAATTCCTGTTTGGACAAGGCCCTAAGCCTGGATGTCGACCGTGTGGTCACTGTGTAGCTTGCCAAAATGTAGAGACTACCTCTATTTTTTGGGATTCAAGCAAAAAACGCACATTCGAGATCAGGAAACACCTCAACTGTCAATCTATAGGTGTGGTGTATTTTGCAACATGCTCATGTGGACTTATTTACATAGGTCTTACAACTAGAGAATTCCGAAGGAGAGTTCGTGAGCATGTTCTCGGGATTCAAAACGCAAAGGATACAGCAGACGCAAATCTGCTTACAACAATTCCAAAACATTTTTTCTTCCATCACAATGCAGACCCCACATCTTTCCGCATCTGGGCGATAGATCAAGTCAATATGGGTCCTAGAGCGGGAGATTGGAGGAAACGCCTTGGCCAACTAGAAAGTAAGTGGATCTATAGATTAAAGACAGTTCAACCGCTTGGTCTCAATGAGAGTATAAGTTTTGCCCCTTTTCTTTGAACCACATGTTCCGCTCTAATAATGTGTGACTTATGGTGTGTCTCTTCACTGATTGGATACTGAAAAAAAAAAAAAAAAAAAATTAATTTTTTTTTTTTTTTTTATAAGTTATTCCTTTTTAGATGAATTTTTTTTCTCTCATTCATTTTTTATTTTTTGTTTTTTGTTTATTTGTATTTATGTTGGTCTGATGTCTCTAATTTTGTTCCAACTACTGGTTATAAGTATCATTATTCATTATGCTTTATAATTATTTATGCTCTGTATTTTTGTAAGGTAAACTGCTACCGTGTTATTCGAACTTCGGTGAATACAGACATCATTATTACATGGCTGCTTCAAAAAATTCCTTGGAAGACCACCTACCTATATGAATTGGATCTATCCTCTATTGTTTTGACAAAAAAATTTTCAAAAAGTTTTTTTATTTTCTATCACTTTTTTCACTTTACCGCACTGCGCACTTGGCACATTATTTTCTCACTTTTACTTGCTCCACATATCATGTTTTTGACTAATTATATATCATGCCTCTATATATATTTATATTTTTCTAGAATTTTTTTTTTTTTTTTTTTTTTTTTTTACACTATGTATTGCATGAAATTATTGACACTTTATATTTTGCATCAATATGTTCACTTTTAGACATATATAAGGTTTTTACTCTATGTATTTATCACTTACATTGTGTGTATTGTTATTTGAGATAGAACTATGTGCAGACATAATGGTTTTGAGTACTTGCGGTTTTTTCAGTAAAATATGGTGTTGGTGTTTTTCAAAGGATCTTTTATATGCAATGATAGAAGCCTGCTTTTATCTTTCTATTTTTATTTATATGGCATTTGATGCACTCTTATGTAGGTGTGGCATGCATGTTCTCGGGATTCAAAACGCAAAGGATACAGCAGACGCAAATCTGCTTACAACAATTCCAAAACATTTTTTCTTCCATCACAATGCGGACCCCACATCTTTCCGCATCTGGGCGATAGATCAAGTCAATATGGGTCCTAGAGCGGGAGACTGGAGGAAATGCCTTGGCCAACTAGAAAGTAAACGGCTACCGTGTTATTCGAACTTCGGTGAATACAGATATCATTACATGGCTGCTTCAAAAAATTCCTTGGAAGACCACCTACCTATATGAATTGGATCTATCCTCTATTGTTTTGACAAGACTTTTTTTTTTTTTTTTTAAGTTTTTTCATTTTTTATCACTTTTTTCACTCTATCGCACTGCACACGTGGCACATTATTTCCTCACTTTTACTTGCTTCACATATTATGTTGTTGACTAATTATATATATATCATGCCTCTTTATATATATATTTATATTTTTCTAGAAAAATTATATATATATATATTTTTTTTTTTATAAATTTATACTATGTATTGCATGAAATTATTGACACTTTATATTTTGTATTAACATGTTCACTTTTAGACATATATAAGGTTTTTACTCTATGTATTTATCACTTACATTGTGTGTATTGTTATTTGAGATAGAACTATGTGCAGACACAATGGTTTTGAGTACTTGCGGTTTTTTCAGTAAAATATGGTGTTGGTGTTTTTCAAAGGATCTTTTATATGCAATGATAGAAGCCTGCTTTTATCTTTCTATTTTCATTTATATGGCATTTGATGCACTCTTATATAGATGTGGCTAGTTATATCTTGAAGCTTAAACCGCATACAACACTTATCCTTATATGGATATAACAATATATACGTGGGTATATCTTTATCAGCAAGTCCATTGCTTTGAGTCATTACCTTTTTGGACCATCTAGGCTTCCGTAGTAATCCTTTTGGTGCATAGTGATTATGGCTGCTGTGTTTGTTTCTTACTTGATACACACCTGCGGTAAGTCTTCTCTTATTGCCGGACTTCTATATAAGATTGCATTTGATACCTAGTAGTTGTCCCCTGACGAAACCTGTCAAGCACAGGTGAAACGCGCGGCGGGTCCCTTTACTGTTGGTATGTATGGAGGCTAATCTTGGATCCTCCTATGTGGGCAGTCTCCTAGCTATCTGTGGGTTATTACACTGATTATTTGTTGTTTTCATTTACAACACTTTATTATTGGACACTTTCAGTCTTAGCTATGGTTGAGCCCTTTGTACCATGATATTAGTGTTGCCATCCAGTGTACATTCCATGGCTGACAAGTTGGTATTTGTAGCATTGTGTACCCCTATATGATTTTGTTTTATGTTTGTTTATATATTTTGTATGTATATATGTTGCTACACCTTTTTAGGAGCACTTAATAAAAGTTAATTTTTATTCATATATTTTGTGTGGCTGGTTCACTTTGTTGCTATAGCGTACAGTATAAGTAACATGTGACCTTTATTCTGCGGGTTGGTACGGTTACGGCGATACCTCATTTATGTTATTTTTTTATGCGATACTAAGTCTGCAGAACAAAAACACATTTGGGGACATAAATCAGTGATTTTTGCATCGCCATCTTCTGAGAGGCGTAACATTTTTATTTTTCGCTTGACAGTGTTGGTTGAGGGCTTATTTTTTGCGGGACAACCTGTGCATTTTATTGGTACTATTTTGGGGTGCATATGACTTTTTGATCACCTTTTATAGCACATTTTGTAAGGTGAGATGGCGAAAAATCACTACTTCCGGCGGGTTTTTTCCGTTATTTTTTACCGCCGTTCACTGTGTACATTAAATATTGTTTCAGTTTTGTTGTACAGGTTGTTACGGACGCGACAATACCAAATATGTATTGTTTTTATTAATTTTTTGTTTTTTTTACATAATTCATTTTTTATAGAAAAAAGGGATTTTTGGGACTTTGTAACTTTATTAATTGTTTTCAAATACTTTTTTTTTTTTTTTTTTTACTTGTTCTTGTGTCCCTATGGGACACTTAGATCAGTGAAGATTGCATCACTGATTCTCTACTCTAGACTGAGACACAGGCTGCAGTGACAGCCTGAACGTGTCTCACTCTAGACACAGGAAGTGAGCTGTGCGGACGGCACAGACTCGCTTCCAGAAGACGCCGCGAGCATCACCAGGTAAGTGAGTGCTCAGGGCTGTCTGGGGTCACTAACCAGACCCCAGACTACGTATTACAGATACCGGCACCCCCCGATCTCGGTCCGGGGGGTGCCGGCGGGGGGGGGGGGGGAGAGATCGCGGCACCCTTTGTTTGCGGTGGTCATGTTTGACCATCGCAATCAAAGGGTTAAAACCTCCGATCGGTAAAAGTACCGACCGGAGGTTATGGAAAAGGGTGATAGCTGTCAGTAACAGCCATCACCCAGTTCCGATTCCGCCCGCTCAGCTAGTGAGCGGGCGGAATCACCATGACGTAATATTACTTCATGGTGCGCGAAGTACCTCGCGTCCATGACGTAATAGTACGTCAAAGGTCGCTAAGGGGTTAAAATCCTCTACCTTCTGTCCTCCACAGGATTTACCCCTCTACTTCTGATCATTGTTGGAGATTCACTACTGATCAGGGTTCAATGGTGCACGTCTATTGGGAATGTTCTCTCGTGCGCCCATTTTGAACGGAGGTGAGATTAGATTACTAATTTGCCTATTGAGAATTCGGCAACAGAGGAATGGATTTTTTTTAGGGGCAAAAAGTTATTTTCAGGTGAGTTTCAACTATGTAATCGTACTTGCTTTTTTATACATAACCCTGGTTGAAGACTCTTTGTCATCCCTTCCAGTCATTTTTCAATTTTCAAGTTTTTCTTACTCCCTGCCTCCCCAAAGGTGCAATTGGAGAACTGTGATTGTGTAATTTTCTTATGGGCTTCATTTTTACGGTATTCATTATGCAGCCAAAGTGACAAGTCACCTTAATTATATGGGTCGATATGGTAAGATTCCAGGGATTACAAATGTAACTTTTTTTTTTTTACTACCCTTAGTAAAAATCCAGAACTTTGCAAAAAAATTAAAAATTTTACAGTTGCCATATTCTGACATAATCTTTTGAGGTTTACATGCAGGGTGTCTGTTTGGGGGCCAGAAGTACTTATTATTTATGGGAATGTCTGAAGTTTTGATCACTTTTTATTAACATATATATATATATATATGTGTGTATGTATGTGTATGTATATATATATATATATATATATATATATCTCTTTTCAAATTCACTTTATTAACATTCAAGAAAAGGCAGGACAAAGCTTCCCGAAATAAAAAGTACAAACCAAGGCAAACAGGTAAAGAACAAAACAAAAAATGGAGGGGGAAGGGAAGTGTGAAAAAAGGAATTAGGAACTAGAAAAGCACAAGAGGGTATTTGAAAAGAAAGATGTCCACAAGGTGGCGACAACGCACCACGGACACTTATCCTAAGGACCAGTGAGAGGCACACCACCAGAGAAGAGACCCAAATATGATGAGCTACTTCAGGCAGGTCAACCAGCACGACAGTAGGCATCGGAATACAGAAAGGCTATTCAGGGGCCCAAGGTGCAAATGAAATGCTCCTGTTAAACCTTGGTATGAGGAATGAAGTCTTACATATGATAAAGATGGACAACCTCCACAAACCACTTATCCAAATCAAAAAATGCTTTATTGGCACGTCCAAATAGGTATTTGGCATTGCCAAAGCTAGTAAAGTGGGCGGAGGGGGGGGGGGGGGGGAGTTGGGTGGGGTGGGTGGTGGGTATGGGGGGGTGGTTTGGGTTATAACAGTCCATGGAGTCTCATCTTCCTCTTCGTTGGTGACCGCTATATGGGGGGGTGGGGTGGGGCGGGTGTATTGGGATAAATATAACAGTCCGTGGAGTCTCATCTTCCTCTTGTTTGGTGACAGCTTGCCACGTATTGGGCAGCGATCTCCACAGTGGCCTCTTCTTCTCCCAGTAGGATGTAGAGTTTCCTCTTCTCATCTGCAGATATGAAGTCTGGGATGTGGGCAGAGAGTCTTTGGTAGTAGACGGCCCTCATAGCTGAGTATTTGGTGCAGTGTAGCAGGAAGTGGGTCTCGTCTTCTAGGGCCCCCAGGTCACAGTGCTGGCACAGTCTGTTCTCCCGTGGCTTGTACGTCTGCCTGTATCGCCCCGTCTCTATCTCTAGGTTGTGGGCGCTCAGTCTGTACCGGCTCAGGGTCTGTCTGTGTTTGGGGTGGCGTATTCTCTCCAGGTAGGTGGCCATGGTGTAGTCCCTTTGTAGGGATTGGTACACGGTGAGTTTCTTGGAGTTATTTATTTCGTTTCTCCATTCTTCAATGTACCGCTCTCTGTTTGCCTCTGTGGTCGCCTTTATTTCGGCCTTGGTTATCATCTGTTGGTGTTTTTGGTTTGGTGGTTGGCTGTTGTTTGGTTGGTGAATGTCTGGTTTGCTCGGGTGGCTTAGCCAGGCTTGGTGGTGCTAGGAGTCGGGCTTGCTCACCTGGATGTGTGCCTGGAAAGCTAGCGCCCTCTTCTGTATGGTGAGCCATAGGGGGAGTCTGCCTAGCTCTGCCCTGCAGGCTATGTTGGTGATGTTGCGATGGACATGGAGCAGGTATTTGCAGAACTCCAGGTGGAAGTTCTCTGTTGGGCTGGAATCTCACCTTGACTGGTCTGGGTAGGTGGCTGGGCCCCAAACCTCGCTGCCATAGAGAAGGATCGGGGAGATGACAGCGTCAAATATCTTCATCCAGACCCTCACCGGTGGTTTGAGGTGGTACAGTTGTCTTCTGATGGCGTAGAAGGTTCTGCAGGCTTTTGCTTTCAGGGTTTCTATTGCTGTTTTGAAGCTTCCTGATTGGCTGAGCTCCAGCCCCAGGTAGGTGTAGCTGTTGGTTTTCTCCAGTGTGGAGCCGTTCAGTGTGAATTGTGGGGTGGTGGAGGCTTTATTGTGGCCCTTCTTCTGAAATACCATGACTTTGGTCTTCTTCTGGTTGATGGGTAGGGCCCATGTGGTGCTGAATTTTTCCAGCACTGACAGGCTTTCTTGGAGGTCTTTCTCAGTGGGGGCCAGGAGTAGGAGGTCGTCGGCGTATAGCAGGAACTTCACCTCTCGATTGTTCAGGGTGAGACCTGGGGTTGGTGAGGCCTCCAGGGCTGCAGCCAGTTCATTGATATAGATGTTGAAGAGCGTTGGGCTCAGGCTACAGCCTTGTCTGACCCCTCGGGCCTGTTGGAAGTATGCTGTCCTTTTCCCATTCACCTTCACACTGCACTGTTTTCCGGTGTAGGAGCTCTTGATGACGTCGTACATTCTTCCCAGCTTGCTTGACCACGGATTTGCTCCTTGGGTATCTGCATTTATTCCCTGGATTACCCTCCTGCTCATCTACTACTCCGTTCCTTCCTGCCTTCTTGGACTTCACTCTAAGGTTAGTGTCTGGGTCTGTAATATTTCTGATTTCAAGGTATTGAGTTTAGGGTCTGTGTGGGGCAAGACTGTTCAAATGGATGGGGAGGATAGAAGAGAATAATTTTATATCTAACTTTAAAGTGAAATATGTCTGTAGTTAGTGGGGGTAGTAGTATCTTCTCCCAGTTATGACCGTTATGAATGCGCTAATCATGTCCTGGGGAAATTTACTGCCCTGCAGAATGTGATAGAACATCTGGAGGATGTTGATTTGAGAGGATACTTTTAAATTTCATACAGTACAGTAAGGAGAAGCTGTCTGATCCAGGAGCTTTCTTGTTCTTAAGTGCATCAATAGCAGAGTCTAGTTCCTCCTTAGTTATGTGTTCATTGAGGGCAGTAGCCTAGAAGGGTGACACAGTATGGAGGTGAAGGGCAGGGTCTCAACTCTGGAGGCAATACGGTATTGGTCTTTCTGAAATGCATGAATTTCAGCGTGATGTGTTTGTTACTTCAGCAATGAAGGACTTAAATTTCTGTTTCGCCAGTAGTTGAACAATCAATTGAGACGATTGTGGCCGAGCTTATGGATAGTGTAGGAGGGAGTCTCTAGAATCAGGGTCAGTGGTCGGTGCACCAGGCTTCTCTATTTTGATAACTATTTTGAGACAGTGTGGAGATTGCACCTATGTCCCTCTCAACTATCCAGGTATGGGTAATGGGGGTGGTGGAGCTGCTACAGCTACAGTGTCTGGTAGGAGGATGAGGCCACAGCCATTTTTGCTGTGCTGGTGCAGCATCTCCTGTTTCCTAGACCGTGCAGCAGGTTAAGGAGGTGGTGGCAATCTGTGTGGTTAGAGACCTCCGGTTGCTAGCAGAGACAGTGGCAGTGAAATGTTGTGACCGGATGGAGAAGAGTACGGAACTGAGGATAAGGCTATCCAAGATGGTGCCGCCACCACATTAAAGCTTCCAAGGAAGTAGCTGGTGGAGTGATATAGTCCTTTATCAAGCTCTGAGCAACTTGGTCGGCAGGTACAGGCAGGGGTCCCAGGAGAGGTTACTACGTCCTACTCCATGGAGATTCAGGCCACACCCACTCTAACTCCACTTTTTAAAGCCACTTAGCAGCCTCTTAGTGAAGCAAGTTTTTGTTTCTATTGTTTTGTCCTTTGTTTCTATTTAAAGCACCTAGACTAAGGAGGAGTTTACCAAATGAGCCTCAGCACCCCCGTCAGTGTGGTCAACAAACCTACTCTTCATACTTCTACTCTGAAACTGCCCCAGTAAGATTAATTGTTAAATAGGTTGTCCCATTACAGACACTTATCTCTTCTTTTATTAGGGTCCAGGAGATACTAATGATACAGCACTCAGATGCAGAAGAAAAATAAGTGATCAAAAATGGACTCCCTTCATACAAAACTTCATACAAAAAAAATTCTGGCACTCATGTAGATATTCAAGTTTATTAGCAATCCGGATCAAGATGTGATGTTTCAGTCTACTGAAATAATATATTGAAAAGACAATGTTTCAAATAAACAAAACAGTAAACATATACAAAGACAAAACATTGTCCCAAGGCCCGGTTCACATCTGCGTTCGGTATTCCGTTTGGGGAGTCTGTTTGGGGACCCTTCCTCCCGAACAGAAACCTATATGCATTAAAAGTGGTGAGCAAAGTAACCACACGCACCCCATAGACTATAATGGAGACCGTGTAGTTTCTGTACAAAACATGTGGAGAGAAAAGTAGTGCTTGCAGTACTTTACTCTATGCATGATTCGTGCAGACACCATGCGGAAACCACACGGACCCCATCATACCATTATAGTCTATGGGGACCGTGTGGTTTCTTAGCTAACTGCTTTTTAATGCGTATAGGATTCCGTTCGGGGGGGTCCCCAACCGGACTTCCTGAATGGAATCCCAAATCCAGGTGTGAACCGGGGGTAAGAATGGAACTAATAAGATCAAGCTAGCAAGTATATAGCTACATACATGATATATAGTACCAAGTGGGAAAAAAAAACCACAATCATAAGGGCTCAACTTTCTTTCTTTTTTTTTTTTAATTCAGAATTTTTATTAAAGATTTTGCAAGGGGAAAATAGAACAGACAGTAACAAGTAACAGGGTTAACAAGCGTCTCGAATACATCAGGCTACATAGTAAAACACGAAAAATAACCATCCTAAAGCAAGTCCAATAAACAATAAGGGGCAATGCAAGGGGGAGGAGGGAAGTAAAGGGGGGCTAGGAGAAGGGAGAGAGGAGAATGGAAGGAGTAAAAGAAAAGAAAAAAGAGGGAAGAGGAAAAAGAAAAAAAAAAAAGGGGGGAGGGAAGAGACAAACACAGTAGTGTGTGTGTGTGTGTGGGGGGTGCGAGTGGGTAAGAGACAGGATAGGTCGCCCACCTCCGCCAGGCCGCTCAGGTCCAAATGGCGGACCATCGGTTGCAGGCGACTCTAATAGAGGTCAGTAGTGCAGGAAAGTTGCAGCGAAAGAGGTCTTTTGGGTCTGGAATGAGGTATACCCCCAAATACTTATAGTTGCAAGCCAAATTTATGTATGAGATAGTCAAGATGATTGGTTGTCTATAAAATGATGGTAATCTCATGTTCAAAACTGTAGTGGATGGTGAGATATGAAGCAAGAAAGTCAAAAGTTCAAAACATTGTTACCCTTTACTATAAAGATTGAGTCTTCAGTAGTTGATACCTTTTTAATGGCTAATAAAAATTATGACAGTTTACAAGGTTTCGAGACTACTAGGTCTCTTCATCAGGTATGGTACCCTTTACTAATCAGTGTATTACATAGGTATGTGTTTACAGGAGTGAGACTATAATCCTGCAATCATAAGACCAGATATCCTGCCAAACCAGGTTTATAACTTTACAACTAGTCGCCCTTAACAAAGTCAGAAATAAGAAAGGGGGGTTGTGACCAGACAATGACCTCAGCCTTCTGTTCCAGACAGATGGAACTGTTCATTTTCCAGTTTTCAGGATGGAGAAAGGAGGAACCTTGGTATGAGGGCCCCTCATATTGGGGCTCTAGGGTTTTCCTTACATGTCTTCCACTATCCAGTCCCTGGATTTGATATGATGTGTATCTAAGTTTTTCAGGATCAGAAAGTGAAGAAAGCACGTTATTATTACGTTATGATTGCTGTTAAAGCTCTTTGGAGACCCAGCACATAATTGTGAGCTCCAAATTTTGGAGATACATTTGTTGTAAGTATAATTTGGTGATCAGAGTTCTTAAGAATAGAATATGACGAGCTAAGTTTCCCTTTCCTCTCAAGCTATTTCTGCTATGGGTAAGCATTCTACCCAGTTAGTTCCAGTTTCAGTCATTTCTGGATTTTCAAAATTCCATTTAATTTCCACTTTTCTACTGCTGTAGGGGTAATAAGGAGTGTGGAAGGTTTGTGAAACACCTAGGGCACTCATGATATGTGACATCACTTCCCCAGTGAAATGGATGCTCCTGTCTGATTCAGTCACTTCAGGTACACCATATCTACATACAAATTTGTTCAGAATTTCTTTGGCTGTGGTCTTCGCAGTGGCTTTTGCCCATGTGCCATCCAGAGAATAAGTTAATGCAGGCCAATGCATATTGATAGTTGGACACCTTGGGCAGCTGCAAGTATCTGGATTTAAAATATGACACTGGTGGATGTAGGGCAACCTCATACTTAGCTCAAAGGTAATAAGTTGTCTTTGCTTGATTCATAATTTCATCAACTACACATGGGACTTGAAGATGTACTGTATGTAGTAGGACTATGTTCAGTTTCATCTACTAGGGTGGCTACTGTTTTTATGCAGGTGGGGGAACCCTGTGCAACACCCCTTCAGACCTCACTCTATAGGAAGGGCGTATGTATCTTTAAATTCGCTATGGCGCAGTGCCTCCACCTGAATCTTTCTCGGAGCTCTGTAGGGAGGCAGGAGGGCTTGTCTTCTTCTGCCAGGGGTTGACTTGGGAAACCCCTACCTAATCTCAGTACACACTCACAGAAATAGGGGTAAAACAACCGGGAAATATTTATTGGAATAGAAGTAAATAGGAGTGTGCTCAGGAGAACAAATTAGAAAAGTAGAAAGGTAAGATAGCATATAACATAACACATAAACAATCCAGCGGTTGCTCCTTTGTAACCATGAGCTATAAATGTATGCCAGGCCTGGCAGTTATAATAGTATAAATGGATCCCCTAATACTCTAAACTCTGGGGAACACAAGGTTAATGTACAATGACCCACACATAGTACATAGTTCTCTCACACACTCCACATAGCTAGATGCATGTACCAAATCTCCCCTAATAAAGCTGCAGCAACATAAATAACTCAGTCCATCAGTTGGGGCCCTGCGGGTGTTGGTGCGCTTGCTGGAACCGTTGGTGCACTTAGGATTACTGTCCTCAGAAATAGTTCCCACACCAACTCTATAACACAGTTCGGCAGTGGCTACTCACAACTCCCAGACACATAGGTGCATACACTTCCAGAATTCTGCTTGGCTCTGCAGCAATCAAGTCCTGGTGGAGTGGGGCAGGGACCGTCCGTGTGATGAGACAAGGGGTCTCTCCAGAGCCAAGTTGTAGAGCTGTCTAGCTGCAGTGTGACCTCCTCTCCTTGTCTTAGCTGCTGTGCCGGCAGGACTGTCCCTGGAGCTCTGCCCTATGTCTGCAGGTGCTGGACTCTCTGCTCTCCCAAACATGCGGTCCCCACATCTTCTTCCTGTTTTCCCTTTACCCACAATCCCCTTCTCCCCCAATCCTCTGCAGCTCCTCCCCTAGATGGCAGGGGCACAGAGAAGAAGGTGGGGCTGGGATAGGTAATCCAGGGTGTCTGTACAATGTTGTCTACTGCTGTTACTTTACCGCTAGCAGGGGTTACACCTGTTTTACAATATCCAAATGAATGGAAGTAACCTAGTGGTCTGTTTCTGTCAGTACCCCCGTGGCATGAAACCTTTTGAGTGATCAGGGATACCAAGTGCAGGTGCAGTGATGAGAGCCAATTAGAATGTGCGAAAGCTTGTAAGAGCCTCTTCGTCAGTTGAAAGGGGTCTGTCTGCAAAGCAACATCCAGGGGCTAAAAGATTTGGGAACAATTATTAATCCACAACCTACAATACCACACAAGGATGATGAAGGTGCACGGAACCTGTGGTGTATGTGGAGGTTGGGCTGATTGTTTGGTCCGTAATTTTTTAGGGGTCAGGTGCTTTTGGCTAGCAGAGAGGCAGTGGCCTAGGAAGATCACCATTTCAAGGCACCTTTGCAGCTTCTTCCAGGAAACCTTACAGCCATTCTCAGTCTGGAAAATGAATAGGCTGAGACTGCTTTCTTGAAATTGTACATGAGGTAGGGCATATAGAAGTAAGCCATCAATATACTGGATAAGAACAACTTCAATTGAGGCAGGTTGCCTGTAATGTAGAACTGTTTTTAGTGTCATAGAAAATAGGTCAGGAGTGTTTGCTTCTCCCTGAGAAAGCACAGTCCAAGCATATTGGTTTCCTTGGAAGGTGAATGCAAAATATTGCCAGCATTCTGATTTAAATGGAACTGACCAGAAGGGATTTGCCAGGTCAATGACGATGTAATAGGTAGTAGAAGCTGGAATTAGAATCCAATGGGGTATTGATGACTTTAGCAGCATTTCTGGTTCATAGGTCATGCGCAAGTCTAAACTGAGGCATCTGACCTGGTGGTTTCCTCTTCTTGATGGAATAAAGTGTGGTGCTGTATGGGTTCTTCATTGGAATTATGAGTTTTTGCTTAAGAAGCTGTGTGACAAAGCTTGTTCCTGAGACATATTTAGGGGATACTGTGTGACATTACGTGGCGTGATCACACCAGGTTTCAAAATGACAGTAACTGGCTGCATGGGTAGTCTTCCTATATCTAGGGAGGAAGGGATGAAGTGGCCCACAGACTAGAAGGTATTTGTTCTAACGCTACAGAGCATCCAGTACATTGGTTTCCAGCTGTTCTCAATTGATAGCGTGTGGTTGTGCTAAGAACATAATGGGACATGCAATTTCTTCAGGAACAGGGGCTTTTATTACTGCTGATCCTGAAGAAAAATTGATACAGGCCTGCAGGGTGGAAAGTTCCTCAGTCCCTAATAGATTACATGGGGTGGTCTCTAATACTAGAGTGAGGGTTTCTTTATGTCCAGACATATAGGTCTGTTTGAGAAGCTCCGTATATGACATTTATGTAAAATATCATATATACAAGAGAACAGAAATCTGGACCCTCCCTCAACAGTGTAATGCCACGTGGTTGCCCCACAAACAGTATAATGCCATGTTAGTGCTTCCCACATAGTATGTTGAAACGTTAGTGCCTACCAGTCAGTATAATGCTACATTAGTACCACCACACACAGTATAAAGCTTTCTAATGCCATTGTGTTAGTGACATTAACCCCTCAACTCCATTTGATCAACAGGATAAATTAAATATTTTCCTAATGTTTCTTGCCTAAACTGGGGGTGCATTTTATCATTCAGAAAATATGGCAAATATTGGACACTTTAAGCCCGGAGCTTCACCTAATGGTGGACCCCTGGTCAATGAATTGTTACAAGGTCATAGAAGCAAGTAGTTTAGTACCCCTGCCCGAGAGGATTTCATTGACTTGGTCAATCTTAATGTTTCTAATCTGTATACAGATATGCAGAGAGGGTTTTTATATAGTCCAACCAACCTTACTAATGTGGATCAGCAAGCTTTGAACCTATTAATACTGGACAATGACATCAAGCCTGCCAATATGGTGGAGCAATTGTAGTTTGAGAGAATAAAAACTATATTGCTGAAATAAGTACACAGCTGTTAAATGGTGGGACTTATAAGAAATTAACACTAACCCCACACATATGCTTGTGTAAGTAAAATTAAATCATAGTTCCACTCCTATTTATCTATGAGTGTTAATGACCTGAAAACTTATGAGTATTTGGTACAACTGATTCCAATTATACCAGTTTTCTATGTTGTGCCTAAAATTTAAAAACGACTGAAAAATTCACAAGGTAGGCCAATTGTGTCTACCACGGATTCCACACTTTCTGTTGCCCATATTACTGAAGAAAATCCTAACCCCACTCATCAAACATATGAAATCCTTTTTTGCTCGATATGGGGGACTTTCTTCAGCTCATTAAGGGGTTGCCTTCTCTAATAGGAGAATGTTGGCTTGTGGAGTTAGACGTCAGTAGTCTATACACGTCAATCATACATGACAAGAGAATGCAAGCTATACACTCTTTACTTACAAAAGCACACAAACTTAATTTGATGATAACATTTTACATGGACGATGAAAGCCAAGTATTGTCCTTATCCATTATTGCTGCTCCATGTGTCGGTGGTGTGCACCATTCCCCACACTGACATATCTGAGGAAATATTCGAATTCTTCATTACATGGTGAAATAAATCAGGGACACCTTTCCTTCCTAGAGAAATAATGGCATCTAGATATCCTCAATCAAGGTTGTGCACAAGTGGAATGCAATGGAATCCATTAAGTCGTACAGCAGCAACTGCATCGCCAGCAGCTTGGCCAGGTGACAGTTAAATTGCTGAACCGCTGGATGACTGGGTACATATTGCTGTTTCCTGGACATACATCACCTTATGTATAACTGACATTAGCTAGATATTAGTAGATGTGGTATGTCTACAAGGTAGATCATGGGGAGATTAGAATAGTCTTGCCAAGTCTATATATTCAAATAACACTTTGATGCTTTTCATGTGTGTATGTAGAGATGTTGTTCCGTCATTTGTTTCTGCACAACCACGGTTTAATTTCTGCTTTCAGATTTGCACATTGCCCTGGACTTATTGTTTGGCAATGTAGAAAAAAGTCTCACATGGGAGATGACCGCATGTACTTGCTGCTGCCAACACCAGCAGCATCAGAAACATGTCTGCTACTACCAGACAAGCTGTTTTGAAGTTGAGCCTGTTTAATGGCTGGAAACATTACTATTACCACTGCCACCACCCTCTTCATCTGATGTAATCCTTACCCGGTTGCCAGTTCCTATCTGCAAAATAATAATCATCGGCAATGTTATCATCTTCCCCACTTTTTTCAGAGACACCGTGACCATGGGATTTGTGCATTCTCAGAAGTTTCCCCCAGCTCCATTACCAGAACAACTACTAGCAGTAGTACAACTCCCTCTTCAAAGCCCAGCTTGTAATGCTGACTGTTCTCATTACAGCAAAATTACATTTCTATTTATCCTTCAAGCCAAAACCTAAATTTCCCAGGTTCTGATTCACTTCACCCAACAGCATTAGTCTCTGTCCTGCTTATATCCATATTAACTGTTGTTTACAGTACATAAGTCCATATCCAGCATCTTTCATAACATCATGATCACCATTCTACATGTATTTTTTTGTGTTTTATTCAATTGTTGATTTTATTTATTTTTTATTTGTTTGTGAAGAATTATTTCATGCTATAGCTGCTATTATGTATGATATTGTTTTGCATTTATCTTTAGAATCTAGGCTATGCTTCCTGTTATCCTAGACCAGGGGGCGGCAACCCCTGGCACGGGTGCCATTCTTGGCATATTTCTCTGGCATGGCAGCCTGAGCCCCTTGACGGGGCAGCACTTGGACAACGTTTCCCAGTGGTTTCATTCGGACTAAACACATCTGAAACTAGACTAAAAACAGCTGAACCCAAAATTTTTGAAAAATTTGATGGGGCCACTCTAGGATACTATACCATGTGATGGGGCCAATATGGGATATTATACTATGTGAAGGAGTCACTATGGTACATTATTCTGTGTAGTGGGGCAACTATGGGACATTATACTGTGTCGATGGGCCACTATGGGACATTATGCTGTGGGACACATTATACCCTGTGGAAGGGCCACTAAGGGGCATTATAATGTGTGGAGAGGCCACTATCGGACATTATACTGTGTGGTGGGGCCACTATTGGACATTATTCTGTATGGAAGGACCACTATGGGACATTATACTGTGTGGAGGGGCCAATGTGGAGCATTATACTGTGTAGCGAGGCCATTATGGTACATTATAAAATGTGGAAGGGCCACTGGGAAACATTATACTGTGTGGAGGGACCACTATGGGACATTATTCTGTGTGATGGGGTGTCTTTGCACAAAAACACAGGCAGTTTTCCAATATTTTTATGCAAAAACACACCATGTGAACACAGTTTTACATTGATGTGAAAGTACCAGTGGCCTAGGACTGGATACAGCTCTAACTGTATCCAGATACATCTCTAACTGTATCCAGATACATAGTGTGTTGCCACCCTAAATGTGCTGCCACATGGAGCTCTTGGATGCATACATTTACCACTAATTGAGTGTGTCCTAGGAAATAGCAGCAAACTATTATATGTCCCACAGCGGCCCCTGCAGCCTATATTAGCAGTAACAGCATGTTACTGCTAGCACAGGCTTCAGGCCTGTATGGTAGTGCTAGCACAGGCTTTGGGCCTATATGGTAATGTCCAAGGCGTTTGGATTAACACTGGATCCAGGCGAGGTGAGTAACACTGTTTATTATGTTCCCTCACCTCCCCTGGGGCTCCGATTATTATACTCAAGGGTCTGAAAAGAACCCTGAGTATAATAATAGCGGTAATTGGGGTTTGCGGCCTGGGCCCGGGCCTGCTTACGGCCACCATAGAGGTAGATAAATATGCTGCTACCTGCTAGGGATACTCCAGCAGGTAGCGGCCTATTAAGTATGTTACTTACCTAGCTTGCTGATGCTCCTGCTGCCGCCGCCTTTTCCCTTCACCCGGCAATAAGACGTCTACGTCTCAGCCCAGGTAGCGTGATGACGCCGTCTCCACTGAGACGCAGAGATCTAAACCAGCTCAGTAAGGGGCTGCTTGGTTTATTTTCAGAGTGGCCCTCTCCTGTGCTAGTTTGGAAAAAAAAAAAGTAAAAAAAAATCAAGTTGCCGCGGCTGCCGCACTGTCCATAGTGCCTCAACTCGCCTCATTAGAGGTGCAGGCCTGGTCCATAAGCATCTCGTGGCAGCACTTCTGTGTTATGGTTTGTGGTGTTTAAATTTAGTATAGGAGCTGTGAGCCATACAATAATTTCATGGCACTTCCAGTACCTCATCTTTGACTTTTTTATTTTATTTTTTTTAAATTGGCAGGCCATACAAAAAAACGTTGCTTTACCCTTGTCCTAGACCATGCGGCTTTTTTTTTTTTTTTTTTAATAGCCCTATAAAATGTACACGCAGGTGGTTATTTTCAATGGCTTACTGTTTCTGAAGAATGTATTTGGGTATTCACCACAAAATGCATTTCAAATGTCTCTAGCAAATGCGCATATATATATATATATATATATATATATATATATATATATATTTAGGAAAGAGGACAATATTTTCTATTTGCCATCATCTGCCGTGCAAAGTAAGGAGCAAAAACCTGACCAAAACACTGCGTACGACTCTAGCCTTTTAGTACAAGTTCTGCAGAAATACTAATCCAGCATGGGAAATGGTAAGGGGATTTTAGCCAGCAGTACTATATATGCATCTCTGTGTTATAACAAATATACTTTCAAATTTACAGTTTCAGTATATAGGGGTAAAATGGTGTTGAACAAGGATTCAAGGTTTTAAAGGAGAAAAACATCAAGTTAATTCCTGCTGACTGGTACAAATTACATTTCCAAGAACTGGCTGATGATACACAGAACTGATCTACAAAAACGATTGTATTAGATGGTGCTACTTTCCATCCTAGATTATTTGCATCATTGTATCTGATCATCCTATACAAGACAAAAAGTTACTTTAAATGATTAATGAATTGAGGATTCTCAATTTTCCTATTTCATTTATCAGAGACGGAAAGTGTTAATATATATCTTATTAAAATTCTATTCCCACTTAACTATATCAATTTTAATTACAGAGCGCCAAAGGATTGGGTGTACTTTCAGGAGACTTTAATTGCATTGCTTTTCATTAGTAAAGTGATCTGTGGTCAATGCAATGCATGGTTTTCCGATTTCTCAGTCTTGGTCAAACCTCAATGATGAGTGAAGGTTCTGCATCTGTGAATTCGAGAGATCATCTTGCAATATTAGTTTCTACGTACAAGGGGATGTTCTGCTTATATATCCTACTGACCAGATGCCACCTCTATTCTCCCCTCATTCTTGTGGTATGTCTACACCTATTTGAGTGCACTTATTTATTGGTTATGCATCAATTTATGAGTACAGATTGATGATCACTTGCTTCATCACTTTGAAAGACGCCTGAACTCTAAACCCATATAATATTATGGCCCCGGCTGCTGAATATTCTGGTGACCATGTGATAGCTGAAGACTGTAACTGCAAGGATCTTCTGCGAAAACTGGACTCAGTGATAAAATCTTCTCTAGAAGCAGCTACTCGCAAAGCTGAAGATGTGTTCAGAAATGAAATCAATGAACTTTTACATGACTTGCTAGTGCCCGAGGTGACAACGACACAAGACTGGCCTCCTGTTTTTAGTGTAAAGCAGGATCCACCAGAGAGTAGAGCTACCACTGCTGCTCCTGATGACGATAGGATACATTTTGCTCTCATAAGAGCCATTGTGTTGGTTGCCGTTATTGCCATTGTGCTGATAACTACCTGTAAACTTGTCTTGCAGTTCATCACAAGAACCTACAGAATCCCCCAATGATATGGAATGTTAATATTTATGTGAAGGAGTTACAATATTGTTTTTGAGGTTTTGTGATGCTTTACTAAAATACATCTGATACATTTTCATGGGCAAATCCACATTTTTTCACCTCAGGAATTATGGTGGCAACTATAATACGGCACCAGCACCACATTAGTGTAAGAAGAAAACATTAATGAAGAGAATGCATTTCACAGGACATTATACTATACTGTACCTCTGGAACCACATATGTGAGTGAAACCCCCCAAAATATATTCATCCTTGTAAATAAAAGATCGAGGACATAGAAGTGAGTAATATCTTTCTCCATTACTATACTATACATATTTTAATCAAAAAATCTTTTTTTACTTTTGGTAAACCATATAGTTAGCACTGTAATAATATTAGTTATGTAATATATTATATATTTTGATTTGGTAGATAATGTGGTTGAATTATCCATGTAGTGCATCATGTCGCACATATTGTACAAACCTCTGAATGTGTAACAGGGATTTTTCAGGCTAAAAATATTGAAGCCCTATTCTAAGGATGAAGTTGTAAAAATCCAGCATTCAACATCTTCATAAAACTTAACTTTTAATTAATTGAAGGCATAAAACTTGACAGTATGAGCAACATCAATATGCTAACTGACACGTTTCGGAATGTTCGTGATCCCTTAAACGTACGATTGTTTGCACAGTGCTCCTTGGGATGTTTAAAGCTTGGGAAATCTTTTTGTATCCAAATCTGGCTTTAAACTTCTCCACAACAGTATCTCGGACCTGCCTGGTGTGTTCCTTGGTCTTCATGATGCTTTCTGCGCTTTAAATGGAACCCTAAGACTATCACAGAGCAGGTGCATTTATACAGAGACTTGATTACATACAAGTGGATTCTGTTTATCATCATCATCATCAGTCATTTAGGACAACATTGGATCATTGAGAGATCCTCACTGAACTGAACGGAGTGAGTTTACTGCACTAAAAGTAAAGGGGCCAAATAATTTTGCACGCCCCACTTTTCAGTTTTTCATTTGTTAAAAAAAGTTTAAAATATCCAATAAATTTTGTTCCACTTCACAATTGTGTCCCACTTGTTGATTCTTCCCCAAAATTTTAAATTTTATATCTTTATGTTTGAAGCCTGAAATGTGGCAAAAGGTTGAAAAATTCAAGGGGGACGAATACTTTCGCATGGCACTGTAATAGATGCTGAGAACAGAATGTCAGGTGTTAAACCCGACCAATTTGATACTAGTCACCTATCCTTAAAACACAAATATAGATAGGTAATTATCCTATTTATAAATATACAGTAATTATTTTTTATATTAATTTAATTTATACTATATTAATTTATATTCCATTTTACCACCCTTGTGGCGACTCGTTGATCACTTAAAGGGGCTCTATCATTGGGAAAAGTCATTTTTTAGCTATGCACATACTTGCATAGCCTTTAGAAAGGCTATTTCACACAAACATTTTATATGTAAATTGCCTCAGTAGTTTTTAAATAAGTCCATTTTTATTCATATGCTAATTAGCCTTCTCTGTGCACTCCGGAAGTGTCTCTGTGCACTGCCTGCTCTATGTTTATGAGTGCAGAGAGGCTGCTGTGCTGATGACTCATCTCTCATAGCACACACAGACACAGACACTTCTGAATTGCATGGAGAAGGCTAATTGGCATATGAATAAAGACAGACTTATTCAAAAACTACTGAGGCAATTTACATAAAAAAATGTATGTGTGGAATAGCCTTTCTAAAGGCTATCCAAGTATGTGCTTATCTAAAAATGACTTTTCCCAATGATAGAGCCCCTTTAATATTGAGTTTCACTCAGTTTATATTAATGTGTTTGGCTGAGACAAATAGCCAATAAGTAATATGCTTGCAGTATATACACCCAGTCTTCTGCTGATGAGTGTGTTCCCCACAGAAGCACCCACATCTACAAAAGAAAGTTCCAAACAGACTCTAGTGTCCTTATCAGGGTCTAATTGATATTGGTCTCAATCATATGATCACTATGGCACTCATGACAAGTAAAAGTTTGTTTAAGGGTTTATTCTGTATATATTAACATGTGATACAATTCCCTGCCTGCCTGATGTAAATGAAAGTGTTGATGGTACAATCCCCAAGGTTTTACATGCTTTGTTGAAGGTGCTCCTTACTTCGGTATAGTGAAACCTTAAAACTTACAACTTCATGAGATAGTACTCATCTAAATCTAAACTAGAAGCTTTTTTGTATTGCTGGCATCCACTGCTCTGGAAAATTAGGGGATTAGTATTTTGATGTAAGCATTATTGCGTGAACAGCCCCATAGCATTATCCCCACTTCACCAAATTTTATAGTTGGCCCATTACAATCAGGCGGGTAATATTCTCCTTGCATTCAACAACCCTAGACTTGTTCCTTAGACTGCTCGAGAGTCCAAGTTGGCAGTCTTTAAACCATATCATCTGATGCTTGAAATTGTGTTCTGTAATGTAAGGATGCAGGTGCTTGCTCATAGAAACACATGGCATGAAGTTCTTAATAGATGGTTTTTGTACTGATGTAAATTCTTGAAGAAATGTGGTACTCTGCAGTTGTTGAGTCAGCAGAGTGTTGGTGACTTTTATGTACATATAGACTAATGCAAATGCACCTATATTCTAGAGTAATTTATGCAAAAGAAAATGGCATCTGCACTTTGCATCTTATTTTGTAAATGTTTTACACACTATCAGCTTCTGCATCTTATCCAACAAGTCAGTGTGGCTTATTTGGAAAGGGGACATGGCTTGTCAGAGAGTGTGCAGTGTTTAACCACTTGATGACATGTGCTGTAATAGTGCGGTGCTGCCACCAAGGTCATATCTAACGTATTATTATGCCATGAATATGGTGTCCACTCAAGCACTGTGCAGGTACCATAAAAAGAGGGTGTAGCAGACAGCTGAAACTATACTGTAGAATCCCAGTTGGTAATAACTCTGATCACAAGTGTTAACTCCTTTCATCAGCATCTAAGGGTTTCTATAAACAGTAGAGGTAACTGATTGGCTAACTTTGGGGGACTGTGCCATTCCTATGGCAGCCTGTGGCAGGATTGATGAGACAGGCTGACTTGGAATGAAAAAAAAAGGAAAAAAATGTTAAAGAAAATGTTCAAAAACATTAAATAAATAATACTGTATAAGCGACCATTTTTCTTGTCGCCAGCGGGCATGCGCAGTCGGCTTTGCCCTAGGCCCGAGGCCTAGAAGTTTGAAGTCAGCGCCGGAAGAAGACACGAAGAGAAGCGTTACAGAAGATGGAAGCGTCGCTGGAGAGTTCTCTCGCAGCATTGGGGATACCCCCAGTGCTGTTTGAGCGCTGCGGCCTGCCCCCAGTGCTGTGAGAGAACTCTTTTGCATACCGATGAAAACCGGGATTTATACCGAACGGCGGCCCTGAGAAGACATCTAAAGGTAGGAGAACAATAGCCTTTCTTAAGGCTATTCCGACATGGTACCCAGAAAAAATAGCATTTTAATGATAGAATCCCTTTAAGGTAGGCAGTTTAGTATGTGTAGTGGCCATATCCTTCAGCTGCAACTCAGCTTCCATTCAGAATAGGCCATTAATACCTGGTCAAACCCTTTAATAGTGATACAGTGGGAAAATTCACTGTAGGGTTTAAATGCTACAGACTAGTCATTGTTTGTGGAATATCTCATTTGCGGATAGATCATGTGACACTCTATGATCAGGGCTAAGGCACATGACTGTATTCAGGATCTGTGTCACACAGAACCCAACTAATGGCCTCATTAATAGAAAACCATGGGCTGTTACTTTGCCTTATTTTCTGCATTTGTGTCAATAGCATTGCTGTGTACTGTATATTAGGCCTATAGGTACAACGGTGCATGCTGCAACATTTTTCCAGTAGATGGCACCAAAAACCATTAGCTGAATCTAACATATCAAGAAAACTTTAAATATTTGTTTGGGTACAAGTTAGTACAGTTTTGTGTTTGAAGATCAATGTGAGTATGTGTGTCTTTCATATAGGCATCGAAATATCATCCCTAGAGTAAAGAAGATCACCTACAAATTTAGTGAACTGTGCTTATTGTGAAGTTGGTAAATATTGTATGCAGTGGCCTTTTTGTTGTAACTTTTAGGCTATGTTCACACAACTTATAAAGGGAACATGAAAGGGACCTTTTTATGTTAAAGGGGCTCTATCAGCAAAATCAAGGCTATTCGGGCACCGAAAATGTTATATTAAACTACCCCCCCCCCCCCCATTTTAAAATAATACCCTAAAAAAGAATGTGATCAACTTACCCCTCGTGCACGGTGGATGGGCATTCAGGGTCCACCATCTTTTTCATCCACGCCTCCTCTTCCTGCGATATCCTCGGGTCCCGTCTTCCTCCGGCACTCGCGAACTGACATTGCTAAAAAAAAAATGGCCTGGGCGCATGCGCAGTAGCATGCTGCTTCTACTACGGCTACTGCGCATGCGCCCAGGCCATTATTTTTTAGCAATGTCAGTTTGCGAGCGCCGGATCTTACCCAGGACACAGATCGGGAAAGTCGACAGCACGCTGAATTCAGCACACTGTCGGCTTTCCAGCAGTATATAGAACTGCCTGTGCCCAAATCAGTGAAAGGTCCTCTTTAACAGAATTCTGAACAACTTGAAAGAAGAGGCCATCTCAGGGTCTTACAGTTAGCCTAATTTCCACCAGTCATTTTCTGCACATATTCTAATTATTATATAGTCGGTGTCAGGTAATATAATTATTTTGAAATACATCTCTATCATTGGAAATCTCCAAAGATATTGCTCAGGATATAAACATGACAAGACTTTTGCACCTATTGACAGTGCTGGAGGACAGCTGAGAAAGATAAGGTCAGAAGTCAAGACAATATAAATGGAACAGTAGATAGACATTTCTAAAGAAGGGCTAAATATGTAACCGATAAGTATAACTGCGATATATAGTTACATTGTCAATTATATTAGTGTAACCGTAAATTAATATCAATCAACTAATATATTGAATAAACAAAGTTCCATAGCAAGGTTCTCACAAATAGTTTTCACGTAACAGTTTATGTTTTACAACATGAGACAAAAGTGCTAAAAGAAGTTGGAACAGTCCACCCAAGTTTTGTCATGGTGGTAGTCACATCCTGTGAGCCATGTCACTTTTTTGAAGAACACAGTTCTAGGCAAGGATTCCAAGATTTTAAGAGCGCTGTAAACCTCATTGCATGCATTAATCTATCATTCAGTGTTACTCATCTAGTTGGGATGTGTACAACATTTTAATGTTTTCCATGCTCACAAATCTTCTAGCCTATTTCCAGTACCCACCCTTGTACAGGTGTCCTATTTTTCATGTAGAAATATATAGGGCTTTAACACAGGGCAGTAACTACATCTAGACACATACTTAAGGGAAACTAATATGGCATTATTCAGTGAAGGGTGTGTCTATAACTTGGCTGCAAATGACCTACTGACGTGTATGCTAACTCTATTCAGCTTGTGTCAATAAGTCAGCAAAGAATGTTCCGCCAATACATATTTAATAACACGTATACAAGTTTTACTGGCTACACGTGTCAAATGGAAAGCATAGTCCTTTCTCATTTCTATAGCTTCATAATAGTTAATACAATACTCTAAAATGTATGTATTAAACATGAAATATCCACTGATCTTGCGCATTTGGTGTATCACAGCTAAATATTCTTGTCTTTTTTTTTTTTCTCTGTAAAGGAAAAGATCTCTGTGAACAAACTGTAAGCTATCAGGAGTCTACTGTGAATGGATGTGATAAGATCTCTTTCTTATTGAAGATGAAAGGTGATGTGGCATTACACTTGAAAGCAGTACACGATTGTAGAAGGAATCTAAGGCCCCGTTCACACGGGGAGCGGAAGGGCGGATTTTGGCACCGAGTGGCATTCTCGGGCCAAAATATGCCTGCCACGACTTTGGAGGCTTCCAACAGTCGCGGCTTCCCAATCCAGAGTAGGCTCAAATGAATGGGCCTAGTCCGGAGGGTGCTGCTGCGAGGCGGATGTTGCGGCTCAACGAGCCGCAGAATCCGCCTGAAGAAAGGGCAGCTCAGTCTCATAGACCACCATTGTGAGGGGGCAGACTATGACGTGGATTCTGCACCATAATCCGCCCCCTCTGTGCCCGTGTGTACTAGCCATAAGATAATTACATGTTAAAAGTTTACTTAGTTCTATCTTTCAGATATTAGCTTGGTGAGGGTCCTACTCCCAGCAATGCTTTAGATCAGCTGTTTGAAGAAGGCACTCTAGAAAGCACTGCATCAATGAATCTGACCTGCAATGCTAGACATTGCCACTACTAAGATTGGGGTTCTACGTTGAGGTTTTTTGTTTTAGTTTTTGAAGCCAAAATCAGAAGTGGATTGAATAAAAGAGGAGTAGTATCAGCTATCTCATACAGTTTCTCCCTCTAATGACCCAAACCTGAACATGGAACCAAAGCCTCAAAGTATGGAGCATTCCCTGGTAATCAATAAAGGGCACAAGGCACTTCCCGCTGCCTCTTCAAACCGATCATGTCTAGAGCCAAACCTCTATCAGTTACAAAGACCCTGATAAACCCTTAAAACACAACCAAAAGTGACTCTTGATGAGATGAGTGAAACCTCTGAGATTACTTCCCAAAATTGCATTAGAAAAAGGGTGGTCTTCTCAAAAAAGATGGCTATTATGGAAACCTAAAAATCTGTCTCAGAAAATGTGATATGTGTAAGAGTGTGGTCTTCTCAAGGAGGTTTCACTGTAGTTTATATATTAGCACAGACCTGGGCAAAGCACGGCCCCCGGGCCATATCCGGCCCTCTGACTGATTCAGACCGGCCCGCACAGCTTGTCTAGGGAGGCGTGTCTAGGGGGTGTGTCTTAGTGCCGGCAGGACAGTGCAGGAAGATGGAGACATGTGGTGTGTGTCATAAGGTACTGGGGAATGTGAGATGCAGGGGGGAGAGTGTGTATCTGTCTGTCTGTGTCTGTATGTGTGTGTCTATATGTGTCTGTCTGTATGGGTGTGTGTGTCTGTATGTGTGTCTGTCTATGTCTGTATGTGTGTCTCTGTGTCTGTCTGTGTTTGTATCTGTATGTGTGTGTCTGTATGTGTCTGTCTATATGTGTCTGTCTGTCTGTCTATCTGTATGTGTGTGTCTCAGTAACCTAGGGGCAGAGATGGAAGGGGAATGTTATACTAGGGCAGAGATGGCAGATGGAGGGGGGACATGAAATTGGGCAAATGAAGGGGGGATATGAAACTGAGGGAGACATGGAGGGGGGGACATGAAACTGGTGGTAGATGAAGAGGGCACTTAAACTGGGGGGACATTAAAACGGGGACAACTGGAGGGGGCATTAAACCATGGAAGTAGGTGAAGGGGGACCTGTCTGCCTCTAGTTGCCCCCAGTTTAATGTCACCCTCCAGCTACCCCAATGGTTTAATGTCTGCTTCCAGCTTCCCGATTTTAATGTCCCCCTCTAGTTGCCCCCAGTTTCATGTCCCGCTCCAGCTGTCAATTTATTGTCCCCCTCCAACTACCCCCACTGTTTAATGTCCCCCTCCAGCTGTCCCAGCCTCATGTCCCCTCTAGTTTCCACCAGTTTAAACTGGGGCACCAGGAGAGGGACTTAATACTGTGGGGCAGTTGGAAGGAAACATGATAATGTGGGGGCATATAATGTACAGGTGACTGTAGGAGGATTATAGTTTGTGGGGGCACATGGAAAGATGATTGCGAATGGGCGGAGTCAACATAGAAGTGGGTGGAGTTTCAATTTCTTATGCGGCCCCATGGGAAAATTAATTGCCCACCCCTGTATTAGCAGAAAATACTGTGAATAATTATCTTTACATTTCATGTTGCTCCACTCAAATAAACAATTTTACTAGATTAGTACAGTATACATAAATGTATCAGAATGCTTTTATTAGTAAGAACATATTAGAAGTTATGAAGACATAATAAGCAACAATATTCACCTTTGGAAATACCTCAGTAATGTAATATTCTTTTGAGGAGAGAGAATCAACTTTCTCAGTACTTCTTACAGTGGCTTGCAAAAGTATTCATACCCTTGAACTTTTTCACATTTTGTCACCTTATGACCACAAAATTAAATGTATTGTAAACATGGGACCTTCTGATTAGGCTTGTCACTACATAAGTCAGGAATACATATCCAGAGGTACCAGTGCAAATGTCCAGTTTAATTGGGTACAGTTAATACATGGCAACTTCTTCCTTAAAGCAAAGAATACAAAAGGTAATATAAATTGTCCTTAATTTCAGGGGCATAGAAACAGTTCAAAGGAACTTCTCACCAGTGCAGTTGGTATGGTTTCAGTGTGTCCTTCACACAGTGCAGTGTCCTTAGCAGCTGAGCAGGCTCTGTTCCAGGAGATAGCCGTACCACATGGTTCTCTGCCAGCTTTATCTTTATTAATGGCTGTAAACACCTTGGGCACCAAGTTCAGGTTAGTAACACCAGGACCTGCAGTAAGTCCCAAATCCCAGACCCAAACTCCAGCCACTACCTCACTGATACTAGCCACCTCAGTGGCAGATACATGCCATCCACAATCTTACCCTCTGTCTGCTTACGATATTTTATTAATGATGTCAAGTGATAGACCAACACAAAGTAGCAGATAATTGTGAAGTGGAATGAAAATGATACATGGTTTTCAAAATTTTAATAAAATAAAATCTAAAAAGTATTCAGTCCCCCTATATCAATACTTTGTAGAGCCGCCTTACAGCTACCTCGCCCTATGACCTGAAGTAGTGACCTTTTCCCCTCACACCTTCTCCAATCTCTGTCGCCTACTGTCATGACTTACCTTGCTAAAATATTGAATCTCTCTCTCTTTTCTGGAATTTTTCCATCCTCTTTCAAACATGCTGTTATAACCCTGCTATTGAAAAAATCCTCCCTTGACCCATCCTGTGTTGCTGACTATCATCCTGTCTCTAACGTCCACTTCATCTCCAAAATCTTGTAAGGCCTGGTCTCTACTCGTTTAATGCACTACCTCTCTGCTAACTCTCTTCTTGATCCTTTACAAATGTAAAGCAGAGTTAGGTAATAAAAACATATCCCAGGCTTTGAGCATCCCAAGGAGCACTGTTCAATCGATCATCCGAAAATGGAAAGAGTATTCTACAGCTGTAAACCTACCAAGACATGGCCGTTCACCTACACTAACAGATCGAGCATGGAGAGCAGTGGTCAAAGAAGCAGCCAAGAGGCCCATGGTCACGCTGGAGGAGCTGCAGAAATCCACAGCTCAGGTAGGAGAATCTGTCAAAAGGACAACTATAAGGGCCCCTTCACACGACTGATACGCTGGCTGCTTTAGAACGTGTAAACGTTCCGTAGCAGCAGCGTCTAAAGCAGATCGCATTGTTTTCTATGGGAGCCGGCAGACGCGCGCTCGCCATAGAAATGAATGGGTTGCTTTTTCCATTCATTTCTATGGGGAGCGCACGTATGCCGGCTCCCATAGAAAACAATGGGAACTGCTTTAGACGCCGCTGCTACAGAACGTTTACACGTTCTAAAGCAGCCAGCATATCAGCCGTGTGAAGGGGCCCTAACTTATGCACTACATAAATCTAGCCCTTATGGAAAAGTGTCAAGAAGAAAACCGTTGTTGAAAGAAAGACATAAGAAATGTTGTTTGCAGTTTGCCCCAAGCCACATAGGCAACACAGGAAACATGTGGAAGAAGGTGCTCTGATCAGATGAGACCAAAGTTGAACTTTTTGGCCTAAATGCAAAGCACTATGTGTGGCGGAAATGGCATGCTGCTCATCAACCTGAACACACCATCTCTAATGTGAAACATAGTGGTAGCAACATCATGTGGGAATGTTTTTCTTTAACAGGGATAGGGAAACTGGTCAGAGTTGATGGGATGGATGGAGCTAAATACAGGACAATCCTTGAAGAAAACCTGTTGGAGGCTGCAAAAGACTTGAGACTGGGAAGGAGATTCACCTTCCAGCAAGACAATGGCCCTAAACATACAGCCAGAGCTACAGTGGAATGGTTTAGGTCAAATAATATTCATGTGTTAGAATGGCCCAGTCACAGTCCAGACCTAAATCCCATTAAGCATCTGTGGCAAGACATGAAAATTGTGGTCCACAGACACTCTCCAAAAAATGTGGCTGAGATTCAGTTATTTTGCAAAGAAGAATGGGCAATAATCTCAGCCCTGGTTCACATCTGTGTTCGGTATTCTGTTCGAGGAGTCCGCTTGGGGACACCCCCGAACGAAATACCAAACGCATTCACAAGCGGTGAGCATATGAAAGCACACAGACCCAATAGACTATAATTGGGTCTGTGTGTTTTTTGCGCAGTTTCTCAATAAACGAATAGTAAATGAAGTCCCTATATGGCTATGTGAACAGTAAAATAAAATAAAAAAGTTATGGAGAATGACCATAGAGTGAAGAAGTTAACTATCTCTTGGATCTGATCAAGCTGGTGTACTTAGCATCAACAATCATGTCATAGTGGCCTCTCAAAACAGTATAATATCTCATAACAGCCCCTCCACACAGTATTATGTACTATAGTGTCCCCTCCACACAGTATTTTGTCCCATAGTGGCCCCTCCACACAGTATAATGTCTCACAGTGGCCCCTTCACACAATATCATATGTCCCATCGTGGCCCCAACGGTGTTCATTGAAAATATTGAAAAAATTTGGGTTTAGCAGAACACAAAAGTTTTGGGATTCACCACCGACAAACTATTATTACATTCTGGGGTCTTTTCAGACCCCACAGTATAATGACCGGAGGCCTAGGGGAGTTGACAAACATAAAAAATAGTAGAACTTAGTTCTTATGGGCTCGACTTTTCAGTTATCTTCAATGACATTGCAGTCGTAGGTTACACCAGCATCATTAGGCGTCGTGCTGGAGTGGTGAATAACGGTGGTTTTTATGTTCGCTCACTTCCCCTGGGTCTTCGATCATAATTCTCTGGGGTTTGAAGAGAGTATAATAATAGCAGTATTTGTCAGGTGCTACTTGCCGATCCCAGCTCCAGCATACAGCCGCCTCCCCTAATCCTTCTTCCTTTCAGAAGGTCCCAGCGACATGATATGTGATGCATGGGGCTCCCTGAAGGGCAAAAGGGGAAGCAGAGGTGGCAGTGAGCAGGAAGGAGGATTGGCAAGTAAATACTGCCCATTACCTGCTAGAGTTATGGCCTATTTAAAAAAAGAAAAAAGCAGCAGGTTGCGGACCCTGTGGCATCCGCTACGGCTGCTACAGTAGTACTGTGTCTATTAATTCTGAACCTAAAAGCAGCATTTGCATGTACTGGTATGTTAGAGAACCTCCATTCTTGTTATAGCCATTGAACCCAGAGGTAGCCCACATAGATCAGCTGTTTCAGCAGGTACCAAGTAATGCAGAGACCTGAGCTGGAAGCACAGCTCTGTTCTCTGGGTACTAGCTATAGCGGCTCAGCTCCAACTTATTTGAAAGCTCATCTGCATTAGCACAGTCCAGCCACTACAAAGAGAATGGAGTTGTTGTGCCATTGTGGGCTGACTGGTGACGGTGCAAGCCCTTATAAATATGATAGTGTTCATACTGTATATTCTAAGAGTAAGTAATCAAAATCTGTTAAGCTGGATAATGATAATCACCACCTGTACTAGAATATATGTACAATTACAGATGGTGGGACTATGTGGGCACTCACTATTATATTTATTGATATAAACCAAGCTCACACTTGTATGGTCCTGACAGATCTTCAAGGATGGTTTCAGTCAAATCCTGAACCAAAGCCATATCCTGTTAAAGGCTTGAATAGTGCACTAAAAGTGATTAAAGGGCTTACAGAATTAAGGTCCTGGGCTCTGTATGTAAATACTCTCCATTTTTATGCAAGAAAAATATTTTCTAATTTATAGTTAGGTTATTTGATGTATCATAAGTCACTGCAAACCTAATGCATCCATTTGCTATCCATATTGCTCTAGGACGCCCACCTACTCTGAGAATGATGGGGCTGCATTACTAGTAGGACTTTTCTCTCTGCATTGTTTGGGCAGAAACCCGTTGGACCCCATTATAGTCTTAGGTCTCTGTTTTTGGGTTTTCACTCCAAGTGAACCTGAAGAACGAAAACACAAGCACAGATGTAAACCTAGCCTTAGTGTGCCTGTAAGCTGCAGTCATATCTTCATATGATTTAACCTGTCTCATGCCTGTCACGTGTCTGCAATATAAATGAACTGAACAATATTGAGAGTCTTCAGTAGTTGATACCTTTTTTAATGGCTAACTAAAATGATGACAGATTGCAAGCTTTTGGGATTTCTTAGGTCCCTTCCCCAGGCATAGTTTAAACACAATTTCTGAAGGAAGCATATTTATGCAAAAAGAGACACAGACACACAGAATTAGAATGTTTGGTGGGAGAGTAGATGGTAATTGGTACACACAAGTAAACAAATCATCAGTTCATAAGGCCCTTATCAGTTCAAAGAGTGGCCTTTATGGTTGCATTGATTAGTGATTTGAGGGCTTGTTCCTGTAGAAGGCCATAAACCCATGTGACAGATTCAAACCCCTCCAGAGTGTGTCAAACAAAGTCATAAGCCTATATTCATATAATTTCCTCTCTTTTTTGGATTTGAAGCTTCCCCTTAAAACCAAAATTTTCATGTCATTGATGATATTATGATCTTGATTGCAAAACTGTTTTAGCATGGGGAGGTCCATTCTCTGCTCTGTAATTGTGTGGCGGTGTGAATTCATCCGCATTCTAACTACTGAAGACTCTCAATTTTTTATATTTCATATCCACTGGCTAACACGGTACAAAGATATTTTTCTATATAAAATGAACACGGCAACAGCCACATAAAACCAAATACATTTTTCTGTTGATAAGAGTACAGTGTTAAGTTACAGATAACATTAATAAAACAGAAGTTGCACTAAAGCAGTAAAAATGTTATTTGCCCCACCACCAACTTTAGATCCATCTGTTGGGGATATATTTAAAGGGACACGTCTCCAATGACCACAATCCTAGTAATATGCCATGGCTTTATGACACAGGAATAATCCTATATACCTCTTCTGTTCATGAATTTCTGGAGACTAAAAAAAAGGTTCATTGAACCCAGGGCTTATTTGTAAGGTTCTAAAGTCTATAAGGTCACAGAACAAATGTATTATATAGTTCAATGGCCAGTCGTACATGTCTGTGAGAGGATGTTCTTAGGAAGTGAAGATTCTAATAATACGTTATGGGTCTATTACAGTAAAAGATTGGCAATAAGCAATACTCGTAAGGGTGCTTCTATGCAATGCACCATGTGGAGACTTTTATATAGGGCTGAGATTATATGGTGCATTTCTACTCAAGAACTGCATTCAGCTTTTAATATCTGCCTCAAAATCAGCACCAAATTCCTCTGTGAATATAACCTTAAAGAGGTATTCCCATGTACAAAATTATTTTTAAATAAGTAGAAAATTAAAAGTTAAACATTTTTGCAAATATTAGTATTAGATTTTCTCTAAATATCTTGTGGTCACAGTCTCGTTGTCTTGATCGGTTGCCAGTGGATACGACCATGAATGCAGGAACTTTCTAAAGTTAGAAAATCAGCAATGATTTCTTTATTGTTACTGAAATACACTCACCGGCCACTTTATTAGGTACCTGTCCAACTGCTCGTTAACACTTAATTTCTAATCAGCCAATCACATGGCGGCAACTCAGTGCATTTCGGCATGTAGACATGGTCAAGACAATCTCCTGCAGTTCAAACCGAGCATCAGTATGGGGAAGAAAGGTGATTTGAGTGCCTTTGAACGTGGCATGGTTGTTGGTGCCAGAAGGGCTGGTCTGAGTATTTCAGAAACTGCTGATCTACTGGGATTTTCACGCACAACCATCTCTAGGGTTTACAGAGAATGGTCCGAAAAAGAAAAAACATCCAGTGAGCGGCAGTTCTGTGGGCGGAAATGCGTTGTTGATGCCAGAGGTCAGAGGAGAATGGCCAGACTGGTTTGAGCTGATAGAAAGGCAACAGTGACTCAAATAGCCACCCGTTACAACCAAGGTAGCCAGAAGAGCATCTCTGAACGCACAGTACGTCGAACTTTGAGGCAGATGGGCTACAGCAGCAGAAGACCACACCGGGTGCCACTCCTTTCAGCTAAGAACAGGAAACTGAGGCTACAATTTGCACAAGCTCATCGAAATTGGACAATTGAAGATTGGAAAAACGTTGCCTGGTCTGATGAGTCTCGATTTCTGCTGCGACATTCGGATGGTAGGGTCAGAATTTGGCGTCAACAACATGAAAGCATGGATCCATCCTGCCTTGTATCAACGGTTCAGGCTGGTGGTGGTGGTGTCATGGTGTGGGGAATATTTTCTTGGCACTCTTTGGGCCCCTTGGTACCAATTGAGCATCGTTGCAACGCCAAAGCCTACCTGAGTATTGTTGCTGACCATGTCCATCCCTTTATGACCACAATGTACCCAACATCTGATGGCTACTTTCAGCAGGATAATGCGCCATGTCATAAAGCTGGAATCATCTCAGACTGGTTTCTTGAACATGACAATGAGTTCACTGTACTCCAATGGCCTCCACAGTCACCAGATCTCAATCCAATAGAGCATCTTTGGGATGTGGTGGAACGGGAGATTCGCATCATGGATGTGCAGCCGACAAATCTGCGGCAACTGTGTGATGCCATCATGTCAATATGGACCAAAATCTCTGAGGAATGCTTCCAGCACCTTGTTGAATCTATGCCACGAAGAATTGAGGCAGTTCTGAAGGAAAAAGGGGGTCCAACCCGTTACTAGCATGGTGTACCTAATAAAGTGGCCGGTGAGTGTATCTTCTGATACATGTAGTGTCACTGCCTGATAACCCAACTACAATAAGAAAATCATAGCTGGGTTTCTGATGAGTCCCAGACCATAGAAAGTTTCTGCATTAGTGGTCGTATCCATGGCAACCGATCAAGATAACAGACTGTCACCACTAAGAAAGTTAGAGAAAATCTTTAAAAGTTTGCAGAATTTTTAATTACTTATATTTGCAAAAATGTTGAACTTTTAATTATCTACAAACTAGCATCTGCCCGCGACTTCGTCTGCGGGTCAGTGTTAGCGCTGAGCCGCGTACATGTAGGCAATTGTTGGAGGTTATGGTACGCTGTGCCTCGGCCACCTCCCCTACCGCGGTACCCCCTTTTCCCCCACTACCTTCCCCTCCCGTGGCAACCCCATCCCCTCTCATCCTCAACACTGAAGTCCGACTCACCCCCCTTCCCACTCGGCCTCCGTTTCTGCGGTGAACCCCGTGCCTACCTCTGGGCCCCCCTTCTGCGGAACCCCCTACCCTTGCGGCGGCCTGCACCCCAACCCCCCCTCCCATGGCCCCCCTTCCACCCTCACTCCCCAGGCCTCTTTCCCCCGGCGCCCTCCTCACTCCCCCCCCCGGTGCCCGCTCTCGCGTATTCCACTTCCCCCTCCCCTACGGCATCTCCTCCCACGCTTCCCCCTGCCTCCCATCCCGGACCCCCTGTCACCCTGTTTCCTCAGCCCCCCACTACCTCTCCTTCCTCAGCACCCCACTTTCGCGGAACCCCCCGGCCCAAGCTTGGCTGAACACGGCAGTGTCCCGGCGTACTCACCGAAAAGCCATAGCTGATACACTGGGCACGAGGCTGGAAACTCCGGCTGTATGTGCGGACCTCTCCCGAGCGAGTGAGCGCCACCATCTTCATTAGTTTACAGCCCAAGCCGATAGCTCCGCCCACACTGCAGCGCGAGCCAATCCGCTGACTTCTCAAGGGCCTGGGATGACGTCATCTCAGGTCCTTAAGCGGATACCGGAGTGAACATCGGTGTAATTTACCGTGAAGTCCGGTGGGGTAGGGCTCTACAAAGTAGCCTATGTTTCATTCCAGGACCCAAGGTAAGTATATGCAAAATTTCACGCAAATCCGTTCGGACGTTTAGACGTGATTAGGGAACAAACATCAACAACAGCGAGTGCTGAAATCCACTGACAATGGTTATATCAGTGAGGCTAAGAATCAAGGAGCTGCAACCTTCTATTGGTTAATACCAATCATGTGATGTGCTGCAGAGGAAGGTTCTTGATGTGGAAGCTAGTGGTGCTATGATAGTTTCTACAGTAGAATGGAGTGAGTAAAATAAGATGCTGTCTGGTATGCTGTGGATCCAGAATGTAGCGCTGCCTCCTGTGATTGTATCACCCACAGTGTCCCCATTAAACCACGTGGGTTAGAGTTGTATTTAGGAGACTAGAAACAGCAAAAACGACAATTTTGGCGACAAGTTCCACATTAAGAGTGCCAGAAACAGCATAAATGGAACAAAAAAATCATAAAACGTAACTTTTAATTACAATATGCTAAAAAAAGGCACCTATATATGTATACACATACCTCCCAACCGTCCCGATTTCTGCGGGACATTCACGATTCCGGTGACGTGTCCCGCGGTCCCGGTTGGAGGGAGGTATGTCCCGATTTCATGAAACTGGGGGCAAAGATGGAGGGGGGACATGAAACTGGGGGCAGATGAAGGGTGTATATGAAACTGGGGGAGAGATAGAGGGGGAACATATAATTTACGGGTGACTGTAGGAGGATTATACTGTGTGCGGGCACATGAAAAATTAATGAGAATGGGCGGAGTCAACACAAAAGTTGGGAGATATGTATACATATGTATGACATATTTATACAGGTGCCTTTTTATCATATGATTGTAATTAAAAGTTAAATTTTATGATTTTTGTTACATTTATTCTGTTTCTGTTGCATTTAAGACAGGAATATCTGGACCATACTGCACCCCAAAATGGTGAGGTGTATGGTGTGTTAGCTACAACGGGCTGGCAGGCCACCACATAGCCCAACTATCACTGCAGGAGCTGATGCTGCTCCATTCTAGACTACTATACTTGCTTCTGTGAATATGTTGAGAACAGTAGGTCCTAAAGAGCCAAAACCAGATCTAAAACCTTGTCGCGCCTATTTTGCCAAAGTTGGTGCAGATTGGCCTCATTATTTGGCTGTGCATAAATTAGGCCTCATTCACATGTGTGTTCTGGTATCCATTTGGGGAGTCTGCTTGGGGACCCCCCGAACAGAAACCAATACGCATTAAAAAGCAATGGCTGATTTGTGTTTCTCTAATATTTTTAGCTAAAATCAAAACCTACCTACTACACTACATCGATTATTTTGTTCTTATTCCTGCCTTGCTGGATTGTATAAAATAAATAATTTATTATGGGTTATGTACAGTGTTGGCCAAATGTATTGGCACCCCTGCAATTCTGTCAGATAATACTCATTTTCTTCCAGAAAATGATTGCAATCACAAATTCTTTGGTATTATTAACTTAATTTAATTTATCTTCAATGGAAAACCACAAAAAGAATTGTCAAAAAGCCAAATTGGATATAATTCCACACCAAACATAAAAAGGGGGTGGACAAAAGTATTGGCACTGTTTGAAAATCATGTCATGCTTCTCTAATTTGTGTAATTAACAGCACCTGTTACTTACCTGAGACACCTAACAGGTGGTGGCAATAACTAAATCACACTTGCAGCCAGTTGAAATGGATTAAAGGGGCTCTATCAGCAAAATCATGCTGATAGAGCCCCACATATGCATGAATAGCCTTTAAAAAGGCTATTCAGGCACCGTAAATGTTAAATGAAACTACCCCCCAGTTTTAAAATAATAACCTAAAAAAGAAAGTGCTCTACTTACCGAACGTGCACGCTGGGCGGGCATTCAGGGTGTGTCTTCTTCTTCCTCCACACCTCTTCTTCCTCCGATGTCCTCCGGTCCCGTCCTCCTCCGGCACTCGCGAACGGACTTTGATAAAAAAAAATGACCCGAGCGCATGCGCAGTAGCCGTAGTAGAATCCGCATGCTACTGCGCATGCGCCCAGGTCATTTTTTTTTTATCAAAGTCCGTTCGCGAGCGCCGGAGGAGGACGGGACCGGAGGACATCGGAGGAAGAAGAGGCGGGGATGAAGATGAAGACACACCCTGAATGCCCGCCCAACGTGCACGTTCGGTAAGTAGAGCACATTCTTTTTTAGGTTATTATTTTAAAACTGGGGGGTAGTTTAATTTAACATTTGGTGGATAAAAAACCTTAATAGTCTTTTTAAAGGCTATTCACGCATATGTGGGGCTCTAGCAGCATGATTTTGCTGATAGAGCCCCTTTAAAGTTGACTCAACCTCTGTCCTGTGTCCTTGTGTGTACCACATTGAGCATGGAGAAAAGAAAGAAGACCAAAGAACTGTCTGAGGACTTGAGAAGCAAAACTGTGAGGAAGCATGAGCCATCTCAAGGCTACAAGTCATCTCCAAAGACCTGAATGTTCCTGTGTCTACCGTGCGCAGTGTCATCAAGAAGTTTAAAGCTCATGGCACTGTGGCTAACCTCCCTAGATGTGGTCGAAAAAGAAAAATTGACGCAAGATTGTGCGGATGGTGGATAAAGAACCTTGACTAACATCCAAACAAGTTCAAGCTGCTCTGCAGTCCGAGGGTACAACAGTGTCAACCCGTACTATCCGTCGGTGTCTCAATGAAAAGGGACTGTATGGTAGGATGCCAAGGAAGACCCCACTTCTTACCCAGAGACATAAAAAACCTAGGCTGGAGTTTGCTAAAACTTACCTGAGAAAGCCAAAAACGTTTTGGAAGAATGTTCTCTGGTCAGATGAGACAAAAGTAGAGCTTTTTGGGAAAAGGCATCAACATAGAGTTTACAGGGAAAAAAAAGAGGCCTTCAAAGAAAAGAACACGGTCCCTACAGTCAAACGTGGCGGAGGTTCCCTGATGTTTTGGGCTTGCTTTACTGCCTCTGGCACTGGACTGCTTGACCGTGTGCATGGCATTATGAAGTCATTATGAAGTCTGAAGACTACCAACAAATTTTGCAGCGTAATGTAGGGCCCAGTGTGAGAAAGCTGGGTCTCCCTCAGAGGTCATGGGTCTTCCAGTAGGACAATGACCCAAAACACACTTCAAAAAGCACTAGAAAATGGTTTGAGAGAAAGCACTGGAGACTTCTAAAGTGGCCAACACTGTATATATATGCCAAAAAAGTGAAAATTGGCTCGGCCTTTAAGGTGTAATAAGGTTGTCCTCGGCTCTGAGACATTCCCATAACTCTGAATATGTAAAACGCTACTTGGCTTTGCTACATCGTACAGATGTACTATCACAATGGACGTTATCAGGACCCTGTTATTTATGCTCCAGGAAGGGTCGAGCCCCAGTACTTCTTGAACTGCCTGTATTGTACTAGAGCAACACTTTCCAAGTGAAGACCCACAAACCGCAAAGGGGATAAGAAAAAACATAATTTATCTGTGTAACACATGCTGCAAAAATCCTAGCCTATGCATGAAAGATTGTTTCAGATTAATTTTATTTGTCCTGGTATATCATTTCCTTAAACCATGCACTCCGCACAGTTACCTTTTAACCGCTTTAATTTCCATAAAATAAATTAATGAAATAGCTGTGAGGTCCAAATACTCATTATACCCATTGATAAATTTCTTAAGGGGTCTAGTTTCCATCCTGAGGTCATTAGTTGTTTTTTTTCCTCACTATTCTTATACTTCACAAGCACTGCAAATACAGCGTGGCGCCCGAAAACTATTTCTGCAAAACCTGCCCTAAAAATAGTATTCTATCCCTTCTGTCTTGCTCTGTGCCAAGACAGTAGTTTAATATCCACATGTGGGACATTTCCAGAGTTGGGACAAACTACTTAGCAAATTGCAAGCATTTTCTACTTTAACCCCTTTGGAAATGAAAAAAATGGGGTTAAAGCAACATTTATTTGGAAAATATATCATATTACAAATGTACTACCTAATTCTGTGAATTACCTGTGGGGTCAAAATGCTCACTAAATGACTTGATGAATTTCTTGAGGGGTCTAATTTCCAAAATGGAATCATATGTTGGGAGTTTCCAATATTCCAAGACTCAGAGGCTCTTCAAATGAGACATGGTTCCTGAATATTATTACAGTACTAATCCACCTTCCAAAAAGTGTTCTGTGCTATGTGTGACCACACAGCAGTTTGCATGCACATGTGGAACATGTCCATAGTTCTTAACAAATTGTGAGTGCATAGCCTCCTTTAAATCCTTATGAAAATAACGAATATGGGGCTAAAGCAACATCTTATAAGGAAAAAAAGGAATTTTTCATTTTCACATCCTAATGGTAAAAATTTCTGTGAAACAGCTTTGGGGTGTCTTTTTTTTTGGGTGGGAGGGGTCCACTGTTCTGATTCCTCAGTGAGTCTGCAAATGCAACATGGCACCTGAAAATTATTGCCGTAAAATATCTTAAGATATTGTTGGATGCATTTTCTCCTTTAACCACTTGAGAATGTGTAAATTGTAGGGTTATATGAATTATATTCTCATTTACCAGAGATACATTAAAGACCCTGATGTTTGCCCTGATTCACTTTCGACTTGACTACTGTAACTCCTTACTAATCGGTCTTTCATTACTAGACTCTCCCTTCTACAATCTATTCTGAATGCAGCAGCCAGGCTCATCTATCAGTCTAAACACTATAGAGATGCCTCCACTTCATGCCAGTCATTATATTGGCTGCCTATTCATTACAGAATACAATATAAACTTATCACCTTCATTCACAAGGCTCTCCATAATGCTGTTCTTCCCTACATTTCCTCCCTCATCTCTATCACCCAACCTGTGCTCCCTGTTCACTGACCTAAGACTAACATTCTCTATTATCAGAAACTCCCACTCACATATCCAAGACTTATCCCGAGTTGCACCACTTCTTTAGAATGCTCTACCCCGGACAATCAGATTAACTCCCAATTTCTACAGCTTCAAGCGCAAACTAAAGAAATGTCTTTTCAGAGAGGGCTATCAAAATTCCTAAGGAACCCTCCTCTGTTCATGCTCCCACAGGATATGATGCCGGGTGACGGTGTGTAATGTAAGTAACCTCTATCACAAAAATGTCTGGACCACTGTGTAAGCAATGGCACCTTCGATGCCGCCCCTGCTATCCCTTGTGTCACCCCCTGTACCTCTTAGATTGTAAGCTCTTGCGAGCAGGGCCCTCAATAAAATTGTGTGACTTGACTATTTCTCTGTATTTATCTTTTTTGTCTGTACTTGAACCCTACATTTTGTAAAATGCTGCGGAAAATGTTGGTGCTATAAAATGTGGGGAAGGTAGCTCGGTAGAAGCAGTGGTGTCGACCCAAACAGTCAAAAAACAGGGGTACAAAATACGCAGCAAACAGGTTTATTTAGAAAAGCAGAAAAATTAAATAAACCTTGACTTCAGGCACAAAATGAGCAAAACAAAATACAGCCTTAACTTCAGGCAAAACCAAAATAAAATCCTGCTCATCTGAGCTACTAACTAAACAGAAATGTTAACCTAACTATACTATGTGTGGCTTACTACCAGCCACACGAACAAAACAAGAACAACTTTGTCTCACTGGACTCAGGGTTACAGGACAGACCCACACACCTCCTTTCACTCCCTGGATCTGCAATAGAATGCAGAATCTGCAGCCTTTTTCTGGCCCAGTAACGAGCCAAGGACTCACACCTGGAGCTGAGGCCTACTAAAGACCCACACATAAATCCAAGTTCAGGGGGCACCATGCCTCCAACATTACTGACAGTGAACACCATCCTGACTTTGCTGAAGGTATTCAGTGTGGTGTATGGGGCCTCCTAGAGGCAGAAGAGGAAGTGGAGGCTGCTGTGAGCAGGAGCGGGGATCAGTAAGCAGGATTTTAGAGTAATTGTAAGGTGAGGTTTGCCTGGTGGTTTCATTTGGACCAAATGATAAAACTTTCTTTTTTATAGTGAGCATCCACACATTTTATAATGAGCTAGGCCAAGAGGAGGTGAGGAAACATAGTGTTACTCACCTCTCCTGGGCATAAGAGGGGGTCTTCGGCCCTCTTAAATGACATAAGAGAATGCTGTAACCTGTGATTGAGCCTCAACGGTCATGTGGGTCACACAGGCATCATGATGCATAAGGACACTGGTGTCAGTAATGTATTATAATAATTTGTGGGTGGTATAATTATTTCTGGTTCAAACACAAAAATTTTAACTCGTGAATATTGTAGGGGCCACTGTGGGACACTAATACTGTGTGGACGGCCACTATTCTGTGTGTAGTGGTCACTGTGGGATATTATACTGTGTGCACTATGGTACACAATTCTTAAAGTGGTCAAACTTTGGAGGGGCCTGGGACGTGGCAGCCTACAAGTCTATAGCTTTTACTATATGGGGGCCAGTAAAGGAGGCAGCAAACTGTGGAGGGTAATGAGAAGACAGTATACAGCGTGGGGTGTAATCGGAAGCTTTAGATTATGTAGGCCAGAAAAGGAGACATTAGGCCAGGTTCACATGGTGTGTTTTGGACTGGATTTGGAAGTGGAGGCCACCTCAAAATCCGGTCAAAAAAACGGCTAGCTGCGACTGCAATGGCTAGGCGCATTGCATCGGCATTCTGCTCCAGATTAGGCCCAAATGAATGGGCCTAGTCGGGAGGGAGTGTTTGCGCCGTGGACTCTGAGGCGGATGGCGCCTCAAGAAAGGACGTCGCTTCTTTTTTCCGTGAGCGGGAACAAACTGCTCACGGAACAAGGAACCCATTGAATTCAATGGAAGGCGGTTTTTTGAGCTGGATTTTGACGCGGATTCCACATCAAAAACCTGACCAAAAAACCCAGAATGAACCCGACCTTATATCGTGTGGGGGGCCTGTGAAGGGAGCGTTGTACTTGAGATAGGGCAAGTAAAGAGAGTGTTATACTGTGTGCAGGGGCGTAACTACCGCCGTAGCAGCAGAGGCAGTTGCCACAGGGCCAGGGACATTAGGGGGCCTGGTGACAGCCGCTACCACTGCGTTTTTTTTTTTTTTTAAATAGGCCGTTATCAGCTGGAGTTACTCCAGCCGATAACGGGCCCTATTTACTTACCGATCCTGGCTGGGCCAGGATCGGTAAGTGAAACCTCGGGCCCCACAAAGACTATTATTATACTCGGAGGTCTTTTCAGACCCCCGAGTATAATGATCGGAGGCCCGGGAGAGGTAAGAAACATAAAAAACACTGTTACTTACCTCTCCATGATCCGGGCAGGCCTCAGGTATAGTTGTCTGACGTCTCTGACGTCACATGAACCCGGCCTGTGTCCCGGATCATGTGACGTCCGACATCATTGAAGAAGGGCGACAGCGGAGGCCGACAGCGTCGGAGCCGGGGGACAGGTAAGCAACAGTGGTTTTTTTATTCCCCCGGGTCTCTGATTACCGTATATACTCGAGTATAAGCCTAATTTTTCAGCCCAGTTTTTGTGCTGAAAAAGCCCCCCTCGGCTTATACTCGAGTCAGCAAAAAAAATAATAATTTTTTTTTTTTTTTAGATGGGAGGGTCTATGACCAGCCACAATATTAATGTATAGAATCTCCCATAAAATAGTGCAAAAGAAAAAAAAAAAAGATTTTAAAAACATAAAAGTTCTAAAACACTCCTTTTCCTAGAATACATACAAAAGTAGAAAATGACTGTGAAACACATACACATTAGGTATCCCTGTGTCTGAAAGTGCTCGGTCTACTGAATATAGGGGATCTGCAATGCTCCTGTTCCGTCAGGAAGGGGTTAATAGAAGCACTGAAGATATCCTATATTCAGCCAGACTGAATTCCAAGTGGGGGGGGAGAAAAAACCCAGTCCTCAAGCTCAGGGAAGGGGCAGACAGACAACCAAAACACCCCGTCACCTTTCCCAGCATCTACTGCACCCAAAAACTCTGACCATTTTAATTTTTGAAATTTTCCAGTAGCTGCTGCATTTCCCCCCCTAGGCTTATACTCGAGTCAATAAGTTTTCCCAGTTTTTTGTGGTAAAATTAGGGGGGTCGGCTTATATTCGGGTCGGCTTATACTCGAGTATATACGGTATTATACTCTGGGGTCTGAACAGACGCCAGAGTATAATAATTGTTTATGGGTGTCCACAGTGGAGCATAGTACTGTGTACTGGAGACACTATGGGGTACAATACTGCGTACAGGGGCCACTAAGGGACATAATACTATGTGCAGGGCCACTAAGCGACATAATACTATATGCAGGGCCACTAAGGGACATAATACTGTGTGCAGGGGCCACTATGGGGGATAATACTGTGTGCAGGGGCCACTGAGTGACATAATACTGTGTGCAGGGGCCACTATGGGACATAATACTATGTGCAGGTGCCGCTAAGGGACATAATACTATGTGCAGGTGCCGCTAAGGGACATAATACTGTGTGCAAGGCCACTAAGGGACATAATAGAGTGCGGAGGAGGGGGCCGGTCGAGGTCTGCGGCATCGGTCGGGGGGGGGGGGGGGATGTCAAAAGTTCGCCATGGGGCCCCACCATTCCAAGTTACGCCACTGACTGTGTGAGTCTGGTAAAAGGGGTGTTATACCAGATTGAGGCCAATAAAATGGTGGACCTGCTTAGATAACCCCACAAACTATATCGTTCATCAGGAACCATTAGATTTCAGACTTCTTGAGGATGCTCTTACACTGTCTTCCTCGCTGCACACGACAGTAGAGAAGCAGTGTGGTTCTTCCTGAGGTAACTAGATGTGAGAAGCGCAGGCTTTGTCGTGCTATTGACATCACCCCCCCCCCCACCCCCCCCCCGCTGTGTGGAGATGCGCGCTCACCACAAGAACTACCGCCCTGTCCTCATTCTGGAAGGGTCAGAGTGGCCGAGCCTCCCAGTCAGGCACATGATCTGGAGGGAGAAGGAAGGAGGAGGCGGGAGGGTCGGCTCTCAGTGCAGGAGAGGAGGGGCGCCATATTCACGTCAGGAGGGCTCCGAGAAAGTGAAAGGAAGCTGTACACAGCCTCAGCAGCAGTTCACTTCCCTTGTACTCACCGAAGCAATACACCGGTACCGGGCACCCGTACAGCTCCTCATACGGCGGGGATGTGAACCTGTTGGGCAGCTTACACTGTGAGTAGTCGTGTAGTGACTGGGCGGGCACACACTGACAGCTATGGGGCGCCCTGTCACTCCTTGTGTGGTGTTATATACTTGTATTACCTGTGCTTATCTACAGCAGACCTTCTACACAGAGCAAGGTTCATGGTGACGGCAGATGTCTTGTATGTGTATACAGTGTATGTGTGTGCCTGCAGGGTAAAGCTTATGTCCAGCCTGCAGCTGCTTCTTCTGTGTAGGGAATCTCACGATTGCATACATATATATATGGTAGGTATATCCAGCCGGATTTGGACTATCTGTGTTGCCTTTACTTCTAGTTTTGCTTTGCAAAGTACTAACCAAATTCTGAGGGTGTGACAGTGACATTCCCTGTATGGCTGGTGTTAGGCAGGGTGCAATGACTGGATACATTGGATTGTGACAGGTTGTCAGGTCAGGGATTCCACTAAACCAGTTATGATAAAATGTAGAATACTTCTCTGGTGAGTTGTAATGGTCTCTTACCTGGGTGATGTGAAGTATGAGGAAAGTTTCCTCCTAGAAATGTATGAAAGTCGTGTACTAATGTCTCTTTACCTGAGGGAAACTTTCTGGCAAATGATTATTTTAAAAAAATGTCAGCGAATGATCATTCACAATGTCTGTCAGAATCACATCTGTCCTGTTAGAAAATCTCAGCCATGGTTTGGTCAAAAATACAAGAGCTTGTCATGCCATTCTTCTGCCACTTAGTGCAAATTCAGTATTTTTTTTTTTAATTAGCCCCCTGTTTCTGGTGGGATCGTTTCTACAAACAGGCTCACAGATACACATGTATTAAACAGTACATAATGGCCCAATTGCATATTCTGAGTTTCTTATTTATCGTCATAGCAAATTGTTGCAGTATTGCAAAGGTGCAGTAGGCACTGCAATATAATTTCAGCATATGCATAAACCAACCCTAATGCCTCCTGCACATGAGTAAGTATAGTCTGGAAAATCTGAGTACTTCAGCCTCCGTACCAAATTCAGTCTAGGATATGTGGTCTAGATTTTCCACGCTGTATTTGCCTATGTGAGACCAAACAGTATGTCTGTTCAGGACTAAAACACAGCAGTCTTTTTGCAGCAAAAAATATGCAGTAAAGCTCCAAATGCTGCAGTTTTTGTTGCAGACTAACTTTATTCTATGCTCTGTAAAGACTGATACTTGCTGTGAAAATTTGTACAGTAGCTCACTTTCCGCACTGATTTTATGTGGCTTTTATCCACAGCATGCAAATAAGATATCTAGTACATAGTGAAATGCTGCAGTTTTTCTTCACTGAAATTCCACAGTATTTCAGACCCATGTGTACATACCCTTAGGGTTAGTTCACACGTTGGGGGCCCGCGCGGGTTTTGACAGAGAGAGACGCAGCGAGCTGCGTCTCTCTCTGGTCAAAACCCGCCTGCCGCGACCATGATGGACCGCGGCTTCCGCCTGAAGAAAGGACATGTCGCTTCTTTTCTCCGCTAGCAGCAGCCCGCCGCTAGCAGAAAAAAGAAGACCGGTGGTCTGCATAGACCACCATTGTAAAGGGGCGGATTTTGAAGCGAAATCCGCCCCTTTGTTCACATGTGAACGAGCCCTTAATATGCTATAAAAGACATCCAGTAAGGGCTATGGGTCACACAGTTTCTCAAAATGATGCTGTAACTTTATTTATTAGAGATGAGCGAACACTAAAATGTTCGAGGTTCGAAATTCGATTCGAACAGCCGCTCACTGTTCGAGTGTTCGAATGGGTTTCGAACCCCATTATAGTCTATGGGGAACATAAACTCGTTAAGGGGGAAACCCAAATTCGTGTCTGGAGGGTCACCAAGTCCACTATGACACCCCAGGAAATGATACCAACACCCTGGAATGACACTGGGACAGCAGGGGAAGCATGTCTGGGGGCATAAAAGTCACTTTATTTCATGGAAATCCCTGTCAGTTTGCGATTTTCGCAAGCTAACTTTTCCCCATAGAAATGCATTGGCCAGTGCTGATTGGCCAGAGTACGGAACTCGACCAATCAGCGCTGGCTCTGCTGGAGGAGGCGGAGTCTAAGATCGCTCCACACCAGTCTCCATTCAGGTCCGACCTTAGACTCCGCCTCCTCCGGCAGAGCCAGCGCTGATTGGCCGAAGGCTGGCCAATGCATTCCTATGCGAATGCAGACTTAGCAGTGCTGAGTCAGTTTTGCTCAACTACACATCTGATGCACACTCGGCACTGCTACATCAGATGTAGCAATCTGATGTAGCAGAGCCGAGGGTGCACTAGAACCCCTGTGCAAACTCAGTTCACGCTAATAGAATGCATTGGCCAGCGCTGATTGGCCAATGCATTCTATTAGCCCGATGAAGTAGAGCTGAATGTGTGTGCTAAGCACACACATTCAGCACTGCTTCATCAAGCCAATACAATGCATTAGCCAGTGCTGATTGGCCAGAGTACGGAATTCGGCCAATCAGCGCTGGCTCTGCTGGAGGAGGCGGAGTCTAAGGTCGGACCTGAATGGAGACTGGTGTGGAGCGATCTTAGACTCCGCCTCCTCCAGCAGAGCCAGCGCTGATTGGCCGAATTCCGTACTCTGGCCAATCAGCGCTGGCCAATGCATTCTATTAGCCCGATGAAGTAGAGCTGAATGTGTGTGCTAAGCACACACATTCAGCACTGCTTCATCACGCCAATACAATGCATTAGCCAGTGCTAATTGGCCAGAGTACGGAATTCGGCCAATCAGCGCTGGCTCTGCTGGAGGAGGCGGAGTCTAAGATCGCTCCACACCAGTCTCCATTCAGGTCCGACCTTAGACTCCGCCTCCTCCGGCAGAGCCAGCGCTGATTGGCCGAAGGCTGGCCAATGCATTCCTATGCGAATGCAGACTTAGCAGTGCTGAGTCAGTTTTGCTCAACTACACATCTGATGCACACTCGGCACTGCTACATCAGATGTAGCAATCTGATGTAGCAGAGCCGAGGGTGCACTAGAACCCCTGTGCAAACTCAGTTCACGCTAATAGAATGCATTGGCCAGCGCTGATTGGCCAATGCATTCTATTAGCCCGATGAAGTAGAGCTGAATGTGTGTGCTAAGCACACACATTCAGCACTGCTTCATCAAGCCAATACAATGCATTAGCCAGTGCTGATTGGCCAGAGTACGGAATTCGGCCAATCAGCGCTGGCTCTGCTGGAGGAGGCGGAGTCTAAGGTCGGACCTGAATGGAGACTGGTGTGGAGCGATCTTAGACTCCGCCTCCTCCAGCAGAGCCAGCGCTGATTGGCCGAATTCCGTACTCTGGCCAATCAGCGCTGGCCAATGCATTCTATTAGCCCGATGAAGTAGAGCTGAATGTGTGTGCTTAGCACACACATTCAGCTCTACTTCATCGGGCTAATAGAATGCATTGGCCAATCAGCGCTGGCCAATGCATTCTATTAGCTTGATGAAGCAGAGTGTGCACAAGGGTTCAAGCGCACCCTCGGCTCTGATGTAGCAGAGCCGAGGGTGCACAAGGGTTCAAGTGCACCCTCGGCTCTCCTACATCAGAGCCGAGGGTGCGCTTGAACCCTTGTGCAGCCTCAGCTCTGCTACATCAGAGCCGAGGGTGCGCTTGAACCCTTGTGCACACTCTGCTTCATCAAGCTAATAGAATGCATTGGCCAGCACTGATTGGCCAGAGTACGGAATTCGGCCAATCAGCGCTGGCCAATGCATCCCTATGGGAAAAAGTTTATCTCACAAAAATCACAATTACACACCCGATAGAGCCCCAAAAAGTTATTTTTAATAACATTCCCCCCTAAATAAAGGTTATCCCTAGCTATCCCTGCCTGTACAGCTATCCCTGTCTCATAGTCACAAAGTTCACATTCTCATATGACCCGGATTTGAAATCCACTATTCGTCTAAAATGGAGGTCACCTGATTTCGGCAGCCAATGACTTTTTCCAATTTTTTTCAATGCCCCCAGTGTCGTAGTTCCTGTCCCACCTCCCCTGCGCTGTTATTGGTGCAAAAAAGGCGCCAGGGAAGGTGGGAGGGGAATCGAATTTTGGCGCACTTTACCACGTGGTGTTCGATTCGATTCGAACATGGCGAACACCCTGATATCCGATCGAACATGTGTTCGATAGAACACTGTTCGCTCATCTCTATTATTTATCTTTCCATAAATGTAGCCAAATTAGGGCTTTTGCAGGATAACTAGTGTTTTAAAAAAAACATCAGTTTAAAGTATATATTACTTTTTGATTAAGGCTAAGGCCCCCACGTAGGGAGATGCAGTGGGAAAAAAACCACGGTGGAAATTTATCAAGGCAACATATTTTCACAGAAAGTCCACAGAGTTTTCCTCTTTGATCTTAATGGCCCTATTAAACCTATATGGAGAATGCCAGTCTTTCCATAGGTATAGTTGACGAGCTGTGATTTTTCAAAAACACAGATTTTTAATTTTTTTTTTTTTTTTTACAACATGGTACTCCCGCCTAATCGATTTTCTAGAACTAAAACTTGTACAAAACCCTCTTGTAACTCTATTCACTATACAGTACCAGTCTTGAAAGCAGTCCAAAAGAGCTGATCAGTGTTGGCTCCCACATGATCATATATTGGATGGTCCTGAAAAGATAAGATTTTAAACAAAGTTAAACTTTTATTTGTTTTGTTTTTTTTGAGTGAAGCCGTAACCCCTAACTGGCAATACCACCATTGACTTGCGTGTGTGCGATGCAGTTTTTACTGCAAAGCGGGCATGGGATTTGCAAGAATCCCATCCACTTTGCAGTTACTGTAAAACACCATGATTTCCACCACTGGGAAATTGTGGCGTTTATGTCCCATGGGGCCTCTGCCTTATAAAGTAATTTTTAAAGTATTTTAAAAAAACAAACAAAAAATATCTGTTTTTGCATTGCTAAGACCCAAAAAGTTTTTTAATTTTTCAATTGATTGGGCTGTGTACGGGCAAATATCTTTGCAGAATAAGCTCTCGTTATCATCTGTACTCTTTAGCAGTGTATATATCTTATTGAATTCACTCCATTATTGGTAGACAATATTCAACAAAAATATAAATTTGTGTGTGTGTTAAATTTTTTTTATAGTGTCTACTATGTAGATTAAATAACATATTAACCTTTTAATATGGGTTGTTTCAGACGTGGTAACACCAATTATGTGCTGGTTTGATTGTTATTTTTCGTATCAATTAAAGCTATGTGTTAGGGACATAGAGATGTATCACTATCTAACTTCTTTTTTTTTTTTTTTTCACTTTGTCCCACTAGGGAAATTATTATATCGCACTGAGCATATAGTTAATGCTTGCTCATCGCTGTATTAAGATGGCATTGTAATGCCACGGGCTCATAAATTGTGCTTGCATCGTTACTTTTGGCTCTCTGCTGTATTATAGAGCCAAGGACTGGGACCAACCGCTGGAATCGGAAAATACTTTGACTCCAGCAGATCTAACTGCTGGATGGCGTGATCAATAGCGATCATGGCATCCAGGGTGTCCAGGGGCAAAATCGCTGTCACCTCTCGGACCCCCTGCGATAAGATTGCAGTTTCCATGGGATAGCCATGGCAGCCAAGAGGCCAGGCAATGCATAGTTCCCATATGAACTAATGTGCGATGTTCTGCAATACTATGTAAAAAAGGAAAAAAAAACCCATAGTTTACAAAATACACTAAGGGTAAGTTCACACGCTGCGGGATAAACCGGGGCATTTTACGATACCTGCAAAGTGGATGGGATCCATGTGAATCTCATGCCCACATTGCATTTCAAACCGCAGCGCCGACAAACTGCGATTTCCAAATCTGCGCCAGTGCTGTTTTAGACTCCACGTTTATACATCCATTTAGCAGATCCGTTTTTTGGATGCAAAAGGATGGCCATTGACATACATTTACCAAAAAAAAAAAAAAATACTGGGTGCTTGCCTATAAGGTTTTAAGGAATGGATACCAATTTAAATAGTAGAAGCAAAGAATCAGCACTCCAAAATTCATCCATAGGCAATGTTTCTGTCACCAAAATGTCACCCATGGATTAAAGAATTGCATTTTGAAATACTCTGACATATGACCCCATTTTGAATACTATACACCTGGAGGAATTTAAATTACAGTGAGTTTTTTAATGTAATTTTTATTGAATTCTATAAAGTTATAAAGAGTAATAAACAAAAGAGAGGAAAAAAACAAGAACAAGCAGGGCAAAATAGATAAAACTGTTAACAGAGAACCAGATAGGAAATCAGTGTTCATTGGCAAATTTCAGACGGGCCTGCACATGTGCCTTCTTGAGCAGGGGGACCTTGCGGACACTGCAGGATTTTAGTCCATTACGGCGTAATGTGTTACCAATGGTTTTCTTGGTGACTGTGGTCCTAGTTCCCTTGAGATCATTAATAAGTTCCCCTGTGTGGTTTTAGGCTGAGCTCTCACCTTCCTCATGATCAAGGATATCTCATGAGGTGAGATTTTGCATAGAGTCCCAGGTCGATATCGATTGACAGTCATTTTGTATTTCCTCCATTTTCTTACTATTGCACCAACCGTTGTCTCCTTCTCACCCAGCGTCTTGCTTATGGTTTTGCTTAAGCCCATTCCAACCTTGTACAGGTCTATGATCTTGTCCCTGACATCCTTAGAAAGCTCTTTGGTCTTGTCTATGTTGTAGAGATTAGAGTCTGACAGATTGAGTCTGTGGACAGGAGTCTTTTATACAGGTGTCAATATAAAATAGTTTAGGAGCATCTAACTCAGGGGTAGGGAACGTACGTCTCTCCAGCTGTTGCAAAACTACAACTCCTAGCATGCATACTTGCTCTGCTGTTCTTGGAACTCCCATGGAAGTGAATGGAGCATGTAGGGAGTTGTAGTTTCCAAGCAGCTGGAGAGCCGAAGGTTGGTAGGGGATTAAATACTGATTTCCCCATGCAAAATGCAAATAAATTTATACAATGTGATTTTTTTTTTTTCCAGATTTTATTTTTGATATTCGCTCTCACTGTGAAAATTAACCTTTAAAATTATAGACTGTTCATGTCTTTGTCAGTGGGCAAAGTTACAAAATCAGCAAGGGATCAAATAATTATTTCTAAATCTAAATATAAATAAATAGTTCAGGCAGAGGTTTCAGTAATGCATTATACAGGTGTCATAGATGTCTGTAAAGGCGTTTTTAGGGTGCATTCACACGGAGTAACGGCGCTGATTCTGGCACAATAACTCGCGTAAAAAATCAGCGCTGAAAAAAAGACTCCCATTGACTTCAATGAGTTCCATTTTACGCGCGTAAAATGGAATCCATTGAAGTCAATGGGAGTCTTTTTGTTAGCGCTGATTTTTTACGCAAGTTATTGTGCCAGAATCAGTGCCGCATTAATTACTCCGTGTGATTGCTCCCTTACACATTAAAATAGTCTCATTAATATTAGAATGGGACTGAGCAGCATTTGAACATCTAAACTCTGTTGAGTCTGCCTCTCATCACTTAATCTCCTGCTCCACACAATGTGCTCACAAGAGGTGAGTCTTAAAAGAAAGGAACCATATTGTGCAAAAAGGTATATTACAGCGCTGGGGCAGTGTAAACATGGACTATTGGATGCTGCGTTTAATGGCGGCAGTTGACTACTGCGTCTGTTAACCTGTTCCTCGCCAATAGCAGAGAACAGGTTAACAGATGTTGTAATCAATTAGTCATTTAAAGAGACCTTTCATCAGATCGGGCACATGCAGTTTTATATACTGCTGGAAAGCTGACAGTGCGCTGAATTCAGCGCACTGTCAGCTTTCCCGATCTGTGCCCGGTGTAAAGCGCTATCGGTCCTGGGACCGTAGCGCTTTAGTGTCAGAAGGGCATTTCTGACAGTTAGGCAGGAACGTCCTTCTGCCCCGCGGCGCCTATCGCGCTGTAGAGTGTGAGTGGGGAGGAGCTTGTCCATAGACGAGCATTATCAGGAGGGGAGGGGGCGTTCCTCCACGCTCCACAGTACGGAGCGATAGGCCGCTGCTGGGCAGAAGGACGTTCCTGGCTAAGTGTCAGAAACGCCCTTCTGACTGTAAAGCCCTACGGTACCGGGACCGATAGCGCTTTACACTGGGCACAGATCGGGAAAGCCGATAGTCCGCTGAATTCAGCTTTCCAGCAGTATATAAAACTGCATGTGCCTGATCTGATGAAAGGCTCTCTTCAACATCTGTGTGGCAGGATCATTAGTATCTGAACAGGGAGCAGAACTGCTGCACGCTGGCTTTAAGCTAAGGCCCCACACTGCTGAAAAGCAGTTTTATTAAATTATAGATTTTGTTGTGGTTTCTTGAGCCAAAGCAAAGAATTGCTACAAAATGAATGGGAAATATATAGGAAGCTCTTATACTTCTTCTACCTTCTGCTCAATCCAGTTCTGGCTTTGGCTCAAAAACTGCAGCAAAATCTGCAACAAAAAAGCAGCCTTTCTGCAATAAGGGGCCTCAGCCTTAAAGCTTAACAAATACTATGGCAGAATCCAAAAACAAAATAGACAAAACATAAACATAGGACAGAAGAACACAGTATAATGATCTCCACAGTGCCCCACACACAGTATAATGTGCTCCACAGTGGCCACCCCACACAGTGTAATGTGCTCCACAGTGGCCACCCCACACAGTGTAATGTGCTCCACAGTGGCCCCCACCACGCAGTGTAATGTGCTCCACAGTGGCCCCCCCACCACGCAGTGTAATGTGCTCCACAGTGGCCCCCCCACCACACAGTGTAATGTGCTCCACAGTGGCCCCCTCACCACACAGTGTAATGTGCTCCACAGTGGCCCCCTCACCACACAGTGTAATGTGCTCCACAGTGGCCCCCCCACCACACAGTGTAATGTGCTCCACAGTGGCCCCCCCACCACACAGTGTAATGTGCTCCACAGTGGCCCCCCCACCACACAGTGTAATGTGCTCCACAGTGGCCCCCCCACCACACAGTGTAATGTGCTCCACAGTGGCCCCCCCACCACACAGTGTAATGTGCTCCACAGTGGCCCCCCCACCACACAGTGTAATGTGCTCCACAGTGGTCCCCCCCACCACACAGTGTAATGTGCTCCACAGTGGTCCCCCCCACCACACAGTGTAATGTGCTCCACAGTGGTCCCCCCCCACCACACAGTGTAATGTGCTCCACAGTGGTCCCCCCCACCACACAGTGTAATGTGCTCCACAGTGGTCCCCCCCACCACACAGTGTAATGTGCTTCACAGTGGTCCCCCCCACCACACAGTGTAATGTGCTTCACAGTGTCCCCCACAGTATAATGTGCTCCACAGTGGCCCCCTATAGCAGCTTCAGGTGAACCCCAGGAAATTTGACAGATATTCGTAAGATGTGAACCTCCACTTTATCGCACCCCCTGTCACTGTTATCATAACGGACCTGCTCTTGGCTTTGACTCAAGAAACTGCAGCAAATTCGACAAAAAACAAAAAAAGCAGCTTTTCCGCACCGTAAGCCATAGCTTGGCTCAAGAAACTGCAACAAAATCTTCAACAAGAAAAGCTATGTTTCCCACGACATGGGGTTTTAGCCTTAGCCTTAAATGGGGTTTGCACAATAATGAGACAGTAAATGTCTGCAATCAGGGGGCTTCTGGATGTCTGGCCCTTCCTTGGGCCTGAGGACTGTTTTTTCCCACCCACTTGCAATTCTTGCACTTGGGGGTTAATAGGAGTACTACAGACTGTAATGCTCCAATTAACCCCCAAGTGCAAGAATTACAAGGTGGGTGGGAAAAAAAACAGTCCTCAAGCCCAAGGAATGGCCAGACAGACATCAAAAAGCCCCCCTCCCCCAGCACTCCAACCCCCCCATCATCATAAATCTAGTATTTATCCCCTATCCGTAGGATAGGGGTTAAATACTTGAAAAATCACAATTTCTTCTGCAGAAGCTTACCTGCTTCTGCTCGTCAGCCTGCGCAGCGGTCTTGTGAGACCGCGTAGGACGCAGGCACACATCGGGTGCGGGCCTGATTACGTGGTCACGTCACCCGGCGTGTGGGGAGGAGGGGGCAGGGAGGAGGGAGCGGAGCAGGCAGGGAAACCTGCTCTCTGCGAAGGGTGAGGGGCGGCCGCTGGAGCAGCGCTGCGTCCAGCAGGGCCACCCCAATCCACCGCTCACTTTCCAAGTGCTGATCGTGAGTTTTGTACATCTGCGGCCCGCACAAAAGTCTCAAACTTTGTCTCTAAAGTTTAGAGACAAAGTTTGAGACTTTTGTGCGGGCCGCAGACATGCCTGTAAAGGGCCGCATGTTTGACATGCCTTCTGTATAGGATAGATACCCTTATAACCATGTTACTATGTATGACGTTTGCTGATGTGGTCCTCTCTTCAGATCCTTTATTTGCATATCCTGTTACACTAAAACTCTGCTGCTTGTCCGTGATCTGTTCACAGATTAAATATTAACTTTAGGATTTTATTATGTTTCTTCATCTATACCAGGTATGGAATTTGTTTTTATCCAATCAAAAGTTACATACAGGTACAACATTTGCAGAATGTAACAGATATTGTGTATACCTTACAGACCAATCACAACTCTTTCAGTGAAAATTGTATGTGTTATTATTATTATTTATTAATATTATCATCATTCGATAAAACTATGTTCTGTTTGCAAGCACGACAGAAACCAAGTTACTATGAGATGTGGTAAGACTCTGTTTCAATTTCTGCTTCTGATTTCCCTTGTTTTGTTCCTCCAGGGTACACGTGAACACAACCTTATTGTCCTATGAAGAGTCAACCATTACAGAATTCAATACCTCCACCTAAAGTAATTTTTTAAAACTATTTTTATAGAAATTCATATAGTAGTATGTTTCACTATTGTTAGAGTTGTGCCTGTAACAGAATGTCAGTAATAATCAACTTAGCGAAAACCATGTGATATTTTTCATAAATTTCCCAGTGATATAAAGTCTTTCTTCTTTCAGACTTGCAGCATTAGTTGAACTGGTGCTTGGCCAGATTGGAAATCTCATGCGATGAGGATCCGTTTGAGGAAAAGTTCACTTTTTGTGAAGACCTTTGTGTTGGTCGGACTCTTCATGGTTACCTATATGGTGGTGGAACTTTCTGTTTCTTCTTTTTCTTCTTTGGAGAACGAGAATCATGTAACAAAAAAGAGGAGCGAAAGAGGTTTGCCTGCAACAGAGGAAAAAATGGAGGACTTAAGCCGTCCGCTATACATTAAACCACCTCCAAATCCAAATGCACTTGGGGAGTGGGGAAAAGCAGCACATCTGCAGGTCAATTCTGCTGAAAAGAAGATGCAAGAAGAAAGCATTGAAAAATATGCTATTAATATTTATTTGAGTGACCAGATATCTTTGCATCGGCACATCCAGGATAACAGGATGTATGAGTAAGTGATGAAGATACTGTATAGGATTGATACCCTTATAACCATGTTACTAGGCCTGCAGTTCTCATCAGTGACCACCGTAGTAATACTAGTTCTGCTATGCTGAGTTGAATGTCCTTTCATTTAGTTAGGCCTATCAGTTCATCATCGTATGATTGTGATCTAGGAGATGTTAGAGATCTTAGGAAGGTGCTAAAGCTGGCTAAATACATTATGGATTTCTGATTTTTTTTTCTTCAGTCTATGTATCAGTGTGAATGAATTTCTGAAGCAGTGACTCTGGCTGCATTTGTAACACCTTCACGCTGTGTTGAACAGAATACTGCCTCTCCTAGCAGATATAGCTCACTGGTTACCTTTGTGTTCTGTTCCTGTATCTTTATTAGTTTGCTCTTGTTTTCTTCCTCCAGCCTTTCCCTTTGTGTCTGTATCTATATAAGTTTGTCTTTAGTCCCACTCTGGCTGAGCAATCTTTTGTGATCCAAGAATGCATTCTGTTTTATTCTGGTGTCTGTCTGTCCTGTCTGTCAATCCTGAGTTCTTGGTATGCATTGTGCTCAGTTGTTTTTATGCCAGAGTCTGTTTTTTTTTTATTTTTTATAAAAAACATTAAGAATTTTATTTGAAATTTTTGTTACAATACAAAAACTAAACAAGCAAGGAATCAACAACAAAGGGTATACAATGCGAAGGGAAGGTCTGGGGGATGGCGGGGAGGATATCGAAAACAACCTAGAAGCCTGTGGGTATGCTTCTGGAACTTACGTGGGAGGATAGAGAGGAGCAAAGGGGCAGAGTCATCTTCTAAATCAATGCTAGTGATGGTCTAAATAATACGACAGACACCCGGTCTGCCTTCTTTTCTTATGCTTTCTGCAAAGCAGGACTTCTGCAGGGCTTTTTTTCTGAAAAATACTTGGTTAGGTTCGCAATAGAGCCAGGCTCTCTGTCATTCGGGGAGAGCTGGAACACTGAAACAGCAATTCTACACAGAACCCTGGCAGCCTCAGTTTTTTTTTTTCCTGTTGATTTTTGGCAATCTCTTGCGACTTATTCTTCAGCTGAGATTCCGACGCAGATGTGAACCCAGCCTTACCTGTCTGCCTTTGGGCATTTTGCAATTCATCTGTGCGTCACTGCTACCTTCAATTCACATCCAATGATATCAACTGAGAAGAGAGGTTGTGTTGTTCCACCATCTTCTGCTATTAAGCCCCACCTCTCCCTCCCGTCCAGTAGCAGAGAATCTGTCCAGAATGGGTTCTGCATACTCTTTCTAGGAAGTTGCTGTTATGTTTTGGGAATAATACTCAGCATCATTTATTGCCATAACTTGAAGCCGGATCCCCACGTAGCATAAACCCCTGGCAAATAAGAAATGCCATCCACACATTGCACAAAAATACTCATAGTGAAAAAGCTGTGATTTACAAAACTCTTGCAGTTTTGGCAACCACAGCATGTCAAGTATACGTATGAAAACACTTGCGGTTTCCCTATAGGTATAATGGAAGCAGAAAATTCGCAGAGGAAATCAGTTTTTCCCATAGTGCTTTTTTGCTGCAGCTTGCTACATGGCGTTTTAGCCTAAAGGAGTTTTCACATTCCCTCTCTATGCAATTTGCCTGCTGTCTATACTTCTCACTTCATGTATTCTTTTCCAAGATTGGGGGGCGGCTTTGACTGTTTGATGGACAGGACACTATGAAGCAGGTCACTGGATATAGACGTTACTTTTACCATGGAAGATTTTTTTTTATTATGATTACTAGAAATCTATACTTCTGCAGATCAAATAATTTGCACAGTAAATGTGTATTACATTACACAGGATTGGAGAGAAAAAAAAAATGTTGCAAAGGAGAGAATGGATTTGCAGTAAAGAGATTGTTGTTACATAGAGAGTTAACACTGTCTGAGCCTTTATAAGCTGAATTGATTGCCTGGACAGAAGAATAGTAGATAACAGCTCCAGGGAGCAGTGAGTGAGTCTTGTCATCTCACTTATTAACCCCTTTCCGACATCCGCCGTAATAGTACGGCGCTGCCGGGAACCTGTGTGCGCACCATGCGCTGCGGGTGTCAGCTGTAATACACGGCTGACTATGCCCTGTAACACCCGTGGTCGGAACCGGGTCCGATCGTGGGTGTTAACACCTGCGATGCCGGCAGTCAACATGACCGCCGGCATCTCCGGGGATCGTGATATAATGATTGGCACCCGCCGCGCCGGTTTCGGGGGTGCCGGTGTTCGTAGGGTGCAGCAGGGGGTCTGATCAGTGACCCCCGGGTCTTTCCCATGCCATCCCCTTCACTTACCTGGCTGATCCTGCCAGGATTGGAAGCTGTCATCCTGTGCGTCTACACAGGATGACAGCTTCCTGTGTTCTGCAATACACATGTAACACGTGTATTGCAGATACATCTAGTGAAGCAGTGATCAGCAGATCAATGGGGACAGAAAAAAAAAGTGATAAAGTTTAAATAAGTTTAAAATAAATTATAAATAAATAAAGCCCCAAAAATCCCTTTTTCCCCATATAAAATGTTTTATTATGTAAATTAAAGAAAAATAGAAAAAAAAAAATTACATATTTGGTATCACCGCGTCTGTAATTACCTGAACAATAAACATTATTTAACCCGAGCGGTGAACGTCATAAAAAAAACGTAGAAAAACACAAAAAATAATGATTATTCACCACCTTTCCCTTACAAAACGTTCAATAAAAAGTAATCAAATGGTCAAATGAAAACCAAAATGGTACCAATAAAAAAGCAGAGGTCATCCCGCAAAAAATAAGCCCTCAACCAGCTCTGTTTACCGAAAAATAAAAATGTTATGCCTTTCAGAAGATGGCGATGCCAAAATAATTTATTTTTTTCCCCTAAATTGAATTTTGTTCTGCAGAAATAGCAGTGCATTAAAAAATAATATAAATGAGGTATCGCCGTAACCGTACCAACCCGCAGAATAAAGGTAACATGTTACTTATGCTGTACGCTGCACGGGAAAACAAATAAATGCTAAAAAGCAATGCCAGAATTGATGTTTCCTTTTACATCCCACCCAGAAAGAGTTAATAAAATGTAGTCAATAAGTTACAGGCCCCAAAATGGTGGCATTGAAAAGCACATCTAATACCACAAACACCAAGCCCTCATATGGCCACATTGCCAGAAAATAAAAATAAAAATCTAGTTTGTACAATGTGAAGACAAAAAACCCAAAAGTCGCCAAATCATTAGAACGTAAGTGGCTGCGACTAGAAGGAAATGTATAAGCTGTGCGAGCGTTTTCAGAGGACACCCCATATTTAGAGCTTATGAGAGATAATACACCAGCGCTGATCCCCCAGAATGCCCCTCTTCCCCGTCCGTGTCATAGGAGCTGGTGGGAAAATAGAATGGGATTTGGTGTACCCAATTTACTCCGCACAGCTTACACATTCACTTCGGGGTTACTAATGCTCACTACATCACTTGATAAATTCTTTGAGGGGTGTGGTTTTCAAAATGTGGTCACTTTTTAGAGGTTTCCACTGTTTTGACACCTCAAGGGCTTTGTAAATGCGACATGGTTCCTGAAACTGATCACGGCCAGATCTGCCGTCTAAAAGCTCTTTGGAGCGCCTTCCCTTCTGCGTCTCGCTGTGCGTCCATATATTAGTTTACACCCACAAGTGGGGTACTGTGGTAGTCGGGAGAACTTGCCTAACAAATTGTGGGATGCGTTTTCTCCTTTAACCCCTTGTGAATGTGCAAATTCTAGGGCTAAATGAAAATATTAGTAAAATAAAATCAAATTTGAAAATTTCACCTCCATTTTGTATTAATTCCTGTTAAGCACTTATAGGGTTAAAATACTAGGTATATGTTGCTTTGGCTTATTTAAGGGGGGCAGTTTTGAAAATGGGGTGATTTATGGGGGGCTTTAATACAGGGGTCTTTCAGAACCCCTTCATAACTGGATTAATCCCTTAAAAAATGGGTTTTGGAAATTACTTAAAAATTTTGAATATTGTTGTTTCACTTGTAAACCTTCTAATGTCCGTAAAAAATAAAAGGGTGACTAAAGTTTGATGCCGACATAAAGCAGAGATCTGGGACATGAGATTTATGATATAATTTTGGCGGTCTGACTATCTGTATGCAATGCACATCATTTCAAACTTTATAAAATGCATATTTTTCAAAATTTCCACCAAATTTCCTATTTTTTCATAACTAAACACAAAACATATCTACCAAAATTTACTACTAACATGAAGTACAATGTGTTACGAAAAAACAGTCTAAAAATCACTTTGGTAAGTTAAAGCGTTCCAAAGTTATTGCCACATAAAGTGACACATGTCAGTTTTGAAAAATCGAGCTTGGTCAGGAAGTCAAAAAGTGCCATTGGCGGGAAGAGGTTAACAGATACAAGCCAAGGAGACTTGACAACTATTTGTAAATTATGGGAGATATAATTTAGTATAGCAGGCAAACGAAGCCCCATTGCTAAAGCAATGTATTTAGGAAAACTCTTGAATTTACATAAGCTAGCACTTTTTATAGGATCCTTGAGATGGGAATACTCCTTTTAAGCCCAACAACTACACTAAAACCATATCCTCATTTCTGCATGCGGGCCCTCAGTGATTCAAACTGCTCAATTGTATCAGAGATCCTGGGCCCAGCCTCAGATTGCGCATTTGATTTTGTTCAGCCTTTAAACATCAGCTGTGTGAACATGACCTGAGAGGTCACATGAGGAAAAATATGTCTGGAAAGAAAGAGTGTGTTTATTTTTTATCTATAAATGCCTATTAGTAAAATTTCCCGTCTTTGGAATGAAGGACCAAATAACCGTGTATACCTAATCTTATCAGGCATTTTAGAAATCTGACTACTTTATGAATTATTTCTACTCTACTTACTATTTTCTCCATCCACCATCCAAGTACTAATTAGTGACTGGATTCAAAGATTTAATGATCCATAGACCATAATAGGTCAATTTAATTGTGGAATATAACCCATCTACCTAGTGCATGAGAGTTGGGTAAGCTCTGAGTTAACTGGAATTAATGGAAACATTTCATTCTAGCTCATGAGACCATGCAGCATAAGGCTGTGTTTTCACATTTACTAACTCTGTATTAGGACTAAGCCATCTCAGACAATAACCTAATTAGTCTTTATTTGATTAGACAATGAAGCCCGCCCTTATTTGACTTCTGTGTGGTTTTCATCTGATGCCTTACCCATATGCACTGTTTATATGACTTCTAGGGAATTCATTTACTCTGCAGCAGAGCCTTCTCTCAGTGCTATAGGCCTCAACTACCGCCAACCCACCGTATAACGGACACCATTCCTTCCACTGTTGCTTTACTCTGAAGACAGTCTGTTGCACTTTCAGGTACACAGTTGTGTAAGCAGGCATGTGCAATATACTCAGTGTTGCACTTTTGAGGACTATACGTTCTTTATAGTCCTTGGCAGTGTGTTCTATAATCTGCCACCCCAATTCTCAGTTTTTGTTTTTGTCTCCACACAATCCAAACCACATACCGTATGTACTTGAGTATAAGCCGACCCGAATATAAGCCGAGACCCCTAATTTTACCACAGAAAACTTGGAAAACTTATTGACTCGAGTATAAGCTGAGGGGGAAATGCAGCAGCTACTGGAAAATTTCAAAAATTAAAATGGGTGGAGTTTTTGGGTGCAGTAGGTGCTGAGAAAGGGGAGGGGGTGTTTTGGTTGTCTGTCTGCCCCTTCCCTGAGCTTGAGGACTGGGTTTTTTCCCCCCACTTGGAATTCAGCGTATCTGCAGTGCTCCTATTAACCCCTTCTCGACGGAATAGGAGCACTGCAGATACCCTATATTCAGCCTGGCTGTAGCCAGGCTGAATTCCAAGTTGGGGGGGGGGGGGAAACAGTCTTAGGGAAGGGGCAGTTAGACAACTTTTTTTTTTTTTCCCGCTACGGCGTTTACCGTACAGGAAAAATATTTTATAGGTATGTAGAGTGGGCGTTTTCGGACACAGGGATACCTAACGTGTATGTGTTTCACAGTATTAACAGTATTAGTTTTATATGTGTTCTAGGGAAAGGGGGGTGATTTGAATTTTTAATATTTTTTTTTTTTTTTTTTTTACTTTTAATTTTATTTTTTTGAATTTATTAGACCCCCTAGGGGTCTTGAACCCCAGGGGGTCTGATCACTAATACAATGCATTACAATCGTCATTTCTTTTGCAGGCTGCATAGAGCAGCCTGCAAGAGAGAAGCACTGCCGGTCGGGGAGCCTTTACAGGCGCTCTGAGGGGAATCCCCGGCAGGAGCGCTGATGGGCAGACCTGGAGGAGAACCTCAGCCGGCCGGACCTGAAGAGGAACTGCGGCCGGCCGCTGGCAGAAACGCTGAGGGGAATCCCCGGCTGCTAGGAATTCCCCTGAGCGCTTCTGCCATCGGCCGGCCGCTGTTCCCCATCAGGTCCGGCGGCCTAGGTCTTCCTTCAGGTCCGTCCTCAGTGCTCCTGCCGGCGGCAGGGGATCTCCCTCAGCACTTCAGGTCCTCACTTGAGAGAGCGGTCGCACCCGCTCCCTCCTCTCTCCAGAGGCTTCAAGTTCCACCTGCAGAGGGCTCCTCCGCTGTAACTCTTACAGCGGAGATGCCTGAGTTCAAGAGCTCCGGCATTACCGCTGTGAGCAGAGCGGAGCAGAGCGTCACCATTATAGCTAAAGACCCAGCATCCGGACCCAGCATACAGATACCGGAGCGGGTGCCGGGCCTACCAGGAGCGTGGCAATGCTGTTAATTTCAAACTGCAGAAGTACTTGCGGTACTTCTGCTAGCAGGCCCGGAACGCAGACACACGCGGGGTGCGGGCCTGAGGTTACGTGGCCACGTCACCCGGCGTGTGATGGAGCGGGAGGCAGGGTCTGCGTTCTGGGCCTGCTAGCAGAAGTACCGTAAGTACTTCTGCAGTTTGAAATAAATAGCATCGCCACGCTCCTGCGGCCCGGCACCCGCTCCGGTCTCTGTATGCCGGGTCCGGATGCCAGGTCTGTAACTATAATTTGCTGTAATGACTCAAGTATAGGCCGAGGAGGACTTTCAGCACAAAAACTGTACTGAAAAACTCCGCTTATACTCGAGTATATACGGTAACTTTTGTATAACTATGAGGGCTTAATGTTTAGAGGACAAATTGTACTTCATAGTGGTACAATTTACCCCTATGTACACCAGGGTGTACATGTACGTCCTAGGGCACGTGACAAAATAAGGTGTGCGCGCTGAAGCGGAGTGGACGCACTAGCCGCTAGGTCTGCGCTCTTTTACACAGCAGGGACCCGGCAACATTGCCCATGATCAGAGATGACGCTGATTATGGGTATTTAACCACTCTTATACCATGGCCTTATTTAAACACAGCCTCTAAGTGGTTAATTTCACTTTTTATATCATGTTCGATAATGGGGCGGCTCCCACAATCATGCAATGATTATGCATAACCATGGCAGAAAGCAGCCTTCTGAAGGGTCCTTGGCCTGTCATAGTAACTACTGAAGTCTGAAGGCAGCAAGCTTCAATAGTTACATAGGGAATTTGCCATAGACTGCAGTCCGAATCAGAACTCCAATTATTATACTTCAGTGTGTGCAAAACCGAAAGCAAAATAAGTATGAGACCCAAAGACCCAGGGAGGTGATCATACCTAAACCACAGTGTTACCACTCATGGGCTTCGGCGTGAGTCCTTGTTCTCTTTGGCATTTCTGCCTGACTTCAAGGACTGCGAGGCCTGTGCTTGGGTCATGTGATGTAGATAGATGTTGCAATGCTATTATGTTTGGTTATGCCTTGATAATGCCCCTTTTTCCCATATTCCTGCAGTATTTTGCATAATTACCTGAGTGCTCAGTGGATAAGTATTCTGAATAGCAGTGCCCCAATACTGTATGTACTAAATAGGATGGTATACCATGGCAGATTTGTATTTCAAGGACCTGGGAAATTTGGGTAGCGTACCAGTTAATGCTGTATTATGGACTGGTGAATAATAAATTGTCATAAAATAAACTTCTTGATCCAGAGTTTTAGATTTGCCTTTCAGATGTCTGGGAAAGCTGGGTAACATAGCATGTGGAGCTGTAATAAGGAATACTGAGTACTAAATATTTACCTGAAAATATAACCATACCATAGCATTCCAGGATTCCCCATTCCGGACTCTGGGTAACATAGCATGTCGTGAAGTAATAGGGAGAGCTGAATTCTAAATGTATCAAAATAAATCACATACACACACACTTGCTCCCAAATCATACCAAGGCTTGCTTGATTTGCATTTAAGGCTTCAGGGTAAGCTGAGTATAAATATACCAAAGGTAATTGTCCTCCTTTTTCAGTAATTGTTCCTTAACATGACAGTTGTATTGGGTAACATTCCAGTCTATGCTGTAATACAAATTTCTGCTGAAGTACAATCTATGTATCTATAAACCTCTTTCTATCACAGATAGCTAGTTTTCAGGAATCTGGGAAAGCTGGGTGCTGTACAGAAATTAAATGAAAACCCCATATGTGTAACCCTTCCTCTAGATGTTATAACTCATGCTCCGAATAACAGTCCATTACATCATGATACTGCATTGGCGCTAAGACCCCCTTCCCTCTTCAGCTTTCTGTGGTGTCATACTAGTGCTTGCAGCCAGTCTTCAGTCGGTAACGGCACTGCACAGAGGCAGGAAGCACCGTCTGCCCACTCTGTGTCTGCAAGATGAACTGTATCATATAGTTATTTTGTTTTTACCCTTTGTTTTCAAGGTTTATTGTCCCTTTAATACTATATTTCCCCTTTAACGTCTGTGACACATGTGCCCTAGGTTTGGATCTAAGCCTCAAAGCCATTTTATTAGTGAAAGGGTTTGGAGTATTCACATAGCAGACCATACACTTTTGGACCATATTATTCTTTTATGTAACAGTGGTATAGTATGTGATGCCTCAGGGAACACGAGGTCTTTTGCAAATGGCTACGTTTTTAACTTCTACCCTTCTCTGCTCTCTGCCAGTTTCTCATACGTTCCATCTATGCTTCATAGAAAAACTTTGCCCTAAAGCATTGTGCCGAAGGTGGCATCTTTCCAATACTAAGTGCATGTACTTAATGGAATGTCTTGTTTATCCCTTATTGTGCCTTTTGTTTGACTTTCTTGTGCTTGCTTTAGTTTTTCTATTCCAATTACTAGATGGTTTGTATTTCATTATTCTGGGAGCATGCTTCTATACACAGTGCTAGTTTTCTGCCAGTTCAAATCTGTCAGTATTATTGCTTGCTTTTAGTGCTCTTCTTTTAGAGAAGTAAAGGAAAGCCGAGTTAGGCAGGTTTTATTACTGGTAGTTGTTGGCTCCATGTGCTTATCTAAATAACTGTCCATGTACTTTGCATGTTCCTCCATTGGCTATAGCTGCTTAATCTGTTCTATAGATGAGATAAATTGTACAAATAGTTACAGTATTTGGAGCTTTCACATATTGGCAGTCTGTACACTTCTGTTCCGTATTCATTGTGTACCAATGATACATTGCTCTGTCTTTGGGGATCAGGGGAACTTTTGCAAATCTTTAAAGGGAGTCTATCATTGGCGAGATCATTTTTTTTTTTTTTTTTTTTTTTTTTTTTTTTAAATAAGCATGTTTTTATAGCAGAATTCCCCAACAAAATGGTACCTTTGAACAGAATGTAAAAATTAGGTGTGAATCTAGCCGTATTCTCTTAGGGGGCGTTCACACTACCGTCGGTGTCCGACAGGTAGTGTCCGCTCCTAGTGTCCACTCAAAATCTGGCACGGACATTAGGAGCGGACACTAGCTGTGTCCATGACACCTGTCATTTATTTAAATGGACATCGGGTGCGTTCTTTTGCACTCCGTGCCCTTCCTTCCCTGTCCGCAAGTGAAGATGTCCGACTTCTCAAGCGGACAGAAAAACCCGACATGTAGGGTTCTTCTGTCCGCTTGAGAAGTCGGACATCTTTACATGCGGACAGGGAAGGAAGGGCACGGAGTGCAAAAGAACGCACCCGATGTCCATTTAAATAAATGACAAGTGTCACGGACACAACTATTGTCCGCTCCTAATGTCCGTGCCAGATTTTGAGCGGACACTAGGAGCGAACACTACCTTTCGGACACCGACGGTAGTGTGAACGCCCCCTTACTTCCCAGTCAGCCAGGTATACATGTTTCTTTTGACCAAGAGCATTTGGCAGTCTTCATCCCACAAGAACAAAGGATTAGGCATGTTGAAATATAACATATCCTATATACTTTCGTACTCATTATATGACTAGCAATCCCACTAAAATGTGTGCATTCAGACATCTTTTCAACACCATGAATGTATGAAATGTATTTTATCCATTTCCATAAAAACTGTGTATACTGTATTAATGTTTTACCTTTTAAGTAACATTTATATAATTTTTACAGATGCAAGTCCAAAACTTACAACTACAGGAAGCTTCCAACCACATCTGTTGTAATTGCGTTTTACAATGAGGCAATATCAACTCTACTGCGCACAATACACAGTGTCTTAGAAATGTCTCCAGCAGTACTTTTAAGAGAAATCATATTAGTTGATGACTTCAGTGACAAAGGTACATAAGGAATTGTAAGGTGTATGTTATACAGTAAATGTGGTTTACGATGTGCAATAATTACAATTTAATGACTCTTGTTAAATCATTTAATTGCCGGTTTTCTAAATGAAGAAATGAGTCATTTTCATATTGATATTATAAAGATATATAAACATAATGATGGGGCTACAAGCATATGAAATATTTATTGCATGTCATGTTTGTGAGAGATTCCTATAAATTGTGAACTCTCTCTTTAGGGTTGTAGTATAATAAGAGAGTAAAGCCTAACTATTTATACCTTTTTAACTGCCCCCACACATCCCACTATTTCCTGCATGTTGTTATAGTGAAGTTTTTCTTTGTTTTTGTTTTAACGCCACAAATCTGCCTGTAGAGATCTATCTATCTATCTATTCCAGAGATCTCACCAAGACCGCGCGCGTGTGTGTGTGTGTGTGTGTGTGTGTGTGTGTGCGTGCGTGCGTGCGTGCGTGCGCGCGTGCGTGCGTGCGCGCGCGCGCGCAGGGTGGGCCATAAATATGGACACACTCATATAAAATGGGAGTGGTTGCTGATATCACCTTACCGTTTGTGGCATATTAGTACATGGGAGGGGGGGAAACATTTGAGGCCGGGTGATGCCCATGGCGGCTTTCTGCAAAGCTGCCATTTTGGATTCAAGTTTACTTTGTACATGGCATCAAATGTTTCCCCCCTCCCATGTACTCCATGTACTAATATGCCACAAACGGTAAGGTGATATCAGCAACCACTTCCGTTTTATCTGGGTATATCCATACTTATGGCCCACACTGTGTGTGTATGTATATATATATGTATGTATAATATATATATATGTGTGTGTGTGTGTGTGTGTGTGTATATCTATATTTATATTTATATACACTGAGTTATCACTTACTGAAGTGGAGAGCAACATGTGCAGCTGCAGGGATGAAACTATCCCCACCATCAATCCAAGATCATACTTACAATTTAACTACTTAGATGCAGAAAAACATAAAAGTAGACAGTTTTTTGTTTTTAAATAAAAACATATCTATCACTACATCCATAACAGCCACCAAAAATATTTACTGTACATTTATTGTACATGATAAACTCTATAAACCTTAAAATGCAGGTGCCGTAGTTGACAATTTCTGTTTATCTCCCCTCTCAAAAACAAAAACTAGTAAAAACTGATCAAAATGTCTTTGATTGTTGAAAGGTTAAAATGCACCAGTTATGTACCAGTAATATTTATATGAGCCATAAATTGAAAATCTGTAATAACAAAAAAGTGACATTTTTGGAAGGTCAGTCTTAAGATAAGATTACATAAGAACAGTTTTATGTAAAAAAAATATAAGGTGCAGATTTTGAATGGGGGTGAAGGTATAAAGCTTCTTCAGGATTTTAGAATTGCACAAACTAATTATTGAGACTTTTAGATGGTTTACAAAACTAATCCATAAAAATGTTATTGGAAATGAATTTCGCAATTTGTTTTTTTTTTCTTCCCCCTTCGTTTTTATAGTTTTCTTAAAATCCCAGCTTGAAAACTACATCAGCTCACTGGAGAGGGTGCGTTTAATTAGGACAACAAAACGTGAAGGACTTGTACGAGCACGGTTAATTGGTGCAACCTACGCAACTGGTGATGTGCTGACATTCTTGGACTGCCATTGTGAATGCGTCAGTGGCTGGCTGGAACCACTGCTTGAGAGGTATTTTTTTAAGATCTAACAGGCCATATTCCTAGTGTAACATCTGTCCTCTCCCAACCTTTTGGGATTTATGATATTGTGAGTTCAGGTCAGTAGAACTGTATCCAGGGGTTAAATCTGTAATATAGACTCTAGTCCATGCGCATACGATATGCCTGTTTGAATGAGACATTATACTGACATGATGAAGTATAATCAAAAATATGCTGTTTCACAGTATACCGGATATACTTGCGTATAAGCCGAAGCCCCAAATTTTACCACAAAAACCTGGGAAAACTTATTGACTTGAGTATAAGTCTAGGGGGGGGAATCCATCATTGCAGATAAAAAGTCTGGTCATGTGCATTACAGCTTAGTAACTCCATGTGCCTCATAGTAATAGCAGTTAACCACATCATGTCCCTCACATTAACCCCCTGTGTGCCTCACATAAGAGTTACTGATATGTGGGACATATGGAGGTAATAATTAGGTATCTTCATAAGTAAGGACCTTTATTAGTACCCCCATGTGTCTCACATATTAGTAACCCTTATGTGGGGCACACAGGGGTAAATATGAGGGACATGATGGGGTTAACAGCTATTAATGTGAGGCACATGGAGTTACTGAAACTAAATTAATAATCCCAAATGCCTGACATTACTAGGAATAGTAACCTCAGCAGGTAGCTGTGTGTTTTATTTTCACTTTACTGTAGCTTCCTCTCCTCCATATGACAGACATCTTCTATAAGACTCAATGAATCTTGCAGATAATGGCCACTGACTTAGCTGCAGATATTACATTCTAGTGGCTACAGGACCTTTGATGACATCACAGTCACGTAACCTACATGACAAGCGAATCACGGAGCAGTAGCACTAAAGGACCTCCCCCTTCGTTTAATTTATTCAGGTGCTTGCCAGTCCAACCCTGAGTTGGATCCTGACTCGAATATAAGCCAAGGGGGGCTTTTTCAGCATAAAAACTGTGCTGAAAAAGTCGGCTTATTCTCGAGTATATACAGTAACTTAGTGTGGAAATACACTATTACATATAACAGAATAAAGATTGCACTCTTTTGTGTTTTATATATACTTGTAGTTATAAAAGAAGGTGCCATCCTTTACTGTATATTGTTTTATTAAAAAGGATGGATTTCTACCTTATTTTTGGTATGCAACTGATTTTAAGCTACTTTCACATGGTGTTAAACTGGTGCATTAGGTGCAATGTAAAAATATCCTTACATGGAAAACGCAAAAAGTAGAAGTAGGTGGCACTGCTCATTCTCAAACTGGGGGTTCAATGTTGCTTATAGTTTATATGACGACCAACCATAATATGAATTTTCACTATTGTCCTTGCCGCTTCTGTGGCGTGCTCAACATCCCATAGTGTGCGTAAATATAACAAACAAAGAGAAAAAAAAAAGGGTACTCACCACTCGGCAGTTTTCTTCTTAAAAAACACAGTCTTTTATTAAAGTGCATTTAAAAACATCTCCTGGTAGGGAGCGATAGCATCTTGGGCAAAGAGGAAACATCCGTTTCGCGCTCTCCAAAGTGCTTTCTCAAGGCTTGAGAAAGCGCTTTGGAGAGCACGAAATGGCTGTTGCCTCTTTGCCCATGATGCTATTGCTCCCTACCAGGAGATGTTTTTAAATGCACTTTAATAAAAGACTGTGTTTTTTAAGAAGAAAACTGCCGAGTGGTGAGTGCCCTCCTCTTTTTGCTCTTTGTTATAACCTTACATGGGTTTGTTTTTTAGTTTTATAGCAGGGAAACTATTTTGACTTTCTGCATTTCTGGCTTCTTTAATTTATAGAATATGGGCTGTAATTACTGTTTATGATTAGGAAATTGAATCTATAGTTAATAGGTGAATGACTGCTAACTACTAGTCATGATGTTTCCTTACAGGATTGGAGAAAATGAAACTGCAGTAGTTTGTCCTGTAATTGACACCATTGACTGGAATACCTTTGAGTTTTACATGCAGACAGGAGAACCTATGATCGGTGGCTTTGACTGGCGGTTGACTTTTCAGTGGCACGCTGTACCAGAACAGGAGCGTCAAAGAAGAAAATCTAGAATAGATCCAATAAGGTATAATATAAGGAGAGCATGGTCTTTTGTGTATTTAGTTATTTGAAAGTATCTAGCTTGTTTATAACATTTGTTTCACAGCAAATTCTGAATATCTTAACACTGCATAACATAGAGCACCATTTTAAAACACTTTCTTATTATGTTGGGCTGGCAGGGCTGCTTAGTGTGAACAGGCATGCAAGTACCACTTTTTAATTGTGTACAAATTTTAATTTGGTATGAGTTAAGGAAGTCCACCACCACCAAAATCTCTTCTACACCACATCTCTTCTATACCTGTTAGAGGTGTAATGAATGTCACGATCGTGAACAACCTCCAGGCATACACACACACACACACACACACACACACACACACACACACACGTGACCCTGGAGGTGACGGTAAAAGTGGTACTGTGCTTTCATATTCTTTCCCACACTCCCCTATCACACTGGGCTACAAAGGAGTGAAGCACCCCCAACATCCACACAAATAGCTGCTGCCACTTGAGGTAGCTAAGACACAAAAATTCAGAAACCATTCACACTTTTGCCTCTAGCACCACACATTGAACCTCTTACACAGTGGCATGCAAAAGGTAGCAAAAGCCAAGTAGCGTTTTACGTATTCAGAGTTATGGGAATGTCTCAGAGCCCAGGACAACCTTATTACACCATAAGGGCCACTTTCACTTTTTTGGCATATATAAAAAAATACTTTTTTTGTCTAGAGCCACATGTTGGCTTATTGTTTGCAGGACAAATTGTACTTGGTAACGGTATCAATATCCTGTACAATATACTGCATGTCTGACTTTGTGTCTGGTTAAAAAGAAAAAAAAACTTTTCGCTGCAGAGAGGCAGAAGACATTTACAGGTGGTCACTTTGCAAATCCATTCAAGCGAATAGGTTTGAAAACTGGCCGCCAGGCTTCAGTCTCCTGTCCAGTATCTCTCAGGAGAAGACAGAAATCCGAAAGCGGAGACTGGGCGCAGGTGTGAACCCGCCCTTAGGGTTATACATAACTCATTACAATGAACAACTACAATATTACAAGCTATACATTACTCCTAACAGTGAACATACCATTTATGTGTCAAAGTGCAGTGCAGATTATCTGTTCCATGTGCTAGAGTGTTACCACACCTGCTGGAGCACTTGTTTTCTCCTGTGGTCACCACACTTCAAAACCTGAATTTGTTATGAGGCAGCATTTAATGGTAACCGCAGAGTACTCCTGCAATGGCATAAAAGTGATTTTTTTTAATGTAGACTTCATTTAAGGCCCATATTTCAGCCGAACTCCTAGATCTCAGTGGAACCAAGCAACCATGTAATGGCTTTACATTGATTGGGTCCATCATTGGGTCATTTTGAAGATAGAAAATAGTTGCGCTACCATTGGTAATATAAAGTAAGTTCATTGACTGGAGTAGTGTTTATTTGCAGGGGCCACTTCCAATGCATTTAGGATGAAAAGAAGCACATTTACAATTAGTCTTTATTACATCTATCCCCCTTCCATGCTATTCTGCTAGTTAACAAATAGTAGGCAGGTGAAGTAGAGCATGACGGCCGGTTTAGATTTCAGTTTTCGTTTTAGTATGCTACACATGACACATGCGTCTGTAAAGGAGCCATAGGATGTTAAGAAAAAAATAAGAAGGATGATAAGAAAAAAAAAATTGTGGACATTTAATTTTTGGAATATGTTCTCAGACAGTATTTGTATGTGTAGCGTCCTTTAAGTAACCACATGCTTGTGTAGTAACAACAACATAGCACAATTTGGGGGATTACATAGCCCAGGTGAACATTCTCCCTATAGTATTTAACCCTTTCTAGTACGTACCGTTACCTCTGGAATACTCACAATAGAAAACAAGGAAAAAATAAGGTAAACAAGACACTCAACATCTCCAAATTAAAAAAAATATATATACACATGTTTTATTAGAATAAAATTTACATATACAATAAGATAAAAATATTGACAGATAGCAGCACAGGAATGTTCCCTCAAGAGGTCATTACAAAAAATGGGTAATCACATCTCCTGGTAGTAAAGTATATAGTATAAAATAATTATACATGGGATATGTGACTCAATGTAAATAAGATGATATACAGTATATATACCGTATTTTCCGGCGTATAAGACAACTTTTTAACCCCTGAAAATTTTCTCCAAAGTCGGGGCGCCGGGTCTAGTCAGAGCGCATCCCTCTGGCCCTTGTATCCTATTACTGGAGGCGTCCTGAAAGCCTTGGGGATGGCAAAAGGAGAGCAGCGCTGTCCCGAGAAAAACACACCTCCTTCAATTGTTTGGCCCGCCCCTCCTTCATCCTGTGTCGCTTCACTGCGAGATCTGAGAGGCAGTGAAGGAGGGGCGGGCCAGACGGGTGAAGGAGGCGTGGTTTCAAGCTTGCCGAGAAACCCACGCCTACTTCACCCATCTGGCCCGCCCCTTTTTCTCTTCTTGCATAGCTTCACTGCAGGAGTGAGATCTGAAATTAGATTTGATCCTATTTATTTCTATTGTATTTCTTCTGACATCCATCACTTTAGTTTAGACCCTGAATGCCTCCTAACATCAGAATGAAAAATACCGCATGTTGTGGGTGTCTCTTTCCATCCATGGATGCCAAACCTGTGCACAAAGTGCATGAAACAATTTTAATTAAAACAACAGCGCATGAGAAGTCCAGTTTTACAGTGGTATTAGCATGTACAGCTGACGGCACCAAACTGAGACCAATGATTATTTTCTTATACGGCAAGTATATCCCAAAGTCTATATTTTAACTGGAAAAGTCGGGGGTCGTCTTATACGCCGGAAAATACGGTATATATGTGTTTGTGTGTGTATATAATATAATATATATATATATATATATATATATATATATATATATATATATATACACACACACACACGTTATTAACTCACGACAAATGCGCAAAAAAACAGCACTAGAAGATGAATATAAGTGCCTTCTGACGTAATTCACAGATGGAATACACCAAATATTGTAATTATAGCAACATATTTAATGTGGATTCTTATATAAACACATAGACAAAGTGTCCTCCCACATTGTGTGGAGTATGTGGATATAGTTGTATATTCCATGGTTTATAGTGTGCATAAGGGAAACTTAATGGCAGGTAGCAAAGACATTGCATATGCTGACATACAGTATACTGATAAATAGGTCACAATTGTTTACCCATGTAGGGAGTAATAAGTATACACCCAGGAGCGCCCATGGTGGTCTACATATTACATGCAGTGTCAGTATATGCAATGTCTTTGCTACCTGCCATTATGTTTCCCTTATGCACACTATAAACCATGGAATATACAACTATATCCACATACTCCACACAATGTGGTAGGACACTTTGTCTATTTGTTTATATAAGAATCCACATTGAATATGTTGCTATAATTACAATACTTGGTGTATTCCATCTGTGAATTACGTCAGAAGGCACTTATATTCATCTTCTAGTGCTGTTTTTTTGCGCATTTGTTGTGAGTTAATAACGTGTGTGTGTGTGTGTGTGTGTGTGTATGTGTATATATATATATATATATATATATATATATATATATATATATATATTATATCATCTTATTTACATTGAGTCACACATCCCATGTATAATTATATACTATATACTTTACTACCAAGAGATGTGATTACTCATTTTTTGTGCTGACTATCTGTCAATCTTTTTATCTTATTGTATATGTAATTTTGTATGTAAATATTACTATAATAATATATTTTTTTAATTTGGAGATGTTGAGTGTCTTTGTTTTCTATGCTTATGTAGTACCAGAGAAGTGTGTAGACAGGTTGTCATGATGCCATTTTTAAAAGGTCCATGTCATCGTATTCTGGTCATATAATAGTGTAGGGGGGATGCAGTTGGAGACTTTTAGTGTGAACGTAGGGTCCCAACTCGCAATGCATTATAAGAAGTGAACGTCACACTTGAGTTGTGCTGTGAAATTTTCTTTGTTTTATTCATATATACAGGTAGAGTAGAGTAAAACGTTTTTCGGTATGAAGATACCGTCATCAGACTCTTGATAAAAGTTGTAAACAATGCAAGAAGGCATGCATCAAAAATTGTGGTGAGTATCAGCTTGAACTCTGCCTTGCTCCACGCAGGGTCCGCTTGGAATGAACAAATATGTAGCAGTAGGATGCTGTGTATCGGCAGGGGCGAGAACGCCAAAGAGAAAAAGCGTGTGCCCTTTCTCTTTGACGTTCTCACCCCTGCCGATACACAGCGTCCTACTGCTACAAATTTGTTCATTCCAAGCGGACCCTGCGTGGAGCAAGGCAGAGTTCAAGCTGATACTCACCACAATTTTTGATGCATGCCTTCTCGCATTGTTTACAACTTTTATCAAGAGTCTGATGACGGTATCTTCATACCGAAAAACGTTTTACTCTACTCTACCTGTATATATGAATAAAACAAAGAAAATTTCACAGCACAACTCAAGTGTGACGTTCACTTCTGCTCATATAATAATTACCCACATGCATTTTTTTGATTTCGAGCTCATTGCTTCCATTTCTGTTCAGGAAAATGGAAACTAGCTGCAGATCAAGGCTGTCATGTTTAGTTAGATTTGTTTGTTAACTTTTCATGCAGATCTGTTAGCATGTCTGTACTTGAAAATGCGTCACACAAAAACACCCAGCAGGTGCAAGTGTGGGTGTCATTTGGCCATCTAAAGTCCTTCTGTTTTGTCTATTGTGGAAGCGAACAGTTTATATAGTACGCAAGTGGATGTGACAGTCCCTAAAATGGATAACTATAAAATCATGTATTTGTAAATCGTAAAATACAGTTGTAAAAAAAGATGGCTAACCACACTGATTACATGAAAGGCACACTCCAGCAACTCGTTATATTGTCTGAAAGAATGTCACCTCAGTAGTGCTAGTTGTCCACTTAGCGTCTTTCTTTTCTCCTGATTTCACCATTTGTAAGTAATAAGTCACATAATCACAATCTGACCTCTATTTTCTTGCATGGGTTGCTGTGAGAACAGCAGGTCTCTCTGCTGCCTGCAGATACTATTGAGAGCTACTGTTTGACCTCAGAGTCACCAGTGTCCTGCCTCCCTGTTCTTCTGCCTTACTTCTGTCAAATTGCCTCCTTTTACCTCACACATAATCATCTCCATCTATAGTCCCCTCTCTCACTTATTGCCCATCGTTCCTGTGACTCTCACAGTTTGGTCACCATGCGATGACCTTTTCCTCCCAGTATAAGGTCCTGAAATGTCAGCTTTAGTATTAGCTTTGCAGTGTTTTACAGAAACATGACATAGACTTAGGTACAGCTAGTAGACACAGCATTGGCAATTCTATTTAATTGAAGGGGTATTCCCATAACTCTTGTTCTGCAGCCTGAAGGCTCTGTACTCTCTTCACTTCCTGGATTTCTCTCATATTGGTGGGTGGGGTTTCACTTGCTCTGCTATCTGCTATGATCCACAGTATGACTGTGATGTGGAAACTGATGTAGCATAGCTGGATTTGAGTCAGCTTGCATTACATACAGAGGTAATGGACTCCCTATCTCAGCCCTTATCAGCCAAATTCAATTAAACCGTCTGATAAGTGGAAAAGCTGAAGATTATTATTATTTATTTATGTATTAAGCTTACTTGTATAGCGCCATCATATTCCGCAGCGCTTTACAGACATTGACAGACGATAGACAGCACAGTAATCCCGGAGCTCTCACCTCCCCCTCCCCTATATGAGGAGCTCCATTGCTTGTCAGCCCCTCCCTCCCCCCTTGAGAGCAGGCAGCTACTTCACATGACAAATGAGCAAATAAAGCCAAGGGCCAGTGTCAACAATGAAGTGAATAAATTAAGATAGCGGCCAAACAAAGCAGTTTTGATAAAGCAATGTATTTAGGAAAAGACTTATATCCACATAAACTAGCAGTATAGATAGGATCCTTGTTATGGGACAACCCCATTAAGTACCTTGCATAGTAGTTTTTTTAAAAAATTTTAAATCAACTATTACTAGTAAAACATCTTCACGTTCTGTTATTCTGTATATACGAAATTGACTCTAACTACAATTTAATTGTTCCATCTTTTCCTTGAATTGAGCGTCAGTTTTTCTTGATATTATTTGGAATGTTTCTTTTCATAATGTTCATGTGTTTTATGTTAGTGAGAGATTTCTACAAATCAGATTCATGCAAAATGGCCTACAGAAATGGTGTTTTATCCTATTTCTGATGCCTTCTGTCTAAAATGCTAAAGAGAAGCTGCCTACAAAGGTCTATTGTAGTGAACAGAGGGAGGAATGTTGTGAGCCAAACAATCGTGATCCATACAACACGATACGTCTCACTTGTAATTCTACTCTGCTTCAGATTACTGCAGTTTTGCATTTCCCTGCTGCACAAGTCATGGACATTTTGACAACAACCTTCGATTTGTCATGCCAAAATATGGTTTTTGCATAATGTCCTGACAAATTTAAAGGAAATCTGTCAACAAATTTTATCCCCACAAACTCTTAACTCACTAGGTAAAAAAAAAATTGCTTATTCCAAAAATTACACTTTTTTACATTTCTATTTTATTAGCCTCTTCCCACAATAGTTCACAAAACTGTCCATGTGGGTTATACTAAAAGAGCGCAATCCCCACCAATTCTCCCTCTCTCCTTGTTAAATATCCATATTTTAGTCTAGTAGGGCATCACCACACACCTGGTGTGCTCAACTACATCTTCTAAGTATAGAAAGAATAGAGACATAAATTGAGAAAGAAAGGGTTCTGCATAACTTGTCATTTATCCAACAGACTTCGTCTGCGTGTTGTTGGTGTCGATGATCCACCTATATTCAGCAAATTGCTGCTCTCGTTGGTTTGCCTGCTTCGGCGTTTCGGCAGCTCTCAAGCTGTCTTGCTGCTGAACTTGTTCCTCACGACGTGCCTTTGATTGTTCCGCCATCTCAGCAGCTCGCTGGGACGCCATATAATGTGTGTATTGTTGACGTCGATGATCCCCCTAAGCTCCGCTTCAGGAGAACTCTGACTTCTGGCTGCCTTCATAGCTCTCGTTGTTTTAGAATTTTACGACAAATTAGATTTTCTTTTTCCCAGCATGTTTAAAATTGGCAAACTGCCAATTTGGATTAAGGGTCCATTCACACGGAGTAATGTGCTGCGTGACCTGGCACATATACGGTGTGTGAGATTTTGAGCGCTTTAAAAGCTCCCATTGATTTCAATGGGAGCCTGGATCATATACACCGCGTTATCTTGCGGCCGTGATTTTGCGGAGTATACGTGCCAGGTCACACGGCACGTTACTCCATGTGAATGGACCCTAAAGGTGTGTTCCCATCCAGTGTGTCAAAACTGCCTGGAGCAGATCAGATAATATGCAAATGCATGTACACAATGGTGAATGAAGCACCCCATGTTGTGTTTTCACAAAAAAAAGCTGGGTTTTACAGGAACTGCAAATTAATGGGACTCTGGCTAAGCCCATCCACACATTGCAGAAAAAAATCTGCAGCCAAAAAGTTGCATTTTCAAAATCGCCCACATTTTTGAAAATATACCCCCGAAAAGGCTTGCTTTTTCCGTATAGCTATAATAAAGGTAGAAAGACTGCAGAAGAAAACTCTGCAAAAACGCAATGAAAACACTGCAGGGGAAAAATGTGATGCATTTCTGCCACGTTTCTTTTTTTTTTTGCTGTTTCGCTACATAGGGCCATGGCCTGAAAATTATTTTACCGTAAATTGTAGTAGCGGGTGAAACTTCTGCTTATCCAGTGTCCACAAGCTGCCTTTCCAGTTTGACTTGCTAACATGCCAAGCTAACATTAGCAGTAACCAAAGATAAGCTGTTCATTGACAGATTTGCTTCTGACTTGTATCTAAGCGTAACAGAGCTCTCCTTTGCTTTGTATTATGCACATGGTGAGTGATACTTGTGGTAGTCACTTTAATTATATTGTCAGCACAGAATATTTATCTCCCTACTTAACTGTAATTATGTTTCCAATAATAGACTGGTAGGTTTTAAATTGTAACAAATTTTTGCTGGATCATTATATAATTTAACGGTCTCAAATATAAGGATCTCTTCTGTCAATTTAATTAAAAATGTACTAAACCTTAGCCCTGTCTGTAGTTGTAGGTAATCTCTAGTAACCTTTGAAAAGCCTTTCCAGACTGGGTAGACACACTTACCAAAAAATTAAAATCTGGGTTGTTTTTTTTTTGTTTGTTTGTTTTTAAATATGGAGAATTTTCAAATTATTATTTTTTTAATAAAATGAAGTTCAGTAAATTAGCATCAGGAGGAATCAAATCTATTTTCAGCCTCCTTGTCCTACTGCCCAGCTAATGGCACCCTGAAGAAACTTGATCATAGTTTGTGGTGGGAGGAGAAAGCCTGCATGGCATATATCACTGGCTAAACGGTTTGTGGGCTGCTATTCTAATGGAGAATAGATACACAGCAGGACTCAACTGGTACCATGTGGTAATGCTGCATCTTCTAGTAAAATATTTTAATCTCTCAAAGCCAAAGTAATTTTTTTTGTTTTTATGTTTTCTTTTCTTGAGAGGAGAATGATGACTTAAAATGCAATTTATTTATTCTTTTCCTTCAGTGGCAGTCACTGTATGGGATAAATCGATTTTAGATTTTTCTAGTCTACATTTTATGCCCCCATACTGTACCCCTTTATTCCCCCAAATAATGTTTCCTTATGCTCCCACACAATACACAGCCCCGTTATTCCCCCATATAATGGTCTCTTATGCCCCTATATAATAGTGTCCCTTTACAGTACAGTGCCCTCTTATTCCTTATCCTTGATGGAAGAACACATTGCTTAACCCTAGTGGGCCCCCCAGCACCTTTCTGGGTTTCCCGTGTGCTTGGCTGGCCCTATTGGCATCTTCCTTTCTATTATGAGGGATAGATTGAATTAGATGATTCTGTTAAATAACAGAATCATCGGAAACCCTCAGGACAAATTAATTGAAATATATTAACTGCTCTGTCCTAGCTGAGTGTAGGGTGACATGTTGAATATTACTGTACATTATTTCACTTTTGCTGATAAATGTTATAGCCTGACAATATAGCTTACGTATGTGTGTGTGTGTGTGTGTGTGTGTGTGTGTGTGTGTGTATATATATGTATATATATATATATATATATATATATATATATATATATATATATATATATATATGTTTTTGAAAACATTTTTTACTTTAAAATGGAACCTTTTCTCCATAGCAACGATGCAGACGCCAATGATTTCTATATTGAGTTGAAATATGTCACTCTGGAAATTCTATCTGTCTGGTTTTTATTTTAAAACCTTTTTTGTTTTATGTTTTTAGATCTCCAACTATGGCTGGTGGATTATTTGCTGTAAGCAAAAAATATTTTGAATACCTTGGAACTTATGACATGGGCATGGAAGTCTGGGGTGGCGAAAACTTGGAGCTTTCATTCAGAGTAAGTATCTGTGTAAGGGCTCGTGCACATCTGCGCCCGGTCTCCGTCCTGCAGGTTTCTGTTTCCTGCACAAAACAGAGGCAAGAGACAGAAACCTGCCGGCATGTTTCAAGCCCATTCATTTGAATGGGTTTGAAAGATGTCCGGCGGTGAGCGTTTTATGCTCTCCACCGTGAAACAGTTTTTTTTAAAATTGGACACAGAGTTGGACATGCAGTACTCTGTGTGACAGAAACCACACAACGGACTGCAGAATGCTAGTGTGAATAGAGATGAGCGAACACTAAAATGTTCGAGGTTCGAAATTCGATTCGAACAGCCGCTCAATGTTCGTGTGTTCGAACGGGTTTCGAACCCCATTATAGTCTATGGGGAACAGATACTCGTTAAGGGGGAAACCCAAATCCGTGTCTGGAGGGTCACCAAGTCCACTATGACACCACAGGAAATGATGCCAACACCTCTGGAATGACACTGGGACAGCAGGGGAAGCATGTCTGGGGGCATCTAACACACCAAAGACCCTCTATTACCCCAACATCACAGCCTAACAACTACACACTTTACACACTCAATACCACCTCTCTGACAGTAGGAAAACACCTTGAAACATGTGTATTTGGCACTTGCAGTGAGGAGAGCTTGTCACCAGCAGTGAATTTGGCCCTTGTAGTAAGTTGAGGTTGGCACCAACATTTGTTTTGAAAATCAGGGTGGATTGAGCCTCTAACCAGCAGAGTTTGGGCAAATTCATGGTGGAGGGAGCCTCTAAAAACCCCAGTTTGGACCAATTCTTGGTGGAGGGAGCCTCTAAAAACCCCAGTTTGGACCAATTCATGGTGGAGGGAGCCTCTAAAAAACCCAGTTTGGACCAATTCATGGTGGAGGGAGCCTCTAAAAACCCCAGTTTGGACCAATTCATGGTGGAGGGAGCCTCTAAACAGCCCAGTTTGGGCAAATTCATGGTGGAGGGAGCCTCTAAAAACCCCCAGTTTGGACCAATTCATGGTGGAGGGAGCCTCTAAAAACCCCAGTTTGGACCAATTCATGGTGGAGGGAGCCTCTAAACAGCTCAGTTTGGGCAAATTCATGGTGGAGGGAGCCTCTAAAAACCCCAGTTTGGACCAATTCATGGTGGAGGGAGCCTCTAAAAACCCCAGTTTGGACCAATTCATGGTGGAGGGAGCCTCTAAAAACCCCAGTTTGGACCAATTCATGGTGGAGGGAGCCTCTAAACAGCCCAGTTTGGGCAAATTCATGGTGGAGGGAGCCTCTAAAAAACCCCAGTTTGGACCAATTCATGGTGGAGGGAGCCTCTAAAAACCCCAGTTTGGACCAATTCATGGTGGAGGGAGCCTCTAAACAGCCCAGTTTGGGCAAATTCATGGTGGAGGGAGCCTCTAAACAGCCCAGTTTGGGCAAATTCATGGTGGAGGGAGCCTCTAAAACCCCCAGTTTGGACCAATTCATGGTGGAGGGAGCCTCTAAACAGCCCAGTTTGGGCAAATTCATGGTGGAGGGAGCCTCTAAACAGCCCAGTTTGGGCAAATTCATGGTGGAGGGAGCCTCTAAACAGCCCAGTTTGGGCAAATTCATGGTGGAGGGAGCCTCTAAAAACCCCAGTTTGGACCAATTCATGGTGGAGGGAGCCTCTAAAAACCCCAGTTTGGACCAATTCATGGTGGAGGGAGCCTCTAAAAACCCCAGTTTGGACCAATTCATGATGGAGGGAGCCTCTAAACAGCCCAGTTTGGACCAATTCATGGTGGAGGGAGCCTCTAAACAGGCCAGTTTGGGCAAATTCATGGTGGAGGGAGCCTCTAAACAGGCCAGTTTGGACCAATTCATGGTGGAGGGAGCCTCTAAACAGCTCAGTTTGGGCAAATTCATGGTGGAGGGAGCCTCTAAAAACCCCAGTTTGGACCAATTCATGGTGGAGGGAGCCTCTAAAACCCCCAGTTTGGACCAATTCATGGTGGAGGGAGCCTCTAAACAGCCCAGTTTGGGCAAATTCATGGTGGAGGGAGCCTCTAAAACCCCCCAGTTTGGACCAATTCATGGTGGAGGGAGCCTCTAAAAACCCCAGTTTGGACCAATTCATGGTGGAGGGAGCCTCTAAACAGCCCAGTTTGGGCAAATTCATGGTGGAGGGAGCCTCTAAAAACCCCCAGTTTGGACCAATTCATGGTGGAGGGAGCCTCTAAAAACCCCAGTTTGGACCAATTCATGGTGGAGGGAGCCTCTAAACAGCCCAGTTTGGGCAAATTCATGGTGGAGGGAGCCTCTAAACAGCCCAGTTTGGGCAAATTCATGGTGGAGGGAGCCTCTAAACAGCCCAGTTTGGGCAAATTCATGGTGGAGGGAGCCTCTAAACAGCCCAGTTTGGGCAAATTCATGGTGGAGGGAGCCTCTAAAAACCCCCAGTTTGGACCAATTCATGGTGGAGGGAGCCTCTAAAAACCCCAGTTTGGACCAATTCATGGTGGAGGGAGCCTCTAAACAGCCCAGTTTGGGCAAATTCATGGTGGAGGGAGCCTCTAAAAACCCCAGTTTGGGCAAATTCATGGTGGAGGGAGCCTCTAAACAGGCCAGTTTGGGCAAATTCATGGTGGAGGGAGCCTCTAACCAGCCCAGTTTGGACCAATTCATGGTGGAGGGAGCCTCTAAAAACCCCAGTTTGGACCAATTCATGGTGGAGGGAGCCGCTAAACAGCCCAGTTTGGACCAATTCATGGTGGAGGGAGCCTCTAACCAGCAGAGTTGGTGGAAATCAGGGTGGAGGGAGCCTCTAACCAGCAGAGTTGTGGGAAAGCAGGGTGGAGGGAGCCTCTAACCAGCAGAGTTGGGGGAAATCAGGGTGGAGGGAGCCTAGTATTAGCAGAATTGTGCAACGCTTATGGTGGATGAGTATGAGGATGCGGAGGAATTGGAGAGGTTGAGTACAGACATGGAGTTTCATGTTGGGGTGCTTTACACAGGTGGGCCCAAAAATGAAGGCTCTATCCAGTGGTGGTTCATTTTTATCAAAGTGAGCCGGTCGGCACTCTCAGCTGACAGACGGGTGCGCTTGTCAGTGATGATGCCACCGGCTGCACTGAACACCCTCTCAGATAGGACGCTGGCGGCAGGACAGGACAGCACCTCCAAGGCATATAGGGCAAGTTCAAGCCACAGGTCCAACTTCGACACCCAATACGTGTAGGGCGCAGAGGGGTCGGAGAGGACAGGGCTGTGGTCGGAAAGGTATTCCCGCAACATGCGCCTATACTTCTCACGCCTGGTGACACTAGGACCCTCCGTGGCGGCACTTTGGCGAGGGGGTGCCATCAAGGTGTCCCAGACCTTAGACAGTGTGCCCCTCGTTTGTGTGGACCGGTGAGAACTTGGTTGCCTACTGGAGGAACTGCCCTCCCTGCCGCCAACGTCACATGCTGGAAACATCTCCATCATATTCTGCACCAATTGCCTGTGGCAAGCATTGATGCGATTGGCCCTCCCCTCTACCGGAATAAAAGACGAGATGTTGTTTTTATACCGGGGGTCAAGGATAGCAAAGATCCAGTACTGGTTGTCCTCCATGATTTTGACAATACGCTTGTCGGTTGTAAAGCACCCCAACATGAACTCAGCCATGTCTGCCACAGTGTTAGTTGGCATGACTCCTCTGGCCCCACCGGAAAGTTCAATCTCCATTTCCTCCTCATCCTCCATGTCTACCCATCCGCGCTGCAACAATGGGACGATTCGAAGTTGCCCGGAAGCCTCCTGTATCACCATCACATCATCGGACAACTCTTCTTCCTCCTCCTCCTCCTCCTCCTCCTCCTCCTCCTCCATTAAACGCGATGAAGCGGACAGATGTGTGGACCTACTCTCCAGCTGTGACGGATCGGATGCTATCCCTGACTCCTCTGTGTGATCTGAGTTATCCCTGATGTCAATCAGGGATTCTCTCAGAACACACAAGAGCGGGATTGTAAGACTCACCATCGCATCCTCAGAGCTCACCCTCCTTGTGGACTCCTCAAACACCCGTAGGATGTCACAAAGGTCTCTCATCCATGGCCACTCATGGATGAGAAACTGAGGCAGCTGACTTTGTGGCACCCTAGGGTTTTGTAGCTGGTATTCCATCAAAGGTCTCTGCTGCTCAACCACTCTATTCAACATCTGAAACGTTGAGTTCCAGCGTGTGGGGACGTCGCACAAAAGCCGGTGTTGTGGCACATGCAGGCGTTGCTGGAGAGATTTTAAGCTAGCAGCGGCTACTGTCGACTTGCGAAAGTGGGCGCACATGCGCCGCACTTTCACCAGTAGCTCTGGAACATTGGGGTAGCTCTTTAGGAAACGTTGCACCACTAGGTTGAAGACGTGGGCCAGGCATGGAACATGTTGGAGTCCGGCAAGCTCCAGAGCTGCTACCAGGTTCCGGCCGTTATCACAAACGACCATGCCTGGGCCCAGGTGCAGCGGCTCAAACCATATTGCCGTCTCATCGAGGAGGGCATCCCTCACCTCGGAGGCAGTGTGCTGTCTGTCCCCCAAGCTGATCAGCTTCAGCACAGCCTGCTGACGTCTACCAACGCCAGTGCTGCAACGTTTCCAACTCGTAGCTGGGGTCAATCTAACAGCGGAGGAGGTGGCGGAGGAGGAGGCGGTGGCGGAGGAGGAGGCGGTAGAGGAGGAGGAGGAGGAGGAGGGGGGTGTTCTTCTCGTGTCCCTGCCAGGAATGTTAGGCGGGGAGACGAGGTACACCGGGCCAGTTTGGGAAGCAGTCCCAGCCTCAACTACATTCACCCAGTGTGCCGTCAGTGAAATGTAGCGTCCCTGTCCGCATGCACTTGTCCACGCGTCGGTGGTCAAGTGGACCTTTGTGCAAAGCGCGGAACTAAGGGCCCGCCTGATGTTGAGTGACACGTGCTGGTGCAAGGCGGGGACGGCACACCGGGAGAAGTAGTGACGGCTAGGGACGGCATAGCGAGGTGCCGCAGTTGCCATCAGGTCCAGGAAGGCGGGAGTTTCAACAAGCCGGAACGCCAACATCTCCTGGGCCAGCAGTTTAGCGATGTTGGCGTTCAAGGCTTGCGCGTGTGGGTGGTTAGCAGTGTATTTCTGCCGCCGCTCCAATGTCTGAGAGATGGTGGGTTGTTGTAAAGAAGCGCCTGATGGTGCCTTTGATGGTGCAGGAGAAGGAGATAAGACAGGAACAGGGGAGGATGAGGGAGAAGTCAACAAAGTGGCAGAGGCAGATGAAGTGGTGTCCTGGCTCGTCCTCTGGAGTGCATCGCCAGCACAGTCAGCAGTGGCAGTGGCAGAGGCAGTGGCAGTGGCGTGAACGGCAGGCGGCCTTTGTCCTGCCGTTGCTGCCTGCCACTGATTCCAGTGCTTGGATTCCAAATGACGGCGCATTGAAGTGGTGGACAGGTTGCTCTTCTCAGAGCCCCTAATCAATTTCGAGAGGCAAATTGTGCAGACAACACTATATCTGTCCTCGGCGCATTCCTTGAAAAAACTCCACACCTTCGAGAAACGTGCCCTCGAGGTGGGAGTTTTTCGGGGCTGGGAACGAACTGGAACATCTTGGGAGATTCCGGGTGTGGCCTGGCTTCGCCTAAGCTGCTGACCTCTGCCTCTGCCTCTAGCTACCCTTTTTGGTGCTGCACTTGCCTCAACATCCACACTACTTTCCCCGCTTGACATCCCCCCTGTCCAGGTCGGGTCAGTGTCCTCATCATCCACCACTTCCTCTTCCAACTCCTGTCTCATCTCCTCCTCCCGCACAATGCGCCGGTCAACTGGATGCCCTGACGGCAACTGCGTCACATCATCGTCGATGAGGGTGGGTTGCTGGTCATCCACCACCAAATCGAACGGAGATGGAGGAGACTCTAGTGTTTGAGCATCTGGACACAGATGCTCCTCTGTTAGGTTCGTGGAATCGTGACGTGGAGAGGCAGGTTGAGGGACAATGAAAGGAGCGGAGAACAGCTCTGGGGAGCAGGGACAGTTGGGGTTATTGTTCTGTGAAGCTTGGGAATTTTGGGAGGAAGGAGGACAAGACTGTTGGGTAATAGGAGGAGAGGAGGCAGAGTCTGACTGGCTGCTGGACAATGTGCTGTAAGCGTTCTCTGACAGCCATTGCAAGACCTGTTCCTGGTTCTCGGGCCTACTAAGGTTTGTACCCTGCAGTTTAGTTAATGTGGCAAGCAACCCTGGCACTGTGGAGTGGCGCAATGCTTGCTGCCCCACAGGAGTAGGCACGGGACGCCCTGTGGCTTCACTGCTACCTTGCTCCCCAGAACCATTCCCCCGACCTCGCCCACGGCCTCGTCCACGTCCCTTTCCGGGAGCCTTGCGCATTTTGAATTCCCAGTTAGAAATTGGCACTATATACCAGTAGCAAAAATTGTGGGTGCACGTAACCCCAATATATTCTTTGAATTCCCAGTCAGACAATGGCACTATATACCAGTAGCAAGAAATGAGGGTATTTATAACCCCAATATATTCTTTGAATTCCCAGTCAGACAATGGCACTGTATACCAGTAGTAAAAATTGTGGGTGCACGTAACCCCAATATATTCTTTGAATTACCAGTCAGAAACTGGCACTATATGGCAGTAGCAAGAAATGAGGGTATTTGTAACCCCAATATATTCTTTGAATTCCCAGTCAGAAACTGGCACTGTATACCAGTAGTAAAAATTGTGGGTGCACGTAACCCCAATATATTCTTTGAATTCCCAGTCAGACAATGGCACTATATACCAGTAGCAAGAAATGAGGGTATTTATAACCCCAATATATTCTTTGAATTCCCAGTCAGACAATGGCACTGTATACCAGTAGTAAAAATTGTGGGTGCACGTAACCCCAATATATTCTTTGAATTACCAGTCAGAAACTGGCACTATATGGCAGTAGCAAGAAATGAGGGTATTTGTAACCCCAATATATTCTTTGAATTCCCAGTCAGAAACTGGCACTGTATACCAGTAGTAAAAATTGTGGGTGCACGTAACCCCAATATATTCTTTGAATTACCAGTCAGAAACTGGCACTATATGGCAGTAGCAAGAAATGAGGGTATTTGTAACCCCAATATATTCTTTGAATTCCCAGTCAGAAACTGGCACTGTATACCAGTAGTAAAAATTGTGGGTGCACGTAACCCCAATATATTCTTTGAATTACCAGTCAGAAACTGGCACTATATGGCAGTAGCAAGAAATGAGGGTATTTGTAACCCCAATATATTCTTTGAATTCCCAGTCAGAAACTGGCACTGTATACCAGTAGTAAAAATTGTGGGTGCACGTAACCCCAATATATTCTTTGAATTACCAGTCAGAAACTGGCACTATATGGCAGTAGCAAGAAATGAGGGTATTTGTAACCCCAATATATTCTTTGAATTCCCAGTCAGACAATGGCACTGTATACCAGTAGTAAAAATTGTGGGTGCACGTAACCCCAATATATTCTTTGAATTCCCAGTCAGACAATGGCACTATATACCAGTAGTAAAAATTGTGGGTGCACGTAACCCCAATATATTCTTTGAATTCCCAGTCAGACAATGGCACTGTATACCAGTAGTAAAAATTGTGGGTGCACGTAACCCCAATATATTCTTTGAATTCCCAGTCAGACAATGGCACTGTATACCAGTAGTAAAAATTGTGGGTGCACGTAACCCCAATATATTCTTTGAATTCCCAGTCAGACAATGGCACTATATACCAGTAGCAAGAAATGAGGGTATTTATAACCCCAATATATTCTTTGAATTCCCAGTCAGACAATGGCACTGTATACCAGTAGTAAAAATTGTGGGTGCACGTAACCCCAATATATTCTTTGAATTCCCAGTCAGAAACTGGCACTATATGGCAGTAGCAAGAAATGAGGGTATTTATGACCCCAATATATTCTTTGAATTCCCAGTCAGACAATGGCACTGTATACCAGTAGTAAAAATTGTGGGTGCACGTAACCCCAATATATTCTTTGAATTACCAGTCAGAAACTGGCACTATATGGCAGTAGCAAGAAATGAGGGTATTTGTAACCCCAATATATTCTTTGAATTCCCAGTCAGACAATGGCACTGTATACCAGTAGTAAAAATTGTGGGTGCACGTAACCCCAATATATTCTTTGAATTCCCAGTCAGACAATGGCACTGTATACCAGTAGTAAAAATTGTGGGTGCACGTAACCCCAATATATTCTTTGAATTCCCAGTCAGAAACTGGCACTATATGGCAGTAGCAAGAAATGAGGGTATTTGTATTCCCAATATACTCTTTGAATTCCCAGTCAGACAATGGCACTGTATACCAGTAGTAAAAATTGTGGGTGCACGTAACCCCAATATATTCTTTGAATTCCCAGTCAGACACTGGCACTATATACCAGTAGCAAGAAATGAGGGTATTTATAACCCCAATATATTCTTTGAATTCCCAGTCAGACAATGGCACTGTATACCAGTAGTAAAAATTGTGGGTGCACGTAACCCCAATATATTCTTTGAATTACCAGTCAGAAACTGGCACTATATGGCAGTAGCAAGAAATGAGGGTATTTGTAACCCCAATATATTCTTTGAATTCCCAGTCAGACAATGGCACTGTATACCAGTAGTAAAAATTGTGGGTGCACGTAACCCCAATATATTCTTTGAATTCCCAGTCAGAAACTGGCACTATATGGCAGTAGCAAGAAATGAGGGTATTTATAACCCCAATATATTCTTTGAATTCCCAGTCAGACAATGGCACTGTATACCAGTAGTAAAAATTGTGGGTGCACGTAACCCCAATATATTCTTTGAATTACCAGTCAGAAACTGGCACTATATGGCAGTAGCAAGAAATGAGGGTATTTGTAACCCCAATATATTCTTTGAATTCCCAGTCAGAAACTGGCACTGTATACCAGTAGTAAAAATTGTGGGTGCACGTAACCCCAATATATTCTTTGAATTCCCAGTCAGACAATGGCACTATATACCAGTAGCAAGAAATGAGGGTATTTATAACCCCAATATATTCTTTGAATTCCCAGTCAGACAATGGCACTGTATACCAGTAGTAAAAATTGTGGGTGCACGTAACCCCAATATATTCTTTGAATTCCCAGTCAGAAACTGGCACTATATGGCAGTAGCAAGAAATGAGGGTATTTGTAACCCCAATATATTCTTTGAATTCCCAGTCAGAAACTGGCACTATATACCAGTAGCAAAAATTGTGGGTGTATATAGCCCCAATTCTATTGCTAGGGGACTTGCAGCGTATTTCTGAGGTGAAGGTGGGGGGGCACACCGTTGGAACGGTGATTTGGGGTGTATATATGGGGTATACGGGAATATACTGTCAGTGTGTTCCATTCAGGATCCTGGGAAAGCTGGGTTGCGGCGATTGAGCCCGTCAGTGCCACGTTACACTGACAAGCTTCTCCCTGGAATTGAAGTTATATGTAAGCCCAATATATTCTTTGAATTCCCAGTGAGACAATGGCACTATATGGCAGTAGCAAAAATAGTGGGTGTATATAGCCCCAATTCTATTGCTAGGGGACTTGCAGGGTATTTCTGGGGTGAAGGTGGGGGGGCACACCGTTGGAACGGGTATCGGGGGTATATATCGGGTATACGGGAATACACTGTCAGTGTATTCCATTCAGGATCCTGGGAAAGCTGGGTTGCGGCGATTGAGCCCGTCAGTGCCACGTTACACTGACAAGCTTCTCCCTGGAATTTAGCTCTTACAAGAGCTGTTGGTTGTCTTCTCCTTCCTATCCTAGCCTGTCCCTGCCTACCCAGAATCTAAGCCCTAGCTAGCTGGACGGAAACCTCCGTCCCCGGTGAATTGCAAGCTCAGAATGACGCGAACCTGGGCGGCGCTGTTCTTTTAAATTAGAGGTCACATGTTTTCGGCAGCCAATGGGTTTTGCCTACTTTTCTCAACGTCACTGGTGTCGTAGTTCCTGTCCCACCTACCCTGCGCTGTTATTGGAGCAAAAAAGGCGCCAGGGAAGGTGGGAGGGGAATCGAGTAATGGCGCACTTTACCACGCGGTGTTCGATTCGATTCGAACATGCCGAACAGCCTAATATCCGATCGAACATGAGTTCGATAGAACACTGTTCGCTCATCTCTAAGTGTGAACCTAGCGATACTTTTATTAGGTTTGTGCAAAGTTCCATGTTTTATTCTTGCCTTTTTTTTTTTTTTCATTCATCGTCAATGTTTTTTAGCCAGCTCAGACATGAAATACCAGTAAAAGAGTACAGCATTTGTGAAAAGTAGTGTCCGCTCATATTTTGCTTTGTGATTCCGCAGAGGTATCTTGAAAGATGAGAGCGAGATATATACTAGTTTTAAATTTTGTAGAGATGACCCAGCAAAACCAAAAGTTTTAGGTGTTTTAAGTGGTTTATGCAAAATGTCTTGCATCATGATTATAAAAATAAGTACAAAGGACATTGTGTGAGGGTGGCAAGTGCCTGCATTGTCACTCATATTCTTGGAAATAGTGCTCACTCAAGTGCCATAGTTCCATCAAGGAGCTGCCCTGGCAGGAGCTGAAAGCAAAAGTTCTATTTATTTATTATTGATGGCCAGTTGTAGAGAGAGACTGTGAGTTGTGTGGAACTAGAAAAACCCCTTATTCTCCAAGTGGTTAAGTAGGGGCCCTTTTATTTAAAAAAAAAAAAAAAAAACTGCCTCTCTGATGTTTTTTGACACTGCTCTGGTGTCTTACATACACAAGAAATGCTTGGAGATACAAATACAGCCAATAATGGAATGAAGTGGGCCACTGCAGCAACAGCCATTTGGCTGAAAGGGCATCTCCAGTTATTTTCTGTATGTTAAGAGAGACCAGGAAGTGGAGAGCAGCTGGGACCTGGGATGGAAACAACGGAGTATCATATTTCTTCTTTTTTTTTTTTTATTCTAGGACCTAATATTTAGCTGTTTTAAAGTGTAACTTCCATTTTTTTTTTTTTTTTTTACTGCTTTTGTGCCTTGTAGTGTATGGTGACCATTTTTGTAATGTACTTTATTATCCTTAAATAATTAAATAATGGCCTCTGTGGTCTAAGCCATTTAACCCCTTCATGAAATCTAGCTTGCTAGTACAACAGATGTCAAGTATTTAAATATTGCAGCCACTCAGGAGCTGAGTGGCCACTATAGATGCCAGGTCCCAGCACTAATGCCTCCGGGCAATAAGGCCCCCAGCACTTTGTTCAAAGCTGCCCGAGGCACGCATTCTTCCGGGGCCTGGGGGCCAGTGTGATGTTGCCATGACAACTGAAAGCCTTTTTGAAGGCTCCCAGTCTTGTCTGGCATATACTTCTATTACAGGCCGCGCTTTGCAGCGTGTAATAGAAGTGTTGGTATTTTGCAATGCATTAACGATCAGACCCTCCCTGAAGTTCAATACCCCTAGGGACTCTAATAAATGAACCTTAAATTAAAAAAAAAAAAAGTTTGAATAGCCCATTACTGTGAAACACAAATACATTAACTATCCCTATGTTCGGAAACATCCGGTCTACAAACTTATAAAAATATTTTTCCCGTACGGTGAACGCTGAAGCTGGAAGTGCAAAATTGCAGGGGTTTTTTTAATGTTTTTGGGTTTTTTTTTCAGTTTATTAAAGTTTTAATAAAAAGCAATCAAAGCCATAGACATTTCCTAATATGACATAACTAAAAAGTATATCTGGCCCCGCACAAACAAAAGGATTCCCTATTCATCGCTGTAAATATAAATTTATTCATCCCATGGAAATATAAAAAATTTACGGATGTCAGAATATGTTGACTTTAAGAAATAAAACATTTTTGCAAAGTGATTTTTGTTGAGGTTAAAATGTGAAGAAAACAATATAAATTTGGTATCCTCAGAATTGTACTGAAATATAGAATACAGGTGACTTGCCATTTTGGCTGCATAGTGAACGCTATAAAAATGAAGCACATAAGAAATTCGCACAAATGTACTTTTTCTTCAATTCTACCCCATTCTGAATTTTTTTTTTCCAGCTTTCCAGTACATGGTACAGAATAATAAATGGTAACATTATAAAGAACAATTTGTTCCACAAATATTAACTCATATGGCTTTGTGAATGGAAAAATAAAATAGTTATGGGCTTGGAAGGCGGGGAGTCAAAATCAAAAATAAAAAAGCCATCGGTGGAAAGGCGTTAAAAAGTGATGAAGGAAACAGATCTCCTTAATAAAATATATTTATTATCATTATTTATTTTTTGAGCACCATTAATTCCATGATGCTGTACATTTGAGGGTTTACATACAAAATGCACATAAACAAGTACAATATTACCATAGTGACCACCACGTACAGTGGGATGGCCTGCAAAGAAATCTATGAGGGAGAGGGGACAGAAGCAGCGGGTGGTGGTAGATGTTGATCATATGGTGATGTGGTGGCAGCAGGGTTATGCAAGGTTGTAGACTTTTCTGAAAAAATTAGTCTTTGGGGCTGCCTTGAAACTTGTGGTTTTGGGGAGCACCATTATTATAAGAACCTGTGTGTGGTATAGTGACTCAGATCGACCAGACAGGTTCCCTTTCACTTTTCAAATGAAATTGCATAATATTATTTTCATATCTTTAACCTCTTTACAGGTTTGGCAGTGTGGTGGAACTCTTGAAATACAACCTTGTTCTCATGTTGGGCATGTTTTTCCCAAGAAGGCCCCTTATGCTAGACCCAATTTTCTACAGAATACTGCTCGTGCTGCTGAAGTGTGGATGGATGGTTACAAGGAACATTTCTATAACAGAAACCCACCTGCTAGAAAGGTATTCATGAATTATTGTATAGTGCTGAAATTAAAGTGAGTGCATTACTTTGTACCTACCCTATTCACATATAGAAAATAATTATCTAGAAAAGATGGAGGTGTTTATTCCAAAGTAATATATAAACTTGTTCTACATCGTAATGTAAAGGTAAGCTAACAAGTTGTTATAGGTTCCTCCTGCCATATGTTACCTAACCTAGAGATTAGACTTTTTACAATTGTGAAAACAGAGACGATTTATTCACAGGACAGCTATAGTCAAAATAAATATACAGAACCATAAATAATTGTTGGGTTTTAATTTTATTGACTGTAAATTTGTTTAGAAATTAGTAGATAAAACATAATAAAATCAGATTAATCTGAAGAAATGTGCAGATAAACATTTTGGATTATTTAACACTAAGTGCCAGCAAGCTCAGTCACTTCATAACATTTTTATTTTTTTTATTTTTCTTATGCTCATTCATTAAATCTGATCCTAATATTGATAGAGACAGACTGAAAAAAAATGAAAATGAAATGAAAAAAAAACATGAAAAAAAATAGTACACTTACTATATTGTAATATTTTGTAATAGGAAAAATATGGAGATATTTCTGATCGAAAGATACTCAGGGAGAGACTACAGTGCAAGAATTTTGATTGGTATTTGAGAAATGTTTTTCCAGATCTACATGTACCAGAAGATCGTCCTGGCTGGCATGGGGCGGCAAGTATATTCTTTTGATACTCTGATGCTCTGTTCTATGACATTTATAACATTTCATAACATATACTAAGTGTTTTTAAAAAACAAACAAAAACATTTTCACAGAAAAAATGTATATATAAAATACTGTTGTGAGGGGATGTAGCCAGTTATGCAGAATGTATATTCTGTACAGGTACACATATAATAAATCTTTGCACTAAGTGGATGAGAATGAAAATGGCACTAGACCTTAGACCATCCTATAATCCTACAATGGTCTGATAAAAAGCTAAACCTGTATGATCTGGTTCTCAATTGCCTTATATTAGGGCAAAGAATTCCTTCCTGACTCCAAATCCCCAGATGACTTATCTCCAGTCATCAACTACTGTATATACTCGAGTATAAGCCAACCCAAATATAAAACACATACACCCGAATATAAAAATACAAAACTGGGAAAACTTATTGACTCGAGTATAAGCTGAGGGAGGGGGAAATGCAGCAGCTACTGAAAAATTTAAAAAATTTAAATGGTCAGAATTTTTGGGTGCAGTAGTTGCTGGGCGATGGGGAGGGGGTGTTTTGGTTGTCTGTCTGCCCCTTCCCTGAGCTTGAGGACTGGGGTTTTTTTTCCCCCCTACTTGGGAATTCAGCTTAGCTGAATATAAGGTATCTGCAGTGCTCCTATTAACCCCTTCCCGACGGAACAGTAGCACTGCAGATCCCCTATATTCAGTAGACCGGGCACTTTCAGACACAGGGATACCTAATGTGTATGTGTTTCACAGTCATTTTCTACTTTTATATGTATTTTTTTTTTTTTTACTATTTTATGGGAGATTCTATACATTATTATTATTATTGCGGCTGGTCATAGAGCCCCCATTTCAAAGAATCAAGTAACGCCTCAATCCTGTGACAGAGGGTTTAATAGTCTCACTGCTCTTACCATAAAGAATTCCAGTCTATGATGATGGTAATCCACTGCATCTCCTTTAGATGCAGTTGACGCCCTCTTATCAAGATTACAGACTTGGGTTGTATATAGCAAGTCTTCCTCCTAAAACGCGCATTCTCAGCTTAGTACTTGAGAGCATAGATCACACTTGGTTGAGTGTGTAAGCATACTCATTAGGGAGTGGGGTAGGTTGATGTCACCACAATTAGCATATGTAATATTTAACATACCCATTGCATTTAAAGGGATATTTTGGGAACAACAAGTTAACTTGCTGATCCCAGCTGATGGGGCCCCAACATGGGAACTGGGATGTTAAGCACCAACATTTGAATGCCGGTGGTGGTGGGGAATCACTTATCCCCGCTCCATGTATTTCAGTGGAACCGTCAAAGTACAAAGCTCGGCAATCTCTGCCATCCCATTGAAGGGAACTAAGCTGGGCTTAGGTGTGTTTCCAGCCTCTGCTTTCATTCAAACTGAAGTACAAAACACTCCAGTTCTCATAATCATTGGGGGTTCCTGTCGCTGGACCCTTTCAGTGATGTTCCTACAATACGGTACTAAAGTACTCAAAATACAAGAAATATTCCATGTGTGGCCCAGCCACAAAAAGACAAAAATATGGGGCATATTTTTGAAATAAAAAAAATGTGTAAAAATGTTTCAAGATTGATTGATTAAAACTGACATCAGTAACCCCTGAAATCTAATGCAGCTGCTTGCTGGAGTATATTTCAGTTGTGGTGCATCTAATGCTAGTGGAGCACAGATTAACATCAAAGTAAATATGGCCCCTGTTTTTTGTTGTTGTTGCTTTTTATTCCTATGTACATTTATACATTGCATCTCCTATTTACAGGCAACTTTTGCAAAGGCAATTAAAGTAAAATTTAGAGCGCACTTAATTTTACACTACAGTAAAATGTAATGCTTCCATATTTAATTTCATGATATCTCATTTCCTCAGGTTCGCAGCAAGGGTATATCATCTGAGTGTTTAGATTATAATGCACCAGATCATAACCCCACTGGAGCTCACCTCTCACTGTTTGGATGCCACGGACAAGGTGGCAATCAGGTATATTTCCATTATGTATAGTTGCAAAGTTTGTGCACCTGCTGGATATATGGATTAGATAAATCTTTTTGCATATCTTAACATAAGCATATTGAGAATTGCGAGACCCCCTTGTACTGTATTTTACAACCCTTTTGGTTTTGTGTCCTTTTGTCAAAGTATTGTAAAGGAATATGACTTTTATAAACATCAAATTTCTAATTACCTCATTCCTTTTTTTTTTTAACAGTTTATTTTGTGTAGAATGGGGCATATGTATTAATACAATTGTTCCAGTTTTAAAATGTACTACATTGAATTGGCGTACAGCCTAACCGCATCACTTTATCTGAGAGTTACAAAATCATGACGTTGAAGTTAGAAATTTACATATCCACTTGCAGATTTTTAGATTTTCAAATAGTTTTTTTTTTGTAATTACTGAGGGCAGTGAGGAAGGGGGAAAAAAAAAAAGCATACTCTCCTGTCCCCGTTGCTCCGGTGTGTTCCCGCGCCCGCAACTTCCATGTCATCTGCTCCAGCAGCATCTTCCTGCCCTCAGCAGTGACCACTAAAATCCATCAACAACTTCAGCATAACACTTTATTCTGAAGTTGTTGATGGATTTTAGTGGTCACTGCTGAGGGCAGTCAGCGAATGGTCTGAATCTCACTACCTGTGACATCACAGGTCCTCTTCCTGAGGCTGCTGATTGGCCTCAGTGGTCACTTGACCGCTGAGGCCAATTAGCAGCTTCAGCACAACGTCTGAGGAGACCTGAGAGAGCAGACTAACTGAGAGGCGCAGGGTGACACCAGAGCAACCAGGACAGGTATATTTTTTTAAAATTATTTTTAATTTTTTTTCACTACCCCCAGCAGATTTAAACCTTAAACTGGGCCCAGTCCTTCTTCATAAAATCTACCCTGCTGTTTTTGATGTCTGTTGGTGCTGTGGTGGGTTCCTTCTACCATATTTGGTGGGAGTGCGGAGAGATCCAAACTTTCTGGGCCTCCGTATTTTCCCTATATGTGAGGGTCAGTGGTCATCTTCTGGCCCCCCTCTCAGTTGGCTCTCCCTTCCCTCATCCCGGGTAGGCTCTCTAGGGTAAAGGGTGATCTCCTGCACCACTTCCTTATGGCCGACAGTATGGTTATTCCCCAGCATTGGCGTAGCTCCACGACTCCTTCTCTGCGGGAATGGCTTCAGGAGTTCCTCCTTATCAGGAGGATAGACGGCTTGGTCGCCGAAGACTCTCCTGACTTGTCCAAGTTTGATGCTCTCTGGCAGCCGTGAGTTGTGTTTCAGGAGTCTGCAGAGTTTGCCTCCCTTTTCTCATGACTTTTCGTGACTCTGGCTATTTTCTCTAGTACCCTCTGGCCTCGTCCCTCCTCTTTCCCCTTGTAGCCTTTGTGTCCTTTGTTGTCCTTCTTGTGTCTAGTCTTCCTCTGTCTGGTTGTCCTTTTTGTTTTTTTTCGGTCTGGTCTGCAGGAAAACTCTGCAAACTTTCTGTTTAAAGCGCTGTGGGAAGAACCGCAATGCGTTGCCACCACAGTTTTTCCCACAGCGTTTTTTGGCTGCGAGTCGTCCAGTGGAGCCTTAGCCTAAATGACAATTGCAAGTGGAGCCCCCTTTCATTGGTAGTCTGCCAGGATTCAACCCAAAGTTTTTTTTTTTTTAAAGTGACGGAATCTTTCTTCTGTCATGTTTTTTACTTTTCTGACAGAAGAAAAAGTTGTGCATGCAGGACTTTTTCTTCTGTTGCTAAAGTAAACATGGGAACGAACACAGACTGAGGAGGCTGTCTGTCCACTACCTTGCTACAGGTAATGTCCATTGACTTTAACAATTGTAGTGTGAACATCCCCTAATCAAGCAGTTTTTCAAAACTGTTTATCCCTGTATGAGAAAAATCCTTTTATTACAATATGTTTCAACTTTCCTATATATAACTTTGTTTACATGTGTGATTTTGTTTCAGTTTTTTGAATACACAGCGAAACGTGAGATTCGTTTTAATTCAGTCACTGAACTGTGTGCTGAAGTCCCAGAACACCAAACATATATTGGGATGAGACATTGCCCTAAAGATGGTAGTCCTGTTCCTCAAAATATTATTTGGGAGTTTCGACTTGTAAGTACTTTAAAATAAAAACATTTTTATAATAATAATTGTTTATATTATTAGGTAGAAGTCACTTCTAATGAGAATAGTGAGCTGTCCTTTTTTAGTAGTCTGACCTTTTAAGGATCCGATCATTACTGCTAATTTAGAGCTTTCCTAAATACTTTGCTTTAGCAATGCTGCTTCATTTGTCTGCTATTTTAGATTATTCCTGCCATTGTTTACACCTTTCCTTGGTCCCCAACCTGTCCTATGATAACAATTGTCACTGCTCTCTGGAGGGGTTAAGTTCTCTCATTGTCCTGACTGCAGAGCAGTTCAGCTAATTGCAGTTTGCTGATAAAGTTTTGGACAGTGTTGCCTCTCTAAATGAAAATAAATTAAAATGACACTAGGTTCACACTAGCGTTGTGATCTCCATCATTCAGGTCTGCTGAGGCACCACTACAACAGAAGTTACACATGGACACCAGCCAGCGGACCCCATTGACTAGTCCTCTGTGGATGACTTTTCTCTCCAACAATTTTTGGAGGTTTCTGTAGTGGAGTCTCAAACAGAGTCTCCGGCGCAGATGTCAATCCTGCCTGAGTTTACGGCAAGTCTGTTGTCTCTGAGCATGGGAAAGACAATGCCTATATCTACTGAGGTAGTTCATAGTGTCCAAACAGTCAAAGTGACCTCCAACAGGCAAACTGCAGAGAGAGAGGGAGAATGGAAAATCCCTTTAATTCTCTTTATTTTTATCTGCATATTAAACAAAAACTCAAAATTATACACGGCTGTAATCTTAAAAACCCATCAAATTTTCCATGTCATTTTTAATGCAGAATGAACACCGTTCATTCCAGCAAACTAAGTATCACAGCAGCACGTGACCTTGGATGTAGGAGTTGTTTTTTTTTTTGTTTTTTTAATCTGATTTCATTGCATTGGATAGTGGAGAGGAAGTGCAGGCAGATCAATCAAATGAAATGTAATTTGGTCTACAGATTCACTGCATGTAAATAATAGTGATAACAAGGAGCAACAAGTAAAATAAAGACAAGCAAAGGGTGTACAAGGTTATAGTGGGTATTTAAAGAGGACTTTTCATGTCCTCAAAAATGTAAGGTTTTAGATACTGCTAGAAAGCCAATTCAGTGCACTGTCGGCTTTCCCAGTATGTGTGCCCCGGGGGTGTAGATATCGACGACAATATTTTCAGCACCAATATCTCCCCACTGTTAGAAAGGCGTTCCTCATAGCTCAGCATCATCACTGGGCTGTGAGCAACGCCCCTTCTGACAGTACAAGGGTATGTTAGCATACAGTCAGTGTGGGAGGGATTACGCTGAGCTATGAGGAACGCCCTTTTTACAGTGGAAAGATATCAGTGCCGAAATGAACGGCACTGATATCTCCACCATTGGGGCACACATTGGGAAAGCTGATAGTGCGCTTATTTCAGTGCACTGTCTGCTTTCTAGCAATATATAAAACTGTACAGTCATGGGGACATGAAAGGTCTTTTTTTAACACTGCTGTGGATGTATATGCAGATATTTTTTGGAAGCTGGATAACACCTTTAATGATTAGATAAGAGTTAACTGAAGAGTATAAATGTAGCTAGACTGTAAAAGGTGTCACACAGCATATTTGTATGTGAATAATGAAAATATACACTACTCTTGTATTTCTGTACAGGATGGAACAATATATCATCCTAATTCAGACAAATGTCTTAGCTCATATCGTACATCAGAAGGTCGGGCAGATGTGCAAATGCAGCCTTGTGATGCCACAGATAAGAATCAGCTCTGGAAGTTTGAAAGGTAGAAAAAAAATGGCGTAATCCTCAAGTGTGCACAAGGTGCTGAATAGAACTTTCTTCAGTTTATACCGGAAGCTCCAAGCCAGAAGGAAGGTTAACTTAACTTGACTGAACTGTTTGCCTGACTGCATCTCAGCAGGAAGCCTTGCCAGCATTTAACAATACTCTCCATATTCTAAAGTGCCTTTTTACACAATGGTACATAACATTTGTTCATGACTGTTGACTTGTTTATTTATTTGGAATTGATTTGTAGGTAATCATACAAAGTATGTTGGTGTATTAGAAGTTGGAGACAGACTTCTTAAGGCAATGGCCCCAAGTGGCGGAAACGCCAAGAAAAAAAATGAGGCGTTTTACAGTCACAGCAAGGTGGATGGGCTTCTAACAAATCGCATCCACATTTTGTAAAAAAATAAGTGTTGCGGACACACTGCGAACTTTAAAACCGTCACGGTTATGGAAATTGCAGCATGTCAGTTATACCTACGGAAACGCTGGTGATTTCCCTATAGGTGTAATTGAAGTAGAGTTAGACTTTCCTTTGCGGACTTTCTGTGAAAAGCGCTGTGGGAAAAACCGCCATGATTTTTCCAGCAGTGCTTTTTTGCTGTGGCTTGCTACATGGGGCCTTAGCCTAACACTGTTTTCTTGAGTGCCACATGATATCATACAAAACTGTGTTAGGCTATTTAATTGTGCAAATGCCAGCAGCAATGATTTGTTATTTCATTTTCCTATAGAAGAACTATTGGTTTATTGTAAGCGTGTACATTGCTTATGTGGTAGAAAAAAACAACTGTGGAGTCTGTTAAAGACACCTTCGAATCTTTTCACTCCTTTAAGTATTTTTATGGACAGAACTAGGGTCAAATTGACCACCCAGTGAAATTACCAGTGGGCTCAGGTGCCAACACCGTAATGAAAGTCCTTTTGAAGATCAGAGAACAAAGTCTGTTTTGGATCATTTGCTACTGGAATTTTACTCATTTCCCAAAAATGGTGTATTAGCATATTTCCTCTGTTTACAATAGAAATTATTTTATACACTTTTTCAGTTTAGCTAGAGGGTAGAGCTGTAATTTAAATCATATCACGTACAAAAAGAATGAAGAAAAAAAGCCACATTTATCTGATATCAGATGAAACCACGGTTCCCTACAGGATACAGACAAGCCCAAATGATATGGGCGTTGCACGGATGCAGAATGCTGTTAAAACAACTATTCACACACCTGCAGTAAATTGCATACAAATGAAGATTGTATAACGGTCCATTCACCTGATAATATGAGGCGCACAGTCCTGGCTAACAGCCTATTAGCAACGTCCATACTTTTCGACCAGAAAGGCAGTCCAGCACCTATATACAAACACCAACCCCCACACACGAGTACCAGCACGTAAAACAACATAGCAGGGCATGATGTATTGGTTGTCCAGGGAATTTAAATTCATTTACCTGATTCGGCAAATGATGTTGATGAAGATGTAGCGGTCGCTTACTTGTGCTCTGGGGCCTGACTAATAGTAAATAAGGTCAGAACCCCTGGATCCATCATCCTCATCCGCTGGATCGGATAAGTAAATTGAAACTCTCTAAACATTCCATTTTAATGTTTTGGTCAAAATATACAATCTTGCAACTTGTGTCCAAGGGTCCCCAAAGCTTGCAAGTTCTTACACTAAAATCCAAGGCAAATCACAGCAAAAGAAAGGTAAGATCCCTAGAGAAATTTCTTCTGGACAACTGTTGCCCCTCTAAAGATAATTACAACTTCTAGCAGAAAGCCAAGAATGTAATAATGTCAGTGCAATGTTGATGGCGTATTTAAATCATGTGGCTTCATTGATATATTGGGGCAAAAAAGTATTTAGTCAGTCACCAATAGTGCAAGTTCCACCACTTAAAAACATGAGAGGCGTCTGTAATTTACATCATAGGTAGACCTCAACTATGAGAGACAAAATGAGAAAACAAATCCAGAAAATCACATTGTCTGATTTTGTAAGAATTTATTTGCAAATTATGGTGGAAAATAAGTATTTGGTCAGTAACAAAATTTCTTCTCAATACTTTGTTATATATCCTTTGTTGGCAATGACAGAGGTCAAACATTTTCTGTAAGTCTTCACAAGGTTGGCACACACTGTTGGTGGTATGTTGGCCCATTCCTCCATGCAGATCTCCTCTAGAGCAGTGATGTTTTGGGGCTGTTGCTTGGCAACACGGACTTTCAACTCCCTCCAAAGGTTTTCTATAGGGTTGAGATCTGGAGACTGGCTAGGCCACTCCAGGACCTTGAAATGCTTCTTACAAAGCCACTCCTTCGTTGCCCTGGCGGTGTGCTTTGGATCATTGTCATGTTGAAAGACCTAGCCACGTTTCATCTTCAATGCCCTTGCTGATGGAAGGAGGTTTGCAATCAAAATCTCACGATACATGGCCCCATTCATTCTTTCATGTACCCGGATCAGTCGTCCTGGCCCCTTTGCAGAGAAACAGCCCCAAAGCATGATGTTTCCACCCCCATGCTTTACAGTAGGTATGGTGTTTGATAGATACAACTCAGTATTCTTTTTTCTCAAAACACGAAAAGTTGTGTTTCTACCAAACAGTTCCAGTTTGGTTTCATCAGACCATAGGACATTCTCCCAATACTTTTCTGGATCATCCAAATGCTCTCTAGTAAACTTCAGAGGGGCCCAGACATGTACTGGCTTAAGCAGTGGGACACATCTGGCATTGCAGGATCTGAGTCCCTGGCGGCGTAGTGTGTTACTGATGGTAGGCTTTGTTACATTGGTCCCAGCTCTCTGCAGTTCATTCACTAGGTCCCCCCGCGTGATTCTGGGATTTTTGCTCACCGTTCTTGTGATCATTTTGACCCCACGGGGTGAGATTTTGCGTGGAGCCCCAGATCGAGGGAGATTATCAGTGGTCTTGTATGTCTTCCATTTTCTAATTATCGCTCCCACAGTTGATTTCTTCAATCCAAGCTGCATGCCTATTGCAGATTCAGTCTTCCCAGCCTGGTGCAGGGCTACAATTTTGTTTCTGGTGTCCTTTGACAGCTCTTTGGTCTTCACCATAGTGGAGTTTGGAGTCTGACTGTTTGAGGGTGTGCACAGGTGTCTTTTTATAGTGATAACAAGTTTAAACAGGTGCCATTACTACAGGTAATGAGTGGAGGAAAGAGGAGACTCTTAAAGAAGAAGTTACAGGTCTGTGAGAGCCAGAAATCTTGATTGTTTGTAGGTGACCAAATACTTATTTTCCACCATAATTTGAAAAAAAATTCTTACAAAATTAGACAATGTGATTTTCTGGATTTGTTTTCTCATTTTGTCTCTCATAGTTGAGGTCTACCTATGATGTAAATTACAAACGCCTCTCATCTTTTTAAGTGGTGGAACTTGCACTATTGGTGCCTGACTAAATACTTTTTTGCCCCACTGTGTGTGTGTGTGTGTGTGTGTGTGTGTGTGTGTGTATATATATATATATATATATATATATATATATATATTATAGATAAATATTTTCAGCCATAGACATCATTTTATTAACACACTGGATTAGATTTAGACTTGTATATTTGCTGGTAAATCAGCTATAAAAGACTGAAATTTAAAATTCCATGACTTTTTTTTTTTTTTTTTTACATTTTTAACAATGCTCAACCATGTATAAATTTTATTTATATTTAGCCCAAAGACTTCAACACAGAACATGTGTTTCGCACACTTATGCAACATGGATTTCACTTCCCTTATTTAAAGGGAACAGTTTAGCAGTGCTGTTTTACAATGTTGCCATAATTTCCATAGAGAAGAATGGGGGCTACAGAGAGTGTAGCGCAGCTGAAGTGTACTGTGTCCATATCCTGACAATTACAGAAACAGTGTAGCTTGATGTACTACACTGTTTCCATAGCTTCCATTCTCCTCTGTGGAAGTTACAGGAACAAAGAAGAACTACACATTGAGAAAATGCGGAGTTTTTGGCTGTTGTGGGAACACGAGAGAGAAGGAATCTCATAGAAGGATAAAGGAGATCCTTTCATTCCTAAAAGAGGATCTCAAGCAAAACCACTTTGAAAACAGCATATGAATCTTTTGAGTACTCAAAATTGTCATATGTGTGCAACTATATCATCAATGTTTTGAGTTTCCAAATTTGCCCTAAGTTTGTACAACTCTAGTTTTCCTCTTTACATATTCATAGACAAAAAATACCCTGGAAAGAATAACAATGCCTATAGTTCCTTCTACCCTCATGTTTACATAATGTCTATATAAAAGCACCATCTTTCTATGCAACCAGGTATGTGTGAATGCAGGTATATATTATGCACAGGTTTCTGGAAAATCTGTTGCTAAATGATTTTGTTTTTAATTATCTTTTAGTGTAAATGGTGTTAGAGCTCTAAGTACTTCAGTTTTTACTTGCATTGCATTGATCCTTACTGAAATAAATGTCTTCCACTCAGCTAAAGGATAGATCAAAGGTAAAAGTATGAGTTGATGAAATGTTTACCAGAGGTTTAAAGAAACCCAATGTATTTTTTGTATTTTTAAGCTGCATTCAATTTGTGGACAGTACTGCATATTAAAAGCTAGCTATTATGAGCTCTATGAATTGTAAAATATAGAAATAATTGGGTTTTAAACTACTGATTTATAAATGATATAGTTGTATCAATGAAGTTAACACTTACATGCCAAGATTAACTTAAATTTCCTATAAAACATGAAAAATATTTGCTGTGAAATTAAAAAAAAATGAAAGAACACTGCGACTTGTTGAATCTTTTATTTTTATTTTTTACATATATAATACCATATTCACATTTCTCCCTGTTCTTCATCTTAAATCTCATGCACAAATCCATAGATTTTTATTTTGCAAAATTAATAACACATAAAATATTTATAATATAGGTGTCACCATAATTGTACTGACCCATAGAATAAAGGTGGTATTTGTGACACCCACTCCCATAATTAAAACGGTAGCTACTGGGAAAATAATAGGTAATTTGGTATTCCGAATGTGCATTCACATCTGTGAAAATACTGCTCACTACCTCGATAAATTCTTTGAGGGCTGCAGTTTTCAAAATGGGGTCACTCCCTAGGGGATTACACTTTACGCCATGAGGGGCTTCAGTCTAAACATCACGGTTTGGCCGTGGCATTTTACAATCCCTGCAAAGTGGTTGGAATTTACTAGAAAATGTTCCTTTTCCCAATTATACCAATGGAAACATTGGTGGTTTCCGTATAGGCATAACTGAAGCAGAAAGTCCATAGAGGAAAACAATGCAGACTTTCTGTGAAAAGTCATGTGGGAAAAAACACAATGTTTGTTTCTGCAGCGCTTTTTCGCTGCCGCTCTCTATGTGAGACCTTGGCTTGACTGGTACTTAAGAGGTTCTGCAAATATAACATGATGTCCAAATACCAAACTGCGCTCCAAAAGTCACACATCTTGACGTATGTGCCCTGCTGTGTTCCCAAACTGCATCCATTTGCTTGAAGAAATTCCTGAATGAATTCATCCAGGGTTACAGTTAACGTTTTTAATGCCCAAGTGTTGCATTAATTTATTTTCCAGACATGAATGTGCAGCTGAAGATGAAAGGAGAAAAAGGCAAATTTTACAGGAATAAGTAATTTCTGTGTGCTGTATAAAGTGCCCAGTTTATATCAAAAACTTGTGTTCCAAAACTGCATGCAGCTGATTCTTACTGAGTGTTTAAGGGCTAGTTCACACGGCAAAACCCTTTTCCACCATTTGATTTCTCTGCACGGCTAGCCGCAATGGGAAACCTATGCAGTGCATATGAATACAGTATGGGACAGTTATCTTGCAGGGAGACAGGGACTCCTAACATCATAGATAACTATGATACTTGGGAGTCTGGGTATCCAGCCAGGTTTCAGACCAGGAAACATGGCTGAACTATAGACTAGATTTTTCCAGTTCGCATTTTGCTATGTGTAGGAGACTTTTGCCCATTTAAGAGAATATTGAGGGAAGGATAATTCCACTGCCTTACATGGCCTGTACGCACAGATGCTGTATACTGTGGCATCATAGGATTAGGAACAACAATTTATCACTTTAACCATAAATAAAACTGTAGTTATGCAAACTATCGTAAAATTAACTTTTACATGAACAGCTGCTAAAGGATCAATAGTAAAGGAAATCAGATATTCTACACATTACAGCTAGACAACAAAAAGTCCTCACCAGTGTATTTTTCTCCAAATAAATTTTTCAACAACAAATGTAAAAAGGTTCTCAAATTCATGCCTGTAATGAAGACCACAAAATTCCTTCCACCATATATAAAAGTCTCACTCCAGTAATATTTATTATGCCTTAACAATGTGCTCACTCACTGGGTGCATTGTTCACTTTATTCAGAATTGGAATGGGTGGACATTGTGCACTTGTGTGTCCATCACATGAGCATGGACTGATTTCTATCCACTGGAAATAAGCAGCATGAATGACGGCAAGCAGCGATCTAACTGTGAGTGTTTGATATAGAAAATATATTGCAAAATTGTAGAACTTTTCATTATACAAACATTAACATTGATCTACTGAAAGTCAAACCCTTTTACATGTTTCCAGTTAGGTTCAATGATAATTAGATCGGATCTATATAGGGCCCATGTCATAACTTCCAGGACTCCATGTTATTCTTAATGACATTGGCTGTATGTTTGGGGTTGTTGTCCTGGACATAATAAATTCTAAGCCAATCAGAGGCCTCCCTGATATTATTGTATAATGATTGACTGTATTTTTCGCCATGGAGAACACCGATAATCATGATCAAATTCCCAAGTACATTTGCTAAATTGCAGCCCCAAACAACTCCACCCCAAGTCACTGTTGCCTGAAGACACTACATTACAATAAAAGTACAATATTGTAACACTCTCCAGCCCTTCTGCAAACAAACTGCATTCTTTTTCAAGTATTTCTGACTCAGCAGCCTGATATTTTACTGCCTGCCAGTTCCTATGTTGTTTTGCATAGTTGGGTCACTTGGCCTTGCTCCCACTTCAGAGGTATGTTTTTTTTTTTTTTTTTGTTTTTTTTAGCTGCAAGTCTTTCATGAAGACCACTTCTGGACAGACTTCTGCAATAGATGGGTACTTGAGTCCCACTGGTTTGAGTGGAGTTGATGACACTGCTGAATATCTTCAGTGTTAAACGTGATGTAAGCCTGATGTATCTTTTATCTGCTACTTGAGTTTACTTGATTGACTACTACATCCACAAGATTACTTGTCTGTTGGTGCTTCTTCAAATGTGGATGCAACACAAGGCAGTTTGTACCATCAGGGAGGCCTCTGAATTGCTCCAAATTTTGTTTGGCAAAAGACGACCCCTTCAAATATACAACTTATGTCATTGAAAACTACAGTACCTTGCAAAAGTATTTGGCCCCCTTGAATGTTTCAACCTTTTGCCACCTTTCAGGCTTCAAACATCAAAATATAAAATTTTAATTTTTAGGGAAGAATAAACAAGTGGGACACAATTGTGAAGTGGAACTAAATTTATTGGATATGTGTAGTATTATTTGGCCCCTTTACTTTCAGTGCAGCAAACTCACTCCAGAAGATCAGTGCGGATCTCTGAATGATCCAATGTCCTAATAACAGATGATGATAAATAGAATCCTCCTGTGTGTAATCAAGTCTCTGTATAAATGCACCTGCTCTGTGATAGGCTCAGAGTTCTGTTAAAAGCGCAGAGAACATCATGAAGACCAAGGAACACACCAGGCAGGTCCGAGATACTGTTGTGGAGAAGTTTAAAACTGGATTTGGATACAAAAAGATTTCCCAAGCTTTAAACTTCCTAAGGAGCACTGTGCAAGCAATCATATTGAAATGGAACAAGTATCAGACCACTGCAAATCTACCAAGACCCAGCCATCCCTCTAAACCTTCATCTCAAAAAAGAAGACTGTTCAGAGATGCAGCCAAGAGGCCCATGATCACTCTGAATGAACTGCAGAGATCTACAGCTAAGGTGGGAGAGTCTGTCCATAGGACAACAATCAGTCGTACACTGTACAAATCTGACCTTTATGGAAGAGTGGCAAGAAGAAAGCCATTTCTCAAAGATATCCATAAAAAAAAATTGAAATCCAAAATCAAACTTTTTGGCCACAACGCAAAACTATATGTTTGGCCTAAAAGCAACACAGCTCATCACACCGAACACACCATCCCCACTGTCAAACATGGTGGTGGCAGCATCATGGTTTGGGACTGCTTTTCTTTAGCAGGTACAGGGAAGATGGATGGAGCCAAATACAGGTCCATTCTGGAAAAAAACCTGTTGTAGTCTGCAAAAGTCCTGAGACTGGGACAGAGATTTATCTTCCAATAAGACAATGATCCAAAACATAAAGCAAAATCTACAATGGAATGGTTCACAAATAATCGTATCCAGGTGTTAGAATGGCCAAGTCAAAGTCCAGACCTGAATCCGATCAAGAATCTGTGGAAAGAACTGAAAACTGCTGTTCACAAACACTCTCCATCCAACCTCACTGAGCTCCAGCTGGTTTGCAAGGAAGAATGGGCAAGAAGTTCAGTCTCTTAATGTGCACAACTGATAGAGACATACCCCAAGCGATTTGCAGCTGTAATCGCAGAAAAAGGTGGCGCTACAAAGTATTAATGTTAGGGGGCTGAATAATTTTGCACGCTCAATTTTTCAGTTTTTTTTTTGTTAATGTTTAAAATATCCAGATGTTTTTGCGTGATTGTGGAACATATAAAGATACACCGACGTAAGTCATCAGCACCCACAGTGAACAGAAGAGAGGATGCCTGGCGGCTCTTCAGGTAAATATATTTGTGTGTGTACTGTCTGGGAAGGGGGCTACTGTGGACCATTTCATGTTGTGTGGGGAGGGGGCTACTGTGGACCATTTCATGTTGTGTGGGAGGAGGCTACTGTGGACCATTTCATGCTGTGTGGGGAGGGGGCTACTGTGGACCATTTCATGCTGTGTGGGGAGGGGGCTACTGTGGACCATTTCATGCTGTGTGGGGAGGGGGCTACTGTGGACCATTTCATGCTGTGTGGGGAGGGGATTACTGTGAACCATTTCATGCTGTGTGAGGAGGGGGCTACTGTGGACCATTTCATGCTGTGTGGGGAGGGGGCTACTGTGGACCATTTCATGCTGTGTGGGGAGGGGGCTACTGTGGACCATTTCATGCTGTGTGGGGAGGGGGCTACTGTGGACCATTTCATGCTGTGTGGGGAGGGGGCTACTGTGGACCATTTCATGCTGTGTGGGGAGGGGCCTACTGTGGACCATTTCATGCTGTGTGGGGAGGGGGCTACTGTGGACCATTTCATGCTGTGTGGGGAGGGGGCTACTGTGGACCATTTCATGCTGTGTGGGGAGGGGGCTACTGTGGACCATTTCATGCTGTGTGGGGAGGGGACTATTGTGGACCATTTCATGCTGTGTGGGGAGGGGGCTACTGTGGACCATTTCATGCTGTGTGGGGAGGGGGCTACTGTGGAGTATACAGGTATAATCCTGTGTGGGGGCCATTGCGGGCCAGATGGTACTGTGTGTGGGGGCCACTGCAGGGTAGATTGTATTGTGTGTGGGGGGCCACTACGAGGCAGATTGTACTGTGTGGGGTCCCCTCACAATTTATATCACACAGTATCTGTTTTTTATAGCACTATAAAACAGATCCTGTGTGATGTAATTAGTGAACATTCATTGTTCAAAAGTACCAAATGCAGAGACCTTTACCTTTCAGTACAAACTCTATAAAGCCCCAGTCACACTACTGTAATTTGTGGGTCCATAATTGTCCGCAATGGTGGATCCACAGAGTTTTAAGGTTAAATTGCCATGTTGGTACTCCGCGATAATTTATTGGTTTTTGGGTTGCAGTTTGGGCACTCAGTCTCAAAAAAGTTCGCCATCACTGATGTATAGTGTAACCAGAGGTGTAGTTAGCGGGGGATGGGGACGGGGCAGAGGGGGCGACTGCCACAGACTAACTGACTCTGTGGGTCCCACCCCGGGGCTGCCATTAATGCTGTACTTTTATCTAGATCGGTGTCTGTAAACACTGATCTAGTTAAAACCCATTCTTGTCTTGTAAACCCCAAGCCACTTCAGGCCTGCGGTTTACAAAACACTGAGAACAGACAACACACGTCCGCTCTCAGCATAGGCCGGCGCAGCGCTGCACCTCCCGATCCTCTCTGTGCTTGCTCTCTGCCTGCTAACGCCGCTCCGCCACTCCCCCTTCGCTCCGCCAAGCCCCCCTCCACTCCGTCCGCCTCGGGCGGCGAAAAAGGCAGGTTCACCCCCTGTGCCGGCGCGATGAGATCATTGCGCCTTCTGCGTCGAGACGCAGACATAATATGCATGGACCCAGCGCATAGAGTGCAGGGCCTAGAAGAGGAGGCAACGGCGGCTCCATTCACCAAGGGAACACAGATAGGTGAGTATAACTTTTTTTTTTTTTTAGCGCAGTTATACATAATTTAATAGTATAAGGGGTTGTTAGGAGGGGGAAAGAAATTTAAGGGAGGATGCATTATGGGGCACTATGACGATGGGGGGGGGGGTCATATATATAAGGGCTAGTGGGAGGCATAATATAAGGGGACAATTCATTTAATAAAGGTGCATTTGGCCTTTATTAAGGCCCCAAATAGCGGATGCAGCAAAAAAAAAAAAAAAAACGCTGCAGGAAAAACTACAGCGGTTAGTACAGCGTTTTTTCCTGCAGCGCTTTTCACAGAAAGTCTGTAGAGGTTTCCTCTGCAGACTTTCTCATTCCGTTATACCTATAGGGAAACTGCCAGTGTTTCTGTAGATATAATTGACATGCTGCGATTTCCAAAACTGCAATGGTTTTGGAAATTGCAGCATGTCCACTGTGCATATTTTTCCGCAACGTTTGGATGGGATTCACTAGGATTACTTCCACTTTGCAGGAACTGCATTTTGTCTGCAGCATTTACAGCGTGGCAACATCACAGCATTTACGCCAAGTGAGGCGCAGCCTTAGGGTGAATTCACACTGAGTAAACGCTAGCTTATTCTGAACGTAAAACACTTCTTTCACTCCGTGCAGTCCCATTGAAGTCAATGGGGAGTGCCGGCGTATACGGCAAGCTCTGCTCATGCCGGAGCGTACACGCCGGCACTCCCCATTCACTTCAATGGGACTGCACGGAGTGAAAGAAGCAGCCCATTCATTTCTATGGGGAGCGCTCGTATCCCCGCTCCCATAGAAATGAATGGAGCTGCTTTAGACGCCGCTTATTCTGAACGTGTTTTACGTTCAGAATAAGCTAGCGTTTACTCAGTGTGAATGCACCCTTAAGGAGTTTTCCAGCTCATTTTTATTGATGATCTATCCTAAGAATAAATCATCAATAAGAGATAAGTGACCCACTGATCAGTTGTATGACGGGGCCATGGTGCCTTTTTTATATCTCACGCTGTCTGTTTATAGTGACCCTGTGATGTTACTCCAGCCTTGTCACATAGACATGTTTAGGACCAGGCTCTAGTTACATTACATGGCCATTAGTAGATGTATGATACTATATAAACAGAGAAGGGGTCACGGCGCTTACACAGGTACCACTGTTCATTCAAACAGCTGAACCTGGGGGTCCCGAGTATTGGAAGCCCATTAATTTTTGTTTACTTTTTAATAAGGAATTGTCTGGGGCAATATTAATAATAGGCACTATTAAAGGGGTAAATTATTAAAGATGCACTTGGGGCTATTATTCATTATTGGAGGTTATATTATATATTTTATAATTGGGGCAGCAACAGGATGGGTGTGCAGGTGAGGACAATGTGGGTTGGGTGCCTGGAAAAGTAAAAATGTAAAAGTAAAGATGTCTGGGCTGCAAACTTTACAGAGACTGGAAAAAGTGTTTATGGTGATCCAGATGGAAGAGAAATGGAATGGAAATGTGAACGATTAGACGAGATGTGACCTGTAAGTCAATAAATGTAAGGGTCAGTTCACACGTGAAAACCGCCTAGCTTATTTGTGCGAGGTAAAAAACCTCGGGGAGTTTTTTTGACGCTGTTTTTTGCATTCCACGCGGTTTTTGACGCGGTTTTCGCTAGCGGTTTTCGCTAGGGTTTTTTTTTCCTATATGTGCTATAGAAACTGCAGGCGAAAACCGCGCGTTTTTTTGCAAAAAACCGCGCGGTTTTGTGTGCAAAAAACCGCGTGTTTTTTTACCGCGCGGTTTTCGCCTCCCATTCACTTCTATGCAATTCTTCAGGCGTTTTCCGCCTGAAGAAAGGTCATGTTGCTTCTTCAGGCGGAAAACGCTAGGAGGAAAAAAAAAGCTAGTGGTCTACATAGACCACCATGTTAAAGGAGAGGTTTTTGAAGCGAATTCCGCTGTCAAAAACCTCCCCTTTGCCCACGTGTGAACTAGCCCTAAGTGCACTGTATTCACCTAAATCATCTGCAGAGCCCTGTGTGGAGCCGATATATACCACGGGCACCGTATAGTGATAATATCATTATACCTCAGTTGGGGGCCCACTTTTATCATATTCTCCCACCTGTGCTTAACCCGTAGCTATGCCTTTGACTGGACATTCCCTTTAAGTTATAAATGCTCAGGTATGTCACGTAGGGTTGGGCATTTAAATATAAAGGAATGAAAATTGAAAATCTATTCAACTAAGCAAAGAGAATTTGCTCAAGTGGATTATTTCAATTATCTTGCATCCATGCCATTCTGTCTCACACTGCCTTTGGATCAACGATATGTTCCTAACTTTACACTATCCAATCTGGATTGCTGAAATGTGAATAAACTAAACCAAAATTCAGTGGCATGGTGTGGCATATAAAAAAGGGAGGTAAAATGTTTCAATAATCGTGATTAGAGATAAGCGAACACTATTCGAAACAGCCATTTCGAACAACACGCTCCCATAGAAATGAATGGAAGCGGCCGGCACGCAGACTTTGTTGGCAGCCGTCCACTTAACCCCCCCACGTGTTGGCTACGTCTATTCATTTCTATGAGAGCGTGCTATTCGAAACGGCTGTTTCGAATAGTGCTTGCTCATCTCTAATCGTGATTTTAATCTAGGTTGTAATCCCCCAGCCCTACTGTCAGGTATTTCATAAACCACTTTACAAACGCAAATTGTCAAAAAAGAAACTCCAAAAATAAGTTGCAATTATGTAATAACTGAATAAGAGCAGGTTCACATCTGCGCCCGGTCTCCACTTTGTGGGTTTCTGTCTTCTGCCGACAGGAGACGGAAACCTGGCAGTCAGAGCCCCCCGTGAGCGTCTTCTGGTCTCCACGTCAATTTTTTTTTTTTTTAACTGGACACAAAGTCCTGCATGTCTGACTTTGTGTCTAGTTAAAAAAAAAAACTGTTTTGCCGCAGAGAGGCAAAAGACGCTCACAGGCAGACACTTTGTAAATTCTTCAAATGAATGGCTTTGAAAATTGACTGCCGGTTTCTGTCTCCTGTCCATTTTCTCGGGCAGAAGACGGAAACCTGAAAGTGGAGACCGGGCGCAGGTGTGAACCCGCCCTAAAACATTACTCATTCATTACATGTGTGCATGAGGAATTTAAATAGTTACCCTAAATATAGTTTGCAATACACACAGTGGGTGGAATTTATTAAAACAAGCATCTCTATTTTGTCAGATTAATAAATCTGGGGTACCACGGGAGGTGTTGTGCATCAGAAATTAAGGTAAAGACCCTAGGTGATAAGCCGCAGCAAGAAAGCGTGATGCAAACGCGTCATGGTTTTTCCTTCAGGGCCTTTCACAGAAAGTCTGCAGAGGTTTCTTCTGAGGACCTGAGTTTACTGAAAGTCCATTGTCAATCCTGATAGGATGTATAAAGTCTATTTTCTCCAAAACTGTTCAATGTAATATACATTTACTGTGAGTATTATTTGAGCTGCATTTTTATAGATTTCTTGCAATCATAAATAATCATAAATAATCTCTTTGTAAAGGCAATGTCTATATCTACTGAGGGACTTCATAGTGTTCTGTCCATCAAATAGTCAAAGCCCACCCACCAACTTGTTGAAGAATACAGGAAGTGGGAAGAAGAGAGAGCAGGCCAACTGCTGAGAAAGAGAAATAGGAAACACCTTTAAGAACTACAAATCTAGGATGCATGGGAATAGGAATTCAGTCTATGGGTTTTAATGAATGTTAAAAGAGCTTCAATTCGCAAATTATATAGATATCTTTTAGATGAAGAATCAAAAATTTTGTATTTTAGATACTTTTTGGATTTCACATATTCCAAATATTTTTTTCTATTTTCCGTTGTTGTCTTCCAGTAGAAGTCCCCACGGCACGTTTCCACTGAGGATGATCAGTGGCCTAAGTGAAGATCACAGGACATCACTACCTGTTCCGTCCCATGCCCCTTTCTGGATGGCCTCTGCGATCATGTGACCACTAGTGGCATGTCACAGCTGGCAAGGAATTCTACTGCAAGACCACAGCTGAGCAGCAGGACCAGTCTGGGTGGATACTGGAGCCCTGGAGAGGACAGGTAAGTGGTTTTGTTTTGTTTTTTGTTTTTTACATTTTTTTCACCTCCCCCAGCCTTACTAAAAAAAATAAAAAATAAAATGTAAGCCTGGACAACCTCTATAAGGCAAACCTAAGAGCCTAAAAATGTGCAATACAATTCAATAGGATCGGTCGAGCACCATATCAATATGTAGGACAAATCAGGACAGCGTTATGCAAAGCCATGATGCAAAAGTATACACGTCGAGCAAGTTCCAGTGTCAGTCACTCCCAGCCCCTATTACAAGTAATGAATTGCATTGTTCAAGCGTCTTCAAGGCTGAAGAGTTGAGAGCAGAAAGTGTCGGGGCAGGACGGGGCGTGGTCTGAGGAGTAAGGTGACAGAAGGAACAGGAAGACGTGGAGAGGTGCTGCCTCAGGGAAGGAGGGAGGGAAGTCCTCATCGTACCCGGCTCTAGGATACGGGATCACCGGGAGGAGAGTGACGGTCCCTGGCCGGACTGCTGACTACAAGAGTCCTCTATGAGCTGTGTCTGCACTGCACGTACATCCTAACTTCATGTGACTTGTCTGAGAAGTGGGAGAAGTTCTTCACAGGACTGCTGAGGAAACTTTGAGCTTCTTCCGAGTAGGCACTGACCTGACCCCTTGATGGTGCTTTAGTGTTTGCCTGGCATTGACAGATACTCGTGGCTGGTTTCCATAGCTCCTAAACATTGTTCTGGGAGACCTGTTTCTTACAGGGTATATAAGATCTGCTCTTCTTGGGCTGCTTTTTTGTATTTTCTGTAGACGTCTCCCAATATACAGGGATCTGGAAATATTCTTTGTATTCCCTATAAGTTCTGCTAGTACTGGCCTTGTCAGTATTCTGACCTATAGCAATTCCTTATGGTAGGAGAGGAGGCTGTTACTGACAGACATATTCTGACCTATTCACTGACATTGCTGCTAGCTCTGTGACTGTGACAGGGATTTACATCATGAATAAGAGAAGACGTGGACTTGTGACCGCTTGGCAACCACTAAGGAGAAAGAAGGGTCTCTGTCTGCTGACTGCTGTTGCCTGTATATTGTTCTTTGGTTTCCTGTTGTTCAGTAAAGATGCAGAAGACAGTAATATCCAAAATTCTGAGGGGCTGAAAGTTGTGGAGCGTCATGACCATAAACAACCTGTCAATAACATGAAATTAGATTATGAGCAACTGAAGAGACCAGTGTATGAAAAACCCCCACTGGACCTCCATGCCTTGGGAGAATTTGGGCGTCCAGTCAGGCTCAATCTCCAAGGGGAAGAAAAGAAGCTAGAAGAAGAAAGTATCAACAAACATCAGATTAACATCTACCTCAGCGATAAGATCTCACTACATCGCCGTCTGGAGGAGAGATGGAACCCAATGTAAGTCCAAATTAACCTCCAAAATGTTAGTGGTGACCTCCAGTCAGCATACCTCACAAGCACCAAAAAAAGGGACTATAAATAGAGATGAGCGAGTACTGTTCGGATCAGCCGATCCAAACAGCACGCACACATTGAAATGAATGGACGTAGCTGGCACGCGGGGGGTTAAGCGGCCGGCGTCAAAGCGGAAGTACCAGGTGCTTCCATTCATTTCAATGCGTGCGTGCTGTTCGGATCGGCTGATCCGAACAGTACTCGCTCATCTCTAACTATAACCAGCAACGCCTCTAATTCCTCCTCGCTCTTTGTGCCCCTGCTCAGTATAATGCCCCTTTAGTAGCCTTTACAGGGTATATTGCCTCTATACAGTATAATGTCCCTCTTATGGTCCAACACAGTATAGCGTCCTTCAGTGGCCCTCACACAATATAATGCTCCCTTCTTGTGGACCTCACAGAGTATAATGCTTCTTCCGCTATAATTCTTGTTATTGTGGTGCCCACACACTATAATGACCCCCTATTGTGGCTCCCACTCTATAATGCTGCCTTCTTGTGACCACTGCAAAAACATGCACAAAAGAGACAATGTAGTGATATCATTACATCGCAAATGGGTGTAGCAGATGTGATATAATGACGTCACTAAATCGCATCTGCCTGCTTCCAAAATGCTATCCGATGAGACAAGGCTGAATGGTGAAGCAAGGAATGACAGCACCTTTTGTGGCTGGAACATGCTTCCACTGCCTAGGCCTAGGACAGCACACAAATTCTGGGACTGTCCCTTTGAATTTGGGTTGGTTTTGAGGTACAAATGTAGTTGAGTTAACCTAAATTTCTGCAGCGAGTTAAATTGCTGTAGCATGGTGTCAGTTCATAGTCAACGATAAAACATTTTTCAGTGACTTTTCATTGGCTTCTTTTCAGGGTTGTGGAGCTTTAGTCAGGACAAATTTTTGGTGGAGGTGGAGTTGGAAAAAAGTTACTGACTACGGCTTGCAAATAAATTGATTAATTATTTTTAATTATAGTATATAATGAATGTTACTGTGTAATTAATTAGATGTTTAGTTTGCTGTATATTTACATTAAAAAGTTAGTGACTGAATTCCTTGGAAGGTAAAGATTGAGAGTCTTCAGTAGTTGATACCTTTTTAATGGCTAACAAAAAATGATGACAGATTGCAAGCTTTCGGGACAGCTAAGGTCCCTTCATCAGGTTGGTAGTTTTAATGAACTAGAGGCTTTCAAAGAACGGCTTTGGTTTCTTTGCATACGTTCTGCTTCCATTATACATATATGGAAACTGCCGGCGTTTCCATAGGAATACTTAACACTTGGGAAGCAGTTTGAATTCTGCAGTGATGTCCAGTGCAATCCCTGTTATAGCAAAAGTAGTGAGAATCTATGTATTACATGTCTCGTTTCTCCACTGGTAGAAGACTCCAGGAGACTTGCAGGGGATGGTCTCTGGGTGCCGCCATGGGGCTAGCCAGGTAGTTGCCGCAGGTCAGCTGCAGCGGAGTGTGGTACCAGTCATATTAAATTTCTTATTGCTGCTATCTCCATGAACATCTGCAACACATTGGCTGTGCAATAGGTGCCAAGCGAGCTGTGTCATTATTTTATCCATGATTTATTTTGCCCAATCCTCTTTTCCTGTGATAAAGCCCATAGTGCTTATACTGATAAAGCTAATATTGTAGACCTATCAAAATACCAGAAGATAAGTAACCCCTTGTTTACATCTGCATTGGTATTCCGTTCGGGGGAGAATACTAAATGCATTTGCAAGCAGTGTGCGTTGAAAACACACGGATCCCCACAGACTATAATGGGTCCATGTGCTTGCCGCCAGATCTCCGCAGGGAACATGTGGACAGGAAAGTACTTCACAATCTATTTTTCTGTTCGCGTGACTCATGCGGAGATCTCGCAGCAAGCACACGAACCCCATTATAGTCTATGGGGTCCATGTGCTTTTACTGCACACTGCTTGCAAATGCGTTCAGTAGTCCGTTCAGGGGGTCCCCATGCGGACTCCCTGAACGGATTGCCAAACGCAGATGTGAACGAGGGGTTGGCTAAGGCCCCACAGGACACCCCGAAGCAAAAAAGCGCTGCGGGAAAAACTGTGGTGACAACGCATCGTGGTTCTTCCCGCAAACAGAAAGTTTGCAGAGTTTTCCTCTGCATACTTTGTTACAATTGTTACAATTATACCTATGGGGAAACCGCTGGCATTTTCGTAGATATAATTGACATGCTGCAATTTCCAAAACAGCGGCTTTGGAAATCACAGCATGGTGGGTTTTTACTACGAAGTGGGCATGGGATTCGTTTTTTTACATCAATAACTATGCAGGGGAGGTGGGACGGGAACTAGGACAACGTAGGCATTAAAAAAAAAAACGTATACAGTAGAGATGAGAAAGTAGTGAAATATTTTAAAATTTGATTCGAGTAGACCTCAATAGTCGATTATTCGATTGAATACCTACTCGATCGAATACTACTCGCTCATCTCTAATTTTTAAGATATTTTAAGTTTATCTCAGAAATTTACTTTGACTTTAAAATGTTTTCACCATAAGTAAACTTGTAAATATAAAAAAACCTATTGAAATATTTTTCTGTTGGCAATGAACACTAGAATGAAGTGACTTCGTGTAAAGTAAATATTTCCAAAGACACGTACCTTTCAGGCTCCTTCCTTGAACAAGTAATCTCATTTAAGATCCTGTTCAAAGAGGAACTTTCATGTCCTTGGGCACTTACGTTTTTATACACTGCTATAAAGTCGACCGTGCGCTGAATTCAGGGAACTGTTGGCTTTCCTGTTACGTGCCCTGGGGCAAGAGATATCAGTGTAGTTACCGATAGCTCTTGACTGTCAGAAGGGCATTCCTGACAGTCTACTATTAGGAGGGGCGTTCCTCACAGCCTAAGCTACTGTGCATAGCTCTGTACTGTCAGAGGGGGCGTTCCTTACCGCCCAGCCATGATGCTAATTTGTGAGGAACGCCACCCTCCCCCTCCTGACAGAGTATTGTCTGCGCCGGCTGCAGGTGTGTCTGGACCTGAGTATGTGTGAAAGAATAATGGACGAGATAAAGAGTAGATTTATATATGTGACACAGCAGCCAGCATCCGTACTCCATTGTCAACTGATTCTACTTATGGTAGAGTACTGTCAGGAGGGGGGGTGGCGTTCCTCACAGCTCAGAGTCATGGCTGAGCAGTAAGTAACGCCCCCTCTGACAGTACAGCGCTAAGGACAGTACTGTTAGGAAGGGCATTCCTCACAGCCCAGCTAGACATTCAGGAACACCCTTCTGACAGTGAAGAGTTATCGGTAACTGCACCGATAGCTCTTGCCCCGGGGCACATAATGGGAAAGCCAAAAGTGTGCTGAATTCAGCGCCCTGTCGACTTTCTAGCAGTATATAAAAACGTAAGTGCCTGAAGACATGAAGGTTCCTCTTTAAGCCGTCATGATTATCCAAAAAGATTGGTTTAGGCCAGAGCCCCACATAGTGTAAATGCTCCAGCAAAAGCGGTGACATCTTACAAATCCTGCAAAATGATTCTAACGAATCCCATCCACACATTGCAGAAAAATACCCACAGCAGAAATGCGCGCGATTACCAAAACCATTGCCTTTTTGTGAATTGAAGCACGTCAATTATACCTATGGAACCTCTGTCGGTTTCCTCATAGGTATTATTGAAACAGTAATTTCACAGAGGAAAACTCTGCAGACTTTCTGTGAAAAGCACTGTGGGAAAAAACAGAATGCATTTCCGCTACAGTTTTTATGTGTGGCACCTTCACTGTGGCCTGCTTTGTGGGGAGTTAGTCTACATATGCTTTATTCAATACTGTATTGTTTTAATTGATATAAAGAACAAAAGTTAAGCAAGTAATCAAAGCAGTCTGATAAGGTATTAGATCTGCGAGGGTTTGACACCTAGGACAGTGTGGCTATTGGTATTATTTACAAACTGCGAACCGTACTGCTCACTCAGTGTTGTCCCATAATGACGACCTATCATGTCACCCGTATCAAAAAAATTTTCATGGCCAGACAAACCCTTTAAGACTACATTTATTTCTACATTTAAAGCCTCCATCTTCATAAGTTACACTATATTTTTTCCAGAAGAGTAAAAAGACTTTTGTTATCATTTTTGAGGAGTATTTTTAACCACGGAGGAGAACAAGGTTTGCAGTATTGGAAATAAATGATATGTAGGCATAATAATGCTAAGAGGTCACTATTTAAGCATGGAAAACAACGGTCTTCTATGTAAATAAATTGCAGTTTAGGGTTTTGTTGTTAAAGGCATTCAATGTGCACGATCACAGCAATACCAAATTGCAAAAAATAATTTTAGTGCCCATATTCTGTAACTTTATATGTTATGTTATGTTTTAGATTTTGTTTCGTTGCATGGCGTTGTGTAAGGCTTAGTTCACACGCAATTCCGCGTTTGCATATTCCTTCGCGGCTGCCGCTCCAGATTAGGCCCAAATGAATGTGCCTAGGCAGAGCGTGCTGCCGCGAGGCGGACGCCGTGGCTTAATCAACCACGGATTCCGCCTGAGGAAAGGGCAGCTGGCTTCTTTTTTACGCTAGCGGTCTACATAGACCACCATTGTGAGGGGTGGATTCCGCGTCAAAATCCGCCCCCTCTTGCCCTGTGTGAACGGGGCCTAAGCCTTCTTTTTTGTGGCAGAAGGCTTTTTTAAATTTATAGCAATAAGGCTATTTATCTTTTTTTATGGCTACAGTGTTGGCTCTGTTGTCTAAATATTTTTATAGTCTGGTCATTTTCAGATACAGGGATGGCTAATTTGTTTGTATATGTAATCTTTGGAAAGGGTGAGTGATTTGAACTTTTTAATTTTTGTTTAGGTCCTTCAGGAGGCTTGAACCTGCGATCACTTGATTGATTGTCTCGTAGACTGCAATACAACTCTATAACCGTTGAGACTTGCTATAGGCAAACCTCAGTTGTTATTTTTCTATGCTAGGCCTGGAAGTCTTCTGCAGGCTCCCAGCTGCCATAGACACTGAACAGCTCCTACAATCTCACCACTCAGGAGCCATGCAGAATCTAAATGTGAGGGGATAGGTGAGGGCTGGGACCAGGGAAAAGGTGGCACAGAGAGTGAGATCAGGGGCTTCAGATGCAGTAAATGTCTGCAATTGGAGAAGGTCCAGTGGTTATGATGCTCACTCTGCTGTTTTACACAGTGAAGACCCAGCATTTTATTTTAAGTGCAGACATCTGCCGTAATATTATGGTGAATGACTGCAAGGGGTTACGACAGGACAGAGCTTAGGTGTTGAAATCTAGGAAAAATATCATGTGTATTCAAAGGGTAAAAATTCTCTTACAGGTTTTTACTGCAACTTCTGTACACTGTAAATTACAACAAAAATGCTAGACAAAATAGTAAGGCGTGCTACACTATTGTCAGTTTTGTCACAGACACCGTAAGGTAAACCTGATGGACTCCATTATAGTCTATAAGTTGGGTCAATAATTTGATGGATCTGGCAGTAATGTTTTAGCCAATGCTCTACTTCATATGAAAGGGGAGAACAATGTAAATAATGACATGTGAACACAGCCTAAACCCGTTGTGGTGTATGCAATCTTATTTCGATCTTTAGCATAAACCTGTTAGAACGGCAATTGCCAATATGTCACCTAGGACTTGTCATACATCTTGTATAAGGAAAAATATATCTTTGTACCGTATTAGCCAGTGGATATGAAATATAAAGATTGAGTCTTCAGTAGTTGATACCTTTTTAATGGGTAACAAAAATGATGACAAATTGCAAACTTTTGAGACTACTCAGGTCTCTTCATCAGGTATGGTATGGGTATGCATGCCTTCAGAAATTGTGTCATACCATGCCTGATGAAGAGACTTAGTAGTCTCAAAAGCTTGCAATCTGTCATCATTTGTGTCAGCCATTAAAAAGGTATCAACTACTGAAGACTCAATCTTTATATTTAATTGCCATACATCTGTCATCTTCTGAGTACTGTTTCCATATCAGATCCACAAATAGACTATAATTAACAATTGGAAATCTATGTGGTGGTTTTTGGCAAAACAAGTTATACCACATAACTGAACCTCCATTATGTTAACATGAACATTATCTCAGGTAGGCAATGTGACAAATGTAGAAACCTATTCTCACAGAGACTTGATTTGGTTACTTTGCTTACGTGTTTGTAGGATAAATTCAGAAGAATTGAGTGCGTAACCCAAGGTTGTTTCCTGAATAGTAAGTTGCACCTGTTGTATCACATAAGTTAGTCATGGACACACCCTGCCCTTGTTTCTCTTAGGTGACGTACTTCTCTACATGCCAATCCTTTAATTGTTCTTGAGTGGAAGGACTTTCAACAATCTGCTTTGCTGAAGTAAACCTCCTTTACTGTGGGCTGAGAGACAGGATTTCACTGATAATCTGTGTGCAGAGGAATCCTGTGCATTTAGTTACAAGGTATTAGAAAGCTAATACACATAATGAAGATTGTTCATTAATAATGTTACAAATCTAGATTTACTTGTCCCGTTGACAACTCCTTTTTGAACTGTGGCCACTAGAGAGACCTGACCGCCCTCGGTCCCACTTTTTTTTTTTTTTTTTGCCAGGAGAAGCCACATTGAGCCAAATATTTTCCCTGCAGCAGATTGTGCATGGGAAATGTTGTATCACATTAAGGTCTTTTAGATGAATTTCTGTCTATAGGATACAAAAGCCACTGAAGTCCCCAAACTAGCAACTGCTCATACAAAAAGGTTAAGGTATAAGGGCACCTTCACACAGAGTTTACACTCCACTCATTCAGACACGTATACACAAGCGCTTCAAAACACATCCCATTCACTTCAATGGGAGCGCGTGTAAAGCCGGCTTTACGCACGCTCCCATTGAAGTGAATGGGATGTGTTTTGAAGCGCTTGTGTATACGTGTCTAAATGAGTGGAGCGTAAACTCCGTGTGAAGGGGCCCTTATTATTCTGCGTTCTGACTTAGAGGGAACATCTGAACTAAGCTTCCCCTCTAAAATGTCTAAATACTGTGGTAGGTCCTATGTACACGTGTTGCCTTGGCGGTGTATTCTCAGTCAGAAAATTTGTTCAAGAAAATTCTTTGACTAAAAACCAGTTCCCTTCATCTGAACAATGTTGTTTTGGCCCCAAGAATATAGAAGCTCCTTCAAGCTTTAGCTGTCATTGACACATTTTTTTCATATTTTCTTTCCCTGCTTTCCAAAATTCATAACTTTTATATATGTCTTCCAACTTGGCTAAATGAAGGCTTATTTTTGAGGACTTATTCTTGGCGTGTCAAGTTGTACTTTCATTTGGCATATTTCATATGTTTTGATTAACTTTTATTAATGTTTTATGGGGATCCATGTGAAAGAACCCACAATTCTATCATCATTTTTTGCATTTTCTTTTTATGTTGTTAACTCTGCATTAAAAATGACATGACAAGTTCGTCGGGCGAGTTGTTCCGATTACAGCGATACCATACTTATATTGGTTTTTATCATGTTTTACGTCACTTTTTGAAAATGAATTATTTACCTGGGGCCATTGTATTCTGGCACCTATAACTTTTTGACTGTTTTGTTGACAGAGATATGTCAGGGCTCTTTATTTGCCGGGCAAGTTATTGGTACCATTGTTTAGTATGCGCTGACTTTTTGATAACTTTTTATTGCTATTTTTTTGGGGAAAAAGCAAGGTGAACAAAATGTTATTTTGCACATTGCGTTATATAATTTTTATGGCATTCACCATGCTGTAACGCCATTTTTGGATATTTGTTAACTTTTTTTTGTTGCTTACATTAGGCTAGGCTCATATCTATACACAGGTCTCCTTCGTTCAGGTCCACCGGGGGATGTGAATGACAGAGAACCGGACTGCTAAAACAGTGATTACGCATGGACACAATGTGGCCATCAGGCTTACATCGTTTTTATACTGAAACCAGTGGATTGAAGTCCTATATGCAGGACTTTTCTCTCTGATGATTTTTGGTGGGTTCTGCAGTCTCCAGTCGATATCTGTACCTAGCGTAATGTTTGGAAATGTAAAGGTGGGTTTTAAACTTTTTATGTTTTACTTATTTATTTTTTATTCTTTAACTTTTTTTTAACTTTTTTTTTTTCTTTTCATTGTGCCACAAGGGAACTTGAACCTGGGATCTCTGCAATGTATTGCAAAACATAGTATTGCAGCACTTTGTTTCCCTTTGTGTAACTGGGAATAGCAGTCAGAAGGCCAAGGGGTGGTTAGGGGGCGATCTTGCCCCCTGGTTCCCCTGGATGCCATGATCGCTATTGATCCAGTATCTTCCAACAGCTATTCCTGTGCCTCGGCTGTGTTAATTTGTGTGTTAAATGTGCCCAGGGCATTACAGTGCTGTACTATTACCACCCTGAGTGTTAACTATACACTCAGCACAACATAATAGTACGCCGCAGAGCGGGAAGGGGTTAAAATACTGTACAGTATTACTATTGTTGTTGAATGATTATTTGGTAAGAAATACTGTGGAAGTGAGGGAAGTATGCTTTTAGGACTTTAATTTGTTTTAACTAAATCATAAATGTAGAAATAAGTTTAGTTAATCTGAAATGAAGGGACATTTCTCAAAGAGAATGTTTCACCAGAACATTACCTATTATGTTAAACATATTTTTTTTAAATAATTTTGATGATATGATTTTTTTTGTATCTATTTTTATCACTATCTATATTTTAAGAAAAGGAGTCAAATCCTGCAATTTTCACTCTGGTCATTAAGCCTAATAATAGCAATATTTACACTAATAATAATAATAACAACTAATAATAACACTTGATCTTTTTGCACTGATACCTGGTCTTTCAAAATGTAGTCCTTCACTGCTGGGTACAGCTGACAATGGAGCTAGAGCCTATGTGGTAGGTGGTTCTGCCCACCCAGGAAGTCCGTCAGGTTGCACAATGGATTCACAAAAAGGGAAACTTTGGGCCTGAGAAGACCATTGCCTGGCTACAGAGGTGCTATAACCATCCAGATTTATGTCACGTTCCTCTGCTGATCTGTGTTGGCTGCCAAAATTGTAATGTGGCAAAAGGTTGTGAACAAAGGACCCAGTGGAACCTTTCCATACAACAAAACCTCTGCAGCTTGTCTCAGTGATTACAAGTATGTCTTGACCATTTTACTTCGTTTGTAGTGGAGATCTTCCCTGCAAGGGGATGTCTAGATTGCAGGCAGTGGTCCAGGCCCATTGGAAACATTTCCCACTTTTATGGATGCCTTGCTCAGCTTCATTTATATTGGGAGAGCCTGTTTCAAGGGGCTGATGATCAAGGATCAAGGTGGTTTTTGCATTTACATTCTCATCTCTTGCACCTTAAGTTCCACCCAATACAAAGCATTAAGCATAACTACTTTTCTGTGTTTCAGTTAGTTCCTACATGTTAGACATTTAAGATTCTAAAAAGTACGTGCATATTTGATTAGTTTATGATGAGGGTTTCTAATTTTACAAGTGAAACAAATTCATCCAGCATGTTTTAGGTGTGAACTGTAAGCTGCAATTTATATTTTTTGATAAAAACTAGAGATGAGCGAACACTAAAATGTTCGAGGTTCGAAATTCGATTCGAACAGCCGCTCAATGTTCGTGTGTTCGAACGGGTTTCGAACCCCATTATAGTCTATGGGGAACAGATACTCGTTAAGGGGGAAACCCAAATCCGTGTCTGGAGGGTCACCAAGTCCACTATGACACCCCAGGAAATGATGCCAACACCTCTGGAATGACACTGGGACAGCAGGGGAAGCATGTCTGGGGGCATCTAACACACCAAAGACCCTCTATTACCCCAACATCACAGCCTAACAACTACACACTTTACACACTCAATACCACCTCTCTGACAGTAGGAAAACACCTTGAAACATGTGTATTTGGCACTTGCAGTGAGGAGAGCTTGTCACCAGCAGTGAATTTGGCCCTTGTAGTAAGTTGAGGTTGGCACCAACATTTGTTTTGAAAATCAGGGTGGATTGAGCCTCTAACCAGCAGAGTTTGGGCAAATTCATGGTGGAGGGAGCCTCTAAAAACCCCAGTTTGGACCAATTCATGGTGGAGGGAGCCTCTAACCAGCCCAGTTTGGGCAAATTCATGGTGGAGGGAGCCTCTAAAAAACCCAGTTTGGACCAATTCATGGTGGAGGGAGCCTCTAACCAGCCCAGTTTGGGCAAATTCATGGTGGAGGGAGCCTCTAACCAGCCCAGTTTGGACCAATTAATGGTGGAGGGAGCCTCTAACCAGCCCAGTTTGGACCAATTAATGGTGGAGGGAGCCTCTAACCACCCCAGTTTGGACCAATTCATGGTGGAGGGAGCCTCTAAACAGCCCAGTTTGGGCAAATTCATGGTGGAGGGAGCCTCTAAAAAACCCAGTTTGGACCAATTCATGGTGGAGGGAGCCTCTAACCAGCCCAGTTTGGACCAATTAATGGTGGAGGGAGCCTCTAAACAGCCAAGTTTGGACCAATTCATGGTGGAGGGAGCCTCTAAACAGCCCAGTTTGGGCAAATTCATGGTGGAGGGAGCCTCTAAACAGCCCAGTTTGGGCAAATTCATGGTGGAGGGAGCCTCTAACCAGCCCAGTTTGGGCAAATTCATGGTGGAGGGAGCCTCTAAACAGCCCAGTTTGGGCAAATTCATGGTGGAGGGAGCCTCTAACCAGCCCAGTTTGGACCAATTAATGGTGGAGGGAGCCTCTAACCAGCCCAGTTTGGACCAATTAATGGTGGAGGGAGCCTCTAACCAGCCCAGTTTGGACCAATTAATGGTGGAGGGAGCCTCTAACCACCCCAGTTTGGACCAATTCATGGTGGAGGGAGCCTCTAACCAGCCCAGTTTGGACCAATTCATGGTGGAGGGAGCCTCTAAAAAACCCAGTTTGGACCAATTCATGGTGGAGGGAGCCTCTAAACAGCCCAGTTTGGGCAAATTCATGGTGGAGGGAGCCTCTAAAAAACCCAGTTTGGACCAATTCATGGTGGAGGGAGCCTCTAACCAGCCCAGTTTGGACCAATTAATGGTGGAGGGAGCCTCTAAACAGCCAAGTTTGGACCAATTCATGGTGGAGGGAGCCTCTAAAAACCCCAGTTTGGACCAATTCATGGTGGAGGGAGCCTCTAACCAGCCCAGTTTGGACCAATTAATGGTGGAGGGAGCCTCTAACCAGCCCAGTTTGGACCAATTAATGGTGGAGGGAGCCTCTAACCACCCCAGTTTGGACCAATTCATGGTGGAGGGAGCCTCTAAACAGCCAAGTTTGGACCAATTCATGGTGGAGGGAGCCTCTAAAAACCCCAGTTTGGACCAATTCATGGTGGAGGGAGCCTCTAACCAGCCCAGTTTGGACCAATTAATGGTGGAGGGAGCCTCTAAACAGCCAAGTTTTGGGAAATTCATGGTGGAGGGAGCCTCTAACCAGCCCAGTTTGGACCAATTCATGGTGGAGGGAGCCTCTAAACAGCCCAGTTTGGGCAAATTCATGGTGGAGGGAGCCTCTAAAAACCCCAGTTTGGACCAATTCATGGTGGAGGGAGCCTCTAACCAGCCCAGTTTGGGCAAATTCATGGTGGAGGGAGCCTCTAAAAAACCCAGTTTGGACCAATTCATGGTGGAGGGAGCCTCTAACCAGCCCAGTTTGGGCAAATTCATGGTGGAGGGAGCCTCTAACCAGCCCAGTTTGGACCAATTAATGGTGGAGGGAGCCTCTAACCAGCCCAGTTTGGACCAATTAATGGTGGAGGGAGCCTCTAACCACCCCAGTTTGGACCAATTCATGGTGGAGGGAGCCTCTAAACAGCCCAGTTTGGGCAAATTCATGGTGGAGGGAGCCTCTAAAAAACCCAGTTTGGACCAATTCATGGTGGAGGGAGCCTCTAACCAGCCCAGTTTGGACCAATTAATGGTGGAGGGAGCCTCTAAACAGCCAAGTTTGGACCAATTCATGGTGGAGGGAGCCTCTAAACAGCCCAGTTTGGGCAAATTCATGGTGGAGGGAGCCTCTAAACAGCCCAGTTTGGGCAAATTCATGGTGGAGGGAGCCTCTAACCAGCCCAGTTTGGGCAAATTCATGGTGGAGGGAGCCTCTAAACAGCCCAGTTTGGGCAAATTCATGGTGGAGGGAGCCTCTAACCAGCCCAGTTTGGACCAATTAATGGTGGAGGGAGCCTCTAACCAGCCCAGTTTGGACCAATTAATGGTGGAGGGAGCCTCTAACCAGCCCAGTTTGGACCAATTAATGGTGGAGGGAGCCTCTAACCACCCCAGTTTGGACCAATTCATGGTGGAGGGAGCCTCTAACCAGCCCAGTTTGGACCAATTCATGGTGGAGGGAGCCTCTAAAAAACCCAGTTTGGACCAATTCATGGTGGAGGGAGCCTCTAAACAGCCCAGTTTGGGCAAATTCATGGTGGAGGGAGCCTCTAAAAAACCCAGTTTGGACCAATTCATGGTGGAGGGAGCCTCTAACCAGCCCAGTTTGGACCAATTAATGGTGGAGGGAGCCTCTAAACAGCCAAGTTTGGACCAATTCATGGTGGAGGGAGCCTCTAAAAACCCCAGTTTGGACCAATTCATGGTGGAGGGAGCCTCTAACCAGCCCAGTTTGGACCAATTAATGGTGGAGGGAGCCTCTAACCAGCCCAGTTTGGACCAATTAATGGTGGAGGGAGCCTCTAACCACCCCAGTTTGGACCAATTCATGGTGGAGGGAGCCTCTAAACAGCCAAGTTTGGACCAATTCATGGTGAAGGGAGCCTCTAAAAACCCGTTTGGACCAATTCATGGTGGAGGGAGCCTCTAACCAGCCCAGTTTGGGCAAATTCATGGTGGAGGGAGCCTCTAAACAGCCCAGTTTGGGCAAATTCATGGTGGAGGGAGCCTCTAACCAGCCCAGTTTGGACCAATTAATGGTGGAGGGAGCCTCTAACCAGCCCAGTTTGGACCAATTAATGGTGGAGGGAGCCTCTAACCACCCCAGTTTGGACCAATTCATGGTGGAGGGAGCCTCTAAACAGCCAAGTTTGGACCAATTCATGGTGGAGGGAGCCTCTAAAAACCCCAGTTTGGACCAATTCATGGTGGAGGGAGCCTCTAACCAGCCCAGTTTGGACCAATTAATGGTGGAGGGAGCCTCTAAACAGCCAAGTTTTGGGAAATTCATGGTGGAGGGAGCCTCTAACCAGCCCAGTTTGGACCAATTCATGGTGGAGGGAGCCTCTAAACAGCCCAGTTTGGGCAAATTCATGGTGGAGGGAGCCTCTAAAAAACCCAGTTTGGATCAATTCATGGTGGAGGGAGCCTCTAACCACCCCAGTTTGGACCAATTCATGGTGGAGGGAGCCTCTAACCAGCCCAGTTTGGACCAATTCATGGTGGAGGGAGCCTCTAAAAAACCCAGTTTGGACCAATTCATGGTGGAGGGAGCCTCTAAACAGCCCAGTTTGGGCAAATTCATGGTGGAGGGAGCCTCTAACCAGCCCAGTTTGGACCAATTAATGGTGGAGGGAGCCTCTAACCAGCCCAGTTTGGACCAATTAATGGTGGAGGGAGCCTCTAACCACCCCAGTTTGGACCAATTCATGGTGGAGGGAGCCTCTAACCAGCCCAGTTTGGACCAATTCATGGTGGAGGGAGCCTCTAAAAAACCCAGTTTGGACCAATTCATGGTGGAGGGAGCCTCTAAACAGCCCAGTTTGGGCAAATTCATGGTGGAGGGAGCCTCTAAACAGCCCAGTTTGGGCAAATTCATGGTGGAGGGAGCCTCTAACCAGCCCAGTTTGGACCAATTAATGGTGGAGGGAGCCTCTAACCAGCCCAGTTTGGACCAATTCATGGTGGAGGGAGCCTCTAAACAGCCCAGTTTGGGCAAATTCATGGTGGAAGGAGCCTCTAACCAGCAGAGTTGTGGGAAAGCAGGGTGGAGGGAGCCTCTAACCAGCAGAGTTGGTGGAAATCAGGGTGGAGGGAGCCTCTAACCAGCAGAGTTGGGGGAAATCATGTTGGAGGGAGCCTAGTATTAGCAGAATTGTGCAACGCTTATGGTGGATGAGTATGAGGATGCGGAGGAATTGGAGAGGTTGAGTACAGACATGGAGTTTCATGTTGGGGTGCTTTACACAGGTGGGCACAAAAATGAAGGCTCTATCCAGTGGTGGTTCATTTTTATCAAAGTGAGCCGGTCGGCACTCTCAGCTGACAGACGGGTGCGCTTGTCAGTGATGATGCCACCGGCTGCACTGAACACCCTCTCAGATAGGACGCTGGCGGCAGGACAGGACAGCACCTCCAAGGCATATAGGGCAAGTTCAAGCCACAGGTCCAACTTCGACACCCAATACGTGTAGGGCGCAGAGGGGTCGGAGAGGACAGGGCTGTGGTCGGAAAGGTATTCCCGCAACATGCGCCTATACTTCTCACGCCTGGTGACACTAGGACCCTCCGTGGCGGCACTTTGGCGAGGGGGTGCCATCAAGGTGTCCCAGACCTTAGACAGTGTGCCCCTCGTTTGTGTGGACCGGTGAGAACTTGGTTGCCTACTGGAGGAACTGCCCTCCCTGCCGCCAACGTCACATGCTGGAAACATCTCCATCATATTCTGCACCAATTGCCTGTGGCAAGCATTGATGCGATTGGCCCTCCCCTCTACCGGAATAAAAGACGAGATGTTGTTTTTATACCGGGGGTCAAGGATAGCAAAGATCCAGTACTGGTTGTCCTCCATGATTTTGACAATACGCTTGTCGGTTGTAAAGCACCCCAACATGAACTCAGCCATGTCTGCCACAGTGTTAGTTGGCATGACTCCTCTGGCCCCACCGGAAAGTTCAATCTCCATTTCCTCCTCATCCTCCATGTCTACCCATCCGCGCTGCAACAATGGGACGATTCGAAGTTGCCCGGAAGCCTCCTGTATCACCATCACATCATCGGACAACTCTTCTTCCTCCTCCTCCTCCTCCTCCTCCTCCATTAAACGCAGTGAAGCGGACAGATGTGTGGACCTACTCTCCAGCTGTGACGGATCGGATGCTATCCCTAACTCCTCTGTGTGATCTGAGTTATCCCTGATGTCAATCAGGGATTCTCTCAGAACACACAAGAGCGGGATTGTAAGGCTCACCATCGCATCCTCAGAGCTCACCCTCCTTGTGGACTCCTCAAAGACCCGTAGGATGTCACAAAGGTCTCTCATCCATGGCCACTCATGGATGTGAAACTGAGGCAGCTGACTTTGTGGCACCCTAGGGTTTTGTAGCTGGTATTCCATCAAAGGTCTCTGCTGCTCAACCACTCTATTCAACATCTGAAACGTTGAGTTCCAGCGTGTGGGGACGTCGCACAAAAGCCGGTGTTGTGGCACATGCAGGCGTTGCTGGAGAGATTTTAAGCTAGCAGCGGCTACTGTCGACTTGCGAAAGTGGGCGCACATGCGCCGCACTTTCACCAGTAGCTCTGGAACATTGGGGTAGCTCTTTAGGAAACGTTGCACCACTAGGTTGAAGACGTGGGCCAGGCATGGAACATGTTGGAGTCCGGCAAGCTCCAGAGCTGCTACCAGGTTCCGGCCGTTATCACAAACGACCATGCCTGGGCCCAGGTGCAGCGGCTCAAACCATATTGCCGTCTCATCGAGGAGGGCATCCCTCACCTCGGAGGCAGTGTGCTGTCTGTCCCCCAAGCTGATCAGCTTCAGCACAGCCTGCTGACGTCTACCAACGCCAGTGCTGCAACGTTTCCAACTCGTAGCTGGGGTCAATCTAACAGCGGAGGAGGAGGCGGTGGCGGAGGAGGAGGCGGTGGCGGAGGAGGAGGCGGTAGAGGAGGAGGAGGAGGGGGGTGTTCTTCTCGTGTCCCTGCCAGGAATGTTAGGCGGGGAGACGAGGTACACCGGGCCAGTTTGGGAAGCAGTCCCAGCCTCAACTACATTCACCCAGTGTGCCGTCAGTGAAATGTAGCGTCCCTGTCCGCATGCACTTGTCCACGCGTCGGTGGTCAAGTGGACCTTTGTGCAAAGCGCGGAACTAAGGGCCCGCCTGATGTTGAGTGACACGTGCTGGTGCAAGGCGGGGACAGCACACCGGGAGAAGTAGTGACGGCTAGGGACGGCATAGCGAGGTGCCGCAGTTGCCATCAGGTCCAGGAAGGCGGGAGTTTCAACAAGCCGGAACGCCAACATCTCCTGGGCCAGCAGTTTAGCGATGTTGGCGTTCAAGGCTTGCGCGTGTGGGTGGTTAGCAGTGTATTTCTGCCGCCGCTCCAATGTCTGAGAGATGGTGGGTTGTTGTAAAGAAACGCCTGATGGTGCCTTTGATGGTGCAGGAGAAGGAGATAAGACAGGACCAGGGGAGGATGAGGTAGAAGTCAACAAAGTGGCGGAGGCAGATGAAGTGGTGTCCTGGCTCGTCCTCTGGAGTGCATCGCCAGCAGAGGCAGAGGCAGTGGCAGAGGCAGTGGCAGTGGCGTGAACGGCAGGCGGCCTTTGTCCTGCCGTTGCTGCCTGCCACTGATTCCAGTGCTTGGATTCCAAATGACGGCGCATTGAAGTGGTGGACAGGTTGCTCTTCTCAGAGCCCCTAATCAATTTCGAGAGGCAAATTGTGCAGACAACACTATATCTGTCCTCGGCGCATTCCTTGAAAAAACTCCACACCTTCGAGAAACGTGCCCTCGAGGTGGGAGTTTTTCGGGGCTGGGTACGAACTGGAACATCTTGGGAGATTCCGGGTGTGGCCTGGCTTCGCCTAAGCTGCTGACCTCTGCCTCTGCCTCTAGCTACCCTTTTTGGTGCTGCACCTGCCTCAACATCCACACTACTTTCCCCGCTTGACATCCCCCCTGTCCAGGTCGGGTCAGTGTCCTCATCATCCACCACTTCCTCTTCCAACTCCTGTCTCATCTCCTCCTCCCGCACAATGCGCCGGTCAACTGGATGCCCTGACGGCAACTGCGTCACATCATCGTCGATGAGGGTGGGTTGCTGGTCATCCACCACCAAATCGAACGGAGATGGAGGAGACTCTAGTGTTTGAGCATCTGGACACAGATGCTCCTCTGTTAGGTTCGTGGAATCGTGACGTGGAGAGGCAGGTTGAGGGACAATGAAAGGAGCGGAGAACAGCTCTGGGGAGCAGGGACAGTTTGGGTTATTGTTCTGTAAAGCTTCGGAATTTTGGGAGGAAGGAAGACAAGACTGTTGGGTAATAGGAGGAGAGGAGGCAGAGTCTGACTGGCTGCTGGACAATGTGCTGTAAGCGTTCTCTGACAGCCATTGCAAGACCTGTTCCTGGTTCTCGGGCCTACTAAGGTTTGTACCCTGCAGTTTAGTTAATGTGGCAAGCAACCCTGGCACTGTGGAGTGGCGCAATGCTTGCTGCCCCACAGGAGTAGGCACGGGACGCCCTGTGGCTTCACTGCTACCTTGCTCCCCAGAACCATTCCCCCGACCTCGCCCACGGCCTCGTCCACGTCCCTTTCCGGGAGCCTTGCGCATTTTGAATTCCTAGTTAGAAATTGGCACTGTATACCAGTAGTAAAAATTGTGGGTGCACGTAACCCCAATATATTCTTTGAATTCCCAGTCAGACACTGGCACTATATGGCAGTAGCAAGAAATGAGGGTATTTGTATTCCCAATATACTCTTTGAATTCCCAGTCAGACAATGGCACTGTATACCAGTAGTAAAAATTGTGGGTGCACGTAACCCCAATATATTCTTTGAATTACCAGTCAGAAACTGGCACTATATGGCAGTAGCAAGAAATGAGGGTATTTATAACCCCAATATATTCTTTGAATTCCCAGTCAGACAATGGCACTGTATACCAGTAGTAAAAATTGTGGGTGCACGTAACCCCAATATATTCTTTGAATTCCCAGTCAGAAACTGGCACTATATGGCAGTAGCAAGAAATGAGGGTATTTGTATTCCCAATATACTCTTTGAATTCCCAGTCAGACAATGGCACTGTATACCAGTAGTAAAAATTGTGGGTGCACGTAACCCCAATATATTCTTTGAATTACCAGTCAGAAACTGGCACTATATGGCAGTAGCAAGAAATGAGGGTATTTATAACCCCAATATATTCTTTGAATTCCCAGTCAGACAATGGCACTGTATACCAGTAGTAAAAATTGTGGGTGCACGTAACCCCAATATATTCTTTGAATTACCAGTCAGAAACTGGCACTATATGGCAGTAGCAAGAAATGAGGGTATTTATAACCCCAATATATTCTTTGAATTCCCAGTCAGACAATGGCACTGTATACCAGTAGTAAAAATTGTGGGTGCACGTAACCCCAATATATTCTTTGAATTACCAGTCAGAAACTGGCACTATATGGCAGTAGCAAGAAATGAGGGTATTTATAACCCCAATATATTCTTTGAATTCCCAGTCAGACAATGGCACTGTATACCAGTAGTAAAAATTGTGGGTGCACGTAACCCCAATATATTCTTTGAATTACCAGTCAGAAACTGGCACTATATGGCAGTAGCAAGAAATGAGGGTATTTATAACCCCAATATATTCTTTGAATTCCCAGTCAGACAATGGCACTGTATACCAGTAGTAAAAATTGTGGGTGCACGTAACCCCAATATATTCTTTGAATTACCAGTCAGAAACTGGCACTATATGGCAGTAGCAAGAAATGAGGGTATTTATAACCCCAATATATTCTTTGAATTCCCAGTCAGACAATGGCACTGTATACCAGTAGTAAAAATTGTGGGTGCACGTAACCCCAATATATTCTTTGAATTACCAGTCAGAAACTGGCACTATATGGCAGTAGCAAGAAATGAGGGTATTTGTATTCCCAATATACTCTTTGAATTCCCAGTCAGACAATGGCACTGTATACCAGTAGTAAAAATTGTGGGTGCACGTAACCCCAATATATTCTTTGAATTACCAGTCAGAAACTGGCACTATATGGCAGTAGCAAGAAATGAGGGTATTTATAACCCCAATATATTCTTTGAATTGCCAGTCAGACAATGGCACTGTATACCAGTAGTAAAAATTGTGGGTGCACGTAACCCCAATATATTCTTTGAATTCCCAGTCAGAAACTGGCACTATATGGCAGTAGCAAGAAATGAGGGTATTTGTATTCCCAATATACTCTTTGAATTCCCAGTCAGACAATGGCACTGTATACCAGTAGTAAAAATTGTGGGTGCACGTAACCCCAATATATTCTTTGAATTACCAGTCAGAAACTGGCACTATATGGCAGTAGCAAGAAATGAGGGTATTTATAACCCCAATATATTCTTTGAATTCCCAGTCAGACAATGGCACTGTATACCAGTAGTAAAAATTGTGGGTGCACGTAACCCCAATATATTCTTTGAATTCCCAGTCAGAAACTGGCACTATATGGCAGTAGCAAGAAATGAGGGTATTTGTATTCCCAATATACTCTTTGAATTCCCAGTCAAACAATGGCACTGTATACCAGTAGTAAAAATTGTGGGTGCACGTAACCCCAATATATTCTTTGAATTACCAGTCAGAAACTGGCACTATATGGCAGTAGCAAGAAATGAGGGTATTTATAACCCCAATATATTCTTTGAATTCCCAGTCAGACAATGGCACTGTATACCAGTAGTAAAAATTGTGGGTGCACGTAACCCCAATATATTCTTTGAATTACCAGTCAGAAACTGGCACTATATGGCAGTAGCAAGAAATGAGGGTATTTGTATTTCCAATATACTCTTTGAATTCCCAGTCAGACAATGGCACTGTATACCAGTAGTAAAAATTGTGGGTGCACGTAACCCCAATATATTCTTTGAATTACCAGTCAGAAACTGGCACTATATGGCAGTAGCAAGAAATGAGGGTATTTATAACCCCAATATATTCTTTGAATTCCCAGTCAGACAATGGCACTGTATACCAGTAGTAAAAATTGTGGGTGCACGTAACCCCAATATATTCTTTGAATTACCAGTCAGACACTGGCACTATATGGCAGTAGCAAGAAATGAGGGTATTTGTATTCCCAATATATTCTTTGAATTCCCAGTCAGACAATGGCACTGTATACCAGTAGTAAAAATTGTGGGTGCACGTAACCCCAATATATTCTTTGAATTCCCAGTCAGACACTGGCACTATATGGCAGTAGCAAGAAATGAGGGTATTTGTATTCCCAATATATTCTTTGAATTCCCAGTCAGACAATGGCACTGTATACCAGTAGTAAAAATTGTGGGTGCACGTAACCCCAATATATTCTTTGAATTCCCAGTCAGACACTGGCACTATATGGCAGTAGCAAGAAATGAGGGTATTTGTATTCCCAATATATTCTTTGAATTCCCAGTCAGACAATGGCACTGTATACCAGTAGTAAAAATTGTGGGTGCACGTAACCCCAATATATTCTTTGAATTACCAGTCAGAAACTGGCACTATATGGCAGTAGCAAGAAATGAGGGTATTTGTATTCCCAATATATTCTTTGAATTCCCAGTCAGACAATGGCACTGTATACCAGTAGTAAAAATTGTGGGTGTATATAGCCCCAATTCTATTGCTAGGGGACTTGCAGGGTATTTCTGGGGTGAAGGTGGGGGGGCACACCGTTGGAACGGGTATCGGGGTATATATCGGGTATACGGGAATACACTGACAGTGTATTCCATTCAGGATCCTGGGAAAGCTGGGTTGCGGCGATTGAGCCCGTCAGTGCCACGTTACACTGACAAGCTTCTCCCTGGAATTTAGCTCTTACAAGAGCTGTTGGTTGTCTTCTCCTTCCTATCCTAGCCTGTCCCTGCCTACCCAGAATCTAAGCCCTAGCTAGCTGGACGGAAACCTCCGTCCTCGGTGAATTGCAAGCTCAGAATGACGCGAACCTGGGCGGCGCTGTTCTTTTAAATTAGAGGTCACATGTTTTCGGCAGCCAATGGGTTTTGCCTACTTTTTTCAACGTCACCGGTGTCGTAGTTCCTGTCCCACCTACCCTGCGCTGTTATTGGAGCAAAAAAGGCGCCAGGGAAGGTGGGAGGGGAATCGAGTAATGGCGCACTTTACCACGCGGTGTTCGATTCGATTCGAACATGCCGAACAGCCTAATATCCGATCGAACATGAGTTCGATAGAACACTGTTCGCTCATCTCTAATAAAAACGTATTTTTCCAGATTTTCTCCGTGGAAAAATTATTTTACAGGTGTACCCAGAATTGGAATGGGTACTTGCAGCTGTCCATTTGTCACATCGTAGACAAGGCACACATCATAGACAATCACACACAGACAAAACAGACAAAATTACACTCGAAAATAGCAACTCTATAGATAACACCAATGTATCTACTACTCCCCTCCCACCACACAGTATGTCTAGAAAACTCGCCCATAGACCTCAACTTTCTAATACCAGATGTCTAGTGTAAAATAAATAAGAAATATGCCTCATTTAGTCGGCTCCATTCGGTTGCCAACCATGGCCATGAGACTGCTGTAAAGCATCTCACTAAACCAGGTGGGATTGAAAAAAGTGAAGTACCATCAGTGCTTTCCAAGTCCGCATCATTTAAGAGTCATACCTGGTTTTGGCATCAAACATATGTGCTAAACTCTTTGTGGCTTTGAATTAGTGTTAAACCACAAGGGATAAATAGTATTTGCGGCCGGTGCCACCTTGGATGTCATATTTTATCCACATTTGACACCATGTCAAATTTGTCTGCATAACATTAAGTGCTGTATATTTTGCCTTCTACAAATGAATGTAGCACAAAAAATATAGGGCAATACTGGGTAGTACTATTAAATAAACCACATTTGGCCAGCAGGCCAAACTACCACACACACGACAGGATAATTATAAAAATATATAAATTTTATTTAGACAAGTACATAAAAAGTAATAATAGATTGGAGGTAAAGAATGCATCAGCTATGGATGCAATGACATACAACTAGGCTTTCATAATGAAATATGCTTTGCATTTATAGTCAATACAATATTCAGTGAAAAGAGTTCCTCACCACATAAGAATGGACATCATTAGCTACATACAAATGGATGAAGATCCAAATCATTAGCACTTCTTACTAGAGGGCCAATACATTTATATTTGATATTGTAGACAAAAGAAAACATATGAACAACATTGAGCTTTTACCTGTAAGTATGTCATGCATAAGAACGCGAGTGGGGCGCGTTCTTATGCATGACATACTTACAGGTAAAAGCTCAATGTTGTTCATATGTTTTCTTTTGTCTACAATATCAAATATAAATGTATTGGCCCTCTAGTAAGAAGTGCTAATGATTTGGATCTTCATCCATTTGTATGTAGCTAATGATGTCCATTCTTATGTGGTGAGGAACTCTTTTCACTGAATATTGTATTGACTATAAATGCAAAGCATATTTCATTATGAAAGCCTAGTTGTATGTCATTGCATCCATAGCTGATGCATTCTTTACCTCCAATCTATTATTACTTTTTATGTACTTGTCTAAATAAAATTTATATATTTTTATAATTATCCTGTCGTGTGTGTGGTAGTTTGGCCTGCTGGCCAAATGTGGTTTATTCTACAAATGAATGTAAATTTACTCTTCCAACACTGGGTTGTAGTTGAATGACAACAATGAACCTCAAGCTGCTGATGCTGGTAGAGCAATGTATAGGATAACATAGGTGTGATTGAGTTTCCTACCCATTCTACTAAATAGCGTGAAGGTTCGAATGAAAGCTTCTATGTTACTTGATAAAGGTGAAGTAGAGTATGATACATCCTGCCAGAACATACAGCGATTGTGTACAGGAAACAGTTTCTGAGGTTTTTTTTTCATTATTATATTCTGAGGTTGTGACTCTACAGTTTAATGGCAAATAATAATTAAAATTAGCAATAGATAGCTTAAGGGTTTCATTACTAACTGTTTTGTTAAAGCATAACTAAACCTTTTTACAACTTTTGATTTTATAAAATTTAGAGAAAATGAGAGTGGAGGAAGGTCCGTTCAGACAGTTCTATATCTGGCATTATAAAACGTGCAAACTTGCAGAGATATCAGTGGTTGAAAACACTATTGGGATTGGGATATTTATATGAAGCTGCATAATATATATGCTATAAATATTCCAATCCTGACTGTATTTTCAACCAGTGTTATCTCTGGAAATAATATAGACATGTTATTGTCTATATATAATAAGGATGTAGTGTATAATATAACACTGCATTCTTAGAGAAACTCTGCTTTTGTATGACACCAAAAGCAAGTATATTCGATTTCTAATGTCTGAGATATAAGTATTTGAAGTGACCCTCCCCTACCTCATTTTCTCTATATTTTACCCAGCCCCCTACTCCAAGTCCATACATAGTAAGGCTGAGTTCACGCATTCTCAAAAAAAGTATGTCCAGCAACCATTGAATAAAATATAACTTTTACTTTATCAAAAAATAAAAAGGAATCATCTTACATGCTCCAGGAACAAGACAGAAGAAAAAATATCCGCTTACGCGTTTCGGGACATGTTGTTGCGTCCCTTAGTCATAGCAACATAGTCATTTGCTATGACTAAGGGACGCAACAACATGTCCCGAAACGCGTAAGCGGATATTTTTTCCTCTGTCTTGTTCCTGGAGCATGTAAGATGTTTCCTTTTTATTTTTTGATAAAGTAAAAAGTTATATTTTATTCAGTGGTTGCTGGACATGCTTTTTTTGAGAATTTTTGAACATTGTTGACCCTTTGCAGTCAGGGTTTTGTTCGATGCAACCATATCGGATTTACAATTGAGTCTGATGTAGCATTCATCTTTTGTATTTCTGAGTTCACACAGGGTATTTTGGTCAGGATTTTGAGGTCGGATCCGCCTCAAAATCCTGACTAAAAAGACAGGTGGAGTCACTTTGCGAATCCACCTGAAGACACTTCTTCCTCCCGACTAGGCCCATTCATTTGTGCCGGAGCGGAATGCGCGACTGGATGCTGGTACACTGCATCGACTTCCAGTCGCAGCTACCCGTATTTTGGACCAGAACCTGAGATGGCCTAAGGGTCAGTGCACATGGAGTTTGGGCACGGATTTTGATGCTGGATCTTTCAAAATCCTCGCCAAATAACTCAGTGTGCAGTGACCCTAACATTCAGTGAGTCAGAAACAGCTCTCAATACAAAAGTCAGGGAAAGAAAAGAGAGATTCACCAAAAGGAGACAAAATTTGTTAATAAAGTATATTACACAATTTATTAATGACAAAAAATACTGCCGGTAAATCAAAAGTTGTCTGAAAGTTTAGTTACACTTTAAAGAGGACCTTTCACTGCTTACAACAAATTCAGCTCTTTGTATCTTTTAATAATTTAACTCCACTGATTCTGACACACTTGGAATTTTTCTGCGCTGGAATCAGTGGAGTGGTGACTATCAACAGATTCTAAGAACTAGAATTGGTGGAGGTGGTGAAAGGTCCTCTTTAGCACCTTCCCGACATCCACCATAATCATATAGTGGGTGCCGGGTCTTTAAAGATGGCAGCCACTCTGCTGCAACGATCTACCGGTCTAATGCACAGCCCAGACCCAGAGCTTATGCAGTTAGAGTATTAGTTAGCTTGCTCTGATTGCGGGCATTGCAAGCCAGTGCCCCTCAAAGTTAAAATATTTTCTCCGGCGTCAGTCCCCACCAGCCCCATACTTTTAGGGTATGGGGCTGGTGGGGATTAGCAGAAAAAGGAACCCATTGAATTCACTGGGAGGTTTTTTTTTCAGTGCTTAAATTCTACACCCAATTCCTCACCATTTTTCTCCGTGTGAATGGACCCTTAATGTTGAAGGCTGGCTTTCATATGGCTAGATCGTGGGAGCTGACCTAGGACCCATTGTGGACCCCCTCAACCCACCGGGGAGACCCATAATATTGAGAGTAAACTCCATGACAAGGAATTAATTGCACTATATAGACATACATTTACAAAAATATGTAAACATTGCCTTCATATATGAAACATTCTACTAGCCTGGTAAGCACATTATTACCCATGGAGTGGAAACCTCAGTATTACTGGGCCACCCTGGATGTGACACCTTAGGGTGCCTTCACATGGTGTAGCGTGCTCCTTTAGACATGTATACACGTGTCCGAGCACGGCACTTCAAAACAGAGCCCATTGATTTCAATGGGTGCCGATATACGCGCGCTACCCATTGAAATCAATCGGAGGCTTTTTTACCTATTGATTTCAATGGGTAGCGCGCGTATATCTGCACCCATTGAAATCAATGGGCTCTGTTTTGAAGCGCCACGCTCGGACACGTGTATAAAGGAGCGGCGAGCTACGCCGTGTGAAGGCACCCTTATACAGTAACATCGTACATTGTAAGGGGCTTGGAAGCTGTTGGTTACTATTTGGGCAAAGTTATTTCCATGCTCCAGCACCAGAAGGTATTTATTTTAAAGGCCATTGAATTCATTTTAACACATAATATATTTACGTTTCAGAAAAAAATTTTTTTTTACAGGTTAAAGGTATGACTATGGGGACTAGATTTGTCCCCAGTTTTGCCAATTTATTTATGGGGAGGCTTGAGGAGCTATTTATTTGGGGTTCTCATGCTTGGTAAAATAGCATCATGTGTTGATGGTATATTCTCAATAAAAGTTGCATCTTTTCCGAAGTCGAACAAGCGCGGTGCTTTGTTTGTGGTCGCCACCACATGTTGATGGCATAGCCATTGGTCGTTTTGGTTCCTATTTTAGAGCAAAGTCAGAGTGATCATTCCTTAAAACCTCAAATGCAAAAATCGAAAAATGCCATTGGTGGCAAGGACTTAAGCAGAACGTACTGTTGCCTACAGTATTGTGTACCTTAGTGATATGTAAACTTTTTTCCATTATTTAATGACATCACATCTTTGTTCACAGGTGTAAAACTGTGAAATATGACTACTATAAGTTACCCAGAACATCTGTTGTCATTGCCTTTTACAACGAGGCTTGGTCAACACTTCTACGGACGGTGCACAGTGTCCTGGAAACTTGCCCAGACATCCTCCTTGAGGAAATTATTCTTGTTGATGACTACAGCGACAAAGGTAAGTAATACATATTACCTTATATAAGATATTTCATCAGCCATAACAGGAAATATTAATAAAATAATGAAACATGCAAGTAGACTCTGAACCTGTGCCATGAAAGGAGAGCTGTTTATGGGGTATAGGTATATAGAGAGATAATCATGGATAGGGATATGAATAACCTATATAAACAGTGTTGTAGAGGAACAATTACCAGCTTGGTACATTAGAAAACTCCCACGAAATATCACAAACACCTTTTTTAAAGCAGGTAGGCATAGAAGCTACACATTCGTGATCCAGTCAGCGGACATATGAACAATGGTCTGCACACTCTTCACAGACTCTTTTGCTTCTGATTTTTGCCATCTCCACGTTAGTGGATTATTGATATACTATAAATCTTATGTCTGATATGTATGGATCTCGTGAGTTCATATGATGCGGCCACAGTTGGTCTGCTATGTGGACATGTTGTTTGTGTGGTATTCATATAATTTTTGGTTAATGCAATTTTGTGGGTAAAACTACTGTCTACCTGCAAAATCAATGTGAATACTGCACTATCAACATGTCAACATAGTTTTCAGCCACAATTTGTGAACACATTGCACATACCACACCCTAAAATAAAAGCAAACCCAAATCCTAAATAAATAAATAAATAAAATACAAAACCTAGACCCCTACCACAGGTACAGGCCTCACATCCCAAAATAAATAAAAAACTCCAATTAAAAGACCCTACCCAGAGAATGCGTATATGCTGAGAATTACACTCATGGAAATGGGAAGTGGTACTGTGCAGTGTCCGGCTAAACAAATAACAGATACTGATAATTATGACAAGAAATGATACTGTGACCTGTCCATATATACAGAACAATAACAGATACTGAGAATTACACCCATGACGAGACATGGTACTATGCACTGTGCATATCATGTATGCAGAATAAGAGAATTACAGCCAACATACAGGACAGGAGAAGGGCTTCTGTGCACTGTAGATTTGTACATTACAAATGAAGAGGGACTGTGCAGTATCTATGTATCCAGGACAAGATATGTAACAAGTTGTGCAGTGCAATGTCCCTATAATATAAAAAAATGTTAAAATTTACTTTGCATTGTCCATATATATAGAATAGGGAAAGTGGTACATTGTTTATGTATACAGAACAAGGGAAGTGATACTATGTAGCCTCCATATACAAAGAACACAGCAAGAAGCACCTTCTTATGCTGATGACGCCCTGGTTATATACCGGTTTCTGTTACATCACGCCTACTACAAAACACCGGTAAATACGTGTTTGCATTTTCTAACGTTATGTCTTTCTGAATCAATTGTTTTTTCACCATCTCCTAACATGTCTAAATCTGACATTCCTAATTCAGTCTGAGTTACTCCCATGTCTCAGCCAACGTACCCACAGTCTTGGGGCTTTGTTTGACTCAGACCTTTCTTTTACGCCGTATTCATCTTCACTCTCCTTTCAACTGCACTTAAAAAACATGTCTAAAATTTTCCCTGACACTTTATAACATGAAACATCAAAAACCATTATTGTTGCTCTGATTCAGTCTTGTCTTATTTACTGTATCTCCATGGTGAATGGGCTTCCTTTCACTTCTTTCCCCTTTAAAATCTATCCTGAATGCATCAACCAGACTCCTATTTTAGTTCCGTGCCTTCAGCTTTTGTCACCAAATACACTAGTTGCCCTTCCACCACAGTGATTGTAGGACACCTTTTAAATTCACTTTGTCTGTACTTACCCAGAAACCATCTGATCACTGGCTTATACTACCTTGTTTTATAAAACATGACTGGACTATTTTACCAAGCAAGCACTTTACCTTTCCTTACAAATTGTAAGCTCCCGTGAGCATGGCCCTCACTACTATTGTTTGACTTGTTTGATCATATATTTGTTATGGATCTGTAATGTTTGTTGTGTGTACAGGAACTGTTTAAGTGTATGTTCACACAAATCTGCTTCAGGAATTAGGAAACTTTTTTGATGTTTTTTTTTTTTCATGATGTGGTTTTGGTCACATTTTTTGATGCATTTTTTCATTGTGGTTTATGCCGTTGGTTTTTTTGGTCAACCACACTGCATTGAACTGGAAACTTCACTTTAGCCTAAGGCCCCACGTTGCGGAAACGCAGCTTTTTTTATTGCTGCAGTTTTTTTTTTTTTAAGTGAAAGGCAGGATTCGCTACAAAAAGAATGGGAGATATACAGGAAATTCTTATACTTCTCCCTTCTGTTCAATCCACTTCAGGCTTTGGCTCTAAAAAACGCAACAAAATCTGCAACAAAAAATCTGCGCTTCCGCAACATGGGGCTTCAGCCTTAAAATACGCTTGCAGTTTTTGATACGGATTTTGCAAAAAATGCATAAAAACTGGGACAAAAACAATGTATTTCGCATCAAAATCAACCTGTAAAAAGCTCTGTGTGAACATACCCTAATGTGTAAAATGTTGTGGAAGTTGAGCATAAGTTTACACACTTGAGTTCAGTTTAATTAAAACTGAGATTTATCCCTTCCAGTTTCCATGTCAAAAAGCTTTAGCTCTTTACTTTGCACATGATGCAGGCAATTTTTTCAGCGTTTTCAGTGTTTACAAACAGACCATTTTATTCATAATTCACTATATCTAAATTCCATATACCAAATTGACTGTTCCTTTAAATATCTTGGTCATTTCTAGAAAATGTCATGAGCTTAAATGCCTCTAACAAAAATTACATCACTTGAGTTAGTTGGAAATGTACTGTGTCGGTATTTAAGGCCTACGTTCCAGATCCACTAGCCACTATGGTAACACTATGGGAAAATCAAAACGAAACAGCAAAGACATCAGAAAAAGAATTGTGGACCTTCACAAGTCTGGTAAATTCCTGGCAGCAATTTCCAAATGCCTGAAGGTCCGACATTAATGTGTTCAAAAGATAATATGCCAGTTTAACCCATTAACTGCCAATTATTAGTTTTTTTCAATAATATGGGAATCGCACCGTGAAAATTACCTCATGTGCGCAAGGCAATACATGCACATGATCAGTTTAGGTTTCCTATCACGGGCAACATCCTGCTGGAGTACATGAATGTTCTGTTTGTATTCCTCAATGACAGATGGCATTCATAGATGGGTTAAAGTACCCGATCCCCAGTTGGGGTTTATGGCAGTTAATGGGTTAACCCGTTTTGTTTTTGTTTTTTTATTAATAGTAATATATTAAATGTGCTTTTAGATCATTTAAAGGAGCCTTTGGAAAGGCATATTTCAGGGTTAAAGAAGGTTCGACTAATCCGTGCGCACAAGCGAGAAGGTCTGGTACGAGCGCGTCTCCTTGGTGCCTCCATTGCAACAGGAGAAGTTCTGACTTTTCTTGATTGTCATTGTGAGTGTCATGAAGGCTGGTTGGAACCATTATTGGAGAGGTAGGCTAACATCTGGAATATTATGAATCATGCAAATATTAGTTTCATGAATTACATGTACATATTCCCTTTCTTATTTCGATCCAGTCTTAATCTTGTATATAGATAAATAATTTGCAGATTTTATTCCCCCTTTTGGTGTGCACCCCTGTTATATTATGACATATCCCTAGGATATATTGTTAATTTGAGATCCGGCCCTGCATCGATCAGTTGTTTGTTTTCCCACAGTATACACAGGAAGAGGAGGATAACTCCATAGTGCAAATTTCGGTTACTCACAGGACTCCCTTATGATGTAAATGATTTGCCAATGAATGTGTTAAAGCCTTGTAATATTTGACTGCACTCTCAAAAGCCTGCAGATAGTAGAACACAATTTTATTGGTCTAGATCATCAGCCATCAGGCTTATAAGTAAATGTGCATCATAGATTATTAGGCATCTGTAATATATTTAAAGACAACGTTTCATGCCCTTATCGATTTGTTGGTATGTATTTTATGCCTTTATAAAGCCGACAGTGCGCTGAATTCGGCATGCTCCAGCTTTCCCGGTATGCACCCCTTTGGTGGTGATATTGGTGTCGTTAAAGGGGCTCTATCAGCAAAATAATGCTGGTAGAGCCCCACATATGTGTGAATAGCCTTTAAAATGGCTATTCAGGCACCGCTAAAGTTATATTAAACTACCCCCCAGTTTTAAAATAATACCCTAAAAAAGAATGTGATCAACTTACCCATCATGCACGGTGGGTGGGCATTCAGGGTCCGCCGTCTTCTTCATCCACGCCTCCTCTTCCTGCGATGTCCTCGGGTCCCGGTCTTCCTCTGGCGCTCGCGAACTGACATTGCTAAAAAAAAAAAAAAAATGGCGTGGGCGCATGCGCAGTAGCCGTAGTAGAAGCAGCATGCTACTGCGCATGCGCCCAAGCCATCTTTTTTTTTTAGCAATGTCAGTTCGCGAGCGCCGGAGGAGGACGGGACCCAAGGACATCGCAGGAAGAGGAAGCGTGGATGAAGAAGACGGCGGACCTTGAATGCCCACCCACCGTTCATGATGGGTAAGTTGATCACATTTTTTTTTTAGGGTATTATTTTAAAACTGGGGGGTAGTTTAATATAACTTTAGCGGTGCCTGAATAGCCTTTTTAAAGGCTATTCACGCATATGTGGCGCTTTCTAAAGGCAGGAGAAGAATAGCCTTTTTTAAGGCTATTCCTAAGTGCTAGTCTTAAAAAATGGGATTCTAATAATAGAATCCCTTTAATGAATTGAAATTGTTTTATTGTTTAGTGGTCATGATTTTTTTTGGATTTGGTTTCTATCCCATAGTCCACAATTGTTTTTGATTGGTGCAGTATTAGCCCTTGTTCATTTTTAAGATATACTTCTAGAAAGCCAACAGTGGTGCTGTTAATTTCAGTACATATATCTCACCACTGTCAGAAGGGTAGGCCTTACAACTTAGCATCATCGCACCATTTGCAGTAAGGAACGCTCCTCTTCGACAGTATTCTTCCATAGACTTGTGCTGTCGAGGTGGACATTCCTTATCATACAGCGAAGATGCTAAGCTGTAAGACCTGCCTTTCTGGCAATGGGGAGATGTTGGTGCCGAAACTAACAGCACCAATATTTCCACCACTGGGGCCCATACTGGGAAAGCCAACAATGCAGCTTTCTAGCAGTATACAACAAATTGTGCCTGGCCCCCATCTATAACAATGACTGTGGCAGATATCAGCTGGGGAAGGCCACATATTGACCAAAACTTCCAGGCGTTATTAGTTTTATTTAATTCCACATATTGGCCTGATGCTGATGATCTGTACCAATATTTACATATAACCCTGATGTCCTGTACCAAGAAAGGCATGTTCTGATAACATGACTGATAAATTTATGAGAGTGCTGTAAACTACTAAATGGCTCAATACACTGTGTAAACAGTCGGCCATTGCAGGGCCATGTGTGAGACTCCCACGGATCTCAAATTAATGACCTTTCCTGAGGTTAGGATACGTGTTGTCCAGTTTAGCAATAAAATGTTATTGCTTGTATAATGAGCAGTTATAAAATATACTGATATACGTAAACAAAAGAAGCGTCCATGGTCAGGTGATGGACACAGGGTGCACAGCTCATTAGAGTCACAGCACAGTAATCCCATCTCTGTCTTGTATTGTACTTGTTTTATATGTTGTATGCAAGCCCTCAAATATACAGTACCATAGAATTAATGGTGCTCTAAAATTAAATAATAGTAACAATATTAATTTTGGGACAGCCTTTCTAATTTTTTTTTTTTTTTGTTCAGGATCCGAGAAAAAGAAAGTGCAGTGGTTTGCCCTGTAATTGATGTGATTGATTGGAATACCTTTGAGTACCTGGGCAATGCTGGAGAGCCTCAAATTGGAGGATTTGATTGGAGACTTGTCTTTACTTGGCATGTAGTCCCAGAAAAAGAACAAAAACGTAGACGTTCAAGTATTGATGTCATCAGGTATGTACATTAAAGACTAGAATGGTAACAAATCTTTCATATCTAATGTTAGGTTCACACTAGTATTTGGGATTATGGTTTTTCGTATCCGCTTGGGGACCTGAAAAACGGAAACCCTATTTGCTTAAAAAGTGATTATCTGCGGATCCCCTAGACTATATTGGGGTCTGCCCGGTTTCCACCCGAAAAGTCCTTTTTGCAGGGCCTTTCTCTCTGCATATTTTAAGCGGAACTGGGGACTGAGTCCCCGAACGGTCACCATTCGCTAGTGTGACCTCAGCCTAACACAGCTTCCACAATGCTGCATCTATCTCTTTCTATTAAATCATAGTAAATCATTTTAGTGATGCTTTCTAGTTTTTCTTAACAGTAATTCTTTCTTTTACAGATGTTTTCCCATTTTCTCACATAGATAAATAGCTACTGTATTAAAATACCAAGCAGAGGATTTTACTCTGTAAATCTGTAGACTCTTGCATCTCTGTCTCTTCATTGTCTGTTTATGAAGCATTTGCATGTAATTTACCATACTGACTTTTATTTCTTAGTTCGCCAACAATGGCTGGTGGGCTTTTCAGTGTGAGTAAGAAGTATTTTGAATACTTGGGATCTTATGATACTGGAATGGAAGTTTGGGGAGGAGAAAACCTGGAATTCTCATTTAGAGTAAGGAATTGTACTTTTTATTTCTTGAACATGGTATCCAATCTGCAGACAGCATGTCGTAGAGCAGAAGGAGCCAAGTATATATAATTTTGTAGTCAGTTTTTTCAATGTTTTCTTGATCTGAGTTGTCCTATTAGTAATTGATAGCCTTCCTGTATTAATGTTTGGACTTTATCCAACTTTATCTCTAATGTTACTTTATAATATAATAAGGTAATTTCCAATCACATGAATAGACGTGAATAAATGACAAGTTACACTAGAACTTTTTTTAGATTGATAAATATATTTATATATTTTATTTTTAGTACACAAGGGTATGATGCTGTAAACCAGTGCTTCATCACTCTTATTCTCAGGATGGCTTATCCTACTGATCTGGCATTATGTTATAAGATAGGACTACCTCTTGAATCTGGGTAGAATATAATATTTAGATTAAAAAAACTATTTTGTTTCAATGTGGTTTTGTTTTTATAGATCTGGCAGTGTGGTGGTACACTTGAAGTTCACCCATGTTCCCACGTAGGACACGTCTTTCCAAAGCAAGCCCCATACTCTCGTAGTAAAGCACTGGCTAACAGTGTTAGGGCAGCAGAAGTTTGGATGGATGAATATAAAGAGCTTTACTACCACAGAAACCCACATGCCCGTTTGGTAAGATGTCTGCTAGGATGGTGTTAATGATTATAAATTTCTTGTTATACTTTTTATTTATTTTACTGAAACCATAAGTCAACCTTGTCTGAGATTTGCTGCATTAGATTTAGAACAGTAGGGCATCTGCATTTGACAAAAAAATCTACCATTAACAGTATACTGAATACTAACAACGCAGGCTGAGAAAGTCATACTGTGTTTTAGATCTTGCACTCCAACTGTCACATTTGGAAAATGATCCAGCAAACAGGGGGTTACCTGTTGATAGACTATTAATAACCTTATAATAATAATAACCTCTTAATGTTACTTTGCACAGTCTTATTTTATTACTTTGTTATTGTCTGAATCAATTTAAAAGGTAAGCTTTCTGTAGTTAGTGTGTGTGTGTATATATATATATATATATATATACACATACTGCTCAAAAATATACAGGGAACACTCAAATAACACATCCTAGTTCTGAATGAATGAAATATTCTCATTGAATACTTTGTTTTGTACCAGAGGTTGAATGTGAAGACAACAAAAATCACACAAAAATCATCAATGGAAATCAAATGTATTAACAAATGGAGTTCTGGATTTGGAGTCCCCCCCAAATTAAAGTGAAAAAACACACTACAGCCATTAGGTACCGAGATGACATCTTCAGACCCCTTGTGAGACCATATGTTGGTGCGGATGGCTCCTAATGCAGGACAATGCCAGACCTCATGTGGCTGGAGACTGTCAGCAGTTCCTGCAAGATGAAGGCATTGAAGCTATGGACTTACTCGCCCGTTCTCCAGACCTGAATCCAATTGAGCACATCTGGGACATCATGTCTTGCTCTATCCACCAACGTCACGTTTCACCACAGACTGTCCAGGAGTTGGCAGATTCTTTAGTCCAGGTCTGGGAGGAGATCCCTCCGATAAGGTTGCGGATGGTTATTAGGAGTATGCCCAGGCATTGTAGGGAGGCCACACACACTACCGAGCCTCATTTTGACGTTTTAAGGACATTACATCAAAGTTGGATCAGCCTGTAGTGTGTTTTCTCACTTTAATTTTGGGGGTGACTCCAAATCCAGGCCTCCATTGGTTAATAGATTTGATTTCCATTGATGATTTTTGTGTGATTTTGTTGTCATCACATTCAACTTTGTACAGAACAAAGTATTCAATGAGAATATTTCATTCATTCAGATCTAGGATGTGTTATTTTGAATGTTCCCTTTATTTTTTTGAGCAGTGAGTGTCTATCTATTTATATAGTGGGGGAAGGTAGCTTGGTAGCAGCAAAGGTGAGGACCCACACAGTCAGACAGGGACAAAAATATGCAGCAAACAGGTTTATTTAGAAAAAAAACCAGGAGAAATAAATAAACCTTCACTTCAGGGACAAAATGATCAAAATAAAATACAGACTTCATTTCAGGCAAAACCAAAACAAAATCCTGCTTATCTGAGCGACTAACTAAACAGAAATGATAACCTAACT